>NC_083796.1:1082556-1778007 GCF_015708825.2 Lethenteron reissneri | reverse complement strand
GGTGTGTGGTTGTGTGGGTGTGGTGGTGTGTTGTGAGTTGCGTGGTTGTGTTGTTGATGTGCGTGTGTGTTGTGTGCGTGTGTGGTTGTGTGAGTGTGTGGGTGTGTGTGAGTGTGTGCGTGTGTGGTTGTGTGGGTGTGTGGTTGTGTGAGTGCGTGGGTGTGTTGTTGTGTGAGTGTGTGGTTGTGGGTGTGTGGTTGTGTGAGTGTACGTGGGTGTTGTGAGTGTGTTGAGTGTGTGGTGTGTGGGTTATTGTGTGGTTGTGTGATGTGCTGTGGGTTGTGTTGTGTGTTGAGTGTGTGGTTGTGTGGGTGTCGTGGTTGTGTGAGTGCGTGGTTGTGTGAGTGCGTGGGTGTGTGAGTGTGTGGTGTGTTGAGTGTGTGGGTGTGTGAGTGTGTGGTTTGTGGGGTGTGTGGTTGTGTGAGTGCGTGGTTGTTGTGAGATGCGTGGGTGTGTGGGTGTGTGTGTGGGTGTGTGAGTGTGTGGTGTGTGAGTGTGTGGCGTTTGGTTGTGTGTGAGTGGTGTGGGGTGTGGAGTGTGTTGATGTCGTGTGGTTGTGTGGTGGTGTGTGGGTTCGTGTGTGAGTGTGTGAGTGTTGTGGTTGTGTGCGTGTGTGGGCTGTGTGAGTGGCGTTGGCGTGTGTTGTTGTGTGAGTGTGTGGGTGTGTGAGTGTGTGAGTGGTGTTTGGTTGTGTGGGTGTGTGGTTGTGTGAGTGCGTTGGGTGTGTTGTTGTGTGAGCTGTGTGGTTGTGGAGTGCGTGGGTGTGTGGGTGGTGGTGTTGGGTGTGTAGTGTGTGTGGGTGTGTGAGTGTGTGCGTGTGTTGTTGTGTGAGTGTGTGGGTGTGTGAGTGTGTGAGTGTGTGGGTGTGTGGGTGTGTGGGTGTGTGAGTGTGTGAGTGTGGGTTGTGTGAGTGTGTGGGTGTGTGAGTGCGTGCGTGTGTTGTTGTGTGAGTGTGTGGGTGTGTGAGTGTGTGAGTGTGTGGTTGTGTGGGTGTGTGGTTGTGTGAGTGCGTGGGTGTGTTGTTGTGTGAGTGTGTGGTTGTGTGGGTGTGTGGTTGTGTGAGTGCGTGGTTGTGTGAGTGCGTGGGTGTGTGAGTGTGTGGGTGTGTGAGTGTGTGGGTGTGTGAGTGGGGGTGTGGGTTGTGTGAGTGCGTGGGTTGTGGGTGTGTGAGTGTGTGGGGTGTGAGTGTGTGGGTGTGTGAGTGTGTGGGTGTGTGTAGTGGGTGTGTGGGTGTGGTGTGGGGTGTGTGAGTGCGTGGTTGTGTGAGTGCGTGGGGTGTGGGTGTGTGTGTGGGTGTGTGAGTGTGTGGTGTGTGGAGTGTGTGGGTGTGTGGTGTGTGTGTGGGTGTGTGAGTGTGTGAGTGTGTGGGTGGATGTGTGGGTGTGTGAGTGTGTGAGTGTGTGGGTGTGTGAGTGTTTGGGTGGTGACTGTGTGGGTGTGTGTGTGAGTGTGTGGGTGTGTGAGTGTGTGAGTGTGTGGTTGTGTGGGTGTGTGGTTGTGTGAGTGCGTGGGTGTGTGGTTGTGTGAGTGCGTGGGTGTGTGAGTGTGTGGGTGTCTGGGTGTGTGAGTGCGTGGGTGTGTGAGTGTTTAGTGTGTGGGTGTGTGGGTGTGTGAGTGCGTGGGTGTGTGAGTGTGAGTGTGTGGTGTGCGTGAGTGCGTGGGTGTGAGTGTGAGTGTGTGGGTGTGTGGGTGTGTGAGTGCGTGGGTGTGTGAGTGTGAGTGTGTGGGTGTGTGGGTGTGTGAGTGCGTGGGGTGTGTGAGTGTGAGTGTGTGGGTGTGTGAGTGCGTGAGGCCTGGGTGTGGAGTGTGAGTGTGTGGGTGTGTGGGTGTGTGGGTGTGTGTGAGTGTGTGGGTGTGTGAGTGTGTGGTTGTGAGGGTGTGTGAGTGCGTAGGTGTGTGAGTGCGTGGGTGTGTGGGTGTGTGGGTGTGTGAGTGTGGTGTGTGGGTGTGTGAGTGTGTGAGTGTGTGGGTGTGTGAGTGTGTGAGTGTGTGGGTGTGAGTGTGTGAGTGTGTGGTTGTGTCAGTGTGTGAGTGTGTGGGTGGGTGAGTGTGTGAGTGTGTGGGTGTGTGAGTGTGTGAGTGTGTGGGTGTGAGTGTGTGAGTGTGTGGTTGTGTGAGTGTGTGAGTGTGTGAGTGTGTGGTTGTGTGAGTGTGTGGTGTGTGGGTGTGTGAGTGTGTGAGTGTGTGGGTGTGTGGGTGTGTGAGTGTGTGAGTGTGTGGGTGTGTGGGTGTGTGAGTGTGTGGGGAGCGGTCGTGTAGCGGTTATCGCGCGAACCCGGCCAACCGAGATTGATTCCCGCTCACGGTCAATATCAGTGACGATTATCTGAACCATTCTTGGGCCTCCCCTAGATCCACTCAGTCTGAAATGAGTACCTGGTGCCGTGTAAAAACATCGCCACTAAGGTGACAAAGCCAGCTATGCTGGTCACCCACTATCTCGTGTGCCGTTCCGGCCTTCATAGGTGCTCGCTAACAGCACTTCCCCCCAAAATTCTGTCTTGGAGAAATCCCTCCAAGAGCGTTCCTCCACCGATTGCTGCTCTGTGGTCTGGCCTCGGGGGCCCCCCTAATGGCAGCTGTCCCTATGTGGCACAGATGAGATCATCACGGAGGAAGGTTCTGCTGCCGTGCGCGAGCTTCGCAGTAGCGGGCGATGTTGTTGCTGCTGCTGGTGTGATCTAAAGTGAGCGATGCCCTCCACCAACAATGGAGGGCAGAGAATTGACGCTCACAACAATGAACGAAGCGCCGGGCGGTGAAAACACAGCAATTTGGCACAGTAGGGGGGGGGCACAGCAGTTTGCATGGGCCAGTCATCTCAGTCAACCCACGGCACCTGGGTCTGTCCCGTGACATCCCGTCAGCGGACGTTCGACACTTCACGTGGCCTTAAAGGGCAAATAGCCTGGCACAAGCGCCGTGGTGACGTTGGCGTCTGCTGCTGCTGCTGTTGTTGTTGTAGCGGCGTGATGTTTCGAATGTGGCCATTTTGGGTGGCGACACCGACACGATGGCCGACTCGTCTCGTCTCCCACTCCGAGTGGAGCAGGTAAATGTCGCGTGACGTCACGCGACATTTACCTGCTCCACTCCGTGACGTCACGCGACATTTACCTGCTCCACTCCGAGTGACGTCACGCGACATTTACCTGCTCCACTCCGAGTGACGTCACGCGACATTTACCTGCTCCACTCCGAGTGACGTCACGCGACATTTACCTGCTCCACTCCGAGTGACGTCACGCGACATTTACCTGCTCCACTCCGTGACGTCACGCGACATTTACCTGCTCCACTCCGTGACGTCACGCGACATTTACCTGCTCCACTCCGAGTGTGGGTGTGTGAGTGTGTGCTCCACTCCGAGTGTGGGTGTGTGAGTGTGTGCT
Organism: Lethenteron reissneri; assembly: GCF_015708825.2. NCBI lineage: Eukaryota > Metazoa > Chordata > Hyperoartia > Petromyzontiformes > Petromyzontidae > Lethenteron > Lethenteron reissneri. Next base: position 1,774,615 of record NC_083796.1, on the reverse strand, counting down.
CCACTCCGAGTGTGGGTGTGTGAGTGTGTGCTCCACTCCGAGTGTGGGTGTGTGAGTGTGTGCTCCACTCCGAGTGTGGGTGTGTGAGTGTGTGCTCCACTCCGACTGTGGGTGTGTGAGTGTGTGCTCCACTCCGAGTGTGGGTGTGTGTGAGTGTGCTCCACTCCGAGTGGAGCAGGCGACGCGCGGTCGGGAGTGGTCGTGTGGTGAATCGTGCACACGCCGCCACCGCGGGGAGCAGAATGATTATTTAGACTGCATGAGGAGGAATCCGATGAGCCGCGAAGCTCTTTTTCACAAATGTCCAGTAAGGGGCGGGTCAGAAATTAACAACAATCATGTAAGAGAGTCAATAATACGTACATCCATCTGCACGAATTGCGTCAGTGCAGACATTCCCACCGATGTTTCATTTTCAACACTAAACAGAAGCTTGGGAAAGGCAGCAAAACACCAACAACAATCCAGTCCCCTGACTACACCAAGACAACACTCGATACAATTGCAAATAAAAATGCTCGCGATCGACACTACACGGGAATAACCAGGGCGACCCGCCAGACTCCAACCGCGACCTTCACGTCTCCTGCAACCAACGGCGACTCCACTGCACCGCTGGGCCACCTCGCGGCCCCCCACACTGTCCGCCTCTATTCACGAGAGAGACAAAGAGGGCAATGTGTGGAATCAGGGTCCTCTGCGCTAGCGACATCCCAGACATGAAAGCGCTTGTTGTGAGCCTGGGTTTAGTGGTGGCGAGGATTTTTTTTTTTAATATATTTGGGAACAAAGACAAAGGATCCTCTTCCCCACCCCACAGAGCGTGTAGGGGCAAGTGCTGTTAGCGAGCAGTACCGTATGAAGGCCGGCAAACGGCACGCGACTGGGGTGGGGTGGCCAGCACCACGCGCGGACCGCTTTGTCTCCCTCGTAGCGCGGTTGGCTAACGTACGATGCGAAAGAAGTTCAACGTACGTACATGGCGATTTTTTTTTAATCGCACCAAGGAACTAAGTTAAGGCTGAGTCGACCTAGAGGAGGACCAGGACCGCAATTCTATTGGTGGCCGTGAACGGGAAATTAACTCGGAAGGCTGGATTCGTGGTGCACCGCCCTAACCACTACCCCACCGCTCCCCGCTATATAGGAACAGACAGATATACACAAGAGACAGAGAGACACTGAGACAAATAAAAAAAACATCTACAGATATGAAATGGATAGAGTGGGAGTGTGAGAGATGTGGTGTGAATGATGGAGTGTGTGTCTGGAAGTGTGTGTGAGCGTGTGCGTGATAATGTGTGCCCATGTGTGTATGTGCGTGATAGAGTGCTCGTGTTTGCGCGTGTGTGGAGCGGTGGGAAAGTGGTTAGCGCACTGCGCTGCGAATACAGTAGCGTGCATTCGATTCCTGCCCACGGTAACCATCAGTGGCGAGTGATATCCAAAACCGGTCATGGGCCTTCCCTCCCCCTAGGTCGACTCAGCCTTAAATTAGTACAATACATTGATCGGTCTGTAAACGTCAGCAATTTTTGACCACCACCCACCCCGCAATCCTGGCTCATCATAGGTGCTCGCCAATCGCACTTGTCCCAACACCCTGCAAAGGCGATACGGGGGATCTCCGTCTTTGTGTGTTCGAGTGTATATTAAACAGTGAATGTATGTTTATATAGTGTTTGAGATAGGCGACGTGCGTCAGAGTGGATGGCCAACGATCCATCCTGGGTTTAACCAGGCTGCGTTGTGTGAGGAGCTCAAAGATCTTTGAAAGATCTGGACACAGTCTCATCAGTGAACTCCTCCGGCAGGTGAAGCTCCGTTGGCTGGGCCATGTCGCTCGCTCGCCTCGCCACCGCATGTCCAAGAAGCTTCTGCTTGGCCGGATAGAGAAGTATGAACGGTTGCGGCACAGGCTAGAGAGGAGATGGAGTGATGTAGTACAGCTGAGTGGACTCGCCGATGACTGGTACCAGCGCTGTAAAGATCGCTCTCTGCGGAGGAGGCTCGTGAAGGACGCTACTGGGCAGTTGGAGGCAGTCGCCCTCCAACAACAGCGGAGTGCGGAGGAGCGATGCTCACAACAACGAGCGGAGCGCCGGGGCGGTTGAGATGTAGCGAGTTAGCATAGGGAGAACAGGTGGTGCATCTGCCAATCATCTCAGTTAGTCAACCCATGACACCTGGGTCTGTTCCATGACATCCTGTCAGAAGCGAGCCCTCGATACTCACGTAGCCTCAATGTGCACCTAGCCTGGCACAAGTGCCGTGGCGACGTCACCGCCACTAAATGAAAAACGGAGCATGTATGTCTGCGTGTGTGCGTGCATGGGATGATGCGTGTTTACGAGGGAGTGGGATGGCGTGTGTTCGTGTGATAGAGGGGTGTGTGTGTGTGTGTATAATTGTGTGAGAGAGATTGTGTGCTTGTTAGATTGTGAGAGAAGTGTGTGTGTCTTTGTGATTGTGGAAGCGGTAGTCCAATAGTTAGTGCGCTGCGCTACGAACCCGGCGACCCAAGTTCGATTCCCGCCCACGGCCAGTGACGATTGTCTCAACCGGTCCTGGGCCTCCCCTAGGTCGACTTAGCCTCAAATTATTACCCGGTCCGATGTGTAAACATCTCTACTGAGGAGACAAAGGCGTCCGGGCGTGATGCTGGCCACCCACCCCTTAGTGTGAGGTTCAGCACTTGCCCCAACAGTCTGGTAAGGCTATACGGGGCATCTTTGTCTTTGTACTTGAGAGAGCTTGGGTGTGTGTGGGAGAAAGACTGCGTGTGTGTGAGAGAGAGATTGCATGTGTACAAGAGAGGGCGTGTGTGTGTGTGCGTCAGGCAGATGCTGTGAGTGAGATGGTTTGTATGTATGAGAAAGATGGTGTGTGAGATGGTGTGTGAGTGAGATGGGGTGTGTGAGATTGTGTGTGTGAGATGGTGTGTGAGAGAGATGGTGTGTCAGAGAGATGGTGTGTGATTGAGATGGTGTGTGAGTCAGATGGTGAGTGAGATGGTGTGTCAGAGAGATGGTGTGTGAGTGAGATGGTTAGTGAGTGAGATGGTGTGTGAGAGAGATGGTGAGTGAGTGAGATGGTGTGTGAGAGAGATGGTGTGTGAGTGAGATGGTGTGTGAGTGAGATGGTGAGTGAGTGAGATGGTGTGTGAGTGAGATGGTGTGGGGAGCAGTGGCGCAGTGGCTAAGCGCCCTACGCCACGAACCCAGCGACCCGAGTTCGATTCCCGCTCACGGCTACCACCAGTGACGATTACCTGGACTGGTGCTGGGCCTCGCCTATGTCGACTCAGCCTCAAATGAGTACCTGGTGCGATGTGTACATGTAGCTACTTGGGATACAAAAGCGGCCGTGCGTGGTGCTGGCCACCCACCCCCTCGGGTGCCGCGTCGGCCATCATAGGTGTTCGCTACCAACACTTGCCCCAACAGGCTATACGGGGGAGCTTTGTCTTGTGTGTCTGAGAGGGAGAAAGAAAAAAAGAGAGAGGGGAGATGGCGTGTGGGAGAGAGATTGCGTCTGTGGTAGAGAGAGAGATGGTGTGTGTAGTAGGGAGATGGTGTGTGTGGTAGAGAGAGATGGTGTGTGGTAGGGAGAGAGATGGTGTGTGAGCAAGGGTTTGTGCGAGAGAGAAATGGGGCGATTGCAGAGAGAGAGAGAGGGAAGAGATAATAGGAATGAGAGAGAAAGGGTGGGGGAGGGGAGAGGGAGGAGAGATGAAGAAATGATGGTGGTTGGGGGTAGGGAGAGAGGGGGGGGTAACAGAGCAATGATAGAGAATGAGATTTGGAGCGGGTGCGGAGGAGAGGGAGCGTAGAGATATGGAGAGAGATTAGGGTAGAGATAAGGAGTGCTGGGGAGAAGCAACAAATGTTGAGCAAGGGAGAGAGGGGAGATGGGAGAGAAGTGTTGTAGAGGGAGACGGGGGAGAGTGGGAGATTTTATGAATAAAGGGGAGATTGAGGGGAGTGAGAGGGGGGATGAGGGGAACAAGGGGGGGGGAGGATGGAGGGAGGGATGGAGGGAGGGATGGAGGGAGGGAGGGGAAATTTGCATGAACAGAGAGAAAAAAGTGGGTAAGGAACGATTGAAAACTAGAGGGAGAAGGGAGAGGGAAAGGGAGAGAGAAATTAAGAAATAAAGGGAGAGAGAAAAGAAGAGACAAAGGGAGAGCTTTGGGGAAGAGAGGAGTGAGTGGATGGAGTGAGTAGAGAGAGAGAGAACTTATAAAGAAAGGGAGAGAGATGTGAGAGGGTAGAGAGGAGAGAGAGAGAGGAGAGAGAGTAGAGATCAAGTCAAGCAGGAGCCATCCCAGGCCATCCCTGACACTGGGGGAGAAGACGCCGCTGGGCCATGCGCCAGCCCAGCCGCTGCAGCTCTTCCAGCTGAGCCGGATGGCGGGGAGATCGACTCAGATCGGGACGACTGCTTCAGCGAGGGGAGCGAGAGCAGCCAGGGGTCGACACTCCTTGACCCACAGACTTCCCTGGTTTGCACGGAAGATCTCTGGCACTTCCTCGACGAGACCAACTTGAAGAAGGACAGAGCAGACATTGCCTTGGCTCGATGGAAGGACATCAAGGCAATACAGGCCTCTGTGACTCAAGCCGAGAGACTCTTCGCCAAGCAGGGACTCGAGTCCCTGGGCAAGGAGAAGGCAAAGCGGAGATATTTCCGCAAACAAATTACCAGGCTGCTGTGTCAACAATACACCTGGGGGAGCACCAGACAGAAGAACGCGGACATCACCGACATGGAAGCCCAAGTCCTCGATTTGGAGGGTCGGCTCGCTGAAGACAGCGACCCTGCTCTTCTCCGAGAATATGAGAAGAGGGAGCGTCTCAAAGGGCTACAGGAGGAGCAGACGAGGGGGGCGTTTGTGCGATCCCGGGTGAAGCTCATCACCGACCTCGACACGGGATCCCCGCTATTCTACTCCCTCGGGAGGCAGAACGGGAAACGCAAATCCATGGAGTGCCCCTTTGATGGTGACGGTGTCCTGGCACACGAACTCCAGCAGAAGTCGACCATCATCAGAGACTTCTACGGCAGCCTGTTCTCCCCTGAAGAAACATCGGGAGCGGCCCAGGCGGAGGCATGGAGTGGTCTACCCACCCTGGGAAAAGACAGGAAAGAGCTGCTGGAGCAAAAGCTCACCAGGAATGACCTTGATGCAGCTGTAAGAGGACTGGCCCCAAATAAATCCCTAGGATTTGACGGGCTAACAGGGGAGTTTTACGCCCTTTTTGGCCATCCCTATGGGAGGACTACAGAGAGGTGCTGGAGGAAGCCGCTGTGACCGGGGTGATGCCTCAGTCTTGGAGGAGGGCGGTGCTCACTCTGCTTCCCAAGAACGGAGACCTGAGGCACCTACAAAACTGGCGTCCGGTATCCCTCTTGAACACAGACTACAAAATATTGACGAAGGCTTTCTCCCTGCGACTGAAAGGGGTGATTGCACAAGTCGTAAACAGGGACCAGTCCTACACCATCCCCGGACAAACCATCCCCGGATGAATCATCCATGACGGCATCTTCCTGGTCAGGGACCTCATTGTGGTGTCCCGGAGGTTGGGCATCCCAATCGCGTTTCTGGCCCTTGACAAGGAAAAATCTTTTGACAGAGTGGACCACAAATACCTGCTGGGAACCCTAAAGACCTATGGTTTTGGGGATGGCTTTGTCCGAACGATCCGCCTACTCTACACCAAGGTGGAGTGCATGATCAAGGTCAACGGCGCCCTCACTGCCCTGGTCAAAATCGAGCGAGGAGTGAGATGGGGATGCCCATTGTCGGGACAACTTTATACCCTGGCTTTAGAGCCTTTCCTGAGTCTCATAAGGCAGAGACTCAGCGGCCTGGTGCTCAGAGAACCAAGCGTCAAGTTGGTCCTGACGGCATACGCCGACGACGTCCTCCTCATCCTGCGCTCCCTGGATGATGTCACCCTGCTGCACGAGTGCCAGGAGGTCTTTTAGAAGGCCTCCTCGTCAAAAATGAACAGGCAAAAGTGCAGCGGGCTGCTGGTTGGAGTGTGGGACATGACCGAGTGTCCCCAGAAGGCAAAAGCCATAAATTGGAGTGCAACATCGCTGCACCACCTGGGTGTGTTCCTGGCATAAGAGGAGGAACCACCGCAGAGGAACTGGGTCGAGCTGGAGGAGAAGGTGAAGGAGCGGTTGGGCACCTGGAGTCGCCTGTGCAAGTTCCTCACCTTCAGAACAAAGACGTTGGTGGCGAGCCAGCTGGTGACGTCCATGCTGTGGCACCGACTCTTCTCCCTGCACCCCCCCCCCCCCCCATGAGCCTCGTCAACGCGCTTCAGAAGCGAGTCCTCGACTTCTTCTGGTCGGGCAGAGGACACCGGGTCGCGGCTGGGGTCCTGGCCCTGCCACTGGACGAGGGCGGTCACGGGCTGGTGTGTGTGCGGAGTCAGCTGGCCACCTTCCAACTGCAGGCCGCGCAAAAGTTCCTGCACGCCGCCCCTGCACCGGCCTGGAGCGTCACGGCCTCCTTCCTCCTGAAACAGCTGGGGGCTCTGCAGTGCTCCAAACAACTATTCTACATGGACCTGCAGGGCCTCCCACTGGGACAGCTGCCACCTTTCTACAGGAGCGTCCTGCAGACATAAAACTCCCTCGCCGTCAGGAGGCTGAACCAGCTGCGATCGGCCGAGGATTTGGTCTTCGAACCGATCCTCAGGAACCCACAAACAAAACTGCCATCCACCACCACCCCTGGCATAGAGAGGCACCTCGACAACGCTTGGCTCACCAGGATGGGAGATCTGGTGGAGCCTGGAACACGGGGCTGGAGGCTCGGACCAGCAGAAATGGCCGCAAAGACAGGGTTGCAGTCGCTCCGGGAGGCTGCCCGGATCCTGGCCGAAGCCAAGGGGGCCTTCTCAGCGGAAGCAGGGAGAACGCCCCCCATCGGCATTGGGGATGACGAGGCCCCTCTCGGTCCCCCTCCACCTGAGCTCGTGCCACTGCATCGCCAATGCCGACAAACGAAGGCGGATCACAACCTGTGCCGGCTGGAAGACCTACCGGAGGTGGCCTTCTACTCCTACATGGTCCGGTTTCACCAACAGGACACCCTGAGAAGCCACAAGGACCATGCCTGGAGGAAAGCCCTGCCATGCATCTCTCCAGAGAGGCCTCGCTGGAGGCAACTCTACTCCAGCTCGACGTACAACCACATCGGCGACCTGGAGCATCGCCCACGGCACCATCACCACCAACGCCTCCCTGGCGCGCTTCACCAACACGTCCCCGGAGTGCCGGTTCTGTGGTAAAGTGGAGACGGTGGCGCACCAATACGTGGAGTGCAAGAGCCTGGACTCGCTATTCAAGGTCCTGAGAAACATCCTCCTAAGGTTCAGCCTCCACTTCTCTCCGACGGTCCTCATCTTTGGACACCCAAAGGGCGATGGATCCCAACATCTTCAGAGGCTAGTTAACGTACTCGTCGGCTACGCCAAGCTCACATATATAGAGCGAGGAAGGTGGCCGTGGAGGGGAAACGTCCGGCCAGCAGCCTGAGCATATTCCACGCCCTGGTCGGTGCCAGGGTGTGCTGGAGTTCCGCCATGCGCGGCTGACCCACGCCGTGCCGGCCTTCAAGGAGCAGTGGGCGCTGGAGGAGGCCGTGTTCTCAGTGGCAGTTACGGAGAGCTCTGCATGCAGTTATGAGCTACCGTCGGAGGGCGTAGGACTGCGAGAAGGGCTGGGTGCTAATGCAGCACTTGTCGTAGTCAAAAAAAATTACATAGAAAACAGGGGGAACATAGACATAGAGTAGAGAGAGAGGGGGGGGTAGAGAGAAAGGGGGGGGGGGGGGGTAGAGAGAGGGGGTAGAGAGAGAGAAGGGGTAAGAAGGAGGAGAGCAGAGGGTGAAATCTTTTGTGAAATCTTTCATTTAAAAAGGGGAGGGGGCACATAAAGCAAAGCATTGAAAAAAAAGAGAGTCAAGGGGGAGAGAGATGGGAGAGAGATGGGGGAGGGAAGGGAGAGAAAGGAGCAGAGCCGGACAGGGTTGGAGATGGAGGAGATTATGGCAGGAGGGAGAGTGGGAGAGGAGGGAGGGAGAGTGGGCGCAGATGCAGCACTTGTCGTAGTAAAAATTGTTTTTTATAATATTACAAATATTACATAGAAAACATAGGGGGAACATAGACATGGAGTAGGGAGAGAGGGGTAGAGAGACAGGGAAGGGGTAAGGAGAGCAGAGCGTGAAATCTTTTGTGAAATCTTTCATTTAAAAAGGAGGAGGGGGGATTAACATAAAGCAAAGCATAAAAAAACGAAATGATGAACGAAGCAAAGTGCCGACTACACCGAGCATCTTCTTGTTTCCTCTGATCGTAAAAAAAGTGGGAGAGGAGGGAGGGAGGGAGAGTGGGGGAGGAGGGAGGGAGGGAGAGTGGGGGAGGAGGGAGAGTGGGCGAGGAGGGAGAGTGGGGGAGGAGGGAGGGAGAGTGGGGGAGGAGGGAGGGAGAGTGGGGGGAGGAGGGAGAGTGGGGGGAGGAGGAAGGGAGAGTGGGGGAGGAGGGAGGGAGAGTGGGGGGAGGAGGGAGAGTGGGCGAGGAGGGAGAGTGGGGGAGGAGGGAGGGAGAGTGGGGGAGGAGGGAGGGAGAGTGGGGGGAGGAGGGAGAGTGGGGGGAGGAGGAAGGGAGAGTGGGGGAGGAGGGAGAGTGGGGGGAGGAGGAAGGGAGAGTGGGGGAGGAGGGAGAGTGGGGGGAGGAGGGAGGGAGAGTGGGGGAGGAGGGAGAGTGGGGGGAGGAGGGAGAGTGGGCGAGGAGGGAGAGTGGGGGAGGAGGGAGGGAGAGTGGGGGAGGAGGGAGGGAGAGTGGGGGGAGGAGGAGGGAGAGTGGGGGAGGAGGGAGGGAGAGTGGGGGAGGAGGGAGAGTGGGGGAGGAGGGAGAGTGGGGGAGGCGGGAGGGAGAGTTAAGAGGGAGTGAGAGGAGGTGCAGAGAGAGGCGGTGGGGGTGGGCAGATAGGAAAAGACATCAGAGGAAGGTGGTGGTGGGGGCAGGGAGACGAGGTGGTGATGGTGATAGAATGGTGCTGGGAGGGGGGAGTCTGGGGGGGGCGAATATTCAGCCCTTTTCTCGGAAAGACAGAACACGCGGAGAAGAGGAGAGGCAGAACACACACACACACATTATACTGTATAAGGCACACAGTAACCATGGCGACACACACATATCTATATACTACTCGTGTGAGTGTGTGTGTCGAGTACGCGACCGGGTGGGGTACCCTCGACGAGGAGATGGAGCGCTCAAATCGGCTCCTACTCCGACGGGAGCGAGAGGCGGTGGGATTGTCGCGGATCCCAGGATCGGGCGTGAGAGATGGCCTCGGCTTTCATCCAGCAGTGGATTGATCATGGCTGATGATGATGGTGATAATCGTGATGATGATGATGATGCGAGTGTACACGCACAGCACGTGTGTGTGTCTGTATCGGGGAGCGGTGGCGCAGTGGTTAGCGCGCTGCGCTGTGAACTCGCCTACGGCCCGAGCTCGATTCCCGCTCTCGGCCACCAACACGAGCGACGATTATCTGAACCGGTCCTAGGGCTCCCCTAGGTCGACTCAGCCTGAAATGAGTACCTAGTGCGCGTGTGTCAACATCCTCACTGGGGAGACAAAGGCGGCCGGGCGTGGTGCTGGCCACCCACCCCCTCGTGTGCCGTGTCGACCTTCATAGGTGCCGCTCGCGAACAGCACTTGCCCCAACAGTTTGTTGAGGCTATAAGGGGGGATCTTTGTCTTCGTGTAACAATTGACAACACTTCCAAATAATAGCGGAGTCAAGTTCGCCCACTCGGTTAAAACAACGTTTGCATTGGCATCACGCGGAGCGGCTACGCAGTGCCAATGATTCCCACACGGAACGGCGTTTTATAGAGAATATATATACGGTATTTATATATCTATAACTTAAATCGGATTCAACCGTAACTCAAAAGTATTTCAACTACGGGTCCACCTTGTCTGCGACCAACCATCAACCTCCCTTCATTCCTCTATCTAAGAACGGAACAGGCTGGGGATTTCTTCACAAGTCTGGCTGTCGCCTGATGATGCTGGTTGCAATTACGAGCGAATTGTAAATATCGTGGATTTACTCTCCAATACACCGGTTGTTGTGCTAGTAAGGAAATGGCATGTTTTGTTTAAGTGACAAACCGTACTAAGTGGCTGTGTCGGGTGCTAGTGGGTTTAACGACATTTATATTTTAGCAATCGAACCCAAAATAAACTCCTTAAAAAAATGTTTTTTTATTTAAACAACGGTTTTAACTCACGGTCGAGAAGTACGTCAATGACGCGCGCCTGCTCCCACATCAACGCTTACTTGGATTAATAGATTACTTCCGTAATTCGTTCACACGGTTGGGCGAGGCAATTGGAGAGTTTAGGGACCACGGCGTTTTTTACCCACACAAATATATATAATAAAGCGTCCATACAAAATGTCAATTGCTTTAAAGTAGCGAATTCATTGATTAATTGATGCCGATTTTGATACACGCATGCGTTGTCACCGGATCTGAGTGCGTGTGCAAAATTTGGAATTGATTGGACAACAGGAAGTAGACTAACATTGATTACAAGATTTGACCTCGACAAACATAGGAGTCAAGTTAAGTAAAACCGTTGAAAAAAACCTCGTATGGACATCAACCTCCTGTTTGCTGCCTTCACCGCTCATTCAACAGTTCTGTGGTCTTCCTGTTGTTTAGCATCTCCCCCTCTTCCTCCAATCAACAACAACACCCCCCACACCCCCTCCCCTCAACCCCCTTTCCATTGTCTCGCGTATTCCATCCCGTCTGTTTTGTCTGTCTCGTTAGTTCTGCCTCGTTTGTATTGTATCTCCTTAGTTCTGTCCAGGCTGTTTTGTCTGTCCCGTTAAGTCCGTCTCGTCTGTATGGTCTGTCTCGTTAGTTAGGTCCCTTTTACTGGTAGGAACCTCCTGGTTACACCAGCCCACAGGGGATTATTGTGTTCGTCGTGCAGGGTAGGGCTGGGCGAGGAGGGAGGGGCTGGGTAAGGAGGGGAGGGTGGGGAGGGGCTGGGTGGGGAGGGTGGGGCTGGGTGGGGAGGGGAGGGTGGGGAGGGGCTGGGTGGGGAGGGTTGGGAGGGGCTGGGTGGGGAGGGTGGGGCTGGGTGGGAGGGGTGGGGCTGGGTGGGGAGGGGCTGGTGACCCTGTGGTGCCCTTATAAAATTAATCGTTTAACCTACTCACGCCGGCTTGTGCCCGCCCTCACAGTCGGGCATATTTGCGGAATACAACACGCCGCCGTTGACCCTGGCCATTGACCGAGCAACCCAACGTTTCTACCAGCTCCCTCCGCAGGAATGTGTTGTATCGTTAGTTCCATCCCATCTGTATTATCTGTCTCGTTAGTTCCGTCCCGTCTGTATTGTCTGCCTCGTCTGTCTCGTTAGTTCCGGCTCGTTTCTATTGTCTGACTCGTTAGCTATTTTCTGATTCTATTGACTGTCTCGTTAACTCTGTCTCGTCTGTATTGTCTGTCTCAGTTCTATCCCGTCTGTATTGTCTATCTCATCAGTTATGTCTAGGTTGTTTTGTCTGTCTCCCTAGTTCTGTCCCATCTATATTGTCCGTCTCGTTAGTTTCGCCTCGTCTGTATCGTTATATCTGTCTCATTTGTATTGTCTGACTCGTTAGTTATGTAGTGGGTTCAATTGAGGTGCACACTAGATCTTAAAGGCAACACGTTTTATTAACTCCACTGGTAACTCCTACTTAACGTGATAACGACTAAGGGTGGTGACCACCATTAGTAACTATATACACTTAGAGGGATGACTATTTACATACTGGATGGGACAACTACTAAATCGGACCAGGACAGTCAACACGCTGCCTGGTCCACATGCGCAAAGACCGGAGACCGAAGACCCACGAAGATGGAGGATTTTTTCCGAGAGATGAACAACCACGATCCCCACCGGGACTCGGCTTTTATCCGACGACTCAGGACCCACATCACGTATTCCTCTCACCTCCTCCCTGGTCCCCGTTACCACCTCATCTGGTCATGTGCCCCCTTGGGTTCACCCAGACTGTCATGACCTCACCCGACCTGTTCCCTGGTCTACTCAGGTGCCAGGGTGAGGCATATACAGTACCACTCACTCGGTACTGTCGCAACACTATAGTGCCATAATCTATGACACTACATCACCCCCCCCCCCTTTATAAAACACAGCCGTCCCGGCTGTCAACAAACCCGAACGCAAGGGTGTGCCTCCTAAACAATAACATCAATAAACAACTGGCAACCGTGCAATAAATACAATATACTGTATACAAAATGTACAGTTACTGAGAAGGGGTAAAGGAGAGATAGAGGAAAGATAGGACAACAATAACACAAAAAAACGTCAGCAATGTACACGACCCCGGTTACCCCCCCCCCCCACCCCAAAAGAACGTCCCTGCCCTGTGTATGTGACAACACCTCTAAGCACGAGAAGGGCCAGGTTCAGCCAATGACCCAACTGTCGAAGGAGTGCGACAAGCAGCAAAACGGCGCGACAAGTTCATTTATACGGGAAACTCGAATAGATTGCAAGTGCGGACAGCGCAATTTAGGCAGGGGTTTGGGACGAGCACATTGCACACACCCCTTCAGCACATTGACAATGTCCCCTACCATCCCGGGCCAAAAACAGTTAAGTTTGAGGGTTGCGAGTGTTTTGTGCTCCGCAAGGTGCATCAGCAGCTCATGCGCCTTAGGACAGTGGGCACCACGATGCTGTAGCGGCACAACCCGCCATCCCAGTACATCAACAGACCCTCTGAGGATGACAGGGGCCACCCCATGCCGGTTCGCCTTATCCCCAGCATCCCTGACATAACGCCGCAGTTTGAACAGAGAGGCGTCCTCCGTCTGGAGGCGCCCCCACTCCGCGTGGTTCAAACTGAGCGTGGCATCACACGCATCCGGACACGTGGGAGCATGAGGGGTTGGAACCTCCGCCAACGCCACAACAGAAGGGGGCACTGCCGCGGCAGCTGGCTTACAGTGCCCTGAACCAGAAAGACATGCGCCCTCGTCGCTCGGTGGTAACCACGACAGTGCGTCCGCATTCGTGTGCCGTGCACCCTGTCGGTAAGAATTTCCAACGAGTAGTCCTGGAGGACTTTCAACCATCGGGATAGCTGGCCGGATGGTTGTTCAATGCGCAGCACGTACTGGAGGGCGGCACCTCAAAGGTCCTGCCGTAGAGGTGCGGCCGAGATTGCTGTATAAAGAAAACAATGACCAGCAATTCTCGGTGCGTAATGCAGTGGCGCTGCTCGGCCGGGGACAACACTCCACTGCCATATGCCACGACACTTTCTACCTCGTCCACCACCTGGGACAGTTCGACGCCAATGGCAGTGTTGCTTGCGTCCTTGTCCAAGACGAAGGGCAGTGAAAAATCGGGGTATCGGAGGGGAGGGGCATCCACCAGGCCGTTCCGGAGCGCAACAAATGCGGCCTCCTCCTCCTCCCCCCATCAAAATGTTTTACCTTTGGCCGTCAGGGCATGAAAAGGTTTAGCGATGGTGACGAACCCGGACACAAAGCGGCGGTAGTTGGATGCGAACCCGATAAAGCTGCGTACCTCACCCAACAGCTTGGGGGTTGGCCATGTGCGCACGCACGCAATTTTATCCGGGTCCGTAGCTATTCCCGACTTGCTAACGATGTGCCCCAGGTATCGAACCGACTTTTGTAACAGATGGCATTTCTGCAGCTTGAATTTGAGGTTCGCCGCCCGCATTTTAAGAAAAAAACACGTGTAACTATCCCATTGGAGGCCCGCCAAAACTATCTTCATGAGCCTCTGGAACGTCGCTAGAGCCAAGTGGAGGCCAATAGGGAGCTAGTTAAACTCAAATAACCCTTGTGGTGTACGAAAAGCGGTTTTGGGTTTAGAGCTGTTATCCAGAGGAAAGTGCCAGAACCCCGACAGCAGGTCAAGGAGTGGAAAAATAACTTGCCCCTGCCAAAGCATCCAATGAGTCATCCATTCGCGGGAGGGGGTACGCGTCAGCCATTGACGCAAAACCTCAGACTCCCATCCTGCTTTTGACAAGGACTATAGGAGCACCCCACGGACTGTTAGATGGAGAAAATATCGGCGGCCAACATCTCATCAACCGCCTGACGCACGTGGTCCTTTTCTGTGGGACTTAACCTGTAAGGATTCTGACGAATGGGGACAGTATTTCCCGTGTCGATGTGGTGGCTTCAGAGAGTGGTGTGGCCGATATCATATTTTCTTTTGCTAAAAACGTTGGCAAATTCCACCTCTGGCCATCTGACAAATCGGGGTTCTCCGAGCAGAGTGCATCAATCCATTAATCATCGCCTTTCAACCTCTGCTCCGTGGGTGACACCACCCCCACCTCTCCAACAAAGTCACTGGCACAACCTGCGGCGGACGCGTGGGCTAACACAGTGCCCGCCTGAACAACGGACGTGTTCAACCCCGCAGTCAGAACCTGAATGAAGGGTTGATTGGACACCAGCGTTTGTGCCCCCACTAGCGTTAGGCCCCGAGCCGCTTTATTCGCGGGTGTCTGCAGGATCCCGTCGGCGGTCGCTTCTTTATCGAGGTGGTTCCTCAGCCGCAAGGGAATCAACATTTGTGCGCCGGGTGGAATCGTGACAGTTTTAGTCGCTGGCGCCCGAACCGTGGCGTTAACCATCCGCAATCGAGTGGGAGAAGAAAAAAACGCCATGTGACGGCTCGATGGCAATTCAAGGCATCCCTGATCCACTAAGATTTTAAGGGGCATTTTCCCCAAGAAATCGGTCCCCAGCAGACATGGCACGGCTAGGGATGTTTAAACTAAAACCAGTCCTGTCAATTGAATGTCACCAATGCACGCCGTTGCCAATATTTGACCGAAAATTCCGAGTGAACCACCATTTGCGGCAAAACACGGGGCTGTGACAGGACGAACATGTCCGAAATGATGGTAGCAAAATCTCCGATGTTGATGAGCACCCTTACCTCTATCCCCTGTACCGTGCCAATAACGGCTGATGATCCCGCCGCTGCAGTGACCACACGGTGAGCCAATTCTGACCACTGACCAGGACGGTGTGGCCAGCCATCTCCCGGCAAAACCGAACTCTCCCACTCCGCAACCCGACGAGGGCGTTCCATGCGTGAGCGCGTACCAACGACCGAACGAGATGAGTGAGGTGGTTGTACGGGCCAAGTGTGTGGTGTGCCGTGGCTCGCCTTAGGACCAAGTGAAGTTGATATCCATATGGATAATGGCAATGGCCCGGAGGGTCTTTTCCTTGCGGCGCAGCATCCTGTCAAGATGTGTCCCGACAGGCCGCAATTGTAGCAAAGGACGGAGCCGATCCCCATGCGAGAAGAGGTCCCCCGCCATCGGTCGTGTCCTCCTCATGGCTCCGCGTCACCTGTTCGCCAACCTCCGTCATCGACTGAAGCGCAGGCTTGAGCGGGCTCATATTCTTCGGTTGCACCGAACACCTTGGAGGGTGCGGTGCACGCCACAACTTGCGTACGCTGTTTCAAATTGAAATGTGCTTGAATGCACCGAGCGATTTTGAGGGACGATAAATTGTCATCTTCCGTTGCTGGCAGGGTGATGTTAGGTTCTTTCGCCAAGGCCAGCATAAGCTCCAACACCAACGAGTCAACCCTAGCTTGCTCCATCTTGAGAAATGCTGCTTTTGCCAGCGACAACAGTGCGCTGCGGAAGGCGAGAGGGGTCTCAGCCCCCCTCCGCCTCCGCGTGGTAAACTTGTGATGAACATTAGATGACGGATTGTAGATTGCCGCCATCTGTGCGAAGGCCAGCGGCAGCGTGGCCCTCACCGCCGGCGGGATGGCGTAGAATGTCGCCAAGGCGTCGTTGTCCAAGGCGGTGGGAAGCGCCCTCAGTGCCTTAGCCTCTGTCCAGCTCGCCAACTCGCAGTCAGCAGTAAAGCGCCGCCTAAATGCCTCCCAATCTCCTCCTGCAGCTGTGAATTCCTTCACAAACGGGAGCCGGTGCTTGGGTGATGGGATCTGCACCTGCGGTTTAGGCGGGAATTCCAATTTGGCAGGCTCCTCTTCCCACCTGTCCACCAAAATGGCGGCCGCATGCGCGGGCTGTGTGGCCGAAGTTTACCGTACGCGGGAAACTGACAGCGGCAAGTTCAACACCTCGCGGCTCCGATGCTCCAACCTCCGTCGCAGGCTCCTCTCGGTCGAGCTCGGCGACCAGCACAGCCGTAGATTCCAGCAGCTCGGCGAGGCAGGCGCAGAATGACCGGCGCTCTCTCCCCGACGGCAGCTAAGCGGCGGTGTGGTGGTTGTCCCACTGCTCCGCCGGTAGCGCGGCCTTGCTCCCTCTTTCCAGGGCTGCTATTCCCGGGGCTGTCTGTGGGATAATTACCTCATCATCTTCATCATCCGAAGACGTCTTGGTAAGTTGTCTCCGACGTGCGAACATTTCACCTACTTTAGAAAATATTACCACTTCTGGCACCAGTTGTAGTGGGTTAAATTGAGGCACACACTTGGAGGCAACATGTTTTGTTAACTAACTCCACAGGTAACTCCTACTTAACAGGATAACGACTAAGGGTGGTGTCCACCATGAGTAACTGTATACACTTGGAGGGATGACTATTTATATACTGGATCGGACAACTACTCAATTGGACCAGGACAGCCAACACTCTGTCTGGTCCACGTGCGCGAAGACCGGAGACCGAAGACCCACAAAGATGGACGATTTCTTCCCAGAGATGAACAACCATGATCCCCACCGAGACTGGCTTTTTTCTGCTGCGGCGCGGCCAGGCCTCGCCCTTGGCCACGCCCCCTTTCCAGATCCTTCTCGACGACTCAGGACCCACATCACGTGTTCCTCTCACCTCCTCCCTGGTCCATGCTACCACCTCATCCAGTCACGTGCCCCCTCGGGTTCACCCAGACTGTCATGACCTCACCCGACCTGTTCCCTGGTCTACTCAGGTGCCAGGGTGAGGCTCCGCACATACAGTACCACTCACTCGGTACTGTCGCTACACTATAGTGCCATCAACTATGACACTACACAGACGAGACAGAACTAACGAGACAGACAGTAATGCGAGATGGATCTAATGAGACAGACAATACAGACGAGACAGAACTAACGAGACAGACAATACAGATGAGACAGAATGAACGAGATAGACAATACAGACTGGAGGGAACTAACGATACAGAAAATACAGACGGGACAACTAACAAGACAGACAATACAGACGGGACATAACTAACGAGACAGACAATACAGACGAGATGGAACTAACAAGAAAGACAATACACCCTGGACAGAACTAAGGAGACAGACAGGAAATAACTGTAGTGTCATAAATGATGGCCCTATAGTGTAGCGACAGTACCGAGTGAGTGGTACTATATGTGTGGAGCCTCTCCCTGGCACCTGAGTGAGAAGATCAGGGAACAGGTCGGGTGAGGTCATGACAGTCTGGGTGAACCCAATGGGGCACGTGACCGGATGAGGTGGTAACGGGGACCAGGGAGGTAAGAGGAACACGTGATGTGGGTCCTGAGTCGTCGAGAAGGATCTGGAAAAGGGGCGTGGCCAAGGGCGGGGCCAAGGGCGGGGCCTGGCCATGCCGCAGCAGATAAAGCAGATCTTGGCAGGGATCGTGGTTGTTCATCTCTGGGAAGAAATCCTCCATCTTCGTGGGTCTTCAGTTTCTGGTCTTCGCGCACGTGGACCAGGCAGCGTGTTGGCTGTATTGGTCCGATTTAGTAGTTGTCCCATCCAGTATGTAAATAGTCATCTCTCCAAGTGTATGTAGTTACTAATGGTGATCACCACCCGTAGGAGTTACATGTGGAGTTAGTTAATATAACGTGTTGCCTATAAGATCAAGTGTGCACCTCAATTTAACCCACTACATCTGTATTGTCCGTCTCATTAGTTCTATCTCGTTTGTATTGTCTGTCTGGCTTCTTGCTGGAAACTCGGTTAACGTAACACGATATACTACGACTCGTGGAAACGCGTTTAGTCAAGCCCGACTGTGAGAGCGAGGGAGAAAGAAAGGGAGGGGGCAGAGGGGTGGAGAGGAGGGAGGCAGGGAGGAAAGGAAGGAGGGAAAGGAAGGGAGGGGGAGGGGTGAGGCAAAGAGGAAGGGAGAGCGAATGGGATGGAGGGAGAGAGGTGAGTGGGAGGGAGAGCGAATGTGAGGGAGGGAGAGTGGGAACGAAAAGGGAGGAAGCGAGAGGGGAGGAAGGCGGGAGGAGAAAGAGGTTGGGGGAGGGGAGAGAGCACAGAGGGAGGGAACTGGGATTGGAAAGAGATGGAGGAGACGGGGTGACTGACGGGGGTAGATGGAGCAGATAAGAGCGGTGATGAGAGAAGAAGGGTGAGGAGAGATTAAGAGGCAGGGGAGGGGGAGTGGGGGAGGGGAGGAGGAGGGAGGATGTTGGACTGAAGCCAAGGTGAAGGCGGTTCTGTAATTGATGTACCTCCAAACTCTACATCCACAGTGCACAGACAACATACACACTACATGCATGCAACATGCATACTACATACATACAACATGCATACTACATACATACAATATATGCACTACGTGCAACACAGCATCCAACACAATGTGCATACTACACACATGCAATATACACGCTACATACATCACACGTGCTTATTACATACAGCATGCACACTGCATACATATAGCACACAACATGGATACTACATGCGTATAAACTCCACACTAACATGCATACAACATGCATACTACATGCACACTACATTCATAGGAAACACAATATACATACTACATACAACACACACAAGCATACTACATACACATTGCATACATGTTACATGCACAACGCAAACACTACGTACACCAAACAGACTACATATACACATAGTAAGTACATACTACATGAATATAACATGCATACACATATATGACATACAAACATCATACACACCAAGTATATCAATGCAACATACACAGACCATACACAGTACATACATAGACAGTACACATATACTGTACTTATTTCATACACGAGGATAAAGATCTCCCGCACCAGGTACTAATTTAAGGCTAAGTCGACATAGAGGACGCCCAAGACCCGGGTTCAGATATGCGCCATTAGGTGTTGGTGGCCGTGAGCGGGAGCTGAACTGGGGTCGTTGGGTTCGTAGCGCAACGCGCTAACCACTGCGTCACCGCTCCCCACACTCTCGAGGCTGCATGTTTCGACACCCGCAATCCCGGATTTTGGATCCAGAATCCATATTTCAAAATCAGGATCTAGATCCCCACTCCAGAATCCATACTTTTGACGACACGACCGACTACTTCGCCTTCAGACGAATCTGTTTCGGCGGCTCCAGGATCCGCGCTCCAGTCTCCAGGCTCCGCATATCGAAACTCCAGTGCGGGTTTCGCTCGCTGCTTGCATACGGTTGTGGATGAGGAGAGGAGGGAGATGAGAGCGGGGCGGCGGAAGGAGGAGGAGGAGGCCAAGCGTGGAGGAAGAGGAGGAGATACATGATGAGGCTGTCACTCTCACTCCAACTTTCAGCTGTAGTCTCTTGGCAGTTTACAATGAAGATGAGGATTCATTTACCATTCTGGGCTGTGTTGGCATTCATAACAATCTGAACTGTCTCGATATGGCGCACTCATGATTCCTAACAATTGCGCGGATTAGGGAACACTCTGGGATATGTTTGTCAGTACAGTATTTAGCGTGGATAACTGATGAACCCCAATGAATGTGAGGACCCATATAATATCACGTCTAGGTGACCAAATCACCTCTAAATGCGTCCGTTCTCCAGGTCTCTCGAGAGCTGAGCAGGGTGGAGACCTGGATCGTGTTCGGAAGAGTGACCACCATGCATAACAGGTGCTATAGGCTGCTACATGGCTACGTGGCGGGCCAGCAGAGTGCAGCGCAACACAATTAAGTGGTGCTGTACCTGTACTATGGTCATCGTGCTCACCGCCCCGCGTTGACCAGCGTGGCGAGGTATGGCTATATAGCCCCCACGGCATTGACAAAAGGGGTTGTCTATTTAAACGATACCGTGAGCTCAGCGGGCTGCCGACTTCGACTCAATGATGATCCCTAATGCAGTGGAACACGCAGCTTTGCCTCACACACACGCCAAACCAAGGCCGTTGCGCCCCCTCTTCAGACGCGGTGGGCCAGGGAGATGACAGCAACCGGTCCTCGGCCTCCCCTAGGTCGACTCAGCCTCAAATGAGTACCTGGTCCGGTGTGTAAAAAGATCGCCACTGGGGAGACAAAGGTGGTCGGGCGTGGTGCTGGCGACCCACCCCCTCGTGTGCCGTGTCGGCCTTCAGCTGCTCGATAACAGCACTTGCCCCTACAGTCTGTTAAGGCTATGCAGGGGATATTTGGCTTTGTGTGTGTGTGTGTTGGTGGCGCCGTGGTTAGCGCTTTGCGCTGCAAATCTGTTTATCGACTGTATGGACCGAGCACTATTTACATAATTAGGTGCCGTCCATAAATGACGTCACGCGATTTTTGACGATTTTTTTAACACCCCCCCCCCCTTCGTCACACGGCGTCACAAAAAGTCAGACCCCCCCTCAAATATGACGTCACAAAGCTCTGCCCCCCCCCCCCCAAAAAAAAAACATGCTTCAAATCGCTTTAAACTATTGTGATGTGACGTCACATTTCTCAACCCCCCCCCCCTCGTCACACCTCGTCACAAATGTCTGACCCCCCCCCCCCCTAAGTGCTTGACGTCATTTATGGACGGCCCCTTATGGACATATTACTGTTATAGACTGTATGGGCCGAGTACTGTTATAGACTTATGGACCAAGTAACGTTTATTGACTGTACGAACCGAGTAATGTCCTGTCTATACATTGTATGGATCGATTATTATAAACTCTATGGACCGAGCACTGATTATAGACTGTATGGGCTGAGTGCCGTGTATAGACTGTATGAACCGAGAGCTATTTATAGACTGACTTTACAGAGGGAGGACGATTTAGATGGTCTATTCACTGACAAAGTATAATCTGTATAGACTGGGTACTGTAATTTACAGAGTACTGTTTATATACTGTATTGACTGCATAGGCTGTAAAGATTGCGTACTGTTATCGACTGTACTGACAAAGTAGTTTTACAGATTCGTATTGACTGAGTAGTATTTACTGAGCACTACCTGCCTGAATTGCCTGCTGATGAGACACTTAATGTCGAAACCGGTCTAGTTTTCCATTAGACAAATGCCCAATGAATTAATTTTAATGAACAAATGCTGCGGAAATTACGCACTCCGCAGAAGGCCTTGTTTCTGATGGGATGTGTTTTAAAAAACACTTCAGTATGTTTTAGGGGGGTGGATCAAGGGCAGGAGGGCGGCAAATCGTCAGCTTCGTCACATTTCCATTTAAAGAGACGCGTGGACGTTGCCGAGCAACCGCGCTTCCCTTTAAACCCGTCGTCACTGTGACGTCACCTCCAGCTGAAGCAGTGGAACGGGCGAGTCCATTAGCGCAGCCGACGGGAGGGCGAAACCAAAAACACTTTGCCATCATAACATAAATACTGAAATATTTTAAACAGTTTTTCTTATATAAACACATTAATATACAACTATAAGTTAGGAAGAAAATATTAATAGTTTAATTAAAGGATTAATTTGAGTGATTGTAAATGGCAGTCAATATTTACCCCCATTTTTCTTAACCGAGTGGTACGACTCGGGGCATCGTGGCAACAGGTCCCTCTCGGAGTTCATGGTGACGTCCGCACTTATTTATACTCAAATTTACCTCGATTGACGTCATCGAATGACGTCATCACCCGATGTGTTTCAATTACCGAAAAGAAAATCAGCCAATCTGTCTCCTTAAAATATCTGCCAATCCAAATAAAACCAAAGTAATTTTCACATACACCGGATCCTCTGAGTGAATAATAAAAATAAAACAGTATTGGTTTAACACAAGTAAAAAAAATTCTGAAGCGGCTTCGACCATTCATCACCGCATCATTTAGACTTTAAAGAGAAAAAAAATTACAACACATTAGTCAATAAACAACACCGTGTGTGTGGTCTTAAAAGGGGAAATATATATAATAGGCGACGTTTAGGGCAATGACCCTTATTCATAGCACATCAGCTGTTATTATGTTGAGTTATTTTAGTTTAATGTTGTTTGTGCACCAGCACCGCTAACGTTCTGCAGCGCAGTCCCATGACACGCCCTGTTGTGACGTCATCCGGAAGCATTCGCTGGCATGACGCAATTTTCACGCAGTGTGACGACACATCAAAGCGTTGGCGTGACGTCACGAACTTCAATTCCGTTGATTTTGACGCCATCCAGCGTTCGGATTTGCACGGCGTTTTGCGGATTGACATGATGTCTTCCAGCGGTCGACGGCATTACGCCTATACTCTTTAGTTCTTTGGGTAAAGTCACGAAAGCTTCAAATCAAGATTGGCACTACGCCTTTTAGCACAAAATTCCCCCACGTCACTTGTCACTTTTACCAAGATGACTGCCGTGACGTAATTTCCGATCTCTATGGGATTCTGTGAAGGCACGTCGCTGCCGGGGGGGGTGGATGACGCAATTAACTTCAGAATTTGCTAGTGACGTCATATATATCGGTGGGGCGGAGCTGGGGGGGGGCTTATGTGTGAATGACAAACGTCAACCGACGAGACGAGTGACGTCATGTAATAAACTCTGGCTTACGTCATCTTCCCCATCACTTCGTGTGAGTGGGGAATTGGGAGAGTGAGGCAAGGTGAGCGAGACGAGTGACGTCATGTAATACACTCTGGCCTACGTCATCATCCCTATCACTTCGTGTGAGTGGGGAATTGGGAGAGTGAGGCAAGGTGAGCGAGGCGAGTGACGTCATGTAATACACTCTGGCTTACGTCATCTTCCCCATCATTTCATGTGAGTGAGTGATGGATTGCGAAAGAGGGAAGTAGTGAGTGAGGCGAGTGACGTCATGTAATAAACTCTGCCCTACGTCATCATCCCTATCGCTTCGTGTGAGTGATGGATTGCGAAAGAGGGAAGTAGTGAGTGAGGCGAGTGACGTCATGTAATTCAGCCGTGACAACGTCATCTGCCCCATCCCTCCCCTGTCCGTGCGAGGGGTGGGGGTCCGCAGAGGGCAGTGCGAGTGGCGAGTGGACGAGGTGAGCGAGTGGTGAGTGGAGCGGTCGCGTCACCGCGGACGATCAGCAACAACAACGACGACGAGGAGGAGGAGGAGGGACGAGGGGGTCGATGGCGGCGCCGCACAGGGCCAAGCAGCAAGGGAACGAGACGGCGGTGGCCGAGGACGAGTGGACGACGCGGCACGGGGGGGGTGCCGCTCTGCTGCCGGGCGCAGGGGGGGCCCTGCGGCCCGTGGGGCCTGGCTCCAGGCGCTCCGTGCTGCTCGTCAAGCTCACCGACTCGGCGCTGCGGGCCCTGGAGACGCCGCCCGCACAGCGGGTGAGTGAGTGAGTGGGTGAGTGAGTAGGTGAGTGAGTGGATGGGTGAGTGAGTGAGTGGGTGAGTGAGTAGGTGAGTGAGTGGGTGAGTGAGTGGGTGAGTGAGTGGGTGAGTGAGTGGGTGGGTGAGTGAGTGGGTGAGTGAGTAGGTGAGTGAGTGGGTGAGTGAGTGGGTGAGTGAGTGGGTGAGTGGGTGGGTGAGTGGGTGGGTGAGTGGGTGGGTGAGTGGGTGGGTGAGTGAGTGGGTGGGTGAGTGGGTGGGTGAGTGAGTGGGTGGGTGAGTGAGTGGGTGGGTGAGTGAGTGGGTGAGTGAGTGGGTGAGTGGGTGAGTGAGTGGTGAGTGAGTGGGTGAGTGAGTGGCGGGGCAGGACAAGCGACTCGCTTGGAAGTTGTCTACGTGTGTGTGTGAACCTAGCCTGGCACAAGGCGCTCTGGTGGTGACGTCGTCGTGTTAGTGGCGAACGGTGGCTGCTGTTGTTGTTGGGTACGTGTGTTGTATTGTAGAGGCGCACTTAGCCTGGCACAAGTCGCTCTGGTGACGTCACCGTCGCGGAGGTGAATGTCGGCTGTTGTTGTGGATTGGGGTGTTGACTGTCTGTGGGCGAGGGTGTTGTATCCGTGTGTGTGTGTGGTGTGTGTGTGTGTATCCGTGTGTGTGTGTGGGTGTTGTATCCGTGTGTGTATGTGTGTGTCCGTGTGTGTGTGTGGGTGTTGTATCCGTGTGTGTGTGTGGTGTGTCCGTGTGTGTGTGGGTGTTGTATCCGT
Organism: Lethenteron reissneri; assembly: GCF_015708825.2. Lineage (NCBI taxonomy): Eukaryota > Metazoa > Chordata > Hyperoartia > Petromyzontiformes > Petromyzontidae > Lethenteron > Lethenteron reissneri. The sequence goes on along the minus strand of NC_083796.1, from coordinate 1,750,254 downwards.
GTGTGTGTGTGGGTGTTGTATCCGTGTGTGTATGTGTGTGTCCGTGTGTGTGTGTGTGGGTGTTGTATCCGTGTGTGTGTGTAGTGTGTCCGTGTGTGTGTGGGTGTTGTATCCGTGTGTGTGTGGATGTGTAGTGTGTGTCTGGCGGAGAGCGGTTGTTTGATTGCGGCTACGGAAGCGCACCTAGCCTGGCACAAGCGCGTCACCGTTACGTAATGGCGAGTGCTGTTGTGGATTGTGGATTGATTGAGTGTCTGGCTGTATGTGTGCATGTCTTTGTATGCGTCTTTGTCGTCTCGATGTGCCACCAAGCCTGGTACAAACTCCCTTGCGTCGACGCGGTCATGGAGAGTAATGAGGAATGGCGGCTGTTGAGGGTTGGAGTGTCTGTGTGAGGGTGTGTGTGGCCGTGTGTGTGTCTGTGTGAGTGTGTGTCCGTGTGAGTGTGTGTCCGTGTGAGTGTGTGTCCGTGTGAGTGTGTGTCCGTGTGAGTGTGTGTCCGTGTGAGTGTGTGTCCGTGTGAGTGTGTGTCCGTGTGAGTGTGTGTCCGTGTGTGTGAGTGTGTGTGTCCGTGTGTGTGAGAGTGTGTGTCCGTGTGTCTGTCCGTGTGAGTGTGTCTGTGTGAGTGTGTCTGTGTGAGTGTGTCTGTGTGTCTGTCCGTGTGTCTGTGTGTGTGTCTGTCCGTGTGTGTGAGAGTGTGTCTGTCCGTGTGTGTGAGAGTGTGTCTGTCTGTGTGTGTGAGAGTGTCTGTCCGTGTGTGTGAGAGTGTGTCTGTCCGTGTGTGTCTGTCCGTGTGTGTGTGTCTGTTCGCTCGTGTGTGTCCGTGTGTCTTCGTGTGTGTCCGTGTGTGTCTGTGTCGGTGAGTGTCTGTGTGTGTGAGATTGTGTCTGTGCTAGGGACCTCCCCTTGGTCTACTCGGCCAAGTGCTGTTAGCGAGCACCTATGAAGGGCAGTACGACAGTGGCCAATACTGTACCACACCCGACCGCCTTTGTCTCCCCAGTGCTGTGTAAACATCACCACTAGGGAGATAAAGGCGGTCGGGTGTGGCCACTGCCGTACTGCCCTTAATAGGTGCTCGCTATAACAGCACTTGCCCTGACAGTCTGTTGAGGCTATACGGGGGATGTTTTATTCGTGTTAAACAGCTTTTGTGTGTACGTAAGTGTGCGTATTTGTGGTGTTTTTGTGGGTCTATGTGTATGCGTGTGTACTCTGTGTGTACTCTCTGTGTGCACTCTAAAGGGGGAGCGGTCGTATAGGGGTTAGGGTGCTGCGCTGACTGACGGCCAACACCAGTGACGATTTTATGAACCGGTCCTGGGCCTCCCCTAGGTCGACTCAACCTCAAATGAGTATCTAGTGCGCGTGTGTCAATATCCTCACTGGGGAGACAAAGGCGGCCGGGCGTGGTGTTGGCCACCCATCCCCTCGTGTGCCGTGCCGACCTTCATAGGTGCCGCTCGCTAACAGCACTTGCCCCTTTGTACTCTGTAAGTGCACCTAGACTGGTACAAATTCTGTGGTGACGTCACCGTGACTTCGTCGCGAATGGCGGATGTTGTGGGTTGGTTTAATGTGTACGGTAGGCTTTGTCTGGGTGAGTTTGTGTTGTATGTATGTCTGCATGTCTGAGTGAGTTTGTGTTGTATGTATGTCTGCATGTCTGAGTGAGTTTGTGTTGTATGTATGTCTGCATGTCTGAGTGAGTTTGTGTTGTATGTATGTCTGCATGTCTGAGTGAGTTTGTGTTGTATGTATGTTTGCATGTTTGAGTGAGTTTGTGTTGTATGTATGGCTACATGTTTGAGTGAGTTTGTGTTCTATGTATGTCTACATGTTTGAGTGTCTGTGTTAGTGTGTTCTCTCCCTTACTGTATGACTGTGTCTTTGTGTGTACAGGATCTTATGTACGTATCCATCTGTGTGTCTGATAATAATGCGTCTTACTGCACTTTAGCCTGACTATTCACATGTTTATTCTTACTGTGTATACTTGTCTATTCTGTTTATATATATTTTTTCATGTCTCTGACTTTTATAATTGTGTGTCCGTGTGTGCCAATGTGTTCCTGGTCTCCCTGTCTCGGTGTTACTCTGCGTCTCTCTGGGCTGTCCCCGTGTTTTCGCATCTCTTCTGCCCCGAGATTCAGTCAACCAAATTATAGAAGGACGTCTTTTTGTATCTTCAGACGACCTCGACTCGAATAACCATCTGCATATCCTAATCGGCTCAAGCCTCGCGTAAATCACGTGACCTCTGTGTGTCCCACGCCCAGTCTGAATCCCTCCCCTCTTCCCCACCCCCTGTGAAAACAGACGCCACTCCGACTAGTGCCAATTGTGCGCGATAATTTAAATTGGGGGGACGCAACACAAAATACAAACAGCCCTTATGCTGCTGATGCTTGCCAAAGATTTATGTGGTGGAGGTATCACATTATTTGAGGTTTCGTAGAAAAGGAAAACAACTACTTTTAACGTCATTATCACTCGGCCACTGCGCTCAAGTGATGTCACGTGAACGGGCGTTTAATTAAGAAAATCGTCGGCAGTGATGTCACGGTGACGTCACTGGAGTGCCATCGTGACGCCTTCGACCGTGATGGAACCGTACCGCGTTGTTGGTGCGGCCCTTTGTGGAAAAAAAAAACGCAGAACAAAAACCCCGCAAAGTTCTCTCCCAGAAGCGCGGAGAGAGAGATGGGTCTCGAAATAGCATCGAGAGACGAACATTAGGAGCACACGCTGATCGGAGAACACGCAGGTTCATGACGTCCAAACGATTACGAAGAGTGGAGCTTGGGCAGGACACGGCACAGCGGGGGGAGGGGGGGGGGCGATCACTCGGAATGGACCAATCGATCAGGGCTGACGATGATGGTTGGTTTAAAATAGGATGAAACATTCAACACAAGAATACACCATCTGGCCGGACGTATAAAATACAATCCTGCAATGTGGAACCTTTGTACCCGTACACTGTAGCCACGATCGCAGTAGTCGTGCCGTGAAGTGTGTGTGTGTGATTCCGTCTGGGAGCGGGAGTGTAGTGGTTATCGCGCTGCACTACGAACCCGACGACCCGAGTTCGATTCCCGCTCATGGCCAACACCGGTGATGATCATGTGAACTGGTCCTGATCTTCCCCGAGGTCGACTCAGTTTTGGGTGGTGTGTAAACATCACCACTGGGGAGATAAAGGTGGCCGGGCGTGGTGCTGGCCACCCACCCCCTCGTGTGTCACAGTGCCGGCCTTCATAGGCGCTCGCTCACAGCACTTGCCCCAGCAGTCTGTTAAAGGCTATTCAGGGGGATCTTTGTATTTGTGTCCGTCGGTCCGTTGTTAACGCATTAATAGCCGAGGTTGAGCCTCTGTGTGTGTGTGTGTACGGCCGGTCACCTTCCTGTGTACGTGACCGCAGCGGTGAGATAGCTGCCAAAAGCGATCCCCCTGAAAACCCTTCTCTTACATTTCCACATTTCTGCTGAGTGTGCGTTTACCACACGCGCGTGTGTGTGTACGCACGCGTGCGCGTGTGTGTACGCGCGTGTGTGTGTACGCGCGTGTGTGTGTACGCACGCGTGCGCGTGTGTGTACGCACGCGTGCGCGTGTGTGTACGCACGCGTGCGCGTGTGTGTGTACGCGCGCGTGTGCGAGCGTGCGTACACACACGCACGCGTGCGCGTGTGTGTACGCACGCGTGCGCGTGTGTGTACGCGCGCGTGCGCGTGTGTGTGTACGCGCGCGTGTGTGTGTACGCGCGCGTGCGCGTGTGTGTGTACGCACGCGTGTGCGAGCGTGCGTACACACACGCACGCGTGCGCGTGTGTGTACGCACGCGTGCGCGTGTGTGTGTACGCACGCGTGTGCGAGCGTGCGTACACGCGCGCCTGTGGCGGTGTAATGCAACAAGTGACATCACTCTCGAGCGTTGGGAAAATTCGCAGCCAACCGAACAGAAACCGCAATACTATTTGCATCGCCTTATCTCTCGTCCCCCGCTCGTTTTAGATAATTTTGAAAGCCACTTAAATGGCCTTCGAATCGCGGCGGCGTTGGCGTAAAAACTGACGGTCAGATGAATTCACGATAAATAGCTGCTTGCTCTGCTTAATTGCTGCAATTGGTGATGCGGATGGACACGTCGAATGAGCGATGATCCAGCCCCAGTTAAGAAAGGAGAGCTGGGTTTAGCGCGTGTGTGTGTGTGGTTGTAATACTCTGTCCCATCACGGTGACGAGAGGGGTGTTTAAGACTTAAACTGTCGTTTAGGGGGAGAGAGTATGGGTAGGAATATCTCCCCCCCCCCCCACATCAACCCATTGGCACTGTGGTTTAAATTTAATTTTACCAGGTTAGGCCCCACCGTGCTGTATAGCTATTTTTCAGAAGCGAATGACACAGCTCAACGAAGTGGCTTATCACGTGGAAATGTATCGCAGCCAAATACTCTGAAATGCGTGATGTTGATTCTAAATGTGGATGGAAAACCAGAAGACTTGTAGACAAATCCATGCACCCATGGGGGGAGAGACAGAGACACCAACTCCAAATGTACAGCAGCAGGCGTCAGGGTCAGGATCGAAGCCACGACCTCCTGTATACCAGGCGAGGCAGTTAACATGCAACCCGGTGAGCCAAATTCGATTGCCATTAGTGACGAATGATTCCTGTAACAGTCCTGGGTTCCCTCCTGCTTTACCAGCCCGCACCAAGCCGGTGAAGTATGGTCAAATGGCGGCGGTGGGAGGTCTCGCTTTAAACGTCGTTCCTTCTGCCAGCAGTGGCGCGTGAGCAATACGTTGCAGGGCTGCACCTTTACCTTGACTTCTCTTTACTGTTGACGTTTTGAAAGACACTTTATTCTCATCGTCAGCGGCATCATCCTGATGCTCTTATTAGATGATGCTTACCGTCCCGTCCCTAAAGTGTTCAGAAAAGTTAGCGGAGTGCTTGGGCAGGACACATGTCACGGCGAGGAGGGGGACGATGGCAGATGGTCGAGAATAGTCTAGGGGAGAGTGGCAGCCAAGGAGAGGACATCCACCATCGCGGAGGAGATGGAGCGACGAGGTCAATTCGTGCATTGGTGATGTTCAGTGGCGGCTTGGGGAAGCCTTCATCCAGCAGTGGATTGATCGTGGCTGATGGTGACGATGACGATGATGATGGTGAACATTCCCCATCCGGAGATGTCGGTGAATTGTCGCGACGCTTCGCGAATTCATCCAAAATTGCACTCTCCAACAGTGGAATCGATCCGGTGTGGTTTCTGCTGTCGTCGTCGTTGACATAGCGGTGAACGGCAAATCGCGTCCGCGAGCGGTAACGTCGACGGCCGTCGCAACTCTGCAAATTGAAAAGCATCAATTGCTACGCACGCGACGCCTTGCGTCGCGAAGCTAAGGGGGTGGGGGGGGGACTGCTTTACTCGTCAAACTAAAATCCCATGCAATTGTGCCCGCCCCCCAGGGGAAAGTTGAGGAATTCGACGAGTCTCTCAGAATAGAATAAAATATCCATCCTGTGTCTGCCTGCAGCTGTTGGGGCTGGGGGTGGGGGGGGTGCTTTCACAGGATGGCTATAACTGTCAATCTCTGACACCCCCCTCGAGTCACTGACACAGCACCACCATCACCTCTGGTCTCTGACACAGCACCACCACCACCTCTGGTCTCTGACACAGCACCACCACCTCTGGTCTCTGACACAGCACCACCACCTCTGGTCTCTGACACAGCACCACCACCTCTGGTCTCTGACACAGCACCACCATCACCTCTGGTCTCTGACACAGCACCACCACCACCTCTGGTCTCTGACACAGCACCACCACCTCTGGTCTCTGACACAGCACCACCACCTCTGGTCTCTGACACAGCACCACCACCGCCTCTGGTCTCTGACACAGCACCACCACCACCTCTGGTCTCTGACACAGCACCACCACCTCTGGTCTCTGACACAGCAGCACCACCACCACTGGTCTCTGACACAGCACCACCACCACCTTTGGTCTCTGACACAGCACCACCACCTTTGGTCTCTGACACAGCACCACCACCTCTGGTCTCTGACACAGCACCACCACCTCTGGTATTGCGACCTCTTCATCGTCTGTAACGCCTCATTGTCACCTCATCTGTGGGCTCTGACACAGCCTTGACACTTTCTCTGTTGTGCCGCAGTGAATGAATGAATGCGTGCTTCTGCACCTGTGATGTCTGCAAGGGTTCTTTACAGTCGAATCTTACACATCGCGGGGGGTTAGGGGGGCAGGCCCCCCACGATCTGGAAAAACCACGCGAAATGTTTTGGTCCCCTTGGCGAGTGAAGCGAGCACCTCGCGTTACTAAACTTTTTAAGTTGTCTCTACATTTGCAGCCTTTGCTTTAACTTTTTACGAAATTTTACTTTAAAAAAATGGTCTATTTATGGTATCAAATATAAAATACATTAATATTATACAGTACTGTACTTTCTGAGTTACTCAACTTTTCACGTGTCGTCTGCGGCCTTCGCAAAACTCCCAAAATATTCCCAAAATATTCCCATTTAATTTCTTCTGCCGACCCCACGACATATCGAAGCTGCGATGGGGAAATTTGGCGATGATGCACAAGGGTCGACTGTATTTGTTTTAGACTGTTGCTGAGCACAGGCCCAAAGGCCCAAAAACATCAAACGGCCACTAGCAAACAGCACTGTCAAAGTTGTAATGGTAATAATTTGGGGAATTTGCACGGTGATTACAATGTCTTTGGTGGGGGGGGGGTAAGAGACGATGGGGGAGGGGGAGAGGATTTCCACAGTGGAGCAGTGGCGAGGGACGAAGCAGAAAGAGAGAAGTGTTGTGCCCTGTATTGTGGCTCGTGACTGGGTCGGTGGGCGAGTTGGTGACTGAGTTGGTGAATCAGTGGGTTGGTGACTGAGTTGGTGAGTCAGTGGGTTGGTGACTGAGTTGGTGAGTCAGTGGGTTGGTGACTGAGTTGGTGAGTCAGTGGGTTGGTGAATGAGTTGGTGAGTCAGTGGGTTGGTGACTGAGTTGGTGAGTCAGTGGGTTGGTGTCTGAGTTGGTGAGTCGGTGGGTTGGTGACTGAGTTGGTTAGTCAGTGGGTTGGTGAATGATATGTGAGTCAGTGGGTTGGTGACTTAGTTGGTGAGTCAGTGGGTTGGTGACTGAGTTGGTGAGTCAGTGGGTTGGTGACTGAGTTGGTGAGTCAGTGGGTTGGTGACTGAGTTGGTGGGTCGGTGGGTTGGTGACTGAGTTGGTGAGTCAGTGGGTTGGTGACTGAGTCGGTGAATCGGTTGGTTGGTGACTGAGTTGGTGAGTCGGTGGGTTGGTGACTGAGTTGGTGAGTCAGTGGGTTGGTGACGGAGTTGGTGAGTCAGTGGGTTGGTGACTGAGTTGGTGAGTCAATGGGTTGGTGACTGAGTTGGTGAGTCAGTGGGTTGGTGACTGAGTTGGTGAGTCAGTGGGTTGGTGACTGAGTTGGTGAGTCAGTGGGTTGGTGACTGAGTTGGTGAGTCAGTGGGTTGGTGACTGAGTTGGTGAGTCAGTGGGTTGGTGACTGAGTTGGTGAGTCAGTGGGTTGGTGACTGAGTTGGTGAGTCAGTGGGTTGGTGACTGAGTTGGTGAGTCAGTGGGTTGGTGACTGAGTTGGTGAGTCAGTGGGTTGGTGACTGAGTTGGTGAGTCAGTGGGTTGGTGACTGAGTTGGTGAGTCAGTGGGTTGGTGACTGAGTTGGTGAGTCAGTGGGTTGGTGACTGAGTTGGTGAGTCAGTGGGTTGGTGAATGATATGTGAGTCAGTGGGTTGGTGACTTAGTTGGTGAGTCAGTGGGTTGGTGACTGAGTTGGTGAATCGGTGGGTTGGTGACTGAGTTGGTGAATCAGTGGGTTGGTGACTGAGTTGGTGAGTCAGTGGGTTGGTGACTGAGTTGGTGAGTCAGTGGGTTGGTGACTGAGTTGGTGAGTCAGTGGGTTGGTGACTGAGTTGGTGAGTCAGTGGGTTGGTGACTGAGTTGGTGAGTCAGTGGGTTGGTGAATGATATGTGAGTCAGTGGGTTGGTGACTTAGTTGGTGAGTCAGTGGGTTGGTGACTGAGTTGGTGAATCGGTGGGTTGGTGACTGAGTTGGTGAGTCAGTGGGTTGGTGACTGAGTTGGTGAGTCAGTGGGTTGGTGACTGAGTTGGTGAGTCAGTGGGTGTATGAGCGGGAGGGTGAGTGGGTTCTGGTGAGTGGGCGAGCGAGTGAGAGAGTATGTGGTTATGCGGGCGGGTGTGCTGCTGTGACATGCAGTCGTGGTGGTTGAACAGTGTGGATAATGAGTGACAAAAGGAGAATCGACTACTGATTTGAATCATCGCCTGGGCTTCCAATGGGCATAATTTATGGAGTCACGGGGGGGGAGGGGGGGAGTGCATGACTCATTGTACGGCTAACGAGCTGTCGGTAATGGGTTGACTGGCCAATAATTATATATTTTATCTGAGCTTGAGACGCCACCTGTACAGTAATGCTCGTATTCGTCAGCCATTTAGCCCACTGCGTTGTGTATAGAGGCCCTAATTACTTGTCATTTAATCAATTAACATCTATGACTAAGCTGCCGCTGCGACGTTAATCGTTAGCAGCGCACCGGACTGGCAATCCAGAGGTCGCAGGTCCGAGACGACCTCCAGGCGCGGCAGTTGTCACAACGGGGCAAGTTTCCCAAATCCTTTCCCTCCCCCCACAACGCCCTCCGCCTCTGTCCACCCAGCAACACGAATGGGTTCACCGCAGTTTGGCTGTGATTGCCCGTGGTGGGGTAAAGTGTGGGTACTGCCAACTTCTTACAGCACGTCCGGTCAATGTGGCAGAGTTAGCTGAACTATTTTAACTTTATTTTTACCAGGTAATGCCCACTGAGCTGCATAGCTTTATTCAGGAGTGACCTGGCCACAAATGATACCTCAACAAAGTGGCTTATCATCTGGACATTTATAGCAGCCAAATACTCTAAAGGCGTGATGTTGATTCTAAATGTGAAGGGAAAAACCGGAGGACCCGGATAAAAATCCACGTACAGGCGTCCGGGTCGGGATCTAACCCACGACCTCCTGAATACCAAGCGAGGCATTTAGCATCTCCAAGCCACTGTCAAACCCCAAGTTAAGTCCAAAGCACCCCCCTTTTTTGGGTTCGCTCGAGCGTAGAGGCGCCATCCGGCATCAGCTGACGCGAGCGGTTTCGGGGGCTGCGCCCAGCGCAGCTGCCTCCATCTGCACCCTGTGACGTGGGCCCGTGGACCTTGGCCACGCGGCCTCGGGGAAACACAGACTCGGCGCTTTTATAGGAGGTAGAGAAAATCTGCCTCCCCGCGCTGTAAAGCTAGCGCGCGCATTGCCAGCCACAAGTTTGGCGAGTTTCACTCTGCCCCCCCACCCCCTCTTCTTCTGTGCTCTGAAGTTGGGCTGTTGCCTGAAATGTTGGACCACTTTTTTCCTTTTTCTGAATAAAGTTGCAGAGCAAAGGCTCAAAAAGATCGAATGACCGTCACTAAACGGCTTTTTACAGTATTATCAAAGTTGTAAGAGATAATAGTTTTGAACACGTGTATTCTTGAGTTGAGGAAGGTTAATGTTGTGAGAGCTTTGGGGGGAAAAGACGACGATGATGGGAGGAGGAGATTCCACAGTGGAGCATTGTGAGGGTAGAAGCAGAAAAATAGAAGTGTTGTGACCTGCACTGTGATGGGTGGGTGAGTGGTTCGGTGAGTGAGTGAGTGATTGAGTGGGTGGGTGAGCATCTTATTGTGCTTGCAGTGTGGTGAGTGGCTTTGTGAGTGAGTGGGTGGGTGAGTGAGCGAGTAGGTAAGTCGGTGAGTAAGTGAGTGGGTGGGTGTGTTGTTTTGACCTGCACAGTGTGTTGGTAGCGGTATGAGCACAGTGTGGACGAGACTAAACAATCTGTCTGCTTGACCGAGTGTGCATGCAACAACCCTTTAAAGTCAATTCACTGCTGAATGACGGCCTCCCCATCGCCATGCCATCGCCAGGTCGCTTCTGAAAAAGAGCTATACAGCTCAGTGGGCCTTACCTGGTAAGATAAAATATATAGTTTAATAGTAATAGACTAAATCAAGCACGTCCGAGGTTATTTTGGTTTCGGGTGTTAAATCACCCGGCGGTTACATTTTTCTTTAGACGAAGTTTGTTTATTTTACATTTTCTGCATAAGCACCGTCCATCCAAATGCAGTGGACTACAATAACTGTCGTAACAAAACAAAACAAATACGCAAGGAAAAAAGAACGTTTTTACATCAAACCTTGGTGTTGTAATTCGATAAAATCTTGACAATTTCACGGACTGGCTCGCCAAAGCGTTGCCACTAACCCCCCCGGCGGCGCTATTACGGAGAAGCCTTTTTGGCCGGCTGACCACGTCACGCCACCACGTTGATCGCCATCTCGTGGTGCGCCTCCACGACTCGATCTGCGCCGATTAAATCCGTTCCAAAGACGAGACGCACGTCGGAAAGCATTTGCACAAAATCTCACCGTGCATATTCATGGGGTTTTCCTCCCTGTGTTTGTGTATTGGCTGATTGAATTGACTGACGGCATGGGAACAGCATGCGTGTGCAAGCGTGCGTGTTTGCGCATCGCGCTCACGGCCACCACCAGTGAGGATTATCTGAACTGGTCCTGGGCCTCCCTTAGGTCGAATCATCCTCAAATGAGTACCTGGTGCGATGTGTTAAACATTGCCGTGAGGGAGACAAAGGCGGCGAGGCTTGGTTGTTGGCCACCCACCCCCTTCGTGTGTCGTGCCGGCCTACATAGGTATTCGCAGGCAGCACTTGCCCCAACAGTCTGTTAAGGCTATACGGGGGAGCTTGTCTTTGTTTGCACATCATCTTGGTGATGAACGCAGCTGTGGGTCAGTGGGGGGTGGGCAGAGACGTCTGTGATTAATTCGGCCTTCTCAAGTCAAGCGAGTTTTACGGTCTCAGGCCGGTATAATCGTGTTAAATTAGGCTTCTTAAATTGTCTTAATTCCACCTCCCGAGAATTTAAAATATCAGTTTGATGTTCGTCATGTGACGAACGTTGCTCTCGGTTGGCAGGGCAGGATGGGAAAGTGCTGCCCTCCGCTCTGTTGGATCAGAGGTCGCTCAGAAATAGCTCTGTGATGTCCACTTCTGCCGGCCATTCTCTTAACAAGAAGGGGATCCGCCCTGCTGTGCGCATTCCGAATAGATTCTTCGTCTTGTGATGCTGATAATCGGGACTCGAAAGACTAAACACAATTATTGAAAGGAATTTAAGTGAAGTTAATTAATCAATGAATAATGAATGTCCAAACACTACCCCCTCCCCCCTGTATCTGCTCCCTCCCAATCCCTCCTCTCCTCTTTTCCCCACCACAGGGAGCCTCATCCCCACAGCCAAAGATCTGTCTGGGAGGAGACAAGGGGGTAAGGACCTCCATCACCACCTCCATCTCACATGGGCGCCCCACTCAGCCGTTGGTGGCCGCCAGAACGTCGCTAAAAATAACAATCACCATAATTCAGAGCGCCTTGTCCATCTGTTTGCCTGCCCTGGAGTTTGTTTGACCATACTTCACCACACTGGTCATTGTGGGGGGCGGTGGGGGGGGGTTTGGTCGTACGTATGTTGAACTTCTCTCGCACTGTACATAGCCAACCGTGCTAATCGCAGGTGTGGGGGAGGTACAACAAACTAAACACAAAAAACTATTCTAAAGAAATGATGATTCAGTGTAGTGTATTGTAGTGGAGTGTCTAGTGAGTGGTGTAGAGTAGTGTAGTTTATAGTGGCGTGTATAGTAGTATGTGCGTATGTTGAACTTATTTCGCACTGTACGTCGCCAACCGCGCTAGTCAGAGGTGCGGGGGAAGGACAACAAACTAAACACAACAAGAAGCAGTTCTAAAGAACTTAGTTTTCAATCTAGATTTAAAAGTGCATGACTCCAGTGGCTTCATAATGTGAACTCGTGGCACGGGATAGAGTGTTCCCCCTCTCACACAAGGCCTTGGTTTTCTCCGGGTACGCCAGTTTACTCGCCACGTGCATAATGAACGCAATTCATCATTATTTGACAACTAAAAAAATAAAAGCCTCAATGTGGCAGCAGCAGCAGCAGCAGCAGGACCAAGAGTCCTGTGACTCGGTGTGGCTCTCCTAGATAAATACATAACATACATCACAAAGGAGACCTGGGTGTGTGGGGGGTGGTCTGCTCACAGCTGTTAGACCTCCTAGGGGGGGTGGGGTGGAGGTGTTGGTTGTGTTTAGAGGGTGGTGGCCCGAGGGGTGGTGGTGGTGATGATGACGATGACTACAACAACAACTAGAGATGCAAAACTATTTTGTCGCCAAACCAGTCCCACTGGAAACTTCTGCCTGGGCGGCCAGCAGGGGAGGAGGGTAGACCTTCACTGCCAGCTGATTTGCACGGCACTCGCCCTATGACCAGGGCCGTTCGAGCCAAAGCCACGATGCTCTCTGGCATCACTAACGGCCAACTGGTCCATGGTGTTGGTGCCAGCCGTGGTTAGAAATATACTCGGCAGTGTGCTCATTGCTACCTGACCGCTGGGTTGGTGTCAATGGCGTAGCTCCCGAGTGTGCAGGCGGTACAATTGCACCGCGGGCGCCGAGGTACGGAGAAGAGGGGGTGTAGGGGGTGGTGGAAGGGGGGTTAACTTGGACTGGGGACCCCACTTCAAGCCATGCCAACCACACTCCACCACCGCTCGGCAGGCACCACCCTGTGTGGTTGGCACCGACTCGATGGCACAGATGTCACCGGGCCGTGCCACTCCCCGGTTAAGAGTTTTTTTGCATTTCCCGTAGTACATGAAGATCCCTGTGCCGCTGTCCGAAAGCCCCAGCGGCTTCCGCACCTTCTCCATCTACCGCTCGCGGGACGGGGCTCAGGGCAGCTTTGACTGTGTGCACCAGCACGTGGACCGGTGAGTCCCCACCGGCCGCGCGCACGGAGGGGTGAGCTCGCAACCGAACCGCTCTCGTTCGTAATCGCGGCTCGCCTCTTGGCTCTGCCTTGTGGGAATGTATGTATATGTATGTTGAACGTCTTTCGCACCGTACGTAGCCAACCGTGCTAATCTGAGGTGCAGGGGAAGGACAACAAACTAAACACAAGAAGTAGTTCTAAAGAAATGAGTTTTCAATCTAGCTGATGATGTGAAAGTGCATTGCTCCAGTGGCTTCCTGAAATCGGAACGAAAAGCGTTTCAGACGGCTGCAGAAGCGCATCTGAACGCGTGCGATGCGGTGACCACCGTCTGTGACGGCCAGCCAAAATCCGCTGCGAGGATGACCGGAGTTTGCGTGATGATGGCTTATGTTACTCAACGAGATCATTTGTGGCAAGCACCTTGTGGGTAATGAGCGCGACCTCATAACGCATTCCTTCGGCAAACGGAAGCCGATGCAGCTCGGCGAGCACTGGACGGACGTGGACACGGACCATGCTCACAGCGTTGCTCAGGGTGAGCATTGGCTTTGAGCCAGCAGCTCGCCCTGAGCCATGCCCGAGGCTGAGACAAGCCCCGACTAAGAATACGGGCCGAACGCTTTCTGCAAACGGAGAGGAATTCAATGGCTGGCTCAAGAGGTCGCAGACGCCGAGTGGGTTAGATTCCAGGTTTCAGCCCACCGCCTGCAATTAAACCGCGCTCTCAAGCCTAGCGATTTGACGATTGTCTCGTGTTGCTCACCCACCGATGACAAAAAAATAAACACTGTCGCATTCAATGCGGTTCTGCACTTCCTTCAGCTGAATGTCATCTCCGAGAATTCAAATATCGGTTTGACTGTCGTGCGATTCTCGTTGGTCAGAGCGGATGGGAAAGTGCTGCTCCCCCCCGCCACCCCCACCCCTATCCCCCTACTGGGTGTGCACCAGAGGCCACTTGAAGAATATACCTCAGTGGTAGCTCTTCGATGTCCGCTTCCGTGGGCCGTTCTCTTGCGACATGGAGTGGCGCGCGGCTCTGCGAGATTTTCCCGAATGGATTCGCCGTCTCGTAACGTCGCCGATAGCGCGGTCTGGATTTTAAACTGGGGAGAAAGTGACAAAAAAACATTTCGCAAAACGGTGACGGGAAACACAAATTAAACGTAAAGGCTGGAAACAAATAAGCGTGGTTATAATGATAGCGATGATGGTGGTGGTGATGATACGAGCAACTTTTTATCGCTAAGTTTGATGTCTTTGCAAAACGTGACTAGAGGATTGTTCCTCCCATCGTGCATTGATATCTGTGAAGAAGAGCTCTGTGCGTGCCTCGACCCCGGCTGCGTTCCTGGAGTGAGCGCGGCCACTTGACGTGCGTGGAATTCCCTACCGTTGGAAATTCGTTCATCCGATAATAAGTCTCGTCTAAAAACCACATCTTAAGTCAGTTTATTCTTCTTCTTGGTTCTTTCGGTAAAGTCATCACGTAGAAGGGAAATAATAAAATAAAACATAATAAAATACAATTTTCACGACGTTTCGGCCACAACGCTGTCTTTCATTCGGACGCTGTCTTTCCGACAGCCCTGTTCTTCACCTGAGGGACGGCTGCTTGCTTTGTGGCCGAAACGTCGTGAGAATTGTATTTTATTATGTTTTATTTTATTATTTTATTATTTCCCTTCTACGTGACTTTACCGAAAGAACCAAGAAGATGAATACCTGCAGTCACAAAAGCTTTAAATCGAAAAATAAAATCCGTTTATTCTATTTGGCTTCTTCTCTCTTGGCCTTTCCTTATTCTTATTAGGAGCCTTGAGACATTAGTGGAAGGCGCCTGCGTGCATTAGCGTAATTGGTAATGCTGCTGATACTGATGCAACAATGCCGGTATGTGTGACTATGCCTGTACGTTCCGGCCTGTGCCTAGGCATGCACATACATGCATGTGTGTATTTATGCGTGTTGATACTTGCGCATACATATTTGCATGTGTTTATACCCCTGTGTGCTTGTTAGTACCTGCTCCTATCTTTATAACCTTGTGTGAGTGTGAGTGTACCCGTGTGGGCATGTATGTGTTACAGCCTGTGCGTGCGTGGGCATTAGCACCTGTGTATGCGTGTATGTATACCTGTGTGTGTTTGTATGGGGGCAGGGTGGTGGCGATTTAGTTTGCGCACTACGAACCCGGTTACCCGAGTTCGATTTCCGCTCGTGGCCAACACCAGTGATGCAGTGATGAGAATATCAGAACCGGTCCAGGGTCTCCCCTAGGTCGATGCAGCCTTAAATGTGTAAACTTCAGCACTGGGCAGAAAAACAGGCAGCCGGTCGTGGCGGCAGTGCCGACCACCCACCCCCTAGCACACCGTGCCACCCTTCACATGCACTGCCGCTCGCTAACGGCACTTGCTCCAACGGTCTGTTAAAGGCTACCTGGGGGGGCGGTTTCTTCGCCTGTGTGCGCGTGTGCAGGCTGGGCGTGCCGCGGCTGGACTGCGTGGGCACCGTGCAGGAGAAGCTGACGATCTGCGCCACGGACGACTCGTACCAGACGACGCGCGAGCGCATGGCGCAGGCCGAGGAGGAGACGCGCAGCCGCGGCGCCATCGTCATCAAACCCGGCGGCCCCTTCAACGGTGATGCTGCACCACACAAAGGGCAAAGGTCCCCCGCGTAGCCTTCACCGACTGTTAGCGAGGCGCACCGGTGACTGGGAAGGGTGGCCAGCACCTTGTCTGGTCACGTCTGTCTCCCCAGTGTTGTCAACCTAGACGCATGCAAAGACAAAAATCCCCCGTATAGCCTTAACAGGCTGTTGGGGCAAGTGCACCTATGAAGACTGGCACCGCACACGAGGGGGTGGGTAGCCAGCACCATGCCCAAGTAGGGATGACATCGCCAATAGTGCTTGTGCCAGGCTAGATGCACTTTGAGGCCACGTGAAGTGTCAAAGACTTGCTCCTGGCACGAGGTAATATGGCAGACTCACGTGCCATGGGTTGACTAACTGAGATGACTGGCAGATGCACCACCTGTGCTCCCCACTTGCAACTTTCTGACTGTCCTGCCATCTCCAGGCCACCTTGTAGGCCAATTTGCGTCTTGCTATAATAACGCCCTCATAGTGAGGTTTTAATTTTTCAACTTGCAACTTTTATATTTCTTGAAATTACTCGCACACGGAGTAATAGGTCACCTGCTTACACTTTATTAATCCTATTCTCGCACCCGTTGTAGGCACTCCTATGACTGCCTTCCACTGTCACCACACACTCTGCTTCTCCTACTACCCGCTCTCACCTACTCTGCATCTCACCTACTCTGCACCTCACCGACTCTCTCCTATCTCGCCGCTGCCCTCTCCTACGCTGCCCCGTACCCACTCACCCGTCTGTCCCGGGCGGGGGCTTCGGCCAACACCCGCCCGGCGACGGCGTGCGGGGCGCGGTCCCGTTGACGGTTTGAGCAGCAGCGGCGATGTCTTCTCTCTTGGTCCCCGAACAACTCCCTTTGCTCACGCACACTCCCGCTTATATACCCCTCCTTATTCCGAGTCCTCATGTACCTCTCGCACTCTTTCATCCCTAATCATTGCCCCCATCTCCCGTCTCCCCGGCGCCAACCTCCTGCCCCAGCGCGCACACCTGCTCATCCTCAATTGCACCCGCTCAACTGCGTGCACTGCGTACATCTCTACTCTACATTATCACAACGGTGATAATGGGCATAGTTTCAACTTGGAACGCGCCACTGCCGCACAGTACTCACTCGCTATCAGAGAGGACGACTAACCACTACACTTCCACTCTCCACACAACAGACACCACCCTCACCACCACGCATGTCTGGAACAAAGACAAAGATCCCACATATACCCTTAACAGGCTATTGGGCAACTGCTGTTAGCGAGCACCTATGAAGGCCGGCGCAGCACACGAGGGGGTGTGTGGCTAAGACCATGCCCAATCGCCCTTGTCACCCCACACCACACCGGTACTCATTTGAGGCTGAGTCGATCTAGGAGGGCCCAAGATCGGTTCAGATAATTGTCACTGGCGTCGACCGTGAGCGGGAATCGAACCCAGGTCGCGCTAACCGCTACGCCACCACAACGCCAACATGCCACAACTTTACACGCACACCACCACACACCATTACTACCACGCCACCACACACGCGAACGTGCGCGCCACCACGCCCAGCTCTCGTCCGGTGTCTCGCACGAGGGATTAGTGTGAGCGGCAGCGGCGGCGGGCGCCTCTCCGCATCGTTGACGGATCGCCGTCTGCCCTGAAAATATTTGAGCAATTGCCTGGGAGCGCGACGGGGCACGTTTCCGCAGGCGTCTCGCGGCGTTCCCGAGCATCGTCCGACGCGTGACCAACGATTACGCCCCAAATTTAAACCCCCGCGACACGAATTAAGAGCGGGGGGGGCCAAAGGTCGAGCTCTGGTGTTGTAACGGATCCTCGCTCGTTAACGCTGGCACGCCGCGTCCTCCCCCGGGGAGGCAATTATTTGTTCCCAGGCTGCGCGTCACTTGGCTGACACGGTCCTCTCGTGTTCGTTTTTTTTACCGCCTTTATTTCACGGCCGCAGAGGAATTACTCCTAACGACGACGAAAGGGAAATGACCGCCGTTGACTTGACGAGTAGGTGGTTTTTCGCAACCGGTATTAAGATTCACAATGGATTATAATTTTTTTATGTTAGGCCGCGTATTTAATTGACTTGAACACCCCGACGCAGCCAAACAAATTTTATTGTAACGCGGTGCACAAGTGTTTGAAGACTCGCCATTCACACACACACACCCACTCATTCACCCACTCACCCAATCAAGAACACAATTATTCACACACATTTAACCACCCACTCATTCACCCACCCACTCATTCACTCACTCACTCACTTATTCACTCGCTCACTCACTCGCCCACTTATTCACTCGCCCACCCACTCACTCGCTCACCCACTCGCTCACCCACTCACTGATCCTCTCATTCACCCGGAAAGTCGGTGGTGGAGGGCCCACGCGATTAAGGGGCCCTTCACAACAGCCGTGTTTTTTCTACTCCAACCATCTCACCGTTACCGCCACCCCTCGCCCTCCTCCCTCCCTGCCGCCGCCACCACCCCAGGCAAGAGAACCGTTCGGAGGTTGCCGCCCGAGTTGATGGACCTCGCCCCAGGGCGCAAGCGATCGGCGCCACTCAACCCAGCTAACACCCTGCGCAAGGCCCCGGCCGCCGGCACTAACAGCGCTGCCGCCGCCACAACCGCCGCTGCGCTCCGTCCGGCGTCCCCTGCGGCCGCCGCCGCCGCCTCCTCGGGCCCTGCGGAGGCCCTGCGGCGCCCCATGCGCGAGCGTGTGGTGCACTTCCTGGCGCTGCGGCCCTGCAAAAAAGCCGAGCTGGTGGCACGGCTAGAGAGGGACGCTGGTGGCGTTGGTGGTGGTGGGCAGTGTGACCGTTCGCAAGTGTTCGCTATCCTGGAGCAGGTGAGGCGGTGTTTTGAGAAGTTGTTTTTGCCCGTTTCATAAAAACATCTGGCACTAGAATATGACGACACTCGCTCGTGAGCCAAGAGGAGCCTCCCACTGCCACTGCTGGTGGAGAATGCTACTCGTATCCACCACGGGCAGTGTCGCCCACGGGCAAATATTTTTGCATACACGCAAGTCTTATAGGCCCACTTCCTATATTTTCTCAAACTCCATACTATATATCACGTTTTTTTTCCCCCCAAATTTTCTTGGGCAATGGGTTCCAGCTGGCCAGCGTGGCCACCTTCGCCAGGCAATTGTGAACCGGGCACAGTGGTGGCAAAAAAAACACCTTGGAGGCAGGGGTTGGTGGATGACGTGCAGATTTTGTGAAGCTCCCAAAGCCACTGGATTAAATGCGTTGGTTGCCATGAGACTGCGGGAGAGCAGGTGGGTTTTTAAACCCCTCCGTCCTGTTTCTAGTTTGTCACTGCTGTGCTAATGGTGTGGTCTGCTACACCCCACCCACCACCCCGCTGCCCCTTTCTCCCCCACCACCCCGCCTCCATGAACCCCCTCTGCCGGCTGCCCGTGGAGGTGGCGGCACCAAGGGGCCAGGATGGCCGGCAGCAACTGAAGGAGGCGGCCTATGCGGAGGTGCGGCCGGACTGGCCGGGTTACTCGCCGGAGGAGCGACGCGCCGTGCAGGCCCTGCTCTCTCGGTCAGGCCGGCCCTCCAAACCTTGCACCACACGACCCCAGTCATAAACGTAATCCTACACATAACCCTGGTCCTGCATAGAAGCCTACACACACAACCTTAGCCCGACATACAGCCCTAGTCCTACACACAACCAAAGCCTTACACACTACCGTAGTCCTACACAACGCTACACATAACCCTGGTCCTGCACAAAAGCCTACACACTTCCATTGTCCTACACACAACATCTGCCCTAGACATAACCCTAGTCCTACACACAATCCTAGCCCTATACACAAGCCTACACGTAACCATAGCCCTGCACACAGCCCTACACTACCATAGTCCTACACACAACCCTAGCCTTACACACAACCCTACACACTACCATAGTCATACACACAACCCTACACACAACCCTACACACTACCATAGTCCTACACACAACCCTACACACAACCCTAGGCCTACACCTAACCCTGGTCCTGCACAAAAGCCTAGCCCAACGCACAACCCTACACACAACCCTAGTCCGACACATAACCTTAGACCTACACAGAACCCTAGCCCTACACCCAGCCCTACACACAACCCGAGTCACACACATAGCCCGAACCCTGATCCTAACCCTAATCATCACCCAAAACCAAAACATAACCCTAGTCTTAACCCTGACCCAGGCCAAACCCTAATCTCATGACCTGAGGCCTAGCACAAGCAATGAACTGAACGCCGACTTGGATGTTCCACGTAAGGATGGAAGGTCTTTCCGTCGCCGTTGCTTCCACCACCGTGACCCCTGCGTCTCCGCTTGGCCCCGCCGTGACCCAGCCTGCCCTGTGTGTCGTGTCGTGTCTGCACAGGAGAGGGACGCAGCAGCATCCGCCCCCCTTAGGCCTATCCCACAATGCACCGCAACCTCGGCTTAGTCCTGCCGCGGAGGCCAGCCGACCACCCAACCACACAGCCCAGGTAATCACGGTGGCACCTGTCACTCTACACAGGTATCACTTCACCTGTCACTGCTCGGATAGTCACGTCACCTCTCACTCTACACAGGTATCACTTCACCTGTCACTGCTCGGATAGTCACGTCACCTGTCACTCTACACAGGTATCACTTCACCTGTCACTGCTCGGATAGTCACATCACCTCTCACACTACTCAGATGGTCACGTCACTTGTCACTCTACCCGGGTGCTTCGTCTGCTGCTGCCGCAGAAACGACCAAACGCCTCCGCCGAGGAGGACGCGGAGCCGTCGTTGGGGGGGCAGCAGCAGCAGAAAATGTCGCAGAACGGCACCAAGAAGCCGCGCGTGTCCCATCTGACGAGCCGCGTTCCTCCCACCCCCTGCGATCGCCCGGAACCGCCGCGGCGGGAGAAGGACGAGGGAGTGGCGGCGGCGGCGGCGGTGGCGGTGGCGGCGGCGCCACCGTGCCAGCCCGTGCCCGACACTGCGCGGAGGAAGATGAAGAAGCGCAGGGAGAAGGAGCGGGAGAGGGAGACGCCAGCGGGCAAGGAGATGCCGGGGGGCGCGGCGACGACGCAGGGAGACGCGGGGATGAAGCAGGGAGACGCGGGGACATCGGAGGATAGGATCACGCAGAGGGGCAGAGAGAGGCAGATGGACACAGGGATGCAGATGGACAGGGGCATGCAGAGGGACAGGGGGATGCAGAGAGACAGAGAGACACAGGGACACAGGGATATGCAGAGGGACAAAGAGGTGCAAAGGGACAAGGATGCGCAGATCGAAAAAGAAATGCAGATGATGAGGGCGGCGCAGAGAGACAAGGAGCTGCTGACAAAGAGGGTCACGGAGACCCAGAGAGAGAGGGAGACAAGTAAAGACGTGGAAACACAGAGAAACATAGAGACAAATCGAGACCAGGAGACACAGAGGGAAACCGTGGCACAGAGGGAAGGGAGAAACACAGAAAGATAGAGAGGCACAGAGGGAGAGTGACCGGGAGAGAGAACGGAACAGGGAGAGACAGAGAGATAGGGATCAAGAGAGGCAGCGGCAGAGACTCCGCGACTTGGAGAGAGACAAACAGAGGGAGAGGGACCGGGAGAGGGCGAGGCAGGAGGAGAAAAACAAACAGCAAGAGAGGGAGAGGCAGGAGGAGAGAGACAAGCAGCGAGAGAGGGAGAGGCAGGCGGAGAGAGACAAGCAGAGAGAGAGGGATAGGGAGAGGCAGGCGGAGAGAGACAAGCAGCAGGAGAGGGAGAGGCAGGCGGAGAGAGACAAGCAGCAAGAGAGGGAGAGGCAGGCGGAGAGAGACAAGCAGCAAGAGAGGGAGAGGCAGGCGGAGAGAGACAAGCAGCAAGAGAGGGAGAGGCAGGAGGAGAGAGACAAGCAGCAAGAGCGGGAGAGGCAGGAGGAGAGAGACAAACAGAGAGAGCGAGAGAGGCAGGAGGAGATGGAAAAGAGGAGGGAGCAAGAAAACTCAAAAGCCGTGACGGAGCCTGCAGAGGAGATGGAAGTGGATTCGCAAGGAGTGTCTGAGGAAGAGATGCAGTACAAGAAGTTCAAAATGGACGCCAGAGAAGGTGTGTGCACGCGGTGTAGTGTGAGTGTGCGTGTGTGTGTGCACGCGGTGTAGTGTGAGTGTGCGTGTGTGTGTGCACGCGGTGTAGTGTGAGTGTGCGTGTGTGTGTGCACGCGGTGTAGTGTGTGTGTGTGGTGCTGGCCACCCACCCCGCTCGTGTGCCGTGCCAGCCTTCATAGGTGCTCGAGAACAGCACTTGCCCCAATAGTCCGTTAAGGCTCTCGGAGGGATCTTTGTCTTTGTGTGCCCGCGCAAGCCAACACAGAGAGGGCCTATGGCTTGTAAAGAACTGCCGGTCGCCAGCGTTGGTTGAATGAAGCCTGATTCTGCTGGTGAGACGTCGAATGTCGAACCAGTCCAGCGTCCACACTTGCGTTAAACCAATGCTGCTGAAAAAAACACATACGTAGCCAGCTTTGTGGCTGATGGGAGGCATGGAGGGACGGTCATGTGAAGGAAAATGTGTCCTTACCGTCCAAAGTTATTTCATTACCTTTATTCTCCACAAAGACACCCATGATGATTTTGTGATTAACCCGGGGTACACAAGTGTTGTGCATTAACGGTCTCTGCCTGGTCACCGCCTGGTTACCCAGTGACTGCACAGCACTGCTAATTGGATTCTATGTTTAATTTGCCAAAGATTTCGGCTTGGAATTGTTTAAAATGTCGCGGCGGAGAAAGCGCTGCCTTGCCAACGACCGCATGGTCCCACTTGAAGAAGGCACCTCAGAAGTAGCTCTGTGAAATTCGCTTCTACGGGGCCGTTCTCTGACACGGCGGGAGGGGTTTCTGAAGGGGAATCGCGCTCTCAGCCAGGTACATCAGAAGCCATTTTGCAACGGTGGGCACACATTACCCAGTGCAGCCGTCAACCTGAGTTTGATTCCTGGCCACGGCTTAACGTGAGTCCCACAATGTATATCTGAACCAGTCAACTCCACCTGAAACAACAACATCCGGTGCGGTGTGTAAACATTGGCACTTGACAAGACAAAGGCGGCCGATGGCGCAGTGGCATTGCCCACACCCCCCCCCCCCCCCAATCGTCGGTTCGCCGCCGTGCCGGCCTTCGTAGCTGCTCATCAAATGGCAACATTCCCCCCCCCCCCCCGGCGTTCTGTAACCGTCGAGTGGGAGGATCTGCGTGTGTTCAGCACGGGTATGGACGTGCGCGTGTCGGCCGCGTGCACAGTTGAGTAATCGACGCTTGCACAATTGACTGACGGACCGTTGGGAATGGAGCAATTGGCATCGTCGCTCGGAGATTTGGCAATGAGCATTCCTTCTTCCCTCTGGTTCGTTTATCAACGCGGGCGTCACTGTCCCAAGGTTCTCTCGGACTCTCACACGCACGCGCACACGTCGTCGTGTGTGAGTGTGTGTGGGGAGCGGTAGCGCGCTACGAACCTGGTCACCCGAGTTCGATTGCCCCTTACTGCCAACACCGGTGAGGATTATCTGAACCGGTCCTGGGCCTCCCCTAGGTCGCTTCAAATGAGTAGCTGGTGTGGTGTGTAAACATGGCCACGAGGGAGACACAGGGATCTGGGCGTGGTGCTGGCCACCCACCCTTTCGTGTGCCATGCCGGCCTTCATAGGCGCTCACTAACAGCACTTGCCACAAAAGTCTGTTTCGGCTATACTGGGGATTTTTGTCATGTCTTTAAGAAACAATCCGTGGGGGTAGATTTGCGGTGAGGTGGAGTGGTAGCGCAGCTGCGCCTTGAACTCGGCGACCCGAGTTCCATTCCCGGCAAAGGCTGACATCGTTGGTGAACGACATCCGAATCTGTTGTGGTCCCTAATACAGGTTTATAGGATGAGATCGCGTAAATATATAAATGTGCCGTTAAACCCGCCACCACCCAACACAGCCAAATAGTAAGGGTTGTCATGTAAACAGAACATGCCAATTCATCACTAGTGCAGCACACCGATGTGTTGGAGAGCTAAGCCACAACATTTACAATCTGAGTACGACGTTTCGCCTGAAATTACAACTAGCATCATCAGGCGACAGCCAGATTTGTGGAGAAGTCCACCTGTTTCAGTGCGTTATGCGAGCCGCAGTCAGTCACTCGCTCATCTGCCCTGAGCGGCATGGTAGAGCAACGGTGATCTATGGGGAGGCCTTCATCCAGCAGTGGGCTTGGAAGGGGCTGCAGATTATAAGTCTAAATCGTTATTGACACTGGAGGAATCCGAGGAGCTTGAAAGCTCTTTTTCACAGATGTCCAGAAGACGTGATTCATTTACACGCTCGTGCTGCCTGCCCATAGTTTCACTTTTCTCTTCGTGTCGCCCTTACGGTCCCCCCCCCCTTCCTCCTCCCCGCCGCCCCCACCCCATCGGCCTGCCCCTCCCCTCGTCCCCTGCAACCTCTCCTCACCGCCAGCAGACAAACCGGAGCTGATACCAGAACGTGCCTCTAGCGCGGCGAGCAACCCGGACTACAAACTGTGAGTACTAATCACTAGAGCACCACACGTGTACTCACCACACGTGTACTCAACATGAGAGTACTCAACACGCGTGTACTCGCCACGCGTGTACTTGCCACGCGTGTACTTAGCACGCGTGTACTCACCGCAAGAGGTGCACGCTCGCTAGCATCGTGCTCGCTCGCCGCGAGAGCGCCCGCCGCTCCCGAGTACTCGCCGACGACGGCGCTCACCGGCGGCGTGCTCGCTCGCAGGGATTACGTGCCGATCGTGACGCCGGAGCAGAGGGAGCGCTACAAGGCCGACTTCAGCAGCGAGTTCTCCGAGTACCGGCGGCTGCACCGGCGCATCGACACCGTGAAGCGGCGCTTCGAGCAGCTGCAGCACAAGATGCACGCCCTCGCCCCGGACTCGAGGGAGCAGCAGGTGGGGGGGGAGGGGAGAGGAGGAAGAGGGGGAGGAGAAGGGAACGAGACAGGAGGGACATCGGTGAGGGAGAGGGAAGAGTGGTGGGGGGCGAGTGGTCGGGGGCGCGTGGTGGGGGGCGCGTGGTGGGGGGCGAGTGGTGGGGGAAGGAGTGAGACAGGAGAGAGTGTGTGGGGTGAGGGAGCACTGGGTTTTAGAGAGGGGAGAGGACAGGGAGAGCATCAGGTAAGAGAGCGGGGGTCCGAACCCGTCTCTCTCACGAGCTGTGATCTCCGCAGCTCACCGAGCACTTCGCCTAAACCGACGACCCCGCAGTGCGTGGATGACGGGGGAGGAAACGGGGGTGTGGGGGGGGAGAGGAGGTGGACCCAGCGCCTGCGGCGGTGATGCGATCTTTGCTCTGTCCCCCCCCAGGTCATCCGGAAGCAGGTGGTGCAGGAGTACAGCAAAGTGAAGAAGGTGAGTCGTCGCCCTCGTGGCGGGAGCACCGCTGTGCCTGCGCCCACTGGGCTTGGCGGATCGCGCAGCAGGCGCTGTAAGACTCCCTCTCGCTCGCTCTCACGAGCGTCCAGGAGGAGCCGTAACTCAGCCTCGCCAGTAGAAGGCGCTACAGCCAAAAGATGTGGACTCCCAACTGTCGCGTCTGCGTGGGATCAAGTGTTTCCCCCTTGCACGCATGTGTGGGTTTTCTCCGGGCGCTCCTGTTTCACCCACATGTAGGCGTTCTTTAATTGGCCGATAACACCGTAATATATAGAGGAGAGCAGAGCTCGGAGCAATTTCTGGGAGTGCCAGCCTGTCACTGCGTGGCCGCTGCCGCTGCCTTCCCGCTCGTCTCTGGTTCCTCCTCCTTGTGCCTCTGAGTCGATCTCTTTGTCTCCTAGTTGCCCCCTCTCTCTCTCCCCCTACGAGAGCGAGGAGCGCATGCCGTGCGGCGACGACTATAGCATACCTGTCAGCCCGTACTGTTTGCCCGTATTCTTGTCGAGGGAAATTGAGTTTTCAGGTCCATACAGCCGTTTAAAAACGGGCATTTATTTTGTCTATTTGTTTGTGTTTCCCCCTTGTGATGGGACTCTGTAGGATTAACTTTGAGATTTTTAAGGGCACGGGGTGACCAATAAGGTCTGAATTGGTCTGTAATAAGGTAGGCACTGATCAAGGGTTGACAGGCATGCTTTTCCATCCATAGTCATAGCGGGTGGTTTGCATGCGTGCGTGCTTGCGCATGTACGTGTGTGTCTGTTTGCGTATGCATTTGTCATTGTACATGTGCCTGTGTGCATACATGCACACAGGTAGTTGGCAGAGTAGAGGGCACAGCTGTTGCATCTGCCAGTCATCTCAGTCAACCCATGGCACCTGTGTGAGTCCCGTGACCTCCTGTCAGCGAGCTTTCGACGCGTCACGTAGCCTCAGAGCGCCCGACCCGTCACGGGCGCCCTGGTGACGTCACCGTCACTTAGTGGCGAATGGCGGGTATTGGTATTGTCATACTTGCCCACACGTGTCGGTTTGTGTGTATGTGGGGAGACAAATGCGGCCAGACACCGGGTACGGCCACACCAACTCGTGCACCGTGCAGGCATTTGTAGAGGCTGCTCGCTAACAGCACTTGACTAGACATTCTGTGTCGGTTACACAGGGGGGGGTGGTCTTTGTCTTGGTATGCGTTTACCCCTCTCTATCTTGCTCTTTCTCACCACAGACCAACCCCGATTACCAGCAAGAGAAGCGACGCTGCGAGTACCTGCACTCCAAGCTGGCGCACATCAAGCAACTCATCACGGACTACGACCAGTCCTCGTAGCCGAGCCACCGCCCGCGGATAGCGTCTCTCTCCTGCTCGTGCCACCAGCAAGTGACCACCGGCCACGCCACCACCACCACTTCCTCCTCACCTACAGCACCACCAATCAACCCCAATCTGTCAGCCACACGGCCACCACTACAAACACAACCACGTGTCCACCAGCGCCAGCATCAACACCAGCCACTTACCTACGTATGTATGTTGAACTGTACGTAGTGAACCGTGCTTATCGGAGATGCGGTGGTGGTGTGCGCCGATGAGATATCGCGACCTGATGTGCGGATGTCCCTGCAAGTAACATCGAGCTGAGTGGTGGTGTTTAATCGATTGTATGCGTGTGTGCTAATGCGAGTATGTAAGCGAGGAAACTCCCACGCTCTCAAACCGCCGAGTCTTAAATCTCTGCCATTCACCGGCAAACCTTAGCCATTCCCGTTAACCGACAACTCTTGAGCAAGCTTCACAAACTATATTTTTGTCCCACTACACTAAGAAAAGACACGTTTACACGTGTTTGTCTCCCCTGTATTGTTGTCAATCTCGCCAGATGCAGCCGCGTAATTAGCGCCTGCGCATCGGCCATTATCGCAAACCCCTTCGTGCGTGCGCCAGGGGCGGCGTTTTTCTTTTCCCAACGCGGTGTCGCCGTTTTGTTTCCGCGCGAAAGACAAAAGAGGTTGTAGAACAATCGAAGCGGTCACGGGGTGGCGACGCGGCAGGCCGGCGACTCGGCCCCCTTTCGCGCGGGGCGAAATCCGCAGCGTGAAAATAAGTTCGCGGGTCGTGCCGCGCGGCTCCCTCCATTTCGGCACGAAGCTCCGCACACTTTCTTGAGCGTTTCGCTCCCTGAAGAAGAAGAAGAGGCTCCCAGCGCCCGGAGGCGAAACGTCGGACATCGTCCCAGCCCGTATCGGGGCACGGCCGATTTAAATCAAACTTACGCCATTGCTTTTCGACTGCCAAGGCCACAGGAGGTGGAATGTGACCGGCGACTTCCGGGTTGCGAGCCGCAGCATTGCTGCCGACCATTACACCACCAACGTGGCAGCTCCCTTCGTTTCCCTGTTAAAAGTGTCAAAGGTTTTAGGCTCATCAGTTGAGATATCTCCTGTAAGTTCGACTTAAACCGGTTTACACTGCGTTATCTCCCGCGGTCATCGCAAGTATTCGCCGTGCCCTCGAGAGCTGGCAGAATGTTTCCGCCGATTCTTGCGGTCAGTTGGGTGGTCCGTGCCAAGCCAGGGTGGGGCTTGAGGGGGAGGAGGAGTGAGTAGAAGGGAAGGAAGTGGGGGGGGGGAACAGGGTGTGTGGGCATCGATGAGTGGTGCCGGTACCTCCTCGCTCGGCTCCCCCCCCACCGACCGACCCCCCCCCTGCTGCTCCCCTCACCTCTCACCCCACAGAGAAGCTCACCACCACCATCACGGCTGGCTCAATCACGATTAACCAATCGGGCGGCGCCAATTACTTTATTATTTTGTTTACAGAGGAAAGCGTCACCGAGTCTCATGACTCTTTTTCAGCGGGTTCCTGTCCACGTTCTCACTGTAGGGGCAGGTGGGGTGTTGGCAGCGGTGTGAATTTTGGCAAATTTGGCATCGTTGGGGGGGGGGGTGTATCCAGAACGAACGCCCGCCGTCATTATTAACTCGACCGCGGTAATAGCCAGGGTGGCCCACTGAAGCCGAACTGCCAACCTCCGCAGCAAGCACCGCTCGAACCGTCGGTCCTCCACCACCCCCCACCCCCATCTTGACAACCTTCACAAACCGGCACTGACCCGCGTGGTGAAGTGCTGTCGTCTTGCACGGTCTGCCATCGCGACACCATCGCAAGAGGTGGCGGCAGCATGATGGGGGGGTGGGGGTTGGTCGGCATTCAACCAGCAGTGGATAAACAAAGGGCTTTAAGTTATTATTTCGATGACTCTGTGTTTCGAGCCAACCTGACACTCGTTTGACGTGTGTACTGTACGAGGTCGGCCTTGCGAGAGAGACTTGTGTCACAAGAGAAGCTTCTGCATTTGCCTGATGAAACTACTACCTAGAGCGCGCGCGTCCTGCTGCCACGTGCACGCCAACACACACACGCTCTGAACACTGCGCGCATGTGTATGTATGTGCAAATGTGCACACACTCGCAATGCTGTGTGTGTACGCGTAACACTGCATGTGTGTGTCTACATGGGCACATATGCACACTCGTAACACTGTGCGCGTGTGTGTATGTGCACACACTCGCAGTGTTAAGAGTGTGTGTACATGTGTATACGTACACACATAACACTGCATGTGCGTGTACATGTCCAAAGACAAAATATTCCCCGTATAGCCTTCAGATAGCAGGCTGCTGGGGCAAGTGCTGTTAGCGAGCGCCTATTTAGGTGTATTCACGCGCACACACATTTGCACACATGTAACATTGCGCGTGTACGTACGCGCACGCGAACAACTACAGCATACCAAGTACTGTATCCGAGTCTGTGTTACGTCGCCTACGACAGTATATATATGCATAAAGACAGTATATATATATATTTTATTAACTTTTTTGGACTACAACGAATGGTGCCTTCGCACGGTGCACTTTCCAGCGAGGTGGAACTGAGACCCCCACGAATTCTGGGGGGCCACGGTTGGATTCTCCGGGTGAGGTGACTCGCGAGAGCCGGTTGCCTATCCTCCTCCTCCTCACTTGGTCCGGGTCGCCCCCCTTCACTCAACCACCCCCCCCCCCCCCCCCAGGAAACCCGGTCCTTCACCGCTCCTACAGTCAGCGCCACAGCAGCCGTCCGGCTCTGTGTAACCCCCCCCCCCCCCCCCTGGACAGCCACTGCATTGCCCCTCGCGCGTAGGTCGTAGCCCCCCGGCGACGGTCGGAGAAAGTTGCCGATGTTGGCGGTGGAACGTTTGAATGTTTAAACTAAAATTCAATGGGTGCCAATTTCCCCCCATCCCCCCCCCCCCCCCCCCCACTTCGACTGTGCGATCGGAGCGAGTGTGATTTATTTAAAGAATATGAATCGAATCATGAAATGCGATGAGCCCTTCTGCCTTGTAGCTGCGCACGAGCCCTGCGTGTGTTCCCGGGGGGGGGGGGGGGGGGGTGACCTAGCCCTGACGTCAGCGGATCGCCTTTGTTTCATGAATAATAATGAACGAGGGAATGAATGTAATGAGTTTATTTTTTTTTCCACGGGGAAGGTTGCAATAGGTACAACGAGAAGTCGTGCAGCTGCTTCTGGGAGGACTTGCTGCAGCGCTTTGTGAGTGATAACGTGGACAGAGACAGAAGGAAGGCAACGGTCGTGTTTGAGGAAGGATAATGGGCCGGCATGTGGAGACTTTCATAATTGAAGCATCGCAGCGCTTGCTTGGGCACGGGGGGAGCTCGAGGGAAATGCGCAGCTACAAGATAAGAGCCGCTCGATGTTGGGATTGTGTGTAACTTTAATAAGAGATCTAAAGTGTAACAAATATATGCGTGTGTGTGTGTGAGAGTGTCTGCCCGGTGAGCAGTAGTTTAGCGGTTAGCGCGCTGCACTACGAACCCGGCCACCCGAGTTCGATTGCCGCTCATGGCCAACACCACCAGTGACGATCATTTGAACCGGTCCTGGGCCACCCCGAGGTCGACTCCGCCTCAAATGAGTACCTGGTGCGGTGTTTAAATATCGCCACTGGGGAGACAAAGGCGGTCGGGCGTGGTGCTAGCCACCCACCCCCTCTTACGCCGTTCTGGCCTTCACAGGTGCTCGCTAACAGCACTTGCCCCTACAGTCTGTTAAGGCTGTGCGGGGGATCTTTGTCTGTCCCATGACCTGTCGGCGAGCCTTCGACACTTTCACGTGGCCTCAAAGTTGCACCTGGCCTGGCACACAGGCACTGTGGTCACGGCACCGTCACTTAGTGGCGGGATGGGGCCAGGGTATTGGTGACCTGAAGGAGGAGGAACAATTAGCAGCAGAAGATGCTTGATGCATCACCCAGTGTTAGAATTCGCAGGAACACGAAAATACAACTGCTCATTGCTGTATGAGGTGTGTGCTTGAGCGTGTACGTGTCTATTTTTGGGAGGAATTGCGACAAAAAAGCTGTACAAAATGTTTGGAGGGTGGGAGATCGTGATGCTGATGATGCCGGCGATGACGACTAAGATAATTATATTTTTGATTCGGCTCTATCGCCGTGCATGTGAAGAGTGGCGAATGTACGCGTCGGTTCTCGTCGTCGTCGTCATTATTGGTGGCAGCGGTGCGGATGTAACGGATTGCTGATCGTCGTCGTCGTCCTACGCTTCTCGCCCTTGGGACGATTGCCGTCGACTCTTCTCGGTGTGACTTCTGAACGAATCGTCCGTTTTTCCCTCATTGATGTGTCCTTGCCCGGTGGCGTTTCGTTTGAAATCCGCTCGGTTTGAAGGAGGGGGCCGGGTTTAAGAGTCCCTGCAATCTACTTTGCCCGTGCGTGCCACCGCCGCTTTTGGAAAGAGACCACCTGACAACAAGAGGCAGCTCCAGAGAGCACCTCTCGTGAGAATGCTCTCGGGAGAGGGCAAGAACAATTGGCATCTTTGAGAGGTTCTTGGTGGCACTCTGATTGCATTGCTCAATTAAAACTATTTACGAAGCTATTTTACCAGGTAAGGCCCATCGCTGAGCTATATAGTAGCTCTTTTTCAGAAGCGACCTACCCACAAATGATAGCCCAACGAAGTGGCTTATCGCGTGGATATGTATTGCAGCCAAATACTCTAAACGCGTAATGTTGATTCTAAATGTGGAGGGAAAAACCGGAGGACCCGGAGAAAAATCCACGTGACCACAGGGAGAGTGAGACACGCAAACTCCAAATATAAAAGTATCAGGGTCGGGATAAAACCCACGACCTCCTGTATACCAGGCGAAGTAGTTAACATTTCACCATCGTGGCGCATCTGGGCAAACTCAAGCTGTCATCTCGGCAGACTTGTCATGAATTTATCTCTAGTTGACGTTCTGTCACTGAAGCGCCTGCCTATCGCTCCTTCTTAATGGGGCCTCCTGAATTGGAGTCTCCTTCGATGGGAGGAGCTGTGATATTTGATATTCACCAGCGAGTCTTCCAACGTGGATTTTCAATTCGACGGATGAGTTTCACCGTCTCCAAATCCTCAGCCGCCGCCTCGTAATCGTGTCCCTCGTAATCATGTCCCACGGCATCGAGTTTTCGCAATCCGAGTGGTGGATGTTGACTCCTCCATCACTGCACCACGAAGGGTAAGCAGCGGCAACTGGCTTAGGGTGGAGGAGGCCTTCATCCAGCAGTGGATTTATCCTGGTGGCTGATTGTGGGGCTGCCGCCGCTGATGATGATAATGACGACGATGTAATTGTCATCGTGACTGCCGTGTGAATGTTCTGATACATGAAATGTATTTCCTGGGTCCGTCTGCTCAATGGGAGCCGTGAGCTTGGGGCGTCTCGAGGCCTCCTCCCCACACGGCTGCTCAATGGGATTCTTCTCCCATGGCGAGACTCGGAGTCGAGTCCTCTCTGTGAACCCCACGCGTGGCGAGCCTTCGCCCACGGCATCTCCTCTCCCACCTGTGTCAATCCCCGAGGTGGTATTCTTATTTCCCTCTCTTTCTCTTCCTATTTGTCCCAAATTGCCCCATCGTTCCTGGCCCCTTTGTTTTCATTGTTCTGAGTTTTCCCATTGTTCCTGCTGTTTTTGTTCTTTGTCCCATTGTTGTCAGTCTTATTGTTCCTACCATCTCCATTGTCGTTATCTCCTCTGTCCCCGATTCCCTTGTTACGGTACTGATCTTCTCTTATGTTCTTGTGCTTCTGTCTGCCCCGTTGTTCTCGTGGTGACTCCATTGTCCCGTTATTCTCATTGCGCTCAGTTCCATTGTTCCCGCAGTCGTTCCCACCAACTGTTGTCTCACTTTTGTTTCTCCAATTTTGTCCGTGCCGTGTTGGGGGGGGGGAGGGGGGAGCGGTGGTGCAGCGGTTAGCGCGCTGCACTACAAACCCGTCGACACGAATTCGATTCCCGCTCACGGCCAACACCGGTGACGATTATCTGCACTGGTCTTGGGCCTCTCCAAGGTCGACTCAGCCTCAAATGAGTACCTGGTGCGGTGTGCAAACATCGTCACTGGGGAGACAAAGGTGGTGCTCGCTAACAGCACTTGTCCCAACAGTCTGTTAAGGCTATACAGGGGATCTTTGTCTTTGCGGGGAGGGGGGGTGGACTGCGATGTGCCTGGGTGGACCCTGGAAACTGGTCACCGCGATGATTGTCGTTCTGTTGTTGTGTTCTCGTTTTGTTTGATGTTTATGTTAAGTCTTTCGGTGTCGCGTTGCGTGCTGAGATCATTTGCGCCGCGCGTCAAAAGCAAAGAAATAAAAATTCAAATTGCACACGTGGGGAAAAAACACGCACGTGTAAGATGATTCGTCATCACTGTGGTGCCGGATACAACACTGGGTCAAGGCCGTAATTATTATTATATATTGGGGGGGGGGGGACACGCATCCCCCCCCCCCAATATCCCCCCCAATATTCTAATATGCTCAAAATGTCCCCCCCCCCCAATATATTGCTATAAATTAAATTTATGTTTATGTGATTGTGGTTATGGTTGTATTTTATTGATCCCTAATCTCTGCCATTACATACAATGAAACAAGAAAAGGTAAAAAAGGAAAAAGCAGAGCAATGTAATACAATACACTATTAGACATTATTGAAAAAATAAAGGAAAAGTCCATCCCATGTGTTAGTGATTTTTTATGTTTTAGGCAGGAAATGGCAGGAAATTAGTTTTCAAATTTAGATTATTATGTTTCTGGGGGGGGACCCCCAGACCCCCTGGAAGATTTGGTCCCCCCCAATGTTGACTCCATGGCTACGGCCTTGCTCTGGGTAGAGGAGATGGTTCGGGTGGCTCGGAGGTCAGGTCGTTGATCCGGCACCACTGAGGACTTGGCCGCTCCGCGATCCGTGATTGCAAACTAAACTAAAACTAAAAACGAAGCTATTTTAGTTTTACCAGGTAAGGCCCACTGCGGTATGTAGCGCTTTTTCAGACGTGACCTGACCACAAATGATAGCTCAACGAATTGGCTTTTGTGTGATATTGCTGTGCTATTGCCTGCCCCGTGTGATATCTGATATTCTGAAGAAAGTCCAATATCGATGTGGTGATAGCCCGGTTTCCCTGCCCATCGATGACATCGTCCGCTCGAGACGCATCCGCCCTGTTTGGCGGGTCGCAAGAACGGAGGACGACTCCCTTGCACGCACACTGCACACACACTGCACACACTATACACACTATACACACTGCACACACTATACACACTGCACACTACACACACTGCGCGTACACACTGCACACACACTGCACACACACTATACACACTGCACAAACTATACACACTGCACACACACTGCACACACACTGCACACTACACACTGCGCACTACACACACTGCGCACACACTGCACACACACTAAACACACTGCGCACACACACTGCACACACACTACACACACTACACTGCACACAGTCGCGCGCTTCTACCCCCACGGGCGGAGAGGGGGTCGAGAACGTCTTTGTCACGGCACCGTTCCAGCCTTTGGCCACGAGGCTGCATCACTCCAACGCGGCGGCGTCGCTCTGGAGACGGCCGAGCTCGACGGTCGATGTTCGGTCGCCGCTTTGATGCCATTCGTCGTGATTTTATCACTTTCACGACGGAGTGGGGCCGCGTGAAGGTTGCCCATCTCCCGCGACGAGGCGACACTGGGTGACGTCACAGAGCCTTAGCCACGTGGCTGATGACGATCCGACTGGTCAAGTTCTCTGGTTCTTTCAGTAAAGTCACGGAGATTGAAAATAAATCAAGTGAATACAAATAATAAAAAAACACTAATGTAGATTGTAGCCTGGTTCTTAATCTGAGTGAGTGTACTAGCAGTCTATAATGTAGACTGTAGCCTGGTTCTTAATCTGAGTGAGTGTACTAGCAGTCTATAATGTAGACTGTAGCCTGGTTATTAAGTTTGGTGAGTGTATTGGCAGTCTATAATGTAGACTAGCAATGGTTAAGCTGGGTGAGTGTACTGACAGTCTGTAATGTAGGCTGTAGCAATGGTTATCAAGCTCAGTGAGTGTACTGGCAGTCTAATGTAGACTGTAGCTTGGTCATATCGACGTGACATTGATCTCGGTAGCAGAGCGCACGGGGAAATGCAGCGTCGCTCGTGTGGATCGGAGGTGATCTGAAGCAATTCAGATGCCCTCCTCCGCGGGTGGCGCAATTCTTTCTGAATGGCTTCTCCGTCTGGTCCGTGCGGGGTCGCTGGTGGCACGGCGGGGATGAAATTGGCGTAAATCGCTGACATGAATGTGGGTAGCGCCACTTTGAGAAATCGGTGGTGGTGTTTTTTTTTCCTGTGGATATCCTGATCCACGCCATAATAATGTGGCGTGTCCACCATCATAGCACATAGGTGGCAACCACGTTTAACTCGCAATGATTGAATGGGTTGTCATGCACTTGAGCATGCTGACAATACGAGGTACATCAACATTATCATCATTGCCAACAACATCATCCCACCCGTATCGCATCCCGAACGAAAAATTCCACCCGCTCCTTGTCATAATAATCATCGCTTTAATGAGTCATCAGCATCACTACGATCCCCATCATAATCCCACCCTGCTCCACGACACGTGCAGTTTCTGATGAAATCATCTTCATCCTCCCCCTCCATCATCATCCTCACCCGCCATCATCATCCGTGATGATGTCATCGCCCTGTTGCCTTCCGCCGCGCACCAACACACAACTCGCGCTGGAGACGTCTCGAGTTCGTCAAATTCCTCTCCGATCACAGCGCGCATTTGCGACTCTCGTATCGCGCGTGCCAGATGTCCTCGTCGTGGATCATTGAATCTATCTGTGTGGAGTTTGAAGTTACCCCTAGTTTACGATTGGCGGGTTCCCCCCACCCCCACACGAAGCCAAACTCGTGGATTTCTTGGCATGGCCCTCCTGCACAAAGACGTCTTGAGACTCATCGAGGCCATTCCCACGGCTGGTAAGTCGAGGAGGTTTACTGAATCATGCTGAGCCACAGCGCCCGAAGGCCCGACACGCAGAGCGGCCAGCAACAAGCGTGTAATAGACACGTGCGAGATTGTGGTGATTATTGAATTAGGCTGAAAATAATCTCAACTCGGTGGCTACCGAGTGCAGAAAAAGCTGAATCGGCAGAATTAAATTTGCATTCACAGAAAGCGTTCATTGGTGAGGGATTCGAACCTCGGATCGATGGCGAATTAATCGATTATTAGTTCACGGCGCAGAGGTCCACATCCCATGGCGAGCGTGTCATCGTCGATGCGTAACGGAGCGCGCGTGACTGGAGTCGAGTCCGCGTGCCGCCGGGCGCTGGCGCTCCTACAGCGCAAGGCTACGACGACGCTGCGTTAGTTTCACGGTAGCGGCGATGTTGCTGCTGCTGCTGTTTGTGTGATCCCAATTTGGGTTATGTTTGCGGTGTCATCTTTAGAATTCGGACCGTGACGCCGGCACACAATGGCCTGCGCTAGTCGAGTGGCCGCCACGCGATCGTTAACGTCCACTGCGAAGGAGACAGGCGCGTCGTCGCATTAGTAGCAGAAGTTGCATCTTGCCGTTAAAACAACCGCAGTGTTAACCAGTGCGGCCAGCCGCTTCGAGCCGCGAACCGCTGCAGGAAGCGGCGAACGCGCTGCCGCTGGGCCCGATCACCTCCCCCCAAACTATGGCCACCTCCTGCACGTGACCGTTGTAATATTAAGCGACGGTGCACGTGACTGACCACCTCCGGCTGTCTGTGACTACGCGTGGTAAGTGTAGGTGATTATATCGCCTCCCACGCAGCGCAGAGCCACCTCGCGGAGTGCAGGGGACTGGCTTCGGCTCCCGGGAGAGAGCGCGGAGAGGAGGGAGAGCCGAGAGAGTGGGGACAGGAGATAGGGCAGAGCGGAGAACAGCCAGGAGGGTGGGGAGAGCAGATCGGAGGGAGGGGAGGAGATGTTGGGTGGATAGGAAGGGGGAAGATGGGAGACCGAGGAAGAGATGGGCAAGGGAGAGGAGGGGAGATGTGAGGAAGACGAGGCGGGTTGAGGTATTGGAGACGGATCGTGGTGGGGAGAGAAGGATGCGATGTAGGCGAGAGGGGAGGAGAAGCAGGAGAGCGGAAAGGGGATACGCGACAGAGACGACGACGATGGGAAGCGCGAGAGGGGAGAGTATAGACGGGAGGAGATCGTCGTCGAGAGGCGGGAGAGTGGGCGGGAGAGGTACAAGGCGGGGTCGGGCAGGCGGAGACGGAGCGAGTTCGCCCAGGAAGGAGACGACTCGGCCAGGGAGAGCACGATCGACGGGAGAGGCAGGCGAAAGGTCAGAGGTCGAGCGGTGGAGGCGAGGAGACCGGACCCAGCTGGGAGTCAGTCGCGGGAGGAGCGCATGAGCATGCGCGTCGGGGAGTCGTAGGACCCCCTCCGGCGCGGGGACCCCTCGGCCCCCTCCACTCGAGGTCCCCACGGCTGCGGCTGCTGCTGCTGCTGGGACTCGGCAAGGGCCGGGAGCTCGGAGTCGCTGAGGCGGGAGACGCGGGACCTGCGGCGGGCGACGCGAGCTTCGCGGGAGGCGAGGGCGAGGCGGCGCTCGGGGCTCGTGAGCAGCGAGACGATGAAGCGAGGGAGCTGCGGGAGACACGGGGAGAGGGAGGGGGGGAGGAGGAGGAGACGTGGAGGGGAGGGGGTTACAGGGGAGGCGCGGGGACGCGTCGGGAAGAATTGGGGAAGCACGGCAAGGCACGGGAGAGAGGGCGCGCACAGGGGACGCGAGGAAGCGACAAGACACGAGGAGTCACGGACAGGAGACAGGGGTGGAGGGGGGGGATGAGCACACACAGACAAAGATCCCCCGTATAGCCGAAGCAGATTGTTGGGCCAAGTGCCGTTCGCGAGTAGCGCCGATCGAGGCGGGCGGGTGGTGGTGGCCGGCACCGGGCCGGGCCGAGCACGCGGGGGAGGCCTCGTGGGCGCTGCAAGTCGGGCCAGGGTCGCAGGTTGGGGTCGCACGACTCGCTCCGAGCGAGGGGTCATCGGAGACGCTCGTCCGGGTGAGCGTGCACCGCTTTAGACGTCCAATATAATTTATAATTAGTATTAAGTAATTATAAATTATAGACTACAGTGAATTTGCTGTGCCTTTTTACACCTGATGAAGGAAGTTTGTGTTGCCTCCGAAACGTCGTGATTTAATTGATTTATTTTCATTTGTTATTATTTTATATTTTATTTTTATTTTTTACCTGCGTGGCTTTACCGAAAAAGCCTAAGAGTATGAATCCTTGCAGTCACGAAAGCTTCAAATCTAGTATTAAGTAATTTAATAATTAACTTTTCGGGAAAATGTCAAAACTGGGTGGTTTTTAACTTTTGCCGACAAAACTGGATCCCAAATGTCAAAACTGGGTGGTCTTGGAAAACGACAGGCAAAACAGGGTGGTGCTTTTTGATATGACAAAA
Organism: Lethenteron reissneri; assembly: GCF_015708825.2. Taxonomy (NCBI): domain Eukaryota; kingdom Metazoa; phylum Chordata; class Hyperoartia; order Petromyzontiformes; family Petromyzontidae; genus Lethenteron; species Lethenteron reissneri. The sequence continues at coordinate 1,712,233 of NC_083796.1, read as the reverse complement.
CTGGGTGATGTTCAATGTGGACAAATGTCAAAACTGGGTGAAGAAGGTGTACGATTTAATGTATCATTTTGTACACGTTTAGGTCCTTGCGTTATTCATCCATATGTCGCCACAGATTTAGAGCGTTCCAAATGATGTTTCTCGTGGCTCATGTTCCATACCTTGCACCACAAACTTCCCGTTTGCATACTGGCACAGTGTGCCAGCTCGCTTACTTGCCGTTTGTATACTGGCACAGTGTGCCAGCTCGCTACTACAGTAACACTTACTTGCCATATGTATACTGGCACAGTGTGCCAGCTTGCAACTACAGTAACACTTTCAGCTCGCGAACATACACGAACTTGCCATTTGTATACTGGTACAGTGTGCCAGCTTGCATGCTACACCTACTACAGTAGAACAACGGTAGATAGTGTTTGCGTCGAGAAGTATGGTGCTGCACACTTAGAACAAAACATGTTTGTTACATATATATAACTACTTGGACGGGCAAGAGCGCTTGTTGTGGCCCTTGGCGCGACAGAAGGAGCACCGCGTGAGGCCCAATGGGCCACCTTCGCCACGGTTGCGAATCCGACGCTTCTTCGGGCGGCCAGCCTTCTTCTGGCGAGGAGGTGGCATCATGGTGTTGTCGCGTTGCAGCTCCTCGGCAATTGGCAGCTCGATACCGGCAACCGAGGTCCATGTCGTGTTGATGGCAGAGACTTGGTAACACACCGCACATGCGTCGTAGAGCTCGGGCATCCGCCCAAACGCCATGAGGGCACGAATGTAGTGCCGACACGGCAAGCCCATCTGCTTCATGTACCCGCACGTGCACGACCGAGAGCTGAGATCGACTCGGCGCTTGGCAGAGGCGTAGGCGTCTGGATCCTTGATGTATGCACGCGTCGAGGTACTCTCGTAGACCTTGTACCTCGGGGCCAACGCCTGCTGAGCGTCGATGAGTCCTTGAGCGTACGGCGTAATGACATGCCCTTGAGCGGCCCACTTCTCGGCGTCGCTGCGGTGGGCAAAGGCCGTCGTCATCATGTCTTCCATGTGGTGCATGAGGAAGTGGAAGGGGTCCATCTCGCGAGCCGGCAGGGCCTCGCTGTTCGTGGACTCCACAAAGTTCGTCGTGCGCCAGCCGTACAATGGCGTCGTGTGCAGGTGCGGGTAGAGCGCCCACGTGTGGGGGTCGATCTTGTTGTAGTACGTGGCCGCCGCAGGCAGAGCTACGCCCAAGCAGCCCAAGGAGCTGCGGAACGCGGCCTCGGAGGTGCACCCTTGGGCATCGTAGATGATGCCTTGGAGGTCGGGCGTGAACGCGGAGCCGATGTTGTCCACGCCGTTGCAGATCAAATGCTGCGTGCAGTGGATGAGCATGAGGTCCTTCCAGTCGGAGGCTAGGATGCCCGTGCCACGATCGCAGAAGACCGGCGTGCCGTCGAGCTCGATGTCGTTGGTCGTGCAGCAGTTGAGAAACCAGTCGTAGGCCGCTGCCGTCTCGGACGGCACCAGCGCCACGGCGAGAAGGACGTTGCGGTTGTTGCCGTCGCGCCCAACGAGGACGAGCATGGTTCCGTTGTAGGCGCGCGCCTTCATGTGCGACCCGTCGATGCCGACGACGCGTTGAAGACTTGGCTGCAACGAGCGTGCGATCGGGTTGCAGATGAACGCACCCCAGAAGATGCCCGCGTCTTCTCGCACACTGCAGGTCGTCGCGTTGAGCTTGCCGAACGTCTCCACCAGCGAGTTGATGAACTCGAAGCCTGCATGGGCCGCACTCTCGTTCGCCGCGATGCACGTGTCCTTGGCGCGGTACATCATCCTGGGTCGGGACAATGACGCGAGCAACGTCGGCGACCTGGGCAATGACAGTCGGTGCGGAGGTACGGGGGTTGGCGCGAAAGGCCGAACGGGCTGTCGTGTTCGCCTCCACTTGGCGCTGCGTGATCTTGGTAGTGCCCGTGCAGCCGTGGTGATCCGTGCACAGCGCCGAGACGCGGAAGCCGCGTCGTTCCCCCGTGAGCTTCGTCAGCTTCACCTTGAAGGAACAAGGTGTTGAACTAGAGCAGACGATGGCAACGTGCCGTCCGCCGCTTCGCTTGAGGTCAAGGACCGCGCGCTTGCCTTGTTGCAAAGCAAAGTCTTGGATGCCGTGGATGGCCTCGCGGCGCGTGGTAAAAGTCTTCTTGGGGTGGAGGGTTGCCATTCGAATGTGAGCCGCTCCTCCACCTGTTTCGCGAAAAATGCTTGTGAAAAATCACGTTTCTACGTCTACTTTCAATTTTTCACGAGACAATATGTCTATTTTCATTGCCAGCAATTTGATTTTTCACACAATATTTCCGCCAATCACCGTAACGGTGGGCCAAAGGATTGACCAATCAACGAGATGCGCATTCGTTGGTTTGTTCCGCACCATTGGGACCATGGTCAGGAGCGTCAAGCAGGCTGGTCCATCTCCCAAGGACGTCGCCTTTGTCTCTGTGCTTGGTCGTTTGGCGGGCTATGGTCGAATGCATGGCAAATTTAAGGGTGTACAGTAGCGCGTAGCATCAACCCACAATCCAAAAGTTTGGTATTGACGCGAGTCACTAGTCTAGGTCATCACGCAAGGTGGCAGTGCGCCCGCCTGGTCGCAAGCCCGCCCCGAGCTCACTTCCGAGTCCGAGCCGTAGCTTGAAATGTTGGTCGTTGGGGTGCTGGCACACTGTGCCAGCGTACAAATATCAAGTGTGTGTAGTTATATGGTGCTGGCACACTGTGCCAGCATACTAATACCAAGTGTTTAGATGAATGGGGTGCTGGCACAGTGTGCCAGTATACAAATACCAAGTGTTTGGATGAATGGGGTGCTGGCACACTGTGCTAGTATACAATTATCAAGTGTATTTGACAAATGTCAAAACTGGGTGCACCCTGAGTGTCCAAAACTCAAGTTTTTGGCCACCCAGGGTGCACCCAGTTTTGACATTTTCCCTTAACTTTTCCCCCACGACAGCCGCACTGAATCGTCGGATAATTTTTCAGGAGGATGCTGCTGCTGCTACTAAATTGAGGTTTTATTTTTGAATGTTTTCAGTCGATGAACGACAATGAGTCGTGTTTGTTTATTATTCACGTGGGAGGAGGAGGAAACGCCACCACCTTGCGCGAAGGGGCAACGCGCTATCCCCGTCAAGACGGAATAAACAAATGGCGATTTATGTATGTTGAACTACTTTCGCACCGTACGTAGCCAACCGGGCTAATCGGAGGTGCGGGGAAGGACAACAAACTAAACACTTGCTGTACCGCCTTCTGGCGAGCCAGATGTGTGACTCCTTCGCGACGCCCACGACGGAAGGGAGTATCACAACATTCATCGGTGATCCACCAACCCTCGCTACTGCCTCGACAGCGGCGCTGGGTTACAGGCAGCCACGTGCAGCGGCGTCGCCACCACCACCACCACCTCTACCCGGTGTGAACGCGTCGGGAGTGAGTGTATTGCAGGTTCGAGTCTGGCTCAGGTGAGGCTCTCAGGTGAGGCTCTCAGGTGAGGCTCTCAGGTGAGGCTCTCAGGTGAGGCTCTCAGGTGAGGCTCTCAGGTGAGGCTCTCAGGTGAGGCTCTCAGGTGAGGCTCTCAGGTGAGGCTCTCAGGCGTGTCGTGATTGATTGACAGAGGAACGACCGAGCGAATCTCATCGCTCATCCATCACCCCGTGAAATTCACTCCGTGGATCCCGAGTGTGACATTCAACTTGGGTTCCTACCCCCAGCACACACTCGAAACCCCCTGCACACACTCGAGACCCCCTGCACACACTCGGGACCCCCTCGCGGAGTAAGAGAGACAGGTGCGAGAGATGCGGTTTGCAAGCGGGGGGTTTATTATGACAGAAGGAGTAGCCCCCCTCCCCCCGCCGCCTCCCCGTACGAACCCACAGCACAGGCATCATCAGGAGGGGGTGTCACGTGGTGAGGGGCATCGGCGTTGATTACACGCGGGGGTGGTGATTTGTATTGATTACACGAGGTGGAGGTGGGTATGGTGATTTGTATTGATTACACGAGGTTATGGGTATGGTGATTTGGATTGATTTCACGAGGTGGTGGGTATGGTGATTTGAATTGATTACACGAGGTGGTGGGTATGGTGATTTGAATTGATTACACGAGGTGGTGGGTATGGTGATTTGGATTGATTACACGATCTGGTGGTGGGTATGGTGATTTGAATTGATTACACGAGGTGGTGGGTATGGTGATTTGAATTGATTACACGAGGTGGTGGGTATGGTGATTTGAATTGATTACACGATCTGGTGGTGGGTAAATACAGTGGTGGTAGCCTTAGCGATAATTATAACCTAGTTATTGATCATTATGTTACTGATTATCGTGTGTTATGATTGTCATTAGCTCTTGATTACAACCGATAACGATTATGACGATGCTGCTGCTGCTGATGGTGCTCTGTTTATACTGCACCAAACTATTAAAACGTAACTATTAAACTGTTTTATTTTACCAGGTAAGGCCCACTGAGCTGTGTAACTCTTTCTCAGAAGCGACCTGGACATTATTTTACGGCTCAAAGAAGCGGCTTATCACGTGGAGATGTATCGCAGCCAAATACTCTGAACGCGTGATGTCGATCTCGATGTGGAGGGAAAAATCCGGAGGACCCGGAGAAAAATCCACGCACCCGCGGGGGCAGAGACACACCGCAAACTCCAAATATACAGCAGGCGTCAGGGTTGTATACCAGGCAATGCAGTTAACATCTCGGCACCAACATCCAGGCTGACATCCATTCCAACAAGGAAGAACAATCGTGCGTGCGCATGGATTCTGCCGCATAAGTGCTTTCCAACAGGCCTTTTATTCTGCCCGCCCGCCCCCCTATGGAAGTGGAGCTGATTTCGAGATCGAGACGTGGAGGGACAGCTCCACTCATTTTGTTACAAGTTACAAGTTCACACCGGGTCACCTTTATGACTGTCAGCACGACTGTCAACGCGACGCCGCATCCACACACCCCCCTCTCCCTCTGCCCGCCCCTCAGCCCCCCCCCCCATGTCATCACGAATGGACCACCAAACTTAAAAACTCCGTTTTTTTTTTTAACCAGATCAGGTCCACTCTGATGTTTTTCAGAAGTGACCTGGCCACAAAGAAGCTCATCATCATCACGTGGACATCTATAGCAGCAGCCAATTACTCGAAAACGCGTGATGTTGATTCTAAAATGTGGAGGGGAAAACCGGAGGACCCAGAGAAAAATCCACGCGACCACTGAGAGAGATGCAAACTCCAAATATACAGCAGCAGGCGTCAGGGTCGGGATCTCGCCCACGACCTCCTGCACACCAGGCGAGGTAGTTAACATCTCCTAGCCACCGCTGGCGCCGGCGCACCCTCTGGTCTAGAAGGTGTTTGCCCTGAAACGTCTGCGCATGGCGATGTCTCGCTCCATGGCGCGCTCCCACGAGGCGAGCGCTTGGCTCTCGCCTCCTCCGGGCGCCTCCCCGCGACTCCCCGCGGCGTTGCGCAGCCCGAACTGCGGACCTACCAGCCAGCTGAGCGGGGTGTTGTGCACCAGGTGCTCGGGGATGGTGATGGCGAGGCGGCGGGCGACGCGCGCGGCGCCCATTCCGGCGCCCCAAGCGCCCCGCGTCGCGCCCCACGCGATCCCGGCGCCGCGCAGCCAAACGCGCGCCACGCGCATCGACACCCTGCGGGAGAGGGGGAGAGGCACGGGGCAGAGACGCAAGGGGGGGCGTGAGTGAGGTACGTGGGGCAAGTTGTTGTGGGGGTCAGATCGCGTGAATATAAATGTGCCGTTGAACCCGCCACCACCCGGCACAGGCAATTAGTCAGGTTTGTTACGTGACAGTTGTAACTGATGGGCACGTTTTGTATTACGCTCCCCACCCTCCTTAGTGCCCCCCCCCCACCCTCCTTAGTGACCCCCCCACCCTCCTGAGTGCCCCCCACCCTCCTGAGTGTGCCCCCCACCCCCACTGCTGACTGACCTGACAGTCGCCATCTGAACTCGCAGGGCCATGCGGGGAATGGCCACGGAGATGCCCAGCACCACCTTGGAGGCGTTGAAGGTCTTGACGGTGGCAATCAGCCAGACCCCCGCGGCCCCCTTCGCCACGCCGAGCGCCGCCTGCAGGACCCCCACGGCGCGGCGAGACACCAGCCACACCCCGCGGTCCGGGTGCTGCGGTCCGGGGTGGGGGGAGAGGGTGGAGAGAGAGCCAAGGTGGCTGTTGTGAAACACTTCTCTCGGGCGATGCTACTGCTGGATTGCACGTGCAGTGAGCCTCGTTCGCACCGCACGTAGCCGACCGTGCCAATCGAAGGTGCGGGGGAAGGACAACAAACTGAACACAAGAAGCAGTTCTAAAGAAGTTAAGTTTTCAATCTCGATTATTTCAAAGTGCATGGCTCCAGCGGCTTCCTAATATCGTAAGGAAGACCGTTGCAAGTGGTGCACAAGCACACTTAACAAATTCTGGATTTGAAGTTTTCGTGACTGCAAGGATCCATACTCTTTGGTTCTTTCGGTAAAGTCACGTAGGTCAAAATAAATGACGGAAGCGTGTGTTGCCTCCGAAACGTCGTGATTTAATTTAGTTATTTTTATTCTTTATTTTTATTCTCATTATTTTTCACCTACAGTACGTGACTTTACCGAAAGAACCAAAGAGTATGCACAGTTAACAACTCAACACTTCCCGTGCCAATAGCACAGTGGCCTTCAAAGGACAATATACGAGGCGACGTTTTGGGCAATAGCCCTTCGCAGCGCATTATGAACCAAGCACGGCAGGTTGGCGGTGGTAGTGGATGCGGTGGATCACGCGGCGATATCCCAATGTAGCCGAACCCTGTGCGCGTGTACCCGTTTGTATGTATCGTGTGGGGAACTGGTCCTGGGCCTCCCCTAGGACGACTCGGCCTGAAACGAGAATCCGGTGCGGTGTGTGCCGCACTTGCCCCAGCAGCCCTGTGTGGGCTACACGGGTGACCTTTGTCTTTGTTGTCTACGCATGTAAAAAATACAAAGATCCCCCGTATTACCTGAACACACTGTAGGAGCAAGTGCTGTTTGTGAGCACCTATGAAGGCCGGCACGGCACACGAGAGGGTGGGTGGGCAACACCACGCCCGGCCGCCTTTGTCTCCCCAGCGGCGATGTTTATACACCGCACCAGGTACTCAATTTGAGACTGAGTCGACCTAGCGGAGACCCGGGACCGTTTCAGATAATCGTCAATGGGTGTTGGTCGTGAGCGGGAATCGAACCTGGGTCGCCAGGTTCGTAGCGCAGCGCGCTCACCTACTACACTCGCACGCACAACGCACGCGCACACGCGCAACGCACGCGCACACGCGCAACGCACGCGCACACGCGCAACGCCACGCGCAACGCACGCGCACACGCGCACGCACACGCGCAACGCACGCGCGCAACGCACGCGCACACGCGCAACGCACGCGCACACGCGCAACGCACGCGCACACGCGCAACGCACGCGCACACGCGCAACGCACGCGCACACGCGCAACGCACGCGCACACGCGCAACGCACGCGCACAACGCACGCGCACACGCGCAACGCACGCGCACACGCGCAACGCACGCGCACACGCGCAACGCACGCGCACGTACCAGCCCCAGGGACGTGAGCAGCGCGCGAGGCACGCGCGCACCCCGCAAGGCGAGGGCGCGCGCGCGCCGCGAGCCGCGCCGCGCCACCCGCGAGAGCAGCACCGCGGTGCGCACCCCGAACCCCGCCTCCTGCCGCGGGGGCGGCGCCGCTTCCTCCTCCTGCCCCCCCCCTGAGCCGTCCACCCCGTCCTTCCCTGGGAACGGAGGGGGGGAAGATGAGGAAGGAGACTCCGATTACAACGGTGATGGACGCATCTCTACATTCCACATGCCGCCGAATGCGACAAGTAACCAACCCCCATCCCAGGCACCACACACACAGATACATGCTGCCAGCGGGGGGGGGGGGGCATGTCCCCCCTACAAATGGTCGTGATCAATCTGAGTTGGTTGTGATGGACCAACCCCCTCTTCAGCCCCCTCCCCTCCCTCCACCATCACCCCCTCCCCTCCCTCCACCATCACCCCTCCCCCCCCTCCACCATCACCCCCTCCCCTCTCTCCACCATCACCCCTCCCCCCCCTCCACCATCACCCACTCCCCTCTCTCCACCATCACCCCTCCCCCCCTCCACCATCACCCCCTCCCCTCCTGCACCATCACCCCCTCCCCTCCCTCCACCATCACCCCTCCCCCCCTCCACCATCACCCCTCCCCCCCCTCCACCATCACCCCCTCCCCTCTCTCCACCATCACCCCTCCCCCCCCTCCACCATCACCCACTCCCCTCTCTCCACCATCACCCCTCCCCCCCTCCACCATCACCCCCTCCCCTCCCTGCACCATCACCCCCTCCCCTCCCTCCACCATCACCCCTCCCCCCCTCCACCATCACCCCCTCCCCTCTCTCCACCATCACCCCTCCCCCCCTCCACCATCATCCACTCCCCTCCCTCCACCATCACCCCTCCCCTCCCTCCACCATCACCCCTTCCCCTCCCTCCACCATCACCCCTCCCCTCCCTCCACCATCACCCCTCCCCTCCCTCCACCATCACCCCTCCCCCCCTCCACCATCACCCCCTCCCCTCTCTCCACCATCACCCCTCCCCCCCTCCACCATCATCCACTCCCCTCCCTCGACCATCACCCCTCCCCTCCCTCCACCATCACCCCTCCCCTCCCTCCACCATCACCCCTCCCCTCCCTCCACCATCACCCCTCCCCCCCTCCACCATCACCCCTCCCCCCCTCCACCATCACCCCCTCCCCTCCCTGCACCATCACCCACTCCCCTCTCTCCACCATCACCCCTCCCCCCCTCCACCATCACCCCCTCCCCCCCTCCACCATCACCCACTCCCCTCTCTCCACCATCACCCCCTCCCCTCTCTCCACCATCGCCCCCTCCCCTCCCTTCACCATCACCCCTCCCCTCCCTTCACCATCACCCCCTCCCCTCCCTGCACCATCACCCCCTCCCCTCTCTCCACCATCACCCCCTCCCCCCCTCCACCATCACCCCCTCCCCTCCCTTCACCATCACCCCTCCCCTCCCTTCACCATCACCCCCTCCCCTCCCTGCACCATCACCCCCTCCCCTCCCTTCACCATCACCCCCTCCCCCCCCTCCACCATCACCCCCTCCCCCTCTCTCCACCATCACCCCCTCCCCTCTCTCCACCATCACCCCCTCCCCTCCCTCCACCATCACCCCCTCCCCCCCTCCACCATCACCCCCTCCCCTCTCTCCACCATCACCCCCTCCCCTCCCTTCACCATCACCCCCTCCCCTCCCTGCACCATCACCCCCTCCCCTCCCTCCACCATCACCCCCTCCCCCCCTCCACCATCACCCCTCCCCTCTCTCCACCATCACCCCCTCCCCTCCCTGCACCATCACCTCCTCCTTTCCCCCACCACCCCCGTTCTCCCTTCACCTGTCCGCCTCTCAATGGCGCGGCTGCTGCTGCTGCTGCTGCTGCTCGCGTCGGCTTCCTCCTCGTCGCCCGCGTCGGGGAGGTAGCACTCGAGCGCCATCTCCGCGCGGCTCAGCGTGAGTTCCACGACCGCGTGCGCCACTTCGCCCACCTTGGTGCTCATCAGCGCGCCCAGGCCCGCCGCGGCGAGGCCACGCGCCGACTCCACGGCCACGGAGCCCGCGTCCATGGCGCGCGCCATTACCTTTGGGAGGGGGTGGGGGGAGATGGGACGATGGGGAGATGGGAAGGTAGGTGGAGATGGGAGGAGATTGGGAGATGGGAGGAGATGGAGAGATGGGAGGAGATGGGGAGGTAGGTGGAGATGGGAGGAGATGGGGAGGTAGGTGGAGATGGGAGGAGATGGGGAGGTAGGTGGAGATGGGAGGAGATGGAGAGATGGGAGGAGATGGGGAGGTAGGTGGAGATGGGGGGAGATGGGAGGAGGAGATTAAGGGAGGAGTGAGGGGGAAGGTCGGTGGAGAGGAAGAACATGAGAAATGTCAGCTGAGGACCAGTCGAAGTAGGTCAGTTTAACTCTAGTAGTAGTAGCAGTACTCGTGTGTCACTGGAGTAAGGGTATCACTCAGTGCCTTGATAGAGAACAAACTCATTGGGGATACTGCTGCTACATTGGCAGTGGCGCACAAATAACAGCAGGCCCCAACACATTCCTCACTCAAGATGGAAACATAAAAAAAGCAAAAATATACAACAGGTGACATTTCGGACAACGACCCTTCTGAATAACCCTGATGCGCTATGAAGAAGCGCCATTGCCCAAAACGTCGCCTCTTACGTGTTTGTCATTTTCAAGCAAAGATCCCCCGCGTAGCCTTTCACAGACTGTTGGGAAAGTGCTGTTAGCGAGCACCTATGAGGGCCGGCGGGACGGCACACGGCAGGCTGGGTTGCCAGCACCACACCCGGCCGCCTTTGTCTCCCCAATGCCGATGTTTACACACCGCACCAGGTACTCAATTGAGGCCGAGTCTACCTAGGGGAGGCCCAGGACCGGTTTCAGATAATCGTCATAGGTTTTGGCCGTGGGCGGGAATTGAACTCGGGTCACGGGGGTTCGTAACGCTAACCGCTACACTACCTATTTAAGGTCGCACACAAACACACACAGGGGGGGGGGGGGGGCTCTTGTCGGCTCGGCTCGGTGGAGGCGCTGCCCAGGTTGTTGCCGCCGCGCAACCCATCGACGGATCGGGGAGGGACGTCGCATCGACAAGACAGGCGACTTCTTCATCTCAACGGGATCTGTAATAGCGCCTTGGTTAAGGCGCTGGGTTAAGGCGCTAACGTGAACCCCGTCCCAACGAATTAACGACGGCGCTACATGCGAATGTCATTGTGGAGATGAGGTGAATGAAATCCGATGAGAGGAAGCAATGGGGGCACATCTGTGAATTCGGTGAAAGCGAAATTGATGAGAGTAGATCATGATGATGATGAATGAAGAGGGAACAGTGGGGGTTATTAAGGGGGTCGTGGGGTGGGCTAGGGAAGAAACACGTTCCTGCGGAGGGAGCTGGTAGGAACGTTGGGTTGCTCGGTCAATGGCCAGGGTCAACGGCGGCGTGGTGTATTCCGCAAATATGCCCGACTGTGAGGGCGGGCACAAGCCGGCGTGAAGAGATTAAACGTTGAGTTTTATAAGGGCACCACGGGGTGACCAGCCCCTCCCCACCCAGCCCCACCCCTCCCACCCCCCCACCCAGCCCCACCCTCCCCACCCAGCCCCTCCCCACCCTCCCCTCCCCACCCAGCCCCTCCCCACCCAGCCCCTCCCTGCACAATGGACGGACGGACACAATAATCCCCTGTGGGCTGGTGTTACCAGGAGGTTCCTACCAGTATAAGTGAGGTTTGAGTGAGGAGCGTGACTTGGACATTGCACGGACATGGGGTCTATGGACGAGACTAGGGACGGCATGACAGCCAAATTGATGTTAACTACCTTGCCTGGTATTCAGGAGCGCTTGGGTTCGATCCCGACCCTGACGATGCCTGCTGTCTTTGGAGTTTGCGTGTCTCTCTCCCCGTGATCGCGTGGATTTTTCTCCGGGTCCTCCGGTTTTCCCCCTCCCCGTTTAGAAACACGCGTTGAGAGTATTTGCTTGCTATACATTTCCACACGATAAGCCACTTTTATGAGTTTTCATTTGTGGCCAGGTGGCTTCTGGAAAAAAGAGCCACATAGCTCAGTGGGCCTTACCTGGTCAAATATAGAATAGATTTAGTTTACATGTGGATGGCAGCAGCGGTGGATGGTGACGGTGCGGTGAGATCATTCATCCAGCAGTAGATAGACAATGGCTGAGAATGATGAATGGGATCGCCCACGCCACTTGCCCCGCCCCTCCCCCCTAGTCCCCCTCCCCCCGCCCCTCGTCCCATTCCCCATCACCCTCCCCCGCCCCTCACCCCCCCGCCCCCTTCCCCCCGCCCCCCTCCCCCTGCCCCCTCCCCTCGCCCCCCCCCGACCCTCGGCCCATTCGCCCTCCCCCCGCCCCTCATCCCCTCCCCCCGCCCCCCTCACCTTGTCAGGAGTCTGGTGCAGCATGGGCACGCGCTCCTCGATGGCGTCCAGACCCAGGCACGCGATGTCATTGGCGAAGGCGACTGCGGCGCGGTGCGTCGTGATTGGCGGGATGAGTCGGGGGTGTTGGGGGAGGGGGCAGCAGTGAGAAAGATCGGAATCGGAGTGTTTATTTATACACTCGAGGAATCCGACGAGCTACAAAGCTCTTCTTCACAGATGCCCATTAGGTTGAAACGGTCACACTCGCCAAGAAGGCATCTCCGCTGGGAAAGAGGAGATGCATACGTGCATACAATAACCCAATCCTCAAAGTGGTAAACATGTTATCTGCATAGAAAGAGGAATACGATTATGAGTCGACCCCTATAATGGGGATTTAAACTTGTGACCTGCAGATTGCAAAACGGGGTTGGCAATCATCAGGCGCGTGCAGCGCGTACCGACTTAAATTGCATTTGACTGGACATGTAACGGAATACCCAAGCGGACAATATGCCTCCCTCGCGTATCAGTTCCTCCATCGTGAACGTCGTGTTTTGTTTCTCGACTCATCCCATCAGCCACACGCGGCCTTCCTTCTCGTAGAGCAAAATCTCCGCAGCAATTGGTTCAACACGAGCAACACTCAGCAGAGCTGGGTCTGCTTTGACCAATAGATTGGTTGTAAGGAACTGGATTTATGTTTTTCTTTATATTCAGATATTTTAAAAAAGCATTTTACCAGGTAAGGCGCACTGATCTATGTAGCTCTTTTTTCAGAAGCGACCTGGCCACAAATGATAGCTTAACGAAGTGGCTTATCAAGTGGACATTTATAGCAGCCAAACACTGGAAACGCGTGGTGTTGTTGATTCTAAATGTGGAAGGGACAAAACGGAGGACCCCGGAGAAAAATCCCCGCGACCACGGTGAGAGAGACACCGCAAACTCGAAATATACAGCAGGCGTCAGGGTCGGGCTTGAACCCATGTCCTCCTGTATACAAGGCGAGGTGGTTAACATCTCGCCACCGCGGCTCACATATATGTGCATATAATAGACGTTTCGGACAATGGCCCTTCTTCACGGCACATAGAGAGGGACCAGAGAAGTATGGCGTATAAAGAGAAGGGCCAATGACCAAAACGTCTATTTTATAAAGAGCACGTTGCCTTATGAGGGTGGAGACGAAGGGGAGGATAAGCAACTTGGAGGTAGCGAATATGATGAGGAGGAGGTAGTGATGGGTGGGACACGTGTGAGGGCCACACGGTGTGGAGGTTGTTTTTGTTCCCGACATCTGTACGGGTGTTGTTGTATATTTGCATCAACAACATCAGCATTGGTGATCAGAAACTTCATCCAAAACAAATCCCCGGCATGTTCAATCCATGTCAACCCTCCGTCTACCCACAACAAAAGACAAAGATCCCTCGTGTAGCCTAAACAGACTGTGGGGGCAAGTGCTGTTAGCGAGCGCCTATGAAGGCTGGGACGGTACACGAGAGGGTGGGTGGCCAGCACCACGCCAGGCCTCCTTTGTTTTTACACATCGCACCAAGTTCTCAATTGAGGCTGAGTCGACCTAGGGGAAGGCCTAGGACCGGTTCAGATAATCGTCACCGGTGTTGGTGGCCTTGAGCAGGAATTGAACTCGGATCGCCGGGTTCGTAGTGCAGCGCGCTAACCGCTACGCCACCGGCTCCCCACACAATGCAGGCTCCCTCGTGCTACTGGTTCGAGACTCGCGCGCCTGGCTCGAGACTCAGGGGCTCGTCTTTCCAGCTCGTCAGCTGCCAGCTCGACACGGGTGCCCCCCCCCCCCCTACAACATTCCACCGCGCGTGGCGTGGTGGATACTGGGGGGGCGCGTGTATTAAATTAAAAAATAATCACAAACAGCGCCGCCGCCTCACCCCAACGAGACTTTCGCAACCAGGTCAAACGGTGGTCGTGGTGGAGTTGGGAGGGGTGGCGGTGGGGGTGGTGGTGGAGTTGGAGTAGCGGTGGTGGAGTTGGGGTAGCGGTGGTGGAGTTGGGGTAGCGGTGCAGTTGGGGTGGTGGTGGAGTTGGGGTTGTGGTGGAGTTGGGATGGTGGTGGAGTTGGGGTGGTGGTGGCATTGGGGTGGCGGTGGTGGGGTCGTAGTGGTGGTGGTGGAGTTGGGGTGATGGTGAAGTTGGGGTGGCGGTGGTGCTGCAGTTGGGGTGAGGTGGAGTTGGCGTCGTGGTGGGGGTGGGGGTGGTGGTGGTGGTGGAGTTGAGGATGGGGGTGGCGAAGGATCCCGTTTGTCTCCCTGTGACCCCTGTGCTCCACTTGCGTGCCCCCCTGACTCCCTCTGTGTACCCCCTGGTGTTGGGGGACGCGCTCACCCCCCTGTGCCGCCATGTGCCCCTGATGCAGCTGTCACGTGACGCCGCGAGACCCCCTGTAACCCCCCCCGTGCTGAGACCCCTCCACTCACTTTGGAACCCCCCCCGCCCCCTCCCCCAGAAGAACCTCTAACTCATCCCCAGCAGACCCCTCGGTCTACCGTGTGCCCCTTGGTCGCCAACTTGCCGTGCCGCGAGTTCTCCGGTTAGCATTGCGGTCCACCACATGCGGAGACCCCCTCCCCTCCCCCACCTTGCCCCCCACAGTTAGAAAGGACCCCCCCCCCTCTCCCCCACTATCCCGCACCCCCGAGATGCCGGCCGGTGTCCAATGTGAACCCACTCCGCCCAAACATCGAGACCAACCTCCGCCGGCCGCCACGGTCACAGAGGATGCCTGATAATCGATTGTCCCCCCCACCCCAGCCCCCCCACTTCTGCAGTATCCCCGGCACTCTCTGCGGGTATCCCGGTACTCGTCCCGAGACCCCTTGACTCGATACAGAACCCCTGCTGCCAGGATCTGGATTCCCCACGGCACTCACGCTGGCTTACCCCGGCACTCGCGTTGAGCATGCCAGTGCTCTGTGTGGGTTACCCCCGGGTGCTCGGTGTGGGGCACGGCCGGGTACTCAGTGTGGGGCACGGCCGGGTACTCAGTGTGGGGCACGGCCGGGTACTCAGTGTGGGGCACGGCCGGGTACTCAGTGTGGGGCACGGCCGGGTACTCAGTGTGGGGCACGGCCGGGTACTCAGTGTGGGGCACGGCCGGGTACTCAGTGTGGGGCACGGCCGGGTACTCAGTGTGGGGCACGGCCGGGTACTCAGTGTGGGGCACGGCCGGGTACTCAGTGTGGGGCACGGCCGGGTACTCAGTGTGGCGCACGGCCGGGTACTCAGTGTGGGGCACGGCCGGGTACTCAGTGTGGGGCACGGCCGGGTACTCAGTGTGGGGCACGGCCGGGTACTCAGTGTGGGGCACGGCCGGGTACTCAGTGTGGGGCACGGCCGGGTACTCAGTGTGGGGCACAGCCGGGTACTCAGTGTGGGGCACGGCCGGGTACTCACGCTGGGACTCGAGGAGGGAGGCGAGCGGCCTCCCGGTGCGCTTCGCGAGGGCCGCGACCCCGCGGAGCCACAGCTCGGCAAGGCCGCAGAGCGCGGAGAGGGCGCGGTTCCTCCGCTTGGCGTCCCCGTACGCGTCCCACGCCACGCGCGAGCCCAGCTCCACCAGGGGCAGCTGGGACACGCGGGTCAGCGCGTCCCCCTACACGCAGAGGGGTACACGGAGGGCGTACACACTGAGAGGGGGACATTGTCGCGGCGGTCACAGGTAGAAGAAGGGGGTCCAGCGCCACGCGTGACCCCAGCTCCACTAGGGGCGGTCAGGACACGCTGGGTCAGCGCATCCCCCTACACACGGAGGGGGTACACGCTGAGAGGGGGACATTGTCGCGGCGGTCACAGGTAGGATTAATGTTGGTAATGTTGGTGATGATGGTGGAATTAATGTTGGTGATGTTGGTGATGATGGTGGTGGGATTAATGTTGGTGATGATGATGGTGGGATTAATGTTGGTGATGATGGTGGTGGGATTAATGTTGGTGATGATGGTGGGATTAATGTTGGTAATGTTGGTGATGATGGTGGAATTAATGTTGGTGATGTTGGTGATGATGGTGGGATTAATGTTGGTAATGTTGGTGATGATGGTGGAATTAATGTTGGTGATGTTGGTGATGATGGTGGAATTAATGTTGGCGACGGTAATGATGATGGTGTTGGTGGGATTAATGTTGGTGATGTTGGTGATGATGGTGGTGGGATTTACCTTCGGCTTAAAAGCTTCCTCCGCCGGCATCACCGCTCCTTCCGTGCTCGACTCCATGTACACCTTCTGCCCAGCGCGACACAGAGAGAGAGGAGAGAGAGAAGAGAGAGAGGAGAGATAAAGGTGGATGTTTGGAGGCTGCGAGAGGGGTAGGAGTGGGTTGGTGAACAACGATGTTGAGAGAGTCTGGGATGGGTGGGGAGCGAGTGAGGAGCGGGTGAGGAGCAGGTGAGTGGTGGAGTCGCGTGAGATGTGGTTGCCATGACAACTGCTAAATATAAATATGAACTAAATTAATAACCCCGTACAAAACAAACAACACATTTGTCGATAACACTGCGGCTTTAAAATGCAAAAGTACATAACAGACGACGTTTCAGGCAGTGGCCCTTCTTCACGGCACACAGAGAGAGGCCAGAGAGGTAGAAACATAATAGACTCGTCAACTCTCTACTCGTTCTACTCCTCTCTGTTCTCTCCACGTGCTGTGAAGAAGGACCATTGTCCGAAACGTCGCCTAATATATTTATTTTTTCCTCTAAGAGGCGCACACACACTGTTGTTGTTGACGAATGGTGTATATCTGCTGCTGCTGTTATTGTTGTTTGTGCACGACTGCCGACGCAGCAGCAAAGTTGGGAGGCACGGGGACACTACTGGGAGGCACGGCGAGGCAAGGTGTATCCTGTCGTGTACCCTGTCGTGTATCCTGGTCGTGTACCCTGGATGCGTACCCTGTCGTGTACCCTGTCGTGTGCCCTGGACGTGTACCCTGTCGTGTACCCTGGTCGTGTGCCCTGTCGTGTGCCCTGGTCGTGTACCCTGTCGTGTGCCCTGGTCGTGTACCCTGGTCGTGTGCCCTGGTCGTGTACCCTGTCGTGTACCCTGTCGTGTATCCTTTCGTGTACCCTGTCGTGTACCCTGTCGTGTGCCCTGTCGTGTGCCCTGGTCGTGTGCCCTGTCGTGTGCCCTGGTCGTGTACCCTGTCGTGTGCCCTGGTCGTGTACCCTGGTCGTGTGCCCTGGTCGTGTACCCTGTCGTGTACCCTGTCGTGTATCCTTTCGTGTACCCTGTCGTGTACCCTGTCGTGTGCCCTGTCGTGTGCCCTGGTCGTGTACCCTGTCGTGTACCCTGTCGTGTGCCCTGTCGTGTACCCTGTCGTGTGCCCTGTCGTGTGCCCTGTCGTGTACCCTGTCGTGTGCCCTGTCGTGTGCCCTGGTCGTGTACCCTGTCGTGTGCCCTGTCGTGTACCCTGTCGTGTGCCCTGTCGTGTGCCCTGGTCGTGTACCCTGTCGTGTGCCCTGGTCGTGTGCCCTGGTCGTGTGCCCTGGTCGTGTACCCTGTCGTGTACCCTGTCGTGTATCCTGTCGTGTGCCCTGGACGCGTACCCTGTCGTGTGCCCTGTCGTGTACCCTGTCGTGTACCCTGTCGTGTGCCCTGTCGTGTACCCTGTCGTGTACCCTGTCGTGTGCCCTGTCGTGTACCCTGTCGTGTGCCCTGGTCGTGTACCTACGGACGGGTGTTGAACGCAGACAAGGATCAAAGTGATGGATTCTAGAGGTGGGCGACAGTGCGGTGGATGCTGGAGCGCGGTTGGAAGGGTGGACTTGACATTGTGTCAAAAACACATTGGGATGTGTCCAGAGAATAAAGCGTTGAATCAAAATCAGCAGTTTGATATCCGAGTAAATAACCCGTTGAAATATGACAGCTCTCTTTCGAGAGTGACTCTGCCAGCGGACAGAGTTAATAACCAAGATATAAAATATATTTTTAAAATATATTATGTAAATACAAACAAATACTCTTCCAAAACAATCACTCACATTCGCATTTCAAATTTGTTTCGACCTCAATCGTTTTGGACGTTTAAAAGAGTTACAAAAGTCACGTGGTGCTTTCAAAACGTTTGGGGCAGCAGCAACGCGCATAGAACACCTTGTGAACCAAGGTCCGTACGAAATCTGGGAATCGTAAACAAACAATCGGACACCTCGTCGCAGATTTTTTTTTTTCTCTGTACGTGCGGCGTGTGTTTGTTTGTTTGTTTTGGATTTGAATCGGTGCGTAACAACCCTCGACATCGACCCGATGGCTCGGAGGAGACGCCGATAGGTGACGAAAACGGATCGGACGGGTCGGACCGGTCACGCAAAGAGAATGCGCTCGCAAGAGAAGGAGTGGATGAGACGGACTCGCGCTCGGTTAATTGCAACCGAGAGAGAAATCGAGAGAGAGAAATCGAGAGAGCGAGAGAGACGCGCGCGCACGTGGAGAAACCACACGGCGGCGGCGGTGGGGGGGTCAAGACGTCGATCACTCTGACTGCGTGAGGATTGTTGTTGTTGTACGTGTGGTCTCGTGGTGTGGGGCGTGGGTGGCGGCAGGAGACGCCTCGCTTCGAGGGGACGCTGACGAGCGGCGGTAGGGACTAACGACGGAGCGGCAGGTAAATAAAGCGAGAATCTATTGTTTTATTTTACCAGGCAAGGCCCCACCGAGCTGTGTAGCTGTTTTTTTTCAGAAGCGACCTGGCGATCGCAAATGATTGCTCAACGAAGCGGCATATCGTCGTGTGGGAATTCACAGCAGCAAAATGCTCTAGGCGCGTGATGTTCATTCTAAATGTGGAGGGAACAAAACAGGAGGACCCGCAGAAAAATCCACACGACCACCGGGGAGAGGAAGGGACACGCCAGGGTCGGGATAGAACCCACAACCTCCTGTATGCCAGGCGAGGGAGTGAACATCTCCGAGCCACCGTGGCGCCCTAATGGAACGGACAGCGTCCGCTCCGGAGGAGATGGAGCGAGGATGGAATCAGCTCGCGGTGCAGGCGGCCGCATGGCCGCCTGCACCGCGGAGAGATGGCGATGATGTATGTTGAACTTCCTGCTCGCACCGTACGTAGCCAACCCGTGCTAATCGGAGGTGAGGAGCGGGTGAGTGGTGGAGTCGAATGAGATGTGGTTGTTGGTGATGATTTTGGGATGAATGTTGGTGATGTTGGTGATGATGATGGGATTAATGTTGGTGATGTTGGTGATGATGATGGGATTAATGTTGGTGATGATGATGGGATTAATGTTGGTGATGTTGGTGATGATGATGGGATTAATGTTGGTGATGATTGTGGTTGTGGTGGTGGGATTAATGTTGGTGATGTTGGTGATGATGATGGGATTAATGTTGGTGATGTTGGTGATGATGATGGGATTAATGTTGGTGATGTTGGTGATGATGATGGGATTAATGTTGGTGATGATTGTGGTTGTGGTGGTGGGATTAATGTTGGTGATGTTGGTGATGATGATGGGATTAATGTTGGTGATGATTGTGGTGGTGGTGGTGGTGGTGGGATTAATGTTGGTGATGTTGGTGATGGGATTAATGTTGGTGATGATTGTGGTGGTGGGATTAGTGTTGGTGATGATTTTGTGGTGATGTTGGGATTAATGTTGGTGATGATTTTGTGGTGATGTTGGGATTAATGTTGGTGATGATTGTGGTGGTGGGATTAATGTTGGTGATGATGACGGGCTTAATGTTGGTGATGTTGGTGATGATGATGGTGTGATTATAATGTTGGTGATGACGATGGGATTAGTGTGTATAAATACGAAGTAAACGAACGATGAGAGATGGTGGAAGTGTTTGCACCGGCCGCACCTCTGTTGTGCTCGCCACCTGGAGACGGGCGACTCTCTCTTCGGGACCCCGCGTAACCTTTCGGCCCCTCCTGCGGTGCTTCCTGACCCCGCCGATGGTGGAGTTCAAAGGGGATCCGTGTCCGTGTGGAACCCGCCGCAGGTCCCCAGCGAAACGGGTCCCCTGTCGCAACGGGGTCTCTATATAGGGGATGGCGTGGTGGGGTGGGGGGGCGGGGGGAGAGGAGGCGGGGCGGTGAGGGTCGCGCGTAGATACACACAAAGACAAAGATCCCCCGTGTAGCCTGTAACAGACTTGGGGCAAGTGCTGTTGGGGGGTAGCACCTATGAAGGCCGGCACGGCACACCAGGGGGTGGGTGGCCGCAACCACGCCCGGCCGCTTTGTCTCCCGAGTGGCGATGTTTACACACCACACCAGGTACTCATTTGCGGCTGGGTCGACCTAGGGGAGGCCCAGGACCGGTGTTGGTCATGAGCGAGAATCGAACTCGTAGAGTTCATAGTGCGGCGCGCTAACTGCTGCACTACCGCTCCCCACGCAGACACACATAGAGACACAGACGCACATAGAGACACGGACACACACACACAGACACACATAGAGACAGAGACACACAGAGAGACACGGACACGCATAGAGACACAGACACACATAGAGACAGAGACACAGAGATACACATTGAGACACATTGAGATGGGCTCGTATACACACAGACACAGATAAATAACAGACACACAGACACACACAGAGACACACATAGAGACGCAGAGACACACACAGACACACATAGAGACACAGAGACACACACAGAGACACAGACACACACAGAGACGCAGAGACACACATAGAGACACAGACACACATAGAGACAGAGACACAGAGATACACATTGAGACACATAGAGACGGGCTCGTATACACACAGACGCAGATAAATAACAGACACACATAGAGACACGGACACACACGCAGAGACACACATAGAGACACAGACACACATAGAGACATAGACACACATAGAGACACGGACACAGACACACATAGAGACAGAGACACAGAGATACACATTGAGACACATAGAGACGGGGGACGTAGACACACTGATGCAGATAAATAACAGACACACATAGAGACAGAGCCACACAGAGACACAGCCACACACATGGAAACGCACACACACAGACACACTGCGACACACGGGGGAACACACGCAAACCGTATCCAAAGACAAAGATCCCCCGTACCGTATTTAACAGACTGTTGGGGGCAGCTGATGTTAGCGAGCACCTATTACAAAGACAGGAAATGGCTCACGATGGCGGTGGTGCTGTTGTGTGGCCAGAACCACATTCCACGCCCGGCCGCCTTTGTCTCCCCCAGTGCTGATATAGAAAAAGCGGCGACCCATTGGGTCGGGACACCTTGAGACATTGGGGGCCGTCCATAAATGACGTCACGCACCTGGGGGGGGGGGGGGTCAGACATTTGTGACGATGTGTGACGAGGGGAGGGGGGGTTGAGAAATGTGACGTCACATCAAAATGTGCAACTTTAAATAAATATAGACAACACGTTCTACTTCATTAAATAGACTTTTAATAAATGTTTCTCCTACAACATCGGAGTACAGCGCCACATTAAAAACGCACTACAATGACAATAGTTTAAAGCGATTTGAAGCATGTTTTATTTGGGGGGGGGGGGGCAGAGCTTTGTGACGTCATTTATGGACGGCCCCTTGGTGAGGATGGTGAGGAGGGGGCTTTGACCTCCCCCCTTGTGACGTGAACCGCCTCACCACACACGCTGCCCATTAACGTTAATTGGTTCGCTGTCCCTCCCCCCCGCCCCATTCCGACGTATCTGTCGAAAAACACATTCCCGATCAATCACAAGCACGTGGCCGTTTATCCTGACAACCACAACAACACAACAACAACACAACAGCAACATTGTGATCACCGTGACAACCTCCGCGACATCACCCAAACTGCGAGCCCACTCTCCGAGATCGCCGCCGACAATGAAATGTCTCTGTGCACGCTGCACGCGCCTGATGATTGCTTAGCAAGGCCCCGCGCGATGGGCGAGAGGAAGACTGAGCGCCGATTGGGTTCTTGAGTGGGTGCGTGATTGGGTTCTTGTGTGAATGTGTGTGTGAATGTGTGTGTGTGAGTGTGTCACTGATTTGGTGAGTGAGTGGGTCAGTGTATGTGAATGTGTGAATGATTGAGTGAGTGGGTCAGTGTGTGTGTGAATGATTGAGTGAGTGGGTCAGTGTGTGTGTGTGAATGATTGAGTGAGTGAGTGTGTGAATGATTGAGTGAGTGAGTGGGTCAGTGTGTGTGTGAATAATTGAGTGAGTGAGTGGGTCAGTGTGTGTGTGTGAATGATTGAGTGAGTGGGTCAGTGTGTGTGTGAATGATTGAGTGAGTGAATGTGTCAGTGTGTGTGTGAATGATTGAGTGAGTGAGTCAGTGTATGTGTGTGAATGATTGAGTGAGTGAGTCAATGTTTGTGTGTGTGTGAATGCTTGGGTGAGTGAGTGAGTCAGTGTGTGTGTGTGCATGATTGAGTGAATGGGTCAGTGTGTGTGAATGAATGATTGGGTGAGTGGGTCAGTGTGTGTGTGTGAATGATTGAGTGAGTGAGTCAGTGTGTGAGTGTAAATGATTGAGTGAGTGAGTCAGTGTGTGTGTGTGAATGATTGGATGAGTGAGTGAGTCAGTGTTTGTGTGTGTGTGAATGATTGGGTGAGTGAGTGAATGGGTCAGTGTGTGTGTGTGAATTATTGAGTGAGTGAGTCAGTGTGTGTGTGAATGATTGAGTGAGTGAGTGAGTCAGTGTATGTGTGTGAATGATTGAGTTAGTGAGTCAGTGTTTGCGTGTTTGTGAATGCTTGGGTGAGTGAGTGGGTCAGTGTGTGTGTGTGTGAATGATTGAGTGAGTTAGTGTGTGTGTGTGTGTGAATGATTGAGTGAGTTAGTGGGTCAGTGTGTGTGTGAATGATTGAGTGAGTGAGTGGGTCAGTGTGTGTGTGTGAATGATTGAGTGAGTGTGTGTGTGTGAATTATTGAGTGAGTGGGTCAGTGTGTGTGTGAATGATTAGGTGAGTGGGTCAGTGTGTGTGTGAATTATTGAGTGAGTGAGTCAGTGTTTGTGTGTTTGTGAATGCTTGGGTGAGTGGGTCATTGTCTGTGTGTGTGAATGATTGAGTGTGTGAGTCAGTGTGTGTGTGTGAATGATTGAGTGAGTTAGTGTGTGTGTGTGTGAATGATTTGGTGAGTGAGTGGGTCAGTGTGTGTGTGAATGATTGAGTGAGTGAGTGGGTCAGTGTGTGTGTGTGTGAATGATTGAGTGAGTGGGTCAGTGTGTGTGTGTGTGTGAATGATTGAGTGAGTTAGTGTGTGTGTGTGTGTGAATGATTGAGTGAGTGGGTCAGTGTGTGTGTGAATGATTGAGTGAGTGGGTCAGTGTGTGTGTGAGTGAGTCAGTGTATGTGTGTGTGAATTATTGAGTGAGTGAGTGAGTGGGTCAGTGTGTGTGTGAATGATTGGGTCAGTGTGTGTGTGAATTATTGAGTGAGTGAGTCAGTGTTTGTGTGTTTGTGAATGCTTGGGTGAGTGGGTCATTGTCTGTGTGTGTGAATGATTGAGTGTGTGAGTCAGTGTGTGTGTGTGAATGATTGAGTGAGTGAGTCAGTGTGTGTGTGTGAATGATTTGGTGAGTGAGTGGGTCAGTGTGTGAGTGAATGATTGAGTGAGTGGGTCAGTGTGTGTGTGTGTGAATGATTGAGTGAGTGAGTGGGTCAGTGTGTGTGTGTGAATGATTGAGTGAGTGAGTCAGTGTGTGTGTGTGTGAATGATTGAGTGAGTGGGTGGGTCAGTGTGTGTGTGTGAATGATTGGGTGAGTGGGTCAGTGTGTGTGTGTGTGAATGATTGAGTGAGTGAGTGGGTCAGTGTGTGTGTGAATGATTGAGTGAGTGGGTCAGTGTGTGTGTGTGTGTGAGTGAGTCAGTGTATGTGTGTGTGAATGATTGAGTGAGTGGGTGGGTCAGTGTGTGTGTGTGAATGATTGGGTGATTGGGTCAGTGTGTGTGTGTGAATGATTGAGTGAGTGGGTCAGTGTGTGTGTGAATGATTGAGTGAATGGGTCAGTGTGTGTGTCAATGATTGAGTGAGTGAGTCAGTGTGTGTGTGTGAATGATTGGGTGAATGGGACAGTGTGTGTGTGAATGATTGAGTGAGTGAGTGGGTGTGTGTGTGTGTGAATGATTGAGTGAATGGGTCAGTGTGTGTGTGTGTGTGAATGATTGTGTAAGTGAGTGTGTGTGTGAATGATTGAGTGAGTGGGTCAGTGTGTGTGTGAATGATTGAGTGAATGAGTGAGTGTGTGAATGATTGGGTGAGTGGGTCAGTGTGTGTAAGTGGCGATGCGAGTAAAGTTCACGGGGACAGTCACCATGGTAGTAGCTGATGGATGTATCTTGCCAGCGGACTCCCACCTAATGATTTAAATCAATGCCGTCTGCTGCTGCTGTAGAATTGTTGGGCCGGATGCCCGGTAGACCGATTGGCCAACGAGTTACATTTTTATTTGATTCATACGGATCGAATTGGCGATTGAAACAGACTCCCGCTTGTTCGTTTATAATTGTATCACATCTGCTCGTCTGCCTTCTCGCGGAGGACCGGTGGCGCAGTGGTTAGCGCGTTGCGCTTTGTTTTGCGCACACGGCGTCCTGAACGGCCTCGATTCCGTGCCACGGCTGAAGATGAGCGACGGGTCGCGTCGGAAGCGGTCCTTGCAGCAACCAACACGTACTGTCGAGAATGGTGAAGTATGGTCACACAATCCGCAAGGGAGGGGCGTTCCTAACATCCTTCCCTTTGGCCCCGTTCAGGGTATCGACATCGATAACACCTTCATACAGAGAGGACTGCAGAGGTTGGGCAATTGTTGGTGGGGCCGGCTACTCACCCCTTGGCTGCTGCTGCTTTACTGCTCCTCTGTGATTCCTCCTCCTGGCGCCTATGAGTCGTCCTCTTTCTCTCTGAGTCGTTCTCTCTCTCTCTGAGTCGTCCTCTCTCTCTCTGAGTCGTTCTCTCTCTCTATGAGTCGTCCTCTCTCTCTCTATGAGTCGTTCTCTCTCTCTCTGAGTCGTTTCTCTATCTCTCTCTGAGTCATCCTTTCTCTCTGAGTCGTCCTCTCTCTGAGTCGTCCCCTCTCTCTCTCTGAGTCATCCTCTCTCTCAGTTGTCATCTCTCTCTCACAGTCGCCCTCTATCTCCATGAGTCGTCCTCTCTCTCTGAGTCGTCCTCTCTCTGAGTCGTTCTCTCTCTTTCTGAGTCACTCTTTCTCTCTAAGTCTCTCTCTCTCTCTGAGTTGTCCTCTCTCTCACAGTCGCCCTCTATCTCCATGAGTCGTCCTCTCTCTCTCGAGTCGTCCTCTCTAAGTCGTCCTCTCTCTTTGAGTCGTGCTCTCTCTCTGTCGAGTCACTCTCTCTCTCCCTGAGTCCTGCTCCCTCTCTTTGAGTCGTCCTGTCTCTCTATCTGAGTCTCTCTCTCTATCTGATCCATCCACCGCTGGATAGATGATCTGCCAGGATCTACCCACTGCTGGATGAAGGCCCGTCTTTCCCAATCTATGCTCGCGTCCTCACATGTTGTTTTTCCCCGTGACCTCTCGACCCCAAGTGCCACACCGAGCACACGGTGGTGAGATGTTAACGACCTCGCCTGGTATACAGGAGGTCATGAGTTCGATCCATGACCGCCTGCTGTATATTTGGAGTTTGCATGTCTCTCTCTCTTTCTTTTTTATTTTACAATCAGAGAAAACAAGAAGATGCTTGGTGTAGTCGGCACTTTACTTCGTTCATCATTTAGTTTTTTGTTTGTTTCCTTTTTCAATGCTTTGCTTTATGTGCCCCCCCCCCCCCTTTTAAATGAAAGATTTCACAAAAGACTTCATGCTCTGCTCTCCTCCTTCTTACCCCTACCCTCTCTCACTCTCCGTGGTCGCGTGGATTTTTCTCCGGGTCCTCTGGTTCCCCCCCCCCCTCCACATTTATAATCAACATCACGCGCTGAGAGTATTTGGCTGCTATACATTTCCACGTGACGATAAGCCACTTCGTTGAGCTGTCATTCGTAATAGCCAGGTCGCTTCTGAAAGAGAACTATACAGCGCAGTGGGCCTTACTTGGTAGAACCATTATTATTTCATATCTAACCTATATAATTCATTTTTTGTCTGTCTGTCTGTCCGTCCGTCTGCGTACGCTCCCTTCTGGGGGATTTAGCTCTCGGACCGTGGGGTTCGCCGAGATTAAATTTTGCAGGTGGGCACGCCCCCGGCCCGCGGTAAACTTAGGCATTTCCGATTTTTCGTCTCTAAACTTTGAATCGGACCGATTATCGATTTAGTGTGATTTCTCTTTAGTTATTTATTTAATTCTTTATTTATTTACTTAATATTGCCGGCCGGCGCGGACCACGGCGGTTGCCCCTGGCAACGGGTAGCAACAACTTCGCTGCGGGGTGGACGCCATTTTTAATTCCCGTTAAAAATATGCGCACGCATTAACACGCGACTCTGAGGTAAATTCATCAAAGTTTCACGTCCTCTTCACTCCCCCCCCCCACCCCAATGTGTGCAATTACTATTATAGGGTCGGTAGATAATAAAATTATAGCGATTAGACAGTATTATTGTAGCGCGGGGGGCCCCAGTACCCAGCCTCAGCCGGGTGGGCAATCTAGGCGAGGCCGGAGGCTCTGCACGGCACTAGGCCTCGACACGCAACTCTGTCAGGCGATGACTTTGTGGTATAAACTCGATATACCCAGCGTTGCCCGGGGGAAAAATACATATTGCTTAAGCCTCCTAAGTATATAAGATGACTATTATTCCCCATACATGTTGCTTTTGTGACCAGAACTTTACATAAAGGAAAGAATTACACAAATGCACACGTTTTCTCCTAGCAAAATAGCTCCATTTGTAAATATCACTGTCCGTGTCAAAAAAAATTAAGTTTGAGGGGAATTTTCTCCCATTTGTAACTTTTGAGATGTCAGCGTATAGAAAATAACACCTACTACCCAGGTACTAACACATGTGTCGTTTTTGGTAAAAAATGTTTTTAATATTTCCAATTTTTGACAACTTTTTTTATTTAAATAAATAAATCTCTTGACACTTTCGCTCCAGCTTCTTCACATTTGCACTCTCAGTACGGGCGATATTCAATGAGATTATGTTTACTCTCACACTCTCAGACTCACCACTCACTCTCTCAGACTCACACACACACACACTCTCAGACTCACACACACACATACACTCCACTCTCACACTCTCAGACTCACCACTCACTCTCTCAGACTCACACACACACACTCTCAGACTCACACACACACATACACTCCACTCTCACACTCTCAGACACACACACACACACAGACTCACTCTAACACTCAGACTCACACATACACTCGCTCTCACACTTTCAGACTCACACACACTCAGACAGACTCACACTCTCAGACTCACCACTCACTCTCTCAGACTCACACACACACACACTCTCAGACTCACACACACACATACACTCCACTCTCACACTCTCAGACACACACACACACACAGACTCACTCTAACACTCAGACTCACACATACACTCGCTCTCACACTTTCAGACTCACACACACTCAGACAGACTCACACTCTCAGACTCACCACTCACTCTCTCAGACTCACACACACACACACTCTCAGACTCACACACACACATACACTCCACTCTCACACTCTCAGACTCACACACACACATACACTCACTCTCATACTCACACACAAACTCACTCTCACACTCTCAGACTCACACACACAGACTCACTCTAACACTCAGACTCACACATACACTCGCTCTCACACTCTCAGACTCGCACACACTCAGACAGACTCACACTCTCAGACTCGCACACACTCGCGGCGTTGCTCCGTGTTCGGTGGGGGGGGGTGTCACGAGTGGGCGTGTTTACCTTCCCCCCACCCTCACCGATATCTTCAAACAATCGCGGAGATTCTTATTTCCGTCGAAAAGCTACGAGGTTAGTCACGCAACTTCACAGCTCAGTTAAAACATTAAAATATTTATGTTTACTATTTTGTATCACTCTTATATATTAAAAGATGTTAGGGATTAAGTTATGTTTGATGATAGTAAATATACACTATGCACCACGATTTTTCCCTGGGTAAAAAGTGTTATTTTTATATTGCTTAAGCCTCCTAAGTATATAAGATGGCTATTATTCCCCATACATGTTGCTTTTGTGACCAGAACTTTATATAAAGGAAAGAATTACACAAATGCACACGTTTTCTCCTAGCAAAATAGCTCCATTTGTAAATATCACTGTCCGTGTCAAAAAAAATTAAGTTTGAGGGGAATTTTCTCCCATTTGTAACTTTTGAGATGTCAGCGTATAGAAAATAACACTTACTACCCAGAGACTAACACATGTGTAGTTTTTGGTAAAAAAAATAATATATTTTTACGATTAAAATTTTGGTCACTGTCTGTATCTCAAAAAAATAAGTTTGAGGGGAATTTTCTCCAATTTGTAACTTTTGAGATGTCAGCGTATAGAAAATAACACTTGCTACCCAGGGACTAACACATGTGTAGTTTTTGGTAGTGAGGGTGAGTGGTTGTTGTGAGGGTGAGTGGTGAGGGTGAGCAGTGAGCGTGAACAGTGAGGGTGAGTGGTGATTGGTGAGGGTGTGATTGGTGAGGATGAGTGGTGAGTGGTGAGGGTGAGTGTTGAGGGTGAGTGGTGAGTAGTGATGGTGAGTGGTGAGCATGACTGGTGAGTGGTGAGGGAGAGTGGTGAGGGAGAGTGGTGAGGGTGAATGGTGAGGGTGAGTGGTGAGTGGTGAGGGTGAGTGGCAAGTGGTGAGGGTGAGTGGTGATTGGTGAGGGTGTGATTGGTGAGGATGAGTGGTGAGTAGTGAGGGTGAGTGGGGAGGGTGAGTGGCGGTTGTGAGTGGTGATTAGTGAGGGGTGAGGTTGAGTGGTGAGGGGAGGTTGAGTGGTGAGGGTGAGTGGTGAGCGGTGAGGGTGAGCAGTGAGGGTGAGTGGTAATTGGTGAGGGTGTGATTGGTGAGGATGAGTGGTGAGTGGTGAGGGTGAGTAGTGAGGGTGAGTAGTGAGCGGTGAGGGTGAGTGTTGAGGGTGAGTGGTGAGTAGTGATGGTGAGTGGTGAGCATGACTGGTGAGTGGTGAGGGAGAGTGGTGAGGGTGAATGGTGAGGGTGAGTGGTGAGTGGTGAGGGTGAGTGGCAAGTGGTGAGGGTGAGTGGTGATTGGTGAGGGTGTGATTGGTGAGGATGAGTGGTGAATAGTGAGGGTGAGTGGGGAGGGTGAGTGGCGGTTGTGAGTGGTGATTAGTGAGGGGTGAGGTTGAGTGGTGAGGGTGAGTGGTGAGCAGTGAGGGTGAGCAGTGAGGGTGAGTGGTAATTGGTGAGGGTGTGATTGGTGAGGATGAGTGGTGAGTGGTGAGGTAAGTAGTGAGGGTGAGTGGTGAGCGGTGAGGGTGAGTGGTTGTTGTGAGGGTGAGTGGTGAGTGGTGAGAGTGAGTGGTGAGGGTGAGTGGTGAGCGTGAGTGGTGATTGTTGAGGGTGTGATTGGTGAGGATGAGTGGTGAGTAGTGAGGGTGAGTGGTGAGGGTGAGTGGTGAGGGTGAGTGGTGAGGGTGAGTGTTGAGTGGTGAGGGTGAGTGGCGGTTATGAGTGGTGATTAGTGAGGGGTGAGTGGTGAGGGTGAGCGTGAGTGGTGAGTGGTGAGGGTGAGCAGTGCGGGTGAGTGGTGATTGGTGAGGGTGTGATTGGTGAGGATGAGTGGTGAGTGGTCAGGGTGAGTGGTTGTTGTGAGTGTGAGTGGTGAGGGTGAGTGGTGAGGGTGAGTGGCGGTTGTGAGTGGTGATGGGTGAGTGGTGAGCGTGAGTGGTGAGGGTGAGTGGTGAGGGTGAGTGCTGAGTGGTGAGGGTGAGTGGTGAGAGAGTGGTTAGTTTTGAGGGTGAGTGGTGAGGTTGAGTGGTGAGGGTTAGTGGAGAGTGGTGAGTGGTGATTGGTCAGTGGTAATTGGTGAGGATGAATGGTGAGTAGTGAGGGTGAGGTTGTGTGGTGAGGGTGAGTGGTGGTTGTGACGGTGAGTGGTGAGGGTGAGTGGTGAGGCTGAATGGTGAGGGTGAATGGTGAGAGTGAGTGGTGAGTGGTGAGGGAGAGTGGTGAGGGAGAGTGGTGAGGGTTAGTGGTGAGGGTTAGTGGTGAGGGTGAGGGAGATTGGTGAGGGAGATTGGTGAGGGAGATTGGTGAGTGGTGAGTTGTGAGGGTGAATGGTGAATAGTGAGTGGGAGTGGTGAGTGGTGAGGATGAGTGGTAAGGGTGAGTTGTGAGTGGTGAATGGTGAGGGTGAATGATGAGTACAGTCAATATGCACTGCTGTAATCATAGCAGGTACCACCACCACAGAATGTACTGCTGTCATCATAGCAGGTACCACCACAGTATGTACTGCTGTCGTCATAGCAGGTGCCACCACACTCGGTATGTACTGCTGTTATCATACCAGGTACCACCACCACAATATGTACTCCTCTCATCATAGCAGATACCACCACAGCAGTATGCACTGCTGTAATCATAGCAGGTTCCACCACAATATGCACTGCTGTCATCATAACAGGTACCAACACAGCAGTATGCACTGCTGTAGTGATAGCAGGTACGACCTCAGTCGGTATACACTGCTGTAGCGATAGTAGATACTGCTATCGAGTTGGTAGATACCGCTATAGTAAATACTAAAACAGTCAGTATATACCGCTACAGTCAGTCAATACTGCTACAGTCAGTATATACTACTATACAGTCAGTACATACTACCACGGTGAGTAGCTACTAGAGTCAGTAGATACTATTATAGAGTGAGTAGATACTGCTATAGATTTTGTAGTTACTACTATAGTCAGTGGATACAACTATAGAGTCAGCAGATACTATACAGTTAGTCGTTACGAGTATATAGTCGGTAGATACTACTGTAGGCCCAATAAATACTACTATGGTCAGTAGTTATTACAGTCACTAAATACTACTACACAGTCAGTAGCTACTACTGGCTCAGTAGATACTACGGTACAGTCAGTAGATACTACTACAGAGTCAATAGATACCACTTCCTCTGTTGTATGTAAGGTGTTGTTAGTATATGTAGAGGTGTAATTGCGCATGTCTACGAATGTTGAGGTGTGATTATGCATGGCCACGGATGGCCAACAAACACAAGGGGCGGGGTTACGGCCGTACACAAGGGTGGCGCTCGCACCGACGTCCGCATGTGTATCCCCCACGGGCCCCCCCCCCTTGGGGGCAAGTCCTATAAAAGGTGATGAGCCGAAAGGCTCGGGAGTCGGGACTCAGCTATAACCAGAGAAGACGGAAGACCAGCTAGTGTAGGCCCCAGAGCTCCCCTGGCTCGCTGTCCTTATAAGGGCCGACCAGGGCAAGCCGGTGGCGTGGCCCCGAGAGCCCAGACGAAGCTGGTCTGGTGACTCAGGGAGCCGGGATCCCAGCTTAACCAAGCTGGGACAGATAGCCTCCCCTAGTCCCGTAGTGGAGGAATTGGTATAGGTTAGAGGGGTTAGCTGTCGAGAAATCCCTGTAGCCCAGTGACCTGTAATTAACTGTGTTGGTGTAATAAATAAGTGTGCCTCCGATCCTGTAGTCAAGCCTCCATATACTTACTACATCTGGTGTCAGAAGTAAAACGTCCAAACGATGGACACACGAGGGACGACACGTACCAAGGAGTCGGAGATGGAAGACGCCGCGGCCGATTCAACACCAGAGATGGCCGGGGTCGGATCGGAGCAGCCGGGGCCAAGTACGCCCGTGCCGCTACGACAAGAGGGGGGGGATGCGTCGGCTGAAGGACTCCGGCTGGCCCACTCCCGCCTGGCGGAACTGCTCTACGCCGCCGCCGCTGCGTTGGAGGAGATCACGCGGCTGGGGGCTGGAGGGGCAGCGCGGGTCGACGACAGCAGCCGGCGCGCGGCAACGTTTCCCGCCACCCCGACGCGGCTGGCGGTTAAATTTCCCGCCATCTCTACAGTGCGAGCGGACGGCGGGGCCGGCCCGCGTCACGTGACTGCTGAGCGCCAAGCACAAGCCGTGACATCATCAACACCGGCCGGCGCGTCGACATCGGAGCGACCGGCGATGCCATGTGCACAGCCCGCCCACACTGTATCATCGGCGGGGAGCGACGGAGAGCGATCTACAGCCACGGACGTCGCCTTGCAGCAGCGTCTGCCACCTCTGAAAGAATTCGTAGGCGCAGACGGAGACTGGGGCGGCTTCAAGAGACGGTTCATCGCTCATCAGGAGATGGCGAACTGGACGGACGCCGAGGCTCTACGCGCGCTGCCAGCGATGCTGGACAACGACGCCCTGGCTACCCTCACCTCGGCGCCGAGGGAAAAGCGCGCCACCCTACACCTGGCGTTGCAGCTGCTGTCAGCCGTCTATGGGCCACCTTCGGACTGCAGGCAGCTTTTCCACGATCGGCGTCGGGGCACCAACGAATCACCTCTGGCCTTCCGGACTGCTCTCCTGGCTCTAGCGAAGGCTGTTTTCCCAAGGATGGACGAGGAAGGAGTGGATGCCATGGTGGCTGAGAAGCTGCTGCTACTCGCTGATGAGCTGGACGTCAACGTCCTGGCTCAAGACGACTCAGAGATGTCGTCCCTGCTGGTCGCGCGCCACATCCACGGGGGCTTGCGGTCCCTTCGTCGAAAGGCGGCAAAGGGGGCGGCCAGCCATGCCATGGCGGCTACCGCCCTCCCATCGGAGGAGGTCTGCGGGGTGGAGCGGCGAGGGGAATGGAGAGCGGCAGTACCACAGGCTCGGAATGGACCGAGCCGCCAGGAGCAGCCCAGGACATCGGGGGCGCTCACACGCTGCTACAACTGTGGCCTGCAAGGCCACGTTGCGTCAGGATGCCGGGCTCCCCGTCAGCGCGGGGCGACACCTCGTCAGGACGCCACGCCGTCTCCTCCCAAGCTCCAGCAGAGAAATACGGCGAGTCGCGGCACCTCACACGTTTGGCCCACGCACACATCCGACACACACTCACGCGCCCAACTAAACAGGGCTCCAAATTCCCCATCCGTCGCGCGCGATCGTTCGGTAATGCGGCGGGCGCTCCAACCGGGTCAGTGGTCGGAGCTCGCCCATCGTGTCGTTGCTGCGTCGGCGGGATCATCGGTCGTGGTCGGTCACATTGATGGGGTAGAGGTGCGGATTTTAATTGACACAGGGGCATCGGCGACCATTATATCTGATTTAATTTATAACATCCTTCCCGTTCAAAGTCGTCCCTTGCTCCCTGTTGATGTGCCGTGCTATGCCGCTAACGGGGGCTCTCTGGGCATTATTGGCCAAATCCGCGCCACTATCTGCATTGGGGACATTAAATTATCCGGGCCTGTTTTGGTTTCCTCCTCACTCGCGGTTCCGTGCCTGTTGGGGACGGATTTTCTGGCCAAAATGCCCATCCGCATCCTTATTGACCAAGGGTGCATTGAGCTCCCATCGGGCCGACGCGTTACATTTCTGTCTTCCCCCACCACGGAGCGTCGGGCGTTTGCCACTGTGCAGGCGCTCGTCACAAAAACTGTGCGCGTGCCTCCGGGGGCTCAGATGCTCGTCCCTCTTAGATTGCGTCGGCCGTTTAATGAAGGGGTTGCGGATCGGGGGGTCTTGTTGGGACCATCTCGGGCCGGGGTAAATTGACCAGATTTGCTTGCGGCTCAGACCATGGTGAGAGGGGATGGGGACCCCTTCATTGCAGTCCTTAATGTGGGATCGCGAACGGCCGTGGTTCCTCAAGGGACCGTGCTTGCACACGCAACGCCGGTACCCTATGAGGAACCACTCGTGGGTCAGGTATCCACCGATCCTCCGTCGCGACCGCATTCGGACTGTGATGACGGTTGGCTGGATGCGCTTTGCGCGGGTTCAGTGGACCTGTCCGACTCGCAGCGCGCGCAGCTGCGAGTTCTTCTGAGCGAATTTGCTGACGTTTTTAGTCAACACAAATTTGATATTGGTTGTACTAAATTGCTGCGACACCATATTGACACGGGTGACAGCGCGCCAATCCGCCAAAATCCCTTTCGGTTGAGTCCCGCCGAAAAGGATCATGTCAAATCGGCTGTTGATGACATGCTAGCCGCCGATATCATTTCCCCTTCCAATAGCCCGTGGGGCGCGCCGATCGTTTTGGTGAAAAAACACGACGGCTCACTGCGGTTTTGTGTCGACTTTCGGCGTCTGAACAAAATCTCTGTGGCAGATGCGTACCCGCTTCCTCGAATGGATGAGTCGCTCGATGCCTTGGCGGGGGCGCGATTCTTTTCCACCCTCGATTTGCTATCTGGATTCTGGCAGCTTCCTCTGGATGACGAATCAAAACCTAAGACTGCTTTTCGGACACCGCAGGGTCTCTTCCAATTTAACCGCTTGCCGATGGGTTTACATTCTGCGCCGGCAACTTTTCAGCGGTTAATGGAATTGGTCTTGGCAGGGTTGCAATGGGATTCGTGTTTGATTTACTTAGACAATGTCATCGTCTTTAGCAAATCCTTCGAGGAACACCTCCAGAGGTTGCGTGCTGTTTTTCTCAAAATGCGGGCTGCCAATTTGAAATTTAAACCACAGAAGTGCCATTTACTCCGCGAATCGGTGCGATATTTGGGTCACATTGTTGGGCGCTCGGGGATATCCACTGATCCCGCCAAAACGGAATGCGTCAGCTCCTGGCCGACTCCCACCTCTGTGGGAGAGGTCAGGAGTTTCATTGGGTTCGCGTCGTATTATCGGCGATTTGTGGCTGACTTCGCTACGATTGCGAAACCTTTGCATGCCTTGACGTCCAAGGGAGTCAGGTTTCATTGGGGGCCGGAGGAGGAGGCTTCTTTTCGCGCCCTCCGGAATGCTTTGGTGGGGGCGCCGCCGTTGAATTACCCGGATTTTTCACAACCCTTCTTGCTCGATACAGATGCAAGTAACACGGGCATCGGGGGCGTGCTGTCCCAGCTCATTGGGGGCGTAGAGCATGTGGTGGCTTACGGTAGTCGGGTACTGTCTCCAGCCGAACAGCGGTACTGCGTTACCCGTCGGGAATTATTGGCGATTGTTTATTTCATTCAGCAGTACCGCCCGTATCTGTACGGTCGGCGGTTCACCGTCCGTACAGATCATGCGGCCCTACAATACGCCCTGCGGGTTC
The DNA here is from genome assembly GCF_015708825.2 of Lethenteron reissneri. Classification (NCBI taxonomy): domain Eukaryota; kingdom Metazoa; phylum Chordata; class Hyperoartia; order Petromyzontiformes; family Petromyzontidae; genus Lethenteron; species Lethenteron reissneri. Next base: position 1,676,888 of record NC_083796.1, on the reverse strand, counting down.
AACAACCATCGGGCCAGTTGTCTCGATGGTTGGAGATTCTCCAAGACTATGACTTTGTCACCACATATCGTAAGGGTCTCCGCCACACGAACGCTGACGCCCTGTCGCGATTGCCACCCACTTCGGAGTGCGCGTGCCTCTTGGGTTCGGGGCGTTGTAGGTCTCCGAACGTCACCACCGATTCGGTCCTCGTGGCCGCTGCCGATGCACCTTCGGTTTCGGGTCCTATCGAGCAAGAAGGGAGGGATTCGTTGCTGGGGTTGTCAGTCGCGGAATGGGGTCGCCTCCAAATGGAGGACACCTCCCTCCTCGCTCTGCGCCGTCGCGCCGGGGGGATTGGCCAGGGGGTGGAAAACGTTGACTCGTGGGGGTTGTTCCAGGGACTTTTAATGCACTGGAATGGTAAAACCCGGCGCCAGCGGCTCGTGGTGCCTGCTGCTTTAAGGGGTAAGGTGGTATGGGCTGTTCATGAGCGGCTTCTGCACTTGGGGGTTCATAAGACCTTTGCCACGCTCCAGCTAGATTTCTTCTGGCCGGGCATGGAAAAGGACGTGGGGGACCTCTTGGGGTCGTGCACGCAATGCGCGCAGAGGAAGCCACCTGCTAGGGGGTCCAACCCTCCGCTGCAGTCCATAAAAGTTTCCAGGGTTAACGAGCTCGTCGCTCTGGACATACTTGGCCCATTTCCCGCTACACCCAGGGGCAATAGGTATTTACTAACGGGGGTTGAATACTTCACGAGATGGCCTATGGCCTGGCCCCTGGCGAACCAATCGGCAGCAGCCATCGCGGAGGCCTTTGTCCAGGGCTATGTCCTCGACAAGGGTGCTCCGGAACGGCTGCTTACTGACCAGGGTAGGAATTTTTCTGGTAAACTCCTACGTGAGGTGTGCGACCTCTTGGGTACGGAGAAGGTTCGGACCTCTCCGTATCACCCACAAACTGACGGGATGGTGGAACGGCTGCATCGGACCATCACGTCCATGCTGTCCCAGCAGGTGTCGGTATCCCAGACGGATTGGGACCTCCGCATAGCCGGTGTGTTGCAGGCCTACAGAATGGCTCCCCATGCGGCCACCGGATTTTCCCCTTTCTTTTTAATGTATGGGCGCGAAGTTAACCCTCCTGTGGCGACCCAGCTGAAGCTCTCGGCGCTCCAGGCGAAGTCTAAGTTGTCCGAACACGTTAAATTTAACATCGCTCAATTGTCTGAGGCGCGGGAAGCGGCCGTGCAAAATTCTGAACTCCGCCAGAAGGCGAACGAGAGGCTTCGGTTGGGGCGGGTGCAGGTGGTCAAATGGGTACCAGGGGACAGGGCGTGGTTGCACTGTCCTCAGGTGCCGCTGGCAACCTCGTCGAAATTGGTACGGCCGTGGCGGGGGCCAGTGGAGGTCGTGCAGGTTTTGCGGCCGCAATGTGTTCGCGTCAAATGGGGGAGGCGCCGGTGGTATGTGCACCCCTCAAGGTTAAAACCATTCGTCACGCCGCCCCGGGGTTCACACACACACACGCATGGCCAAACGTGTGAGGGTGTCGCCGACTTCCCGTCGTCGCTGCACTCGCCTAACCTGACGCCAACTGTTCCGCCCCCAGGTGAAACAGGAGTGACGGGCCCACGCCCACCAACCCCTCCCGGAGGGGTCGGGGGTCACTCGGCAGCGGAGCCTGACCCTCTTGCACCCGGACCGTCAACAACCGTCACTGAGCGTGCCGGGACGGGCCCTTGTGACGGACCCGCCGCGAGAACGCGCGCCAAAACGCGCAGACTTTTGTGAGGTCGGCCGTTGGGGGGCCTGGCGGACAAAAGGGGAGGGGTGTTGTGAGGTCGGCCGTTGGGGGGCCTTGCGGACGATGGGAAAGGTGACGTCCGGAGTGTATATATATGTTGGTTTTGGGGTGTTATCCGGGGGGGGGTGCGTCGGGTTATTTTTTTTCTCTCTCTCTCTCTTCCTCTCGTTGTTCTTGTTCTTGTTAAAAATTACGCGAGGCACACACGGGGTTTTTGTGAGGGATGCACCTTTATTCTGATTTTTTTTTTTTTGGCAGCCGGGGACGGCTGCGAGCTGTACAGGGGGGGGTGATGTAGAGGTGTAATTGCGCATGTCTACGAATGTTGAGGTGTGATTATGCATGGCCACGGATGGCCAACAAACACAAGGGGCGGGGTTACGGCCGTACACAAGGGTGGCGCTCGCACCGACGTCCGCATGTGTATCCCCCACGGGCCCCCCCCCTTGAGGGCAAGTCCTATAAAAGGTGATGAGCCGAAAGGCTCGGGAGTCGGGACTCAGCTATAACCAGAGAAGACGGAAGACCAGCTAGTGTAGGCCCCAGAGCTCCCCTGGCTCGCTGTCCTTATAAGGGCCGACCAGGGCAAGCCGGTGGCGTGGCCCCGAGAGCCCAGACGAAGCTGGTCTGGTGACTCAGGGAGCCGGGATCCCAGCTTAACCAAGCTGGGACAGATAGCCTCCCCTAGTCCCGTAGTGGAGGAATTGGTATAGGTTAGAGGGGTTAGCTGTCGAGAAATCCCTGTAGCCCAGTGACCTGTAATTAACTGTGTTGGTGTAATAAATAAGTGTGCCTCCGATCCTGTCGTCAAGCCTCCATATACTTACTACATATATATACCCAGGGGCGGTTTCTTCATTAGGGCGATTGGGCGACGCACCACCAATGTCATTCAACCACAGAGTCACGCTAGCCGTCACTGTCAGCCTCTGGATATAGTCCAATCAGCGTCATGTCACGTTCTGTGGAGTACCGCCTCTTTTGGGGCGATTTCACTCCGGCTGAGAATCGCCCCGAGTGGCCCCATAGACTTACATTCAAAGATGTTTTTTTTCGAACGGGGGCGCTCCAATGCATTATCTATGGCTTCCGGGAGGGCAAGCCCTAACGTGCTTACGTCATCATACGTGCTTACGTCATCATACGTGCTAACGTCATCATACGTAAGCACGTTTCATCCAACAATATAATTTATCGCTATCTAGTGGAATCTTTAATAAAATAAACTTGAGTGGTTTGTTTTAATAGTGAGTATATAAACAAACAAGATGTATTGTAAGAGTCACTTTATTTTTCATTAATATTAAAGAAGTGAAGTTGCCTTTACATGCTTAAGCTGTTAATTTATCCATTGCATGGGTGGACCTTATCCTTATCAATCATCCAGACATTTGCCCCCCCTGAGAGATTTTGCAGGAGCCGCCACTGTATATACCTACGAGGGGTAAAGATATTTTTTGAGGGGGGAGGGGGAGACCACAATTTTCGGAAACCTTTTGACATCAACTATTTACCCCACACCTTCTACAACGTTTTGGACTTGTGAAAGCCTCTTATATATTTGTTGGTGGAGAAATGTACAAACAGCCCACCGGGCTTTGACAATACCTTAGTATCTGTGTATATATATGTAAGGTTTTTAAGAAATATATTTTTCACCCGGGCAAAGCCGGGTACTTCCGCTAGTTATATATATATTTTAGAGCGGTGGCGCCCAGGCGTCACTCTGTCGTGACACCGCCCGCGTGGATATCCATGCAGTCACATAGCCACCCCCCATTAACACGGGCCACAGTACGACTGTGGTTTATGTATTTTGTTGAACTTCTTTCGCACCGTACGTGGCCAACCGCACTACTCGGAGGTGCGGGGGAAGGACAACCAACTTAAACACAAACCGCAGTTCTAGAGAAATTAGTTCGTCAATCGAGATGATTTAAAAGTGCGTAGCTCCTAAGGGCTTCCTCATTTCGGAAGGCAGAACGTTCCAGACGGCCGCAGAAGTGCATCTGAAAGCGCGCGATGTGAAGGCATCTGAGCCAAACGTCTCTGTGAGGATGACCGAGGTTCGCGTGATGGGTTGTGTTCCTTGACGAGATCACCAAGGTCGTGTGAAAAAAATAATAATAGGTTGGTTGTACCCTTCCTGCCAATAAAACAGGTGTTAAGATATTCTTGGTTCTTTCTGTAAAGTCACGTAGAAGGGAAATAATAAAATAATAAAAATATCAAACAATAAAAAATTCTCACGACTTTTGACTGCAACACAAGCAATCGTCATCAGGTGTGAAATCCACAGCAAGAAACGTCGTGAGAATTTTTTTATTGTTTTATATTTTTATTATTTTATTATTTCCCTTCTACGTGACTTTACCGAAAGAACCAAGAATATGAATCCCTGCAGTCACGAAAGCTTTAAATCAGGTGTTAAGACGTTCAAACAGCAAATCGATTAAAGTTTCAAAGACAACGCGTATATCATTATCGGAGTGTATTTGCATGTTCACCACAAGTGCCCTATGTGGTTCATGTGGATTCGGTTCCTTGCAAACGGTTTCTATTTGGTCTTTGAACATCTTAAAACCTCATGTTTTAATGCCAGAAAGGGTAAAACCTAAAATGTATCCCATGATACCGCATTGTGGTTCAAGATCAGCAGATAGTTTCAAAGAAAATTATTTTTATTTTATTTTTATTTTCTTTGAACCTATCTACGTGACTTTACCGAAAGACCCAAACAATATGAATTCCTGCAGTCACGAAAGCTCTAAGTCAAGTAGTATGATTGTGTTCACAGCTAAACACGTGGTGCCGCGGGCGATGATGATGATGATGCTGCTGCTGCGTCGGCAAGCACAATAAACAACAACTCAAAACATTCGTCAATAACAACACCCGTGCGTGCGTGTGGCCTTGATAAAAAAAACATACGTGATGGCCGACGTTTCGGGCAATGGTCCTTCTTCATAGCGCATAGTCGAAATAATCACGTGCCGAGATTATTTAGATTGTATATCGATTGTTTCGCCGCTATATATTGCCACGCGATAAGCCACGTCGCGTTAAACTCTCGTTTGTGATAGTCAGGTCGCTTCTGAGAAATAAGATAATAGCTTCGTGGGCCTTACCCTGGTAAGATGAAGGATATTTTTATTTTATTTGTATTTTATTTTTAAGTGATTTGTTTACTTTTCCTATACTTTGCACCTCCGTTCGTGTTTTTGTATCGCTTCTTGCTGTCGCGTTCTGACGCTGTGCCCCTACTGGACATCCGTGAGGGAAACAAAATAGTCTTAGGCTTTTTCGGTAAACTCACGTAGGTAAAGAAATCAGGTTAGCTTTGCATTTGGCTGATAGTAAGTCAGCAGAAGCAGAAGTCATGTTGTCAACGTGGTTCCAATCAGAAGGGGACATTTTTTGTGTTAGCATTGAATGTGTTTGTCAGAGTCTTGTCTAAATTATCGAGTTCAACTCGGAGTAACCTTATTCACTCCGAGATTAGTGATAGGCTAGCTTTAAATAAGATCTGTTTAGAGTTCGGTGAGGACACAGCAGCAGATGTGAGTGTGAAGGCGATGGGTATGACCTTGTTTGCGCGGCATCTCTTGAGGAAGGCCAGCGTCTCGAGAAGCTGTGACTTCTTGTCTCGTTGTCTGTCAAAAACTCTAACAGATAGGTGGAATTCCTCCCCGTAGAGGGTATTAATTCTAGATTTGAAGCTTTCGTGACTGCAAGGAGTCTTAGGTTTTGTCGGTAAAGTCACGTAGGTAAAGAAATCAAATCTGGAATGAAACAAAAGAGCTTTACAGCGCTACGGATTCCGCCTCGGAGGAGGTTGGACATTGGCCACGCCCATCAGGGACATCCCGCCCCTAGCCCCGCCCCTAGCCCGCCCTAGCCCCGCCCCTAGCCCCGCCCCTAGCCCCGCCCCTAGCCCGCCCCAGCCCCGCCCCTAGCCCCGCCCTAGCCCCTCCCCTAGCCCCGCCACTAGCCCCGCCCCTAACCCCGCCCCTAGCCCGCCCTAGCCCCGCCCCTAGCCCCGCCCCTAGCCCCGCCCCTAGCCCGCCCCAGCCCCGCCCCTAGCCCCGCCCTAGCCCCTCCCCTAGCCCCGCCACTAGCCCCGCCCCTAGCCCCGCCCCTAGCCCCGCCCCCCTCGCCTTTGCCCCGCCCTCCCCATCTCTTCCTCTCTCGGCCAATCAGCGCGGGTCCTATCGAGGGAGGGGTCAGAGTGTGCGGGTTGAGAGGTCACGAGGCACGTGTGCTGGCCATGGCGGCGTGCGGAGTGGGGAGGCTGCTGCTGCTGCTGCCCGCGACCTTGGCGCGCGGCGCAGGAGGCGCAGGAGGCGCAGCAGGCGGCCTCAGGCCGTCGGGGGGGCTCCTCAGAGGATTCGCGGGTCTCGTGGGTCCCGGCCTACAGACCCTGATGCCGCCGGCTCCTCCTGCCAGCCGAGGTTACGCCAAGAAGCCGGGTGAGCGGACACGCTGGGGGACGTGGGGATGACGGGGGAGACGAGGGGACACTGTGGGCACAGGGAGACACGGGGACAGGAGAGGCAGGGGTACGTGGGGAGACACGGGGACATGGGGAGACACGGGGACATGGGGAGACAAGAAAGTATGGGGAGCTGGTGAATGTTTATAGAAGTATGGGGAGACGAGACAGTGTTATGCGTCTTCCCCGACGGACGTGGCTGTGTGGGTGACACGAGCCACTCCAGGAGGCGAGGATACGGCGGTGAACGCGGAGACACCAGCACACGAGGAGAGATGCGATGCGATGTTGGCGGTGTACGTGCAGTGAAACACCGGGTCGTGCGAATTGAAACGGCAGAGAAAGCACGAGAGAAAGACACAAGGACGAAGATCCACCCCCATCGTTGTGTTTCACGCGTTACAAATCTGTGCATAGCATTCTTGTTTTAATCTTGTGTACATGAATCCTTGCGTGTACGCGTGCTATGTAAATGTTCGTAGATACAACAGCTAGCACCAATAACCCCCCCCCCACCGCCATGCGCAGCGTTCAAGGCGAAGGGCAAGGCCATGGTGAAGGAGGTGCTCGTCGACCCGGAGTTGAGTCGCGACCCCGAGGTCCTCGTCTCTCACTGCGTGGGCCTCAACTACCTCCGCGAGGGCAGCGACCCCCCGCTGCGTGCCGACTCCGAGTACCCGCCCTGGTGTGTGTGCAGGGGCGCAACTACGCGGGTTGGGGGTCATGCAGCGTGATGCGACGCGTAGGGGCCCCGGTCGGCCGCAGTGGGGCCGCCCGAATCGACAGATAAGCAGCGACATTTTTTTAAAGAAAAACTAGAGTAGAAATTATCTTAAAGAGCACCCCTGTTAACGACTGATTGCTAAACGGCGTGCCTCCATAGAGCCCAATGTGTAGTGCAGTGTATAGTAGTGTAGTGTATAGTGTAGTGCATCCATAGAGCCCAATGTGTAGTGTAGTGTGTAAATAGTATAGTACCTCCATAGACCCCAATGTGTAGTGCAGTGTATAGTAGTATAGTGTGTAGTGTAGTGCCTCCATAGAGCCCAATGTGTAGTGCAGTGTATAGTAGTATAGTGTAGTACCTCCATAGAGCCCAATGTGTAGTGCAGTGTATAGTTGTATAGTGTGTAGTGTAGTGCCTCCATAGAGCCCAATGTGTAGTGCAGTGTATAGTAGTATAGTGTAGTACCTCCATAGAGCCCAATGTGTAGTGCAGTGTATAGTAGTATAGTGTGTAGTGTAGTGCCTCCATAGAGCCCAATGTGTAGTGCAGTGTATAGTAGTATAGTGTAGTACCTCCATAGAGCCCAATGTGTAGTGCAGTGTATAGTAGTGTAGTGTATAGTGTAGTGCCTCCATAGAGTCCATTGTGTAGTGCAGTGTATAGTAGTAAAGTGTAGTACCTCCATAGAGTCCAATGTGTAGTGCAGTGTATAGTAGTGTAGTTTATAGTGTAGTGTCTCCATAGAGCCCAATGTGTAGTGCAGTGTATAATAGTGTAGTGTATAGTAGTGTGGTGTAGTGCCTCCATAGAGCCCAATGTGTTCGCTTACCGACCATTCCTCTGTTAACGACGGGCTGTTATTGGTACAGTAAATATTAATTCATACAGTTGATTAACCGCGTTTCTTTTAATACTGTGTGTTTATAATGTTGTTAGTGTCTGTATGTATTAATATCCATTGTTTAAATATTATAAAGTGCGTTTTTTGGGTGAAAATGTTAACTTTCGATGCTATCGGAACGAATTAAGCCTTTAACGTGTATTTCCTAGACTCGCTTAACGACCAAATCACTTAACGACCGGTTTCGCGGAACCAATTACATTGATACCTCGGTTCACGAACTTAATTCGTGAACTGACTCTGGTCGTGAACCGAACTGGTCGTGAACCGAGGCACATTTTCCCATAGGGTTCAATGTAAATCCGGTTAATCCGTTCAGACCTTTTTTTTTGGTTTTTGAAGCACAAAAATATGAAACAAATGACAATACTCATTACTGTAGTACTGTACAGTATAGTAATGTATAAAGAGAGAACACTAACCTTGCTTGAGATGACTTCTGGCATGGAGGAAGGCAGGTGGGAGGCGGATGGGAGACAGTAAGCACTCAAACGGGTGAACTGTACAATACAGTAAGTACAGTATTGTACAGTACAGTAGTACAGTACAGTACTGTATGTGCTAAAAAAGCACACCAAAAATCAAAAAGTCACTGAAAGTGTCTTCACAGTACCCACAGTACTTCTTTCTGGTTCTCTGCTTCTCTCCACGATCTTCCTACAGGAAGTCACGACCACGTGACAGCCTGGAATTAGCATAAAAATGGGCGCGGCTCCTGCTCGTGAACCGAAGCGGAGTTCGTGAACCGGAGCATATTTTTATGAAATTTTCTGTTCGTGAACCGAGTTGTTCGTGAACCGAAGCGTTCGTGAACCGAGGTATCACTGTACCGCCGTTAAGAGGGGTTCTATGTTCAGAAAATATGAGAACAATAATAGTTATAGCCTACATTGTGTATACGGTTTAAAACATCCATAGCTATTTCAGTAAAAGAGAGTCGGGAGAAAGGAGGGGGGGGGCACAGTCGTATCTTGCTTGGCCCCCGCGTAGAAATAGGTAGTATTGCTCCTGTATGTATGCATGTATTTTTAACTTCTTTTTTACCGAACGTAGCCAACCGTCCTAATCGAAGGTTCGGGGAATATTGGTCGGGTGGGGGGGGCGTTTGTTTACAAGGTCACTGGTGAAATCTAAGATGGGGTGATGAATGGACAGGGTGATTGGTGGACTAGAATACAGGGTGATGAGTTGACGGGGTGGATGGGGGTTTATTCACAGACCCCCAACTTGAGTCCTTATCACCCTTTCTCATTACCTGTGACGCGAGCGTGAATCCAAACGCTTACTGAGGTGTAATGCAGAGCTCTTGAGTCATTGCTGTATCTGCATGAGCAAATAATCCCAATCTGATCATATCTCAAGCCAAGCAGGGATAAGCCAGGTTTACTCTTTGGATGGGAAACTGCCTTTGGTCATGACAGTCAAAATTCATATCAAAAAGGGAAAAAAGTTATCAGCTGGAATTGAGCAGAATTTACCATTTCCATTCACTACTGAAGCTCAGAACGTGTATGTGGTTATTGTTCATTTTATTTAGAGGCATCTAATTAACATTTTACTGTACTCACCACAGAGAACTGTAGCGACACAATCTATGATAGCTAGCGCCAAACTGTGCCACATGCCTTCCCGCATGGCCTTGTGGGAGCCTCGGTACGTCTTCCGACCTGAAGATGTACCGATAAAGTTATTTTATTTTAGTTTTTCTTCCGATTCCGCTCCGATGAGGTACACGTATGTACACGTATGTCATCGGAATGGGATAATGGGAAAAAACTAATTTAACATGTTGGTTCTTCACCTCTACTATCGCTGATTCAGTGCTTCTGCAGACGAGCGCGTGACGGAAAGCGTTACTCAATCCACGCATCCTCGTGTTTTTTTTGGTTTTTTGTTTTCCCCTGTACCACCTGTCCATGCAAGGCTGTTTGAGCTGAATGTGGGACCCCCGTTGAAGCTGGATGAGGTGGAGCCTGACTCGATGGAGTATTTCCGACTGCTGCGGAAGCAGCACATGTGGCGCGTCAACAAGCTGAGCCGCCACAAACGCATCCGATGACTCCTCTCAACTGCGATTTCATTCAGCGCGGGACTCCCTTCAGCTTCTGCCGTGCGTGCTGCCGACACCCTGCCTGGGTTCACGTCCAGGCCCCAGATATTTCTATCCCTTCTACCTGTGCTTGGCGGCCTCATTCTCTCCATGAAATAAATATGCCCACCATGTGTGTACTGCGTCTTTATACGTGCTCACATTTTATCGTGATGTAAATACACGTGTTGTGCTGACTCGCACAACGGTGCATAGGCTCCACACGAAGGTCCCCGATCTCGAATGGAAACCTGCGACTGGTGGTATCTATGAAATGTCGCATGTTTCTGGGGAGCGTCTTCAGATGTGATCCAATTTAAACGCTTATCAAACCCTGCATTGGCCTCTCCTGTCGGCACCGTAACACACTCGCCTATGACAACGGCCACGCAAACTGGTCACCCATTGAAGCACACTCCAGGCACTAACCAGGAGTTTAGCATCCAAGGTCTGGCAATCGGGTGCAGTCCAGGTCATTTTGGCATGGGCTACGACCATTCGCTAATACTTTTGTTTATTTGATAGTATCTTGAGCTGGAGATATCACTTGAATTCGGTTTTTATTGCAAAAGGAAAATTGATCGTCACCCTTAAAGTTGTAGCGCTGGGTTTTGCCACAGTCACTCGGCAACCTCTTGGCTCATTAGCAAGTGGGTGCTGCTAAGCTGCTAAGCGCTCGTGTCTCGGTGTCTCCTGAGTACCATTTTTGGCCCTCTTCATTGTCGCTTCACCGTGTTCCTCTGTAAATTGTAAACGTAAGATATCGTTCTCAAACGACGAGTGCAGGTGTGGAATCTTCTGCCTTTGAAGTATGATTTATAAAATAAAAACATATACATGTGTATCTTGCTGTTGTCTTTTAACCATTATTACGGGATCACCCAGAGAATGAATCGTTCCAGTCGTAGTTATGGGAATCTAGAATGGTGTAAAACTTCTACGAATGTAGGTTTTTGCGTTTGTGCTGTATGTATTTATGTTGAACTTCTTTCGCACCGTACACAGCTAACCGTGTAAATTGGAGGTGCTGTACAGTTTTCCGATTTCTTTTTGTACCGCTACGCGTTGTTCGGCACCTCGTCCCAACGTTTTTCTCTGCGTGCCGGGGCTTCAGGAAATTCATTCTCATCGACACCTCTGCAGGTGGTGACGTATGCCAAGCGATAGTGTTGCTTTTTTGCAGAGGTTTGCGGTTTAAATCCGGCAGCCCGTTCTAGTTAGTACTGCCGGTGTGTTAACCATACAATATGTTCCCACCATCTGCTTCACAGGAGATGTTATGCGTCCCACGACTATTCAAAAAGAGTAGGCCATTGTGTGCCAGTTTCGTTCTAATTATGAATTTACCATTTCTGATTGGCCTGACTACCAAATGTACTTATTTTCTTTAACTTGAGTTCTGGACGGTGATCGATTCCTTCATGCATTACTGTGTGCATGTATCGTGAGCCGGGTCTGTTTCAGTCGGTGACTTGGTGGGTCGCGTGTTGCGTTGTGACCCTGGCCACGGCTGACACTGGTGGGGCAAGTATACCTGAACCAATGATGGGTCTCTTTTTCACAAGCGTGGTGAAGTATGTCAAATGACACCCACCAATAACAGCACAGGAAGGCCTTCAGCCAGCAGTGGATTAAGGAAGGGGTGGAGGTTAATATGAAGGAATTTGCTTGCCAAGGTTCTGTCGGATTAAGTAATGGTCATAGCCCATCATCCTTCGGGGGTCAATAAGATGAGTACCACTTTGTGGGGAAATCAATAGTGGTTAACGAGCACCTGATCAGCCGCTTTCCCATTCACCGGGACCTTGATAACGTCACTCGTCATCGCTTGAAGTCACGCCAAGCCCTTCATCAATGTGAGTTCAACCCGATGGAGCGTGGGGAGCTGAATGGAGTTCAAAAGGACTCACTAACACCACCTTGTGAAGACCCAACGCAGAAGATCACTGGGTTCGATCTTCCAAACCAGGGCAGTAGATGTCGGTATCTGATGCACAAATGGAAAATTAAAACGCTCCAGTGTGCGACTGTGTTTCATCAGAACAGACCGGAGCGCGACGCTTAACGACGCAATGGCAGATCCACAAATACGAAGGAGACTTCACAGCTGCTCCTGACGCGGTTGGTTGTGTGCCTTCATAACCACCTGCACGTGAAATTGGAGTTGTTGCTCTGCATCAGCCATACGACAGAAGGATAGTGATTGCTCTTCTTCTTGGTTCTTTCGGTAAAGTCACGTAGAAGGGAAGTAATACAATAATAAAAATATAATAAAATAAAATAATTCTCACGACGTTTCGGCGACAACGCAAGCAGCCGTCTTCAGGTGAAGAATGAGACACTGCCAAGCTAGGAGCTTATATATACGCTGGGTTGGAGGTGATTGTCCTCTGAAAGATTCGCCATAGTAATAATGTGTAATTGCCATGCCTGACGATTCAAGGCTGTGAAGAGGAGATGAGCCACAACTGCGATGCTCGTTGGAGCAGGAACTTTGATTTTGTTACTGCAGTGTAGGCACCTTCCAGTAGGGGGCAATAGTGCACCATACCGCGCCTGTTCACAAGCAACTGTGCGACCAGTTTAACATTTTAATGAAGTAAAAAATCTAAACATTATTCACGTCCTTTGTTTAAATGAATGCATTTGTGGCCATACACCCTTCGAAGAATGAATGATTTTGAATTCACCTGTGATTAAAAATAAAATAAAAACTAGCGCCCAACGTGGGGCTCGAACCCACGACCCTGAGATTAAGAGTCTCATGCTCTACCGACTGAGCTAGCCGGGCTTACGTGCACACTCACGGGATAGCCCTTACATAGGCAGTGACTATCGGGATTTGTGTCAGTGTGTGGGGGGAGCGGTGGTGTAGCGGTTAGCGCGCTGCGCTATGAATCCGGTGACCCGGGTTCGATTACCGCTCACGGCCAGCACCAGTGACGATTATCTGAACCGGTCCCGGGCTTCCCCTAGGTTGACTCAACCTCAAATGAATACCTGATGCGGTGTGTAACATCGCCACTGGCGAGACAAAGGCGGCCGGGTGTGGTGCTGGCCACCCAAGAGCCGAATGACTCACAGGACTACACCAAATAAATTAACTTGAAGTCTTTGTCGAGGCTCGTGAAGGACGCAACTGGCCAGTAGGTGGCAGTCGCCCTCCAGATTCCAAGAACACAGGATGAGATGTTACTACCCTTTGTGCAAGCACTTCCAAGAGTTCATGAACAGTGAGCCTGGCGAAATTTGGGGAGCGCATCATCAGTAGTGTACCTTTGGTTCCTAGGGTGTTTCGGCCTTTCATACTATACACCCTCCCCAAAGGCGGCCAGCGACAGGGTGATCAATCCTACGCTTGTGTCCCATTCCCAATTAGTCATAGGAGTTGCCTTGTTGTAGAAAGCCAACATCCCATGGGACTATGCATGGCAGGGGCGTCCTCCTCCCTGAGTCAAGCAATGTTGACCGCATACCTCCTGGCCCTCTCACTTCGGGGCCCAGCTGGGGTCTTTCCTCTTCATCCAGAGCCACTGACTGCTGCCTTCTGCCGCCTCCGATACAGCTCTGATTGCCGAACGCTGGCTCTGGCCCTTAATTCCCAGGTCTCTAAGCAGTCTGGTTGTAGATGTTGCCACAAAACCTCTGCAGCCCACCTCCACTGGTCAGACTTCTGTGTTCCAGCCATGATGCCGTGCTTCGGCAGCCAGATCGGCATAGCGCAGATGTTTTCGCTCATAAGCCTCATCTACTGAGTCCTCCCAGGGTACTGTGAGCTCAATGATGAAGACCTTCTTGAGCGAACGGGACCAGAGCACCATGTCAGGTCTTAGGGTGGTGGTTGCGATCTCCGGAGGAAACACAAGTTGCCGGCCAATGTCAGCTAGCATTTTCCAGTCGCGGGCCAAGCGCAGCTGGTCTCGCTCTATTGGTGTAGAGCCGCTCTTCGGTGGTTTAGCCCCTTCGCGGACAAAGGTCGTCCGTAAGGGGTGTGATGCTGCTGGGGGTGGGCACGGGGAGGGACGCTCACAAGTCACAACAACAAGCGGAGCGCCGTGCCCCTGGACTGCTGATGAGAAGCTGAATGGCAAAATTATTTTGTTTGTCTTGAAATCAACGCTGCTGAAATTATCCACTCCCACGAGCTAGATCGTGGTCACTGATGGCATGTGTAAAACAAAACTAAGTTTAATCTCTATTTGTTGAGTCGGACGTGTGATTGTCTCTGGTGAGATGTTAACTACCTCGCCAGGTATACAGGAGGTGGTGCCGTGCCAGCCTTCGTAGGTGCTCGCTCGCAGCACTTATTTTCAATGTAGATTTGTCGTAATGTAGATTGGAAACTAATTTTTTTAGAAGTGTTTTTTGTTGTTTAGTTTGTCCTTCCCCTGCACCTCCGATTAGCCCGGTTGGCGGCGTACGGTGTGAAAGAAGTTCAACATACATGGGCTCCACGGTGGCGATGAGATGTCAACCACCTCGCCTGGTATACAAGGAGGTCGTGGACTCGATCCCGAGACCCTGACGATGCCTGCTGCTGCTGCTGTATATCTGCGGTGTCTCTGGGTTTCCCCCTCGACATTTCGAATCAACATCCACGCGTTTAGACTTCAGAGTATTTGTCTGCTATGAATGTCCACACGATGAGAAGCCACTTCGTTGAGCCGTCATTTCTGGTCAGGTGGCTTCTGAAACGAAGAGCTACACAGCTCAGTGGGCCTTGCCTGGTGGAAACATAAACTAGTTTAGTTTTTCCATCATCGAGGGGGTTTTTTGGGTTATGGGCCGTCCATAAATGACGTCACGCGATTTGTGACGATTTTTGGCGCCCCCCCCCCTTCGTCACACTGCGTCACAAAAAGTCAGACCCCCCCTCTGCCCCCCCCCAAAATAAAACATGCTTCAAATCGCTTTAAACTATTGTCATTGTAGTGCGTATTTAATGTGACGATGCAATCTGATGTTGTAGGAGAAAACATTTATTAAAAAGTATATTTAATTAAGTAGAACGTGTTTGTCTATCTATATATATAAAATCGCAAATCTGTCTGTCTGTGTGTGTGTCTGTCTGTCTGTGTGTCGCCGGACCATACGCAGTTTCATTGGACGAAATGTGAGGGATTTGCGAGACACGATTGGTCCGTTTGGTTTTCCACGGCGGTTGCCCCTGGCAACGGGTAGCGACGCATTCGCTGCGGGGTGGACGCCATTTTTAATTATCGTTAAAAATATGCGCACGCATTAACACGCGACTCTGAGGTAAATTCATCAAAGTTTCACGTCCTCTTCACTCCCCCCCCCACCCCAATGTGTGCAATTACTATTATAGGGTCGGTAGATAATAAAATTATAGCGATTAGACAGTATTATTGTAGCGCGGGGGGGGGGGGGGTAACGGCCCCAGTACCCAGCCTCAGCCGGGTGGGCAATTTAGGCGAGGCCGGAGGCTCTGCACGGTACTAGGCCTCGACACCCCACCACACTATAGGCCGTACATATTACTGCACAGCGGCCGAGGAGATCGTGGCTGGGGGGGGGGGGGGTAGCAGCCCATCTGTGTATATATGTAAGGTTATTAAGAAATATATTTTTCACCCGGGCAACGCCGGGTACTTCTGCTAGTCTATATATATAAAATCGCAAATCTGTCTGTCTGTCTGTCTGTGTGTGTGTCTGTCTGTCTGTGTGTCGCCGGACCATACGCAGTTTCATTGGACGAAATGTGAGGGATTTGCGAGACACGATTGGTCCGTTTGGTTTTCCACGGCGGTTGCCCCTGGCAACGGGTAGCGACGCATTCGCTGCGGGGTGGACGCCATTTTTAATTCCCGTTAAAAATATGCGCACGCATTAACACGCGACTCTGAGGTAAATTCATCAAAGTTTCACGTCCTCTTCACTCCCCACCCCAATGTGTGCAATTACTATTATAGGGTCGGTAGATAATAAAAATTATAGCGATTAGACAGTATTATTGTAGCGCGGGGGGGGGGGGGGGTAACGGCCCCAGTACCCAGCCTCAGCCGGGTGGGCAATTTAGGCGAGGCCGGAGGCTCTGCACGATACTAGGCCTCGACACCCCACCACACTATAGGCCGTACATATTACTGCACAGCGGCCGAGGAGATCGTGGCTGGGGGGGGGGGGGGGCAGGGGTAGCAGCCCATCTGTGTATATATGTAAGGTTATTAAGAAATATATTTTTCACCCGGGCAACGCCGGGTACTTCTGCTAGTATTTATTTAAAGTTGCGCATTTTGATGTGACGTCACATTTCTCAAACCCCCCCCCCCTCGTCACACATCGTCACAAATGTCTGACCCCCCCCCCCACCCCTAGGTGCATGCCGTCATTTATGGACGGCCCCTTAGATCGCGTTAAACCCGCCTTCCACCCGACACAGCCAATTGGTAATGGTTTGCCATGTAAACAGAACACAACATTTACAATGCTGCTGTCAGTCGGTCACATTTACCAAAATTAAATATCCCCAACGTCGGCACGTGCTTCGACCAGTTGTGCCGCTGGCATCCACAACATTTAGTATCTTGAGCACCGCGTTTCGCCAGTAATTACACGTAAACAGAACACAACATTTACTATCTTGAGCACCGCGTTTCGCCAGTAATGAAAACCGGCGTCATCATCAGGCGGACAGACAGAATTGTCAGAAAAAGAACGGATAATCCACTGTAACATTACAAATGTTGTCAATTGCTTGTTCGCCATCATCGTCAACGCGTGCCTGGAATCTTCTCCAGGTGGTCTCCAGAGCCCAGATTGTTCCAAATTTTCACAAGTGTTAACATTTTTTTAAACACCCTGTTTATTCTAGAGTTACAAATCTCACTTTGATGGAGGGTAAGGGGCCATCCATTGAGTAGGTGCGCAAAAATCTGTCAAAAACTCGACCCCTCCACCCTCCCTGTACGCACGAGGACTTTTCCCCCCCCCCCCCCCCCCCGCCGCCTCCCATGAATCCTATAGAACGGCCGATATTTAATCGACGCAGAAGCGATCAAGGAATCATAATATTAACGTGTTTAAACAGACAGTCCACCGCCGGACTATCTAACTCATTTGAAGGCCAATGTAGACAAATTATTATCGAGGCATCACCCCCCCCCCCCCCCCCCCAATTTCCTATGCGTGCATAGTCAGTAGACCCCTCTCCATGCGTACGGACTAAATGGACGGCCCCTAAAGGGGGGGGGGGGCCGTCTGGTGGTGGTGGTGGTGGTCATCTCACGCCCTCTGCTGGCCACGCTCCCTCATCGCCCACTGCCCCCGTCTCCGGGGGAGCCGAAGGAATAACGGGACCCAGGGCCCATGGTGGTGGAGGTGGAGGAGGTTGGTTAGTGCCGGTCGAGTGGGGGGAGACGCAGAGGGGGGAGACGAAGAGGGGGGGGAGACGCAGAGGGGGGGCGCAGAGGGGGGAGACGCAGAGGGGGGTGGACGCAGAGGGGGGGGGGAGACGCAGAGGGGGGGGGAGACGCAGAGGGGGGGAGACGCAGAGGGGGGGGGAGACGCAGAGGGGGGGAGACGCAGAGGGGGGGGGGAGACGCAGAGGGAGGGGGGGAGACGCAGAGGGGGGAGACGCAGAGGGGGGGGGGGAGACGCAGAGGGGGGAGACGCAGAGGGGGAGACGCAGAGGGGGGGGGAGACGCAGAGGGGGGGGGACGCAGAGGGGGGGGGAGACGCAGAGGGGGGGGACGCAGAGGGGGGGGGAGACGCAGAGGGGGGGGGGGAGACGCAGAGGGGGGGGACGCAGAGGGGGGGGGAGACGCAGAGGGGGGGGGGAGACGCAGAGGGGGGGGACGCAGAGGGGGGGGGAGACGCAGAGGGGGGGGGGGAGACGCAGAGGGGGGGGGACGCAGAGGGGGGGGGAGACGCAGAGGGGGGGGACGCAGAGGGGGGGGGAGACGCAGAGGGGGGGGGGGGAGACGCAGAGGGGGGGGACGCAGAGGGGGGGGGAGACGCAGAGGGGGGGGGGGACGCAGAGGGGGGGGGAGACGCAGAGGGGGGGAGACGCAGAGGGGGGGAGACGCAGAGGGGGGGGGGGGAGACGCAGAGGGGGGGGGGGACGGCTTCGAGAAACCGCAGCGGGACTTGGTGGAGAACTCGACCTGCCGAGGACTGACTCGACATCCAAGTTTTAGACTTCGGGGACGACTACGAACTACCCGGGAGACTTAAAGATAAAAACACTTAAGGGGATGCCCAAGACTGACGTTGAGGTTGGCCCTGGAGAGGTTTAGAAATAATTAAGCGAGACTGAATATACAATATACTGCACCCTACATCTCTGTAAGGGAGATTGAAGGGACGCCTCAAAGGGAAATTAAGGAATACTCCGTTAATACGAGAGGGATAGTTTATAGCATTACTCTTGTTTTGCTGACGAGGGGGGATTTATTGAGACTTGAGGGAGAGAGAAAGACGCGAAAACCGAGAGACAATGAAGTCGTCGGGCCTAGGACCCGTCCGCGCTCGCGACGCCTCGGCCTCGCCTAGCGGCTCCCCGGCCCGGGTGCAGCCCAAGGCGGGCGAGCTCGGGCCCGGGGGCCCTGGGGGGCCCGGGGTCTCCTCGGGCTCCGCGGGGCCCGAGCAGCAGCAGCAGCAGGCGGCCCGCGCCGTCCTCAGGGAGGCCGTGGACGCCGTGGTGAAGAGCTTTGCCAAGCACACGCATGGCTACGGACGAGGTGAGCGGGGTCTTGGGCCCCTCTGAATGCCTCCTGGTCTCCGTAGAGAACCCCACGAGAAGCATGGACAGCCCCTGGGTCCCATAGACATCCCCTGGAACTCAGAGAATCCCTGAGTCTATAGAGAACTCGTGGTGCCATTGAGAACTGATGGCCCCATCGAAAATCCCAGAGGCTCATAGATGAGCCTTAAGTATTATAGATTAAATGATCCATATATAACCTCTTGTATCTCATAGCTAATCCCAGGGTCCCCTCGGCATAGAGAGAACCCCTGATTCCCATAGAAACCCCTGATTCCCATCGTTCCCGACATCCCTTCGTCAGTCCACTACTTGATAACGAGCTCCTACAGCAGTGCGGGTCGCAGGGGGTTATTTGATCATTTTTCATCACCAGTGGCCCGGTGTAGGTGAATCAGGAGAACAACAAATACAGACATCGTCCCACGGAAGTACACTACAACAATATATGCCCAGGACAACGTGTTTTGTACATCGTGATGACCAGTCCAAAGACTGTACTTTCCAGACTCATATTTGCTTATGTTTCGAGCTTTGGTCACAAGCGGGCTTTTTATATGGGGTCACAAATTGGTATTGGTGTCTGGTCACAAAAATAACACAATTTACAACTCTCATAAATCATTGCATCCTTTAAAATGTTTACTGCTGCTGCATTGACATACAGTATATGTAGGGCGATGGTGAGACACTTAAGTCAGCTTTACAAGGAAAACCAGCAGGGACACACACGAGTTCTGAAATAGACACGGTAATGGATTGCAATTTTTGACCCACCAAAAAACACAACATAAACCACATGCCTATACAACACACACGTGCATTAGGGTGCCGATCATTATGCACATGGGAAAGTGAAGATTCAGTTTTATTGGAATCACAGCCTCTCAATTGGTTGCTTCGGATGTAAAAGCACAACTGCTGAAAATGACATTCTAATCCTTTAAGATTTATAGGTTGCTCAGTGTCCCCTCTTTTATTCTCTCCATCTATGACTCTATGCCTCTACATTAACCGGAGTGCATTGACTGTGATGCATATCCAAACTCTGTCGTGCAACCGGTAAATATTGAGGATTTGTCGTCAAACTCGTGGTGGCTTCAGTGTAACAGGAAATTCATGAATCAGGAGTCGTTCAATTGCAAATAACTTATTAGAATGTTTAGTTTGCACCCTTCACGCACGTATTATACATGAGGTGTCTAGCCAAGTCAGACACCCTTTTGTTCCATTTTATTCATATTTCTGATGCAAACGTCATAACAGGTAATATGCGCTGGTTACGCACCGTCTTCATGATGCACATCGCTATGCTTCCTTGCACGATTGAGTTAAGATTTACAAAAGCACCGCCACATTTTCTCGTCCACCTCTTTTGTGCCGTACGTTTTTGTTTGCCGGGCGGTGGCGGCTACGCACGCTTTGCAATCCACCACTGCTGAGACGGCGGGGGTTGGTGGACCGCACACATGTTTCGAAATTCCCTTCCCGTAGGCGTCGAGGAGATGCTATACCCTGCCTCGCCAAGAAACCGTAGTACAGCAACGTGCGGACTTGTCCTGTTCCACTTTTATGGTGGTGGTGGTGGTGGTGATGATGGCTGGACTGCTTCACGGCACTCGGTAAAAACCGATGAAGTTCTCCAGTGATAATAATAATCACAAATACGCCTCGTTGAAGCGGTGTGCAGACACAGGTCATACACCTTGCGATTTTGGATGCTGGTGAGGTGCAGAGGCTGTCAACTCAGTGGTGGCCACAATTTATCAGAGGTTGGGAATCTGTCACAGACGCGATTCCTACCGGTGGTCTCAATACACCGGGGTATACAGTGATATGCCATACCGACACTTCTCAGAACAAACAAACGCGGGGAGGCCTTCATCCATTCATCCAGCAGTGGTTGGAGGTGAAAGGCGTCGCGTGAACGCGATCTATTATCATTACGAGCGTCGCGCTCGTGTTGTTGCCGGGCAGTGCGGTCACGGTAGGGTGTCGTGGGAGTCTCCCTGGGAGAGTGGCGAGGTGATGAGCCGTTAATTATACCGCGATTGTTACGTGCTCATTGTCCCCCCGCGTCGCCCTGGCTTGAGAGTGCCCTGCCACCGCGAGACATCGCTCACCGTCACGACCGCAAGCCTGCTGCGCGCGTTCTCATAATCTCACACGCCCTGCTCCTCTGCCAAAAAAAGTCGAGACCCGGAATAATATAAAAACTGGTGCTCTTTTAATGTGTAGGTGATGGTGAAAATAATAATGATAGCATGCATGCACATTCCCTGTTGTCATCCCACTGCTGGGTGTGGGCCTTTCCATGCTGTGTGGGTCGTGAGGGCTGTTTGACTATACTTCCTGCTGCGATGGGATGGCACCAACGAGTACAATAAAATATAATAACAATGCTCTTTTAGTTCCCCCCAAAAAATCCTCACTTGAGTCTCACTTTTTTTCATGATGGTTCTTACTCCATTGCGATGTTGAATAATTCCGTTAATGGGAGTTTGGCTTCGCGTGGCAGGGAGTAGCAAGAGAAAACCCATCAAACATATGAGCGGATATTACACAAAACTCCACGCAGATATATTAAATCAGTGTTCATTGCAAGGCCCGCGGGCCACTGGCAGCCCCTGGTGGCCTTAATGCGGCCCCCGATGTGTGAAACGCCCCATCATGCTGTCAAACCCAATCGTTTAAAATGTGTGGCGGCTCTCACACTGATGTCTTTTTGGCGAAAGTGGCCCCCCTCTGAAAATTAGTGACGAACACTGGATTAAATAGTGCCCATTTCCCGCTTGTAATCCAGCAAAGTGCGGGATTACAAGCAAAGTGCCGGATTACAAGCGTGCTCCACACTGCGCGGCTGTATTTTCATTTTAAAAAACCCGAATGTACAGAACTGGACGCATGAGCCTTTGAAGGGCCCCCAAATGAACACGAGGCTGTGTACATCAAAAAACAATAACGGCCCCTTCCTACGCCCGGATGCCATGGCATTGTGGTCTCGTCGTGTAAAGGAACGAGCCATAAGTCTGCGTGAGAACTTGGCACGGAGTTTCCATCCACTCCCCTCCCTCCTCCAGCGCTTCCCCCCGCGAGTTGCCGGCCCCCTCAAACTTAACGGTCACAACTGCCCCCCCCCCCCAGGGCTGCTGCTGCTGGTTGCTGAAGCAGCAGCACACCCGCCAAACCTGCCGCTTGCTTTGTCAGGGGTTATTGGCACACCTCCAGACTGCCTCCTGGCAGCCATTCTCGTGCTCCATCTCCAGACGACGAGCAGCGCATATCGCTCTTCGGAGCAGCGACGCAGCGGCCTGGCGGCAGGGCGCTCGCCGCTCGTTGCAGAGGTTTGCAGACTGAACCCAAAGGGCCGCCTCGGTTAATAACCGTGTGAAATGCGCTGCGTCTGCTACGCGGAGGATGTTAAAAGATCCCGCGATGTCCTTAGAAAACGTGGGATTACATGTAGCAGCATCGGTCCCTATTGGCAGACTCTACCTGTAAAACATTGCATCTCCGTGATTGTCTTGCGTTCTAAGTGTGGCACGAGCCCTTGGTGTCTTATCACGGTGACCACCGCCCCCCCGGTGTTGGGTCACGGTAGTGATGGCTACCACAGACATGGCACAGCCACCACAAATGAGGCAGCGCATTTTGAGACGGCACAAACGAGACGGTGCAAACAAGAGATAGTTCAGAAAGTGAAAATCTGACAGCGCTGTAAGAGACCTCTTGGCGTGCTTGTGCATTGCGGTGTCAATCGTCACTGGTTAAGGGAGCCTTGCATTACTCACGTGGCAATGGCTACAACTGTCCGTGCCCTCTTACGTGCGGTGGGTGTTCTCTAGGTACACCACCTTCAGAGAATCCATCACACTCCGATAGTGGATTCTTGAATCTATCGGTGCAATTTTGTATGCGTTGGATGGGTTTCGCCAGGTGCTCCACTTCCCCACCCCCCACATGAAGCCAGCTGCTCAAAGCCCCTCGTCCTTTATTAATCCAGGATAGCCTCACTGAGTCTCAAGACTCTTTGTCGGGAGGGTCATGTGCTCACTAATGGAATTGGCCAAGCCTCTCCGCGCAGGGCTCTTCTTGAAAGCAAGCTCGGGGACTCAGTGAGGCTTTCTCAGACAAACAAATGACGTTATCTTATTAAACACCAGCGGCTCGCGCGCCAGGCGGGGGAGTTCGAAGGCAGCGGCGAAGAGTGGAGCCGTGTGGGAGGAACGGGAGAGAGAGGAGGAGAAGAAGCTGGTCAGAAACCCAGAAAACCCTTGAAAAACAGGAACGCCGCATTCCACCACCACCCCATGCCTGGTTGCCGAGACAGATAGCGCCGTATTTTGCAGCCGCCCCCACATGCGATAGGCGAACGGTGCCAGGCCGGTGAGATTAGATAGCGGAGCGGGGGGGCGACGGGGCTGTGGCCGTGATAATTTTGGTGCACGAAATCGGTGTTGAAAAATATTTGCCAAGTAATTGCGTCTTTGCTTTAAGTCAGCGATGGCTTTGATTGGATGCAAACCGTCAAGCGTGATGGTGGCTCTGACTGTGATGGGGCGAAACTAACGAGTCGGAATGACGACACAGACGAAAGATAAATTAACAACGCCAGATACTGCAGTTGCACCGAGGAAGACCAGACCATGATAATTGGCTATTAATACACATGCAACGATTTACTTAGTTCACGGGATGGCTGACTGCCTCACAGCAACATTTCATAACTGGTGGACTACTTGTTTGACCGCTATACTCAACTAAATTTTGATTTAAAGCTTTCGTGACTGCAGGGATTCATCTTCTTGGTTCTTTCGGTAAAGTCACGTAGAAGGGAAGTAATAAAATAATAAAAATAAAACATTAATTTTATTATGTTTTATTTTTATTATTTTATTACTTCCCTTCTACGTGACTTTACCGAACGAACCAAGAAGATATACTCAACTAGACAAACAGAATGATTCACACACACCACGACTTGATTGAATGTCCATGGCTTACCACCGACTGGGCTAAGACTACGACAAAACATGTAAAAAGAATTGCCAGCCACATTAACCCCTGCGTTGGGAAGGGGCGCACCATAATTGCCTGTGGTGTACACCCCGGAGCCCCACCCCACCACCAATCCTCCCGCCCCCCCCCCCTCAAATCTGTCAAGGCCAGAAACGTGCGTGGAGTTATGGGTGCGCTGAGAGCCAAACGAGTCCCCTCCACCCCGGGAGGCGCCGTTTTCCTCTGTAATTTAAAACATCACCGGGTGTAGGACGGGGGAGGAGTGGTACAGGGAGCTCTTGAGGAGACTCTTGTCTGACAGCCTCAAGTTCCCTTTGTGCCTTTTTGCACTTTGCAGATATTTCGAAGTCATCTTTTCTCAAAATCCTGCAATAAAAACAATTATAATATTAGCATACGTTTACATGCCCCTTTTGTCAATCCGCTGCTGGATGAGGGCCTCCTGAAGCCGTGTGGATTTCAGGGATTTGTATGTATTTATGTTGAACTTATTTCACACCGTACGTAGCCAACTATGCTAATCGGAGATGCAGGGGAAGGACAACAAACTAGAAAAATCAGTTCTGAATAAATTAGTTTTCAATCTAGCTGATTTAAAAGTGCATAGCTCCAGTGGCTTCCTAATATCGGAAGGAAGAGCATTCCAGATGGCTGCAGAAGTGCATCCTAAAACACGCGGTGCAGTGACTGTCTTTGTTCGATGGTTAGCCACATGCCACTGCAAGAATGGTCGGAGTTTGTGTGATGGTTTATGCTGCTTGACGAGATCAAAGTATTGTGGTTCATTTGTGGCGAGCGCTTTGTGTGTAATGAGTGCGACCTTACAACGTATTCGTTCAGCAACCAGAAGCCAATGCAGCTTGGAGGGCTCTGGTCGGACATGGTCGGGTCTTGCAGTACCTGCCACGGCACATGCCATAGAATTTGTGTCATCGTACTAGGCCGTGGCAGTCAGTGTAGGTTGGTGAAGAAAGGGGAGGGGGGGGCATAGACACGAGGGCTTGTGTGAACCCACGACAAACGAGGTTTAACCATCGACAAACCATCCCGTTGGATTCCGCGTGCGATTCGACGCTCGCGAGGATCTCGGCTAACGGGCGGATCGTCGCGTCGTCGGCCGACCACGAGTGATCCTCAGAAGGCTTCACGGGGCGGGTCGTCGTGTCGCCCCCACAGTGAACGTGGTGGAGGCGCTGCAGGAGTTCTGGCAGATGAAGGCCGCGCGCGGAGCGGAGCTGAAGAACGGGGCCCTCGTCGTCTACGAGTCCGTGCCTTCCAACAGCCCCCCCTACGTGTGCTACGTCACGCTGCCTGGGGGGGCGTGCTTCGGCAGCTTCCAGGTGGGGGTGGCGGACGGGCAGATCGTGCGCAGATTTAAACTATTTTGGTATTTTTAACCAGGTAAGGCCCACTTGAGCTGTGTCGTTTTTTTCAGAAGCGACCAAATTAAAGCAATTTCTCCAGCTCAAGATAATACGAAGCGCCATGAAACATGTGTGCAGGCGACAAACAAAATCATTATATAATGGTGATGATCCATGCCCAAATCAACTGGACTGCACCCGATTGTCAGACCTTGGATGCTAAACTAAACTGTTTATTTTAACAGGTCAGGCCTACTAAGCTATGTAGCTCTTTTTCAGAAAAGACCTGACCACAATAATAGCCCAGCAAAGTGGCTTATCATCGTGTGGAAATGTATAGCAGCCAAATACTCTCAACGCATGTTGATTTCTAAATGTGGAGGGGAAAAACCGGAGGACCCGGAGAAAAATCCACGCGACCACAGAGATATAGAGACAAGTAAATGCCAAATATATAGGCGTCAGGGTTGGGTTCAAACCCATGCTTCCCGTATACCGAGCGAGGTAGTTAACATCTCGCCACCGTGGCACACACGAAGCGACTCCGTCCGCGTTGTCAAGGCAGTGAATCCTGTTTACCAGAGAAGGCTGATGGGGGGCGAGCGGATCGGCGCGACCCTTTGCGAGGAAGCGGGTATCGCAGAACTATCGCTGAGATCCAGCGACCCGTGGAGCACCACACGGTAGAGGGCGCCACATTCACACCCACTGTGACAATGAGATCGTTATCTTTGATCGGGTTGAAACCATCGATGCAGTACGGACGAGAACCCACCTGATTTAAACCCCTACATCAAACCAGGGATCTCGGCAGCGCCAGGCTCGGTGATCAGACCTCTGAGCCACTCGGTTACAACTGCTCCTCCTGCCTCTCAATGGGAACCCAGCAAATCACCGAATCGCTCGCATGTTGTCACGTCATCACGATGCTTGCGTTCCTCAACACACGTGCTCGTTTGTGTTGGTCGGAATGCGAATTACATTTACCCCCGCCCCCCCTCGGTTTAATTGCCTCTTCCCACTGATCCTCACCCTGTCTGCCGCCCCCTCCCTCAGTACTGCCCGACGAAGGCGGAGGCCCGGAGGAGCGCTGCTAAGATCGCGCTGATGAACTCGGTGTTTAACGAGCACCCATCTCGCCGCATCTCCCCCGAGTTCATCGAGAGCAGCGTTGCCGAGGCCCTCGCCTCGTTCAACGTGAGCGCCCAGCGACAACAGCTGACGATGTCGATGACGTCGAACCTGACAATTCTAATGATACTTGACGACGCCGATTGCGCCGGTGATACTGGCAACACAAAGATGCTCATGATGATGGTGACGCTGACGATACCAATGCTGTCGATGATGCTGGCGACACTATTGATACACATTGATGATGGTGCATTGCTGACAATTCTGATGAAACCGATGATGTTGATTCTGTTGATACGAGTGATATGATATGATATTGGTGAAATTGACACTGCTGACAATGGTGGTGGTGGTGATACTGATGATTCTGACCGTAACAATGACACCGATCTCCCACTAGTGTCAAAGATGCCATGACGTTATCAAATATGGGCAGGAGGCCATTTGTGTGCCGACTGTTGCCACCAAAATAAATAAAAAAGATGCCGAAAATTACTCAGTTTGGATGACACGTCGCCCCTTACTGTGAAACTACTGGCAAACTTTGTGAAACAGCAGCGCCTTCTTC
This sequence comes from Lethenteron reissneri, assembly GCF_015708825.2. Classification (NCBI taxonomy): domain Eukaryota; kingdom Metazoa; phylum Chordata; class Hyperoartia; order Petromyzontiformes; family Petromyzontidae; genus Lethenteron; species Lethenteron reissneri. Next base: position 1,650,081 of record NC_083796.1, on the reverse strand, counting down.
CTTGGCGATATGCTCGCGCTATGAGAATGATGGCATAAATCCCAAATGTAACCATTATTATTATTAGAAGTGTTAATTATTCCAATGTTGGACCCCAGCAGAATGACACTGACGACGAAGATTTAGCGGTGGGCCGAGTTGACCCCTGGCCATGCCGCGTAGCTGTCGTGTGACGTCAGCAGTGTCACGACGGCAGTAAACACACACACACAGCCGCGACCACAGCGGCCTCCTGGGACAGCTGTCTAATCCCACGGCGACCCGAAATACGAGATTCCTGACGCCGCGCTGTCATTAAAACACCGCCAACTGTCAAATTTCACTCGAGATCTGAGCTCTTTGCTAACACCTGGCGACGCCAGTTGTAATCTCCGGCGAAACCTCTCCTGCAAAATTGTCAACAATTTTTTTTGCTCGCTTTTCAACGTTGCGTGGTTTTTTTTACTGAAAGACGAAAATCATCCATAATATAGATATTTTTGGGTGAGATCACATAAATATGAATGTGTTGTTAAACCCACCACCACCTGACGCAGCCAATTATTAAGGTTTTTGTCATGTTAACAGACTATGCCAATTCGTTACTAATACAACACACTGGTGTGTTGGAGAGCAAATCCACACTTTTAATTTAATTTATTAGCGAAACGTCGTACTCAGATTATAAATATTGTGTGCTGTACTTGTAACGAATTGGCATATTCTGTTTACATGATTAAACCTTACTAATTGGCTGTGTCGGGTGTGGTGATGGGTTTAACAAGACATTCATATTTACGCGATTTAACCCAAACAAAACTATTATGGATGATATTAGTTGCAAAAGCCTACGTGTATAAAACAGACAAAAATCAATCGGCACGTTTGCCCACGCGACAACTGCGTCTGTTTGGCCGTGCCGGGTGGCGGAGGCTGTGTGGCTTGAACGACGTTAACCTTACACGACGATCTGACCTGAGAGAAACCAATCGTGAATCGTAATTCCTTGTTTACATTTGTAACACTCAAAACGCTTCATCTTAGTCATATGATGTGTATGAAACCAGGTGTGAGCATCATAACAATTTTCATTTGCAGCCATGTCTATCCGCTGCTGGATGAAGGCCTCCCCACACAGCGTCGGTCATGGGGGTTGTAGTTTGACCATACTTCACCATGCTGGTCAGTGTGGGTTTGGGGGGAGGAGGGTAAAACCCACGACCGGTTTAGATATCACTCGCCACTGATGTGAGCCGTGGCAGGGAATTGAACTGGGTTTGTAGGGTTCTAAGCGCAGTGTGTAAAACACTGTACTGCGACTCGGTGGCGAGATGTTATTTGCCTCCCCTGGTATACAAGAGGTCGTGGGTTCGATCCCGACCCTGACGTCTGTATATTTGGGATTTGCATGTTCTCTCTCACTCCCTGTGGTCGCGTGGATTTGTCTCCGGGTCCTATGGTTTTTCTCTCCACATTTAGAAACATGCGGTTAGAGAATTTGGCTACGATACATTTCCACACGAACTGTCAGCACACAATTCCAGCGGCTTCGGTTTCAACACGAGCAAAACTTTGGACCGGATTCGACATTTGTTTTCGGATCAACAGAGCCAAGCTCGCTTGAACCAATGTTGATGAACTACCAGATATGTATGTATAGGCAAGGACCCTCTCTGTCTGCTAGATATGGGGCCTAGTTGTCACATGCACGAGTGGGTTTGACCATGGCCTGTGCATGTAATTGTTCACCGTGCTCCAGGGGACACACTGAAACGTCACTGTGTGGTGGCGCTGAGTTGTTTCAGCAAATAGATTCAGAGTCAGTTTTGATGTTGTCCCGTCTGTATCGTTGTTTATCGTTTCTTTTTTTTGTTCCCCTGTTCGGTGCTTTGCCCCCCCCCCCTCCGCGCAGGGAAATCCCGAGGAGGCAGACAACCCCAACACGGGCATCGGGGCCTTCCGCTTCATGCTGGAGGCCAACAAGGGCAAGAGCATGCTGGAGTTCCAGGTACCCGGCCCGCGCTGTGGTTCCGCTGAGACGCCAGACTCGTAGTGGGGGGTGGGCAGCATTCCGGTCATTGCTCGGATCTGGCTCGGCCTCTTGACCGCGGCTCGGCTCGGGCTCGAGCCACTCGCCCGCTCATATCGGAGTTCGTCCGAGTGAATCAGAATATTTGTTCATACTGGAGGAATCCAATCAGCTATGCAGCTCTTTTTCACGGATGTCCATTTAGGGGCGGCTCAGAACGTTAAGACAGCAAACGATGTAAAAACACGGTCGCAGTGCAAAGTATAGACGGGAAAGGTAAGCAAAGCAAATCACACAAAAAATACAAATAATCTAAATAAACAATCTCAAACGGCTACAACCGTGGCTTGGCTCCGGCTCTGCCTTATGGAAATCTTGTGAGCGTGGCCGGGACCGCCCGGGAGCCAGTTCAAGTAGAGCGTTCCTTTGAGGCTGGCTCGCTCGAGCCAGAGTCAAGCGAGCCTGAGCTGATCCGTGACGAAGAATGAGGGCCGTGGTGTCGACGTGCGATTGTTTGGTACTGGTGTTTCGCCTGAGCGACAGCGGTGGTGGTGGTGGTGTGTGGGAGCAGTGGTGTAGCAGTTAGCACGTTGCGCTATGAACCCGGCGACCCGAGTTCGATTCCCGCTCACGGCCAACACCGGTGATGATGATCTGAACCGGTCCTTAGCCTCCTCTAGGTCGACTCAGCCTCAAATGAGTACCTGGTGCGATGTGTAAACATCGGGCGTAGTGCTGACCACCAACCCCCTCGAGTGCCGTGCCGGTTTTCATAGTTGTTCGCTAACAGCACTTGCCCCAACAGTCTGTTACGGCTATACGGGGATCTTTATCTTTGTTTGGTGGTGGTGTGAAGTGGAGTGCATCATGAAGTCACGTGACTTGAAAATGCTGTGTGCTCGCCATATGTTCACACCTACACAATACGCGTGCACGTACACAAACCACACGCACAAAAACGTATGCACATGCACAAAAATACACACACGCGTGCTTACGAAAACGCGCATACACAGGCACACATGCTCGCAAAAACACATGCACGCAGTCACAAAGACATGAATGTGCACACACATACACATATACACACAAATAAACGCACTCATAAAAACACATGCGCACACAAACAAATGCACACGCGCACACTCATACACGCTCACGAAAACACACGCTAATCTGCATATCTTTGCACATCTGGACACATACATACACACCTGCATGCCTGCACGCATGCCTGACCACACGCATGCACGCATACCTGCCCGCACGCACACACGCACACATACATACACACGTACACACGCACGCACGCGCACACACACGCGCACACACACACAGGAGCTGATGACAGTCTTCCAGCTGCTGCACTGGAACGGCAGCCTCAAGGCCATGAGGGAGCGGCAGTGCTCTCGCCAGGTGAACCAACTTCTCCTCCACCGCACCCGAACCCTGTCCTTCCACCCGCCCCCATGAAAAGAGAAAGGTCCCTCATGTAGCCCTACAAACTGTTGGCAGGCATGTATGTAAACTAAAACTAAACACATTTTTTTATTTTACCAACGTAAGGCCTACTGAGCTATAGTATGTAGCTCTTTTCAGAAGCACCCTGGCCACAAATGACAGCCCAATGAAGTCGCTTATAATGTGGCAATGTATAGCAGCTAAAAACCGGAAGACCTGGAGAAAAATCCACGTGACCTCTGGGAGTAAGAACATGCAAACCCCAAATATGCAAGAGTCAGAGTTGGGATCGAATCCACGACCTCCTCTATACCAGGTGAGATAGTTGACATCTCGCCACCGTGGCACCCATGTATGTATGTAGGTATGTTGAACTTCTTTCACACCGTACGTAGCCAACCGTCCTAATCGGAGGTGCAGGGGAAGGCCAACAAACTAAACAAAAAAGCAGTTCTAAAGAAATTAGTATTCAATCTAGATTTTAAAAAATCTACATCAGTGCTGCTAGCGAGTACCTATGAAGGCCGGCACGGCACACACGAGCGTGTGGGTGGCCAACACTGCGCCCAGCTGCCTTTGTCTCCCCGCTGCTGATGTTTTACACATCGTATCAGATACTCACCTAAGACTGAGTCGCCCTAGGGGAGAGGCCCAGGGCCAGTTGATATTCGTCACTGTTATTGGTCGTGAGCCGATTCGAACTCGGGTCACTGGGCCTGTAGCTCAGCGCGCTAACCACTGTGCCACCGCTCCCCCTATACTCACCTGGACACCTGTGACACTGAACGACATTCACAGCAGGCATGTAACACTGCATCGATTACTCGATCACAATCAAATCTCACACGCATCAGGCCGTGGGTGTGACAATGATTATGATATTGTGTGCCATGGGTTATTGTGACCATCTACTCCGTCACCTCACCGCCCCGGCCTTCGGCGCACCCTACTGCTAACCAGGCTCAAGCCTGCTTAGCTGCTCACCCCATCCACTCGCCCACCCCCTCACCTACTAACCCATCCAATTCACCTACCTCTCTTCCATATCCATCCCCCATACACTCACGTACACGACCTACTCCCTCACTCTCAGCCCCACCACCCCCACCACACTGCCTACTCACTTTTGCACCTATCATCTTGCTCACCCACTCGACCACTCAAAGACAAAGATCCCCGTATAACCTCAACAGACTGTTGGGGCAAGTACAGTTAGCGAGCACCTATGAAGGCCAGCACAGCACACGAAGGAGGTGGGTGGCTGGCATCACGCCCAACTGCCTTTGTCTTCCCAGTGACGATGTTTACATACCGCAGCAGGTACTCATTTGAGGCTGAGTCGACCTAGGGGAGGAGGCCCAGGCCCAGTTCAGATAATCATCACTGGTGTTAACCGTGAGTGGGAATCATACTTGGGTCGCCAGGTTCACAGCGCATCATGCTAACCGCTTCACTACCACTCCCCACACTACCCACTCACACACTCGCCTACCTACCCCCCCCCCCTCCAAACTCACCTCCTCCGCCCCACTCACCCGCTTAATCATCACCCACTCCACTCAACGCGGTTTCCTCTCTCCCCCCCCGCCTCCACGGTCCAGGAGGTACTGGCGCACTACTCTGACCGCTCGCTGGACGAGGAGCTGCGCAGTCAGATGGCGCTCGACTGGGTGTCGAAAGAGCGCGAGCGCCCGGGCTGCGTGGCTCGCGAGCTGGAGGCGGCCGGGCGCGAGCTGGAGGGGGCGCGCCTCGCCGGCCGGGAGCTGCGCTTCCACAAAGAGAGAAAGGACGTGCTGATGCTGGCACTGAGCCAGCTGGGGCCCGCCCGCGCCGCCACCGAGTGCTGAGGGCCGCTCGCCCGCTGGGGAGCGGACGACGGACGGGTTGACGAGTGGATCGTGTAGCGGATCGGTGATGGTTGATGATAATGATGGAGAAGGGGGAGAGAGAGCGAGAGAGATTGAGGGGTAAAGTGTTAGAGGTCGGCCGGATGCTAGCACGAGCCGTGAGCCTAACCAGCGAGCCAGACGGACTTGAATTGTACTTCTAGCTAACACCCTGACCAACCAAACATTAGCCCTACCCATATCCATACAATAAACTAGCCAACCAGGCCTAAGCCCTAGCCCTGACTCTAACTCTAACACTAGCCCCTCATCTGTCGCGTCACTCGGTCCACTCTTCACTTTTTGTTCACGTTTCACTTGCGACGTTCACCTCACCACACGTCGCTCGCCCCCTTCCCCACGCTCCTCCCCCTGCCCACCTCCTCTGCGCTCCAAGGGGACCAGAGGGTCCTCCTGCCTATCCCACTCTACCACCCGACAGGGCTGGGCCCTCGGGCAGCACGTGGTAGACGAGCGATCGGGCAGACGGGCGGGTGAGGGCTGTGGGCATGAGGGATTGTCTCTAACCCAAGCAAGAGCCCTAACTCTCACCCTAACCCCGGCATGAGCCCGAACCCAGACAAGAGCCCTAACCCTAACGAGGGAATCGTTTACGTCCGGAGTCGACGGTGTTGGCGAGCGTAGGAATGCGTCGCTAAACCAGGCGCGGACGTGAGTGTCCGTCTCCGTACTTTCTGTGCGCGCTGCTTCTATTGTCTGCTCCCATCACGGTTTCCATCGTCGCGGCCTATCGAGGGCGCGGCAGCAGCGAGGGCCCCTCAAAATTGGAGCCTCGCTCGCTCCACCCTCACCGGCGCTGCCGAGCAACGGCGGGGGGCGACCGGACGACCCCCTCGTTAACACCGGTCGACCGTCGAGTTGAATTTGTTTTGACCTGGTGAGAACTTGAGAGATGACAGTGGTCTTAATTTGCAAGAGTGACTTGACCTGGGTCACCAAAATAACAAAAGCAATATCAGAACTATTGAGCCAATAAAAAATTGGAGCAAAAGCTAAACCATTTTACTTCACCAGATGAAGCCCAGTGAGCCATTAACACGTTTTCAGAAGCAACCTGACCACACGTGATCATCAAAGTGGCTTATATCATCATCGTCACACGTGGGAATGTATAAGTCATATAATCTAAACGCACGTTTCTAAATATGGAAGAGGGCAAAACGGGAGGAACCCACAGAACAAATCCACACTAGGACCACCACAAGGAGAGAGAACACGGATCGCCAGGGTCTGGGATCGAACCCACGCTTTCCTGCATACCAGGCGAGGGAGATAACATATCTTCGTCACCGTGACGCCCCAAAATATCAATTGGGGCAAAAACAAGTAAATAGAAATCGGACCAAACGCAAGCGATGATGAGACACGGACGGATAACGGATGGGCCGAGGCTTAGCACCTGCCCGTCCCGTACTCTAGTTGCCCGGGGTTGATGCTTATACAGACCTGTGCCAAATAAACGCCTTGCTGGAATTGTCACGTGCCATTCGGGGTTAGGGTGGAATAAAGGATGGCAGCGCCCAGTCAGTGGGTTTCTGACAGGAATCGGGAGACGACCCTCCGCTCGAAAGGTTTTGTCGCAAACGATGCACAGTCTCTGCTTCTCGTTCACTGCGCCAGTCCGGAGTGCACAAAAAATACGGACGGGGTAAACGTTCGTTCTGGTCTTGATCGGGGCAGGTTAAAACACCACTTTTTTAATAGGGGTTTTTTAAAATCGGGTTTCGAAGACCTTCCAGATTCATTTTGACGAGAATAAGCAGAATGTAGTTGAGAACAAATCCTGATGAGAAACCCAGTACATGGTGAGAATAACAGTAGATCCGAAGGCAGAATAACTGTCGTTTTTCTGTGTGTGTGTGGTCATTTTATACTCTTTTTCATATAGGAATTGAACCTGTACGTTTAATGCTGTTGGTGTTTCAGGACGGTGTTGCAGTTAGGCACGTAACGATCCATAAACAGAAGAACCACCTCTCGACGACGGTAATTGGTTCCACAAAACCGGTCGTTATGTGATTTTGTCATTAAGCGAGTATAGGAAATAGGCTTAATTCGTCCTGATAGCATCGAACGTTACCCTTTTTTTGCACGAAAAACGTACTTTATAACATTTCAACAATGGATATTAATGCATGAAGATGCTAACATCAAACACATAGTATTAAAATAAATGTTGGTTAATCAATGTATTAATTAATATTTACTGTACCTACAACAGCCCGTCGTTAACAGGGGAATGGTCGGTAAGCGAACACATTGGGCTCTATGGAGGCACTTAAACTACACTACTATAAACTACACTATACACTACACTACTATACACTACACATGGGGCTCTATGGGTCGTTAACAGGGGTGCTAGTTAAGAAGAGGGGTTCTATTGTACTACACGGATTTAAACCCGTCATTAATTCACAATGCACTCATGTAATATCACGTGTAAAATAATAATATAATGTATATGTTTGCGTTCATGCAAATTAAATCTCTCACAATCGCCGAGGAACCACAGACAAAGTGGACGGCAGCAGCCAGTTGGTGAGCTGGCGCTGCCAAAAGTTGCCCAAGCTCTGCGATCTCTATATATGAAGGTGTTTTCAACCAATGAATGAGTGTTTATACATGTTGGGAGGACACCGGAGCACCCGAAGAAAACCCACATGTGTGAGCGAGGGGGCAACCCTCTATCCCAGCATACAGAAGGGACAGATGACGTTTAGGGCACGGCGCCTCCTCGACGCCCAATGGGAAGGGATTTTCACGACATGTGATCACAGGCCACGTGTGTTGCTGATAATTACACGAACACTTGTCGGCCACGATAGATTATTATTTTAGTCATTTATCAGATAAGGCTCCACTGACCGAAATAGCTGTTTTTCGGAAGCTACCTGGGAACAAATGATAGCTCAACGACGTGGCTTATCTCGTGGAAATTGATAGCGACTAAATACTCCAAATGCGTGGTGTTGATTCTAAATGTGGAGGGAAAAGCCAGAGGACCTGGAGAAAAATCCACACGACTATGGGGAGAGAGAGCGTGCAAACTCCAATTGTACGGTTATACAACGGTTTTAAAGGAATTGAGCAAGTGTAATTGTCACAAATTAGACAACTGTGGAGAGGGAAAATCGTTACGTGCCTACTAATGACGATGTTAATTCGTATTGCTGTTCGTCTTAATTATTTGACACACACCGTCAGCTACATTTCAGTCACTGCACAGCACGCCACCTCGTCGTGGCAATTATGAACCTGTGTTGATGTGATTTTGTTTAAAAACCACAGTATTTAATACATTCCACATCGTAGCATTTTTTTTATACGTACGGTTATATTAATCATGATTTTGTTTTTACTAAAGCACGTGTTTAACGGTTTAACCACTAGCTGAAGTGTTGTTTGCAATTCAGTATTATCGTCGTACTCTCGCTGTATCTCCTCTGGAGTCGATGTCCACGTGCGCACTATCTATGTATAAACACTACGTCATTTCCACACATGGCCATTCGTGGTTTATTTGCGACCGGGGAGGGCATCGCTCACTCATCAACGGCGACATTCCTCTAGCTTGGCAGGCTGGTTGGCTAGATACGTGGGTGGGTGAGTGGGTGAATGAATGGCAGGCAGACCGGGTTACAGGTGGGTGGCTGAGCGGCACACTCGGTGACTGGGTAGTTGGGTGGCAGGCTGGGTAACTGGGTGGCTGGGTAGCTGGGTGGCAGACAGTGACTTGTTAAGTGGGTTGTAGGTTGAGCAACTGGGTAGGTAGTTGGCGGGGTGGGAAGCTGGGTAGGTGAGTCGCTGGCTGGGTAGGTGGGTTGGTGAGTGGGATACGTAGGTGGGTAGCTGGTGGATGTGATTGATGGTGTGGTAGTTGAAGTTGCTGTGGAAGTGGTCGTGGTTATGTTTGACGCCAGGGGGCGGCGTGGTGCCACGTGGGGATGTAGCTGCACCCCCACCACCCCCTTTATTACCTGTCGCTCCATCCCTCGCCAGGTGAGACGCACTGTAACACAAAGATTATGGAACTAGCACCATGCTGTAATATGTTAGTTTTATAAACAGCGTCGTCCCTATTACATATCTCAATCGCTGAGAGATGCCAAAGTTGGTCCAACGGTTCCAACCACGTGCCGACGTTGGGAAATTTTTATTTTAGCAAATGTGACAGACTGACAGCAGCCGCAACAGCAAGGATGCAGCGATAGACAAACCGTGTGCCGGCCTCATCCTTATTAGAACTCATCAGCACAGTACAGGCACCAATGCTCGCTGCTGCTGCGAGTGAGTGCACGAGTGACCGAGTTATCATCTATGCGCTCGCAGGCGTGGGGGGGGGGCGCCGAATAGAACCCCATGAGCTCGACCTTGAGTACCGTCCAGCTCTGCCCCCAAGTGACCTCCGCATTCCTCCCCAGGTGCGGAACCTCCCTGCCGCAGGTGATGATGGGTGCTGCTGCTGCCGTGCGTTTATATGATGAAACCGAGATGATTTACTCTCCAGAAATACCCCCCATCCCCCCTACGGGGAGGAGATGTCACCGTGACGGACTCGCACGTGGCAGGGTACGTGACAGGGTAATGCCGCCTCTGATTTGTGGGGCCACCTCTGCGTTTGCGTTGAGCGAAAAATCCCTCCCCTCCATTCCATGCGAGTCAGTGGGTGGGTGCGTGGGTTAGAGGGAAGGTGAGTGAGAGGTTGGGTGGGTGGCTAAGAGGGTAACGTCAGTGGCTGGGTTTGTGAAGTCGTAACCGGGTGAGTGAGTGAATGAGTAGTTCAGTTGGGTGACTGAGTGGGTAGGGTTGGTTTATTGGTGGGTGAGTGGGTGGGTGAATGAGAGGGTATAGAGAGGGGGTGATGGGGAGTGGTGATTGGGGGGGGGGGGATGTGAGAAACACTTTGGACGGGGTGAGGAAATTAATTAGTTTTTTTTCTGGTGAATTGCTGTCCTAATTGAGGGGCCAATTAGTGAGTGGAGAGAGATTATATATTTATTTATGTATTTAATGATAGAGTCGCGAATGTTGTGGGATGCAGGACTCGGCGTAATTCCTCGCTAATTTGATTCCCTGCGTCGCTGGTAGGCTGTGTTGTGGCGATTAGCAAAGTGGTGTATACTGGATGTAGTGTTCCGGTTGTAAACCGGAAACATTTTCCGGCGTGATAAAAAAATAAGGACCATTTCGTGGGAAGTCGTTTTTTTATGGATGGAGTCGTCAACGTCATATGATTGTGGAATTTCCATCACGCAGGCTCAGGGATAGAATAGGAATGACTGTGAATGGTGTTCGTCTAGCAGTGGATAGACACTGATTGCTGATGATTATAATGATGATGAAATTTCCACGAAAGCCTCACCAAGTCTCAAGACTCCTCGGGAGGGTCCTGCTACCTTCGGAACAACAGGGCTCGCAGCGAGCAGTGCACCTCCCTGTGTGCACGGACGTGGAAGATGTCGCTTCACAAGGCTTCACGCGCACCCTGCGGATGAGGCCCACAATGTCGAAACCGGTCTGGCAGGACGGAGGAGAGACATTCTTGGTTTATCCAGTCTTGGTGTGCTCACCATCACGCCACAGTAGCTCTCTGTCAACAACACTCTCTTAAAGGGAAGCTATACATACAATACTTTTACTATTATTATTTTTTTACCAGGTAAGTCCCACTGAGCTATATAGCTCTTTTTCAGAAGCGACCTGGCCACAAATGATAACTCAATAAAGTCGCTTATCACGTGGAAATGTATAGCAGCCAAATACTCGAAATTCGTGTTAAAAGTGGAGGGAAAATTCGGAGAAAAATCCACACGACTCAAATATAATGGCGTGAGGGGCGGGTTCGAACCCACGACCTCCTGTATACCAGGCGAGGTAGTTAACATCTCACCACCGTGGCACCCACATATATAGTATATCGTAGTGATATGCAAAAGGGTCAGTGCCGGAAACATCGCCTTTTATTTTTGTTGTCCATTTAAAGCCACACACGTACACACCGTGCTGTTATTGATGAATGTTTTTATCGTTTTTGATGTTGTTAATTTTGCTTGTGCACCACTGCCAACGCAGCAGCAGCATTGCGGCGTAATTTGTATAATTATATTCCGTTTTCGCGAGTAATGGCGCCAGCAATGATGTTCAGCAGCTAAATGCCAATTTGGAGGTCTGCCAGCCACGACGAGAGGGCTTTAGCAGAGAGACAGAGAGTTCGTGTCGTGTTGCTGCTCCTCCTACTCTGTGGAAGGAGCACAGACGACGGTGGGTTTACTGTCGGGCCCATAAATTGGGTTGTATGGCCACAATCGCACGACAGTACTGTGGGTTGTCGTTAATATATCTACATACAGTAATCCCTCGCCACTTCGCGGTTCAAGTTTCGCGGCCTCAGTGCATCGCGGATTTTTCGAACTGATTTAAAGGCCTCATTATACCTGTGCAGTAACACCATCATCATCATCATTCATCATCACATTCATCGAACTGCACAGGTCTGTCATCGTCGTCATTGTCATCGTCATTGTCATCGTCGTCGTCGTCATTACTGGAGTCAAGTCTCAAGATACTACTGTCATTGGTGAGTGTAGAACACCATAATGCGTATCGTATGAGAGAGAGAGAGTGAATGTATAATATTAAGGTTTTATAATTAAATAGATTTAAGTAAAATATATATAAAGTATAAATATACATATTTTAAACATTCTGGTACCCACACACACATATACGGAAATTCCTAGGGGGCCAATCCTACTTCGCAGATTTTCACCTATTGTGAGGGGTTCCGGTCCCAATTAACCGCGATAAACGAGGGATCACTGTATATCTCTTCTGGACTCTATGTAGTTCTATGTGTTTCAAGGTATCTCTATGGGTTTCTATGTATCTCTATGTGTGTCTATAGGTCATGCCCTCTAAAGGGACATCTGCACCGGTTAGAAACATTCAGGCTGGCCTACCTACGATCCATCCTGGGTTTAACCAGGCTGGATTGTGTGATGAGCTCACAAATCCTTAAAAGATCTGGACACAGTCCCATGAGTGATCTCCTCCGGGGTCATGTAGGCTCGCATGCCCAGCCAACGCATGCTTAAGCATCTTCTGTTTGGTCGGATAGAGGAGGTTAAACGGGCACGACACGGGTTGGAAAATAGATGGACGGATGCAGTACAGGAGGATGTGGAGCTTAGTGGACTTCCCAAACACTGGTACCAGCGGTGTCAAGATCGACCTCTATGGAGGAGGCTCGTGAAGGACACTCCTGGGCAGTTGGAGGCAGTCGCCCTCCAACAACGACGGAGGGCAGAGGAGCGATGCTCACAACAACGAGTGGAGAGCCAGGCATCTACAATTTAGCAAAATTGCACAGTAGCACAAAATGGCACAGCCAATGTGTGTATCTGCCAGTCATCTCAGACACCTGAGTTTGTCCCGTCACCTGTCAGCGAGCCTTGGACACTTCATGTGGCCTCAAAGTGCATCTGGCCTGGCACAGGCGCCGTGGTGAGGTCACCATCACTTGGCGGCTGGTCTTATAGGGTTACTGTTAGGGCCACAGTGTGGGTTTCATGGCGGCAATCGCACCACCGTGGCTCGTGGCTCTCATTTTACGTTCACGAAGATGTGGTGCAGCATCGGCCTGGTGATGTTCTGACGCAGTTGATGGTTATACCACCAGGAGGAGGAGGAATGTCAAAGCCAGGAGGAGGTGTTTGAATCTCAAAGCCAGGAGGAGGTGTTTGGGTCTCGAATGAGGAGGTGTTTGTTCTATGTCCGCGTTTTCCCACTATGTTCGCACAGCAGCAGCTGCAGCAGCTGCATCGTCTAGGATGGGTACCAGCAGCAGCGTTCGTCCTCTTCTGGGTGAGATTCTAGGATGGGTGACAGCAGCAGCGATCCCAGAAGGGATGGGGTCGGGACTTGAGTGGGCGGCGAGGTGACGTCGTTGACGTCTCGCTTGACGATGGGTACAGTTGCCGTTGGCAACAATAATTATAAGGAGCTTTTTCACCTTTTGCTCATTTGCAACTGTTTAATAAGCGCTCACTCTGTGAGGTTTATAGCTGCGTGTGAAAGCGTTTACGGGGAAGTGACGGGGTGTGGGGTGGGGGTTGGTAGCTGGGTCACTCCGGGGATTAAATAGAAGGGGGTCCCCCCTCCCTCCCTGCCCCCACCCCCTGCCCCCCCCCCTCCCTACCCCCCATCCTCTGTCCCCCCTCCATGCCCCCCTCCTCCATGCCCCCACCCTCTGCCCCCCCTTCCTGCCCCCATCCCCTGCCCCCCACCCCCTGCCCCCCTCCCTGCCCCCCACCCCCTGCCCCCCCTCCTTGCGCCCCCTCCCTGCCACCTGCCCCCCCAAGTTTCCGTTTGCCCGTAAAATCTCAGCCGGTGCGCGCGGTGACGTCACCGGGGGCGCTATAATAGCGGCGATTGTGGCGAGAAACTCGTAAAAGCTCAGAGGGGCAAAGTGGAATTAACCACGAGGTGACATCATGTCTCCTATTAGGTACTCCCTAGCAGTACTCTAACTTGGCCCAACGATCTTTGACCAGCCCATACTGGAGATCTGCAATAAAGAGCTTCATAGCTCTTCGGATTCCTCCTGCAGTCAAAATAAAGATGTGGCTTCCTCCTGCCAGTCGCAACACTGAGCTGCCACCGCCCTCCGCCTCGCTCTTGTCTCGCTACCAGAGGTGTGGACTCGAGTCATGTGACTTGGACTCGAGTCAGACTCGAGTCATGAATTTGATGACTTCAGACTCGACTTGGACTTGCATAACAATGACTTTGTCCCACCTCTGCTCGCTACTGCCACGGTCGCTGAACGTCGATTCCTCCACCAAAATTAAAGGGAGTTAGGGGCCGTCCATTAATCACTTCACGCGATTATTGACCCCCCCCCCCCTTCGTCACACGGCGTCACAAAACGTCAGACCCCCCCCCTCAAATATGACGTCACAAAGCTCTGCCCCCCCCCCCCCCAAAAAAAAGCATGCTTCAAATCGCTTTAAACTCTTGTCATTGTAGTGCGTATTTAATGTGGCGCTGCACTCTGATCTTGTAGGAGAAAACATTTGTTAAAAAGTCTATTTCATTAAGTAGAACGTGTTGTCTATATTTATTTAAAGTTGCGCATTTTGATGTGACGTCACATTTCTCAACCCCCCACCCCGCATCGTCACACATCGTCACAAACGTCTGACTCTCCCCCCAGGTGCGTGACGTCATTTATGGACGGCCCCTTAGTGGCGCTTGTGTTGAAGCAATGCTGCTGAAATTGTGCTGCACGCCTCCCAGAGAGAGGGGCCGTGTGGCCGGTGGCAGGGCTGTATTATCCAGTAGGGCACTGTGGGCACGGTTCCTCGGGCCTACGGGAAAAAAAATAAATGTTGACCATGTTATTTTTGTTCATAATAGCGGTGTTTTTTTAGGGTTAGATCGCGTAAATATATAAATTTGTCTTTAAACCCGCCACCGCCCGACACAGCCAATTAGTAAGGGGTTGTCACGTAAACAGAACATGCCAATTCGTTACTAGCTCGGCACACCGGTGTGTTGGAGAGCAAATCCACAACATTTACAACCCAACAACCTGTATTATGGATTATATTGGTCGCGAAAGTCTACGTGTTAAACATGTTTTTGTTGTTTGTATGATAAAACAAATTTGACCAAGATTTCTTCTTGAATAAATATATTTATCTCGCAAGGATATGCAACAGTGCACATACAAAGAGGCAGAGTCATGTCAATAGGTTTCTTATTTAATTATGGCACAGACTAAATAATGAACGCATCAGCAGTAAGGACATCTGTCCAGCGGCTGGACGAATTAAAGGTGCAACAAGCGGAGTGACAGTGGCGGTAGTGGTGACATGGGGCAGCAAGCAGCAGCAGCAGCAGTGCCAGCTGTAGAAAGTTATCAGTGAAGGCCTGCGAAACAGAAATGCTTAGAAGAAGCTTAATCCGGCCCTGGCTGATGGGATGTGTCAAGCAAAAAAAATGCTTGATAATATATTTGGTTACTCTTTGGTTCTTTCGGTAAAGTCACGTAAGTAGAGATTAAAATAAAACAAAAAATAATATATCACGACGTTTCGATCGCAACACAAGCGGTCGTCCTCAGGCAGAAAAAAATAATCCAGCAGTGGAACTGCTGAACCAGCGAGAGAGCTGTTACAACACGAGGTTATATATGTGGCGATGGGCAAGCAAGCGGGGTCTGAGCTGGAAAGGAATTCCATCCCCGGATGCAAACACGTCAGTTGTGTTAATGGGGGAGATTAGGGAGAGAGATTAGCATAAAATGAGCTTCCGTCGACGCATAAGAGTATCATCCACGCATATGCGAACAACAGCAGTGTTAATGGGAGATTAGCACTATGTTGATGGGAGAGATTAGGCAGGGATATTAGGGGGGTTAGTAAGTTAATGTCATGTCTATGTGTAACACAAGCTGTGGCGCTGCCAGCTGCGCTGTGAGGCATGCGCGTCCACACAAGAAAACTACCGCAACGGTGGTCGTGTCAGTGAGACACAAAGCCCATCGCACAGCCAGAGGCTAAGGTAACAGAGGTGGCCATGTTAGTGAGACCCCAGCCCGTTAATGCAGAGGCACCTAACAGGGCAATGCAACTCAGAGAGTCGGAGATAACAGCCAAACGGCAGGGAAGAATGGATGCACCACAGCAAGTGACGACTTTGCTTGGTTAATAACGTCCTTCCAATGATTGCTCAGCTTGTACCCATCTTCTCGGTTGAAATTGTCTCTGTGTTTATATATCTGAATCGCTTCATGGACAAATCTTTGATGGTAGCCCGAAGGTTTGCAGAGTACCTTGGTCTCGGAAAAAACAATATCGTGCGAGCGCACTGCGTTATAACAATGATCAGCCACTGCAGAGGTATTGGTTCTGTAACGGGTTCCGGAGACACTTGTAGAGGTAACTTCTTTATTACAACACAACACTCCAACAGTCCTGGTACTCTGCTACAGCTTAGGTACACAGCCTAGCTACACAGCCTAGATACTCTACTCTGGCTACGCTCCGGAACTCGCCCTCACAAGGTCGTAGCGTCGGGAGTTCCAGAGTCCCAGCGCTGGCTCTCACAGCATCCCAGGGTCTTCAGATGGCTGGTCGTGGGTCTTGGGTCTTGAGTTACAACTGGGGCCGATCGTCCAGGGAGCTCCGGTTATATGCCCAGTCCCCAACGAGGGGTGGGGCCGTGTGCGCCACCAGACATCCCACAGAGCACACACAGCCCCCCCCGTTGGTGGCGCCCAGAGGCTTAAGCGTCTGGACCCCCTGGGAACCCAGCGCCTGGTGCCCAGGGGATTACGCGTCTGGACCCACCTGGGAACCCAGAGCCTACAGCAGCCCCTCCCTTCTTATGTCACTACATTACCCCCCTCTATGTAGCCTCCAGCCGTCCCGGCTGTCAATAATTAGAAAGTTTAAATTAACGAAAGGGAGAGAGAGAAGAAAAAAAAAATACGCGAGCTTCAACAGGAAAAGAAAAGAGAACAACAAAGCAACCATAAATACCATAACCAACCTGTACAACTCTACACTATATACAAGCATCAATCAACAAAAAGGTGAAGCAATGACACGTAAACAAACGACCCGCGGCCCACCTAGCCCTCCTCGGGATCCGCATAGAAAACGGGGAATTAACAACAACAAATATATAGATTCCGACGCGTTGGATGCCCAACCAACACCGGTAATCGAACCGAAATCACACAATCACCGCATGGATGGCAGGGATCCACACCACCCTGCCAGCCTCCCATCCGTCAGGTGGAGAGAAGGCGAAGACCAACATGTCGAGCATCCCTCTACACGCACTTATCCGGACGTCTGTCTACGTCCCGGGTCGAGAAGTCGTACTTCAGGGCCGACCCATGTACTGGGCAAAGAAGTCGTACTTCAGGGCTGCTCCAGTATCTACATTTTAAAAATATATATATATAAAATTTACATGACACAAACAAAATAAATCTGCCTGCTCCTGTCCATAAATGGTGGCCGCACGCATGAACCGCATCTCCAAAAGGCATCCCGTGCTTGCGTCCCAGCAGCCCTCAATGAGGACCACCACCCACATTACATGTCAACCGTTTGCACCCCCCGCCTTTCCAACGTGGCGTCTCCATCCTAAAACCGCGCACGTCGGCCATATCGGGGGGGACTTCAACCCAGTCTCTCTCCAAGACTCGCATCGCAGCATATAGCTGTACCGACCGATCTGAGACCCAACCTCTCTCCAAGACTCGCATCGCAGCATATAGCTGTACCGACCGATCTGAGACCCAACCTCTCTCCAAGACTCGCATCGCAGCATATAGCTGTACCGACCGATCTGAGACCCAACCTCTCTCCAAGACTCGCATCGCAGCATATAGCTGTACCGACCAATCTGAGACCCAACCTCTCTCCAAGACTCGCATCGCAGCATATAGCTGTACCGACCGATCTGAGACCCAATCTCTCTCCAAGACTCGCATCGCAGCATATAGCTGTACCGACCGATCTGAGACGACCCATTGTTCACTCCCTGCACAACATGCACCCTAACAACTGAGGGATACAGTCCCAACGTAACGGGACAACTACACCTGAACACCACGAATCTCCAGCCCACTGTTTCAACGCGCCTCGGAGTGTTTCAATCTCCGGGCCGTCAGGGTGAGCCTACTGCTCCAGACGTACCACGGAGGGTCTCAACCTCCGGGCCGTCAGGTCAAGCCGTCAGCTATTCCATGACGGGACCACACTCTCCGAGCCATGTGAGCGCACAGCCCACTAGGCTAGACATGCCACGGAGTGTTTCAATCTCCGGGCTGTCAGGTCAAGCCGTCAGCTATAGCATGACGGGACCACACTCTCCGAGCCATGTGAGCACACAGCCCACTAGGCTAGACATGCCACGGAGTGTCTATCTCCGGGCTGTCAGGTCAAGCCGTCAGCCATAGCATGACGGGACCACAACTCTCGTGTTAGACACGCAACACCCGCTGGGACATCCTGGTCAGGATCTGCACCCCAAGATATTTGAGAGCCAGCATGACAACTCCAAATCCTTGGCAGCATGTCACCATCTCAAGATAAATGCCCCATACAGTATATACATCGTTAACAATGACAGCACAAGCTATACATTAACAATCACGAACAAAGCTCAATATAAACCATACATTGTTAACAATCACAAGCAAAGTTTCGCACACACATTGACAACACTCACGGGCGAAGCTCCACACAGTTTACCCAACAACAGTCACGACTCCCCGACGACAACGAAGAAAATATCAACAAAAAAATCATTAATCCGGAGCGCGTAAAATGTACGAAGTGTCAGGGGCCTGGTCTCCCGACCTCCAACCTTTGGCCAGAGCAGCAAAGGCGGCGAGCAGCGTGTCGGTCCATGTGCCGGCCCCGGCGCTGGTTACAGTAACAATGGCGCCCTCACTGTCCGCTCGCAGCGCTGATGACGCGGTGTGCTAGGTTGCCAACAGCTGTCACCCGGCGGTGAGGGACGCAGCGCTGATGACGCGGCGTCGTCGGGTTGGCACACGCTGGGCCCGGAAGTGACGTCGCTCCCAGCGGTCACTGCTCCTCTGGTGGAAGTGATGTCATTCCCGGAAGTATCCCTCACATCCGTGGGGGGAATGGCGGCGGCGTTGGGCTCGGGCGAGCGCCGCGCCTCCTCTCTCCCTCCCGCCATCGCCCGCGAGCACCGCAGCTCGCCCAGGAGGGAGGCGGTGGCGCAGAGCAGCTCTGCAAGGCAAAGCAGCGCCTCCTCCATCTCTGCTCCCAACGCTGGAGAGGGGACGGTCGGCGGAGCAGACAGCTGCTCAGCCGGCGGTGCAGCGTCGCTGTCGGCCGGCGTTGGCCGCCCCATCGCTGCCTGCTCCTCTTCATCGCCGTCAGGACTGAAGGTACGTGGCTTACTTCTTGTCTCCATAGCCACTTCTAACACCAAATGTAACGGGTTCCGGAGACACTTGTAGAGGTAACTTCTTTATTACAACACAACACTCCAACAGTCCTGGTACTCTGCTACAGCTTAGGTACACAGCCTAGCTACACAGCCTAGATACTCTACTCTGGCTACGCTCCGGAACTCGCCCTCACAAGGTCGTAGCGTCGGGAGTTCCAGAGTCCCAGCGCTGGCTCTCACAGCATCCCAGGGTCTTCAGATGGCTGGTCGTGGGTCTTGGGTCTTGAGTTACAACTGGGGCCGATCGTCCAGGGAGCTCCGGTTATATGCCCAGTCCCCAACGAGGGGTGGGGCCGTGTGCGCCACCAGACATCCCACAGAGCACACACAGCCCCCCCCGTTGGTGGCGCCCAGAGGCTTAAGCGTCTGGACCCCCTGGGAACCCAGCGCCTGGTGCCCAGGGGATTACGCGTCTGGACCCACCTGGGAACCCAGAGCCTACAGCAGCCCCTCCCTTCTTATGTCACTACATTACCCCCCTCTATGTAGCCTCCAGCCGTCCCGGCTGTCAATAATTAGAAAGTTTAAATTAACGAAAGGGAGAGAGAGAAGAAAAAAAAAATACGCGAGCTTCAACAGGAAAAGAAAAGAGAACAACAAAGCAACCATAAATACCATAACCAACCTGTACAACTCTACACTATATACAAGCATCAATCAACAAAAAGGTGAAGCAATGACACGTAAACAAACGACCCGCGGCCCACCTAGCCCTCCTCGGGATCCGCATAGAAAACGGGGAATTAACAACAACAAATATATAGATTCCGACGCGTTGGATGCCCAACCAACACCGGTAATCGAACCGAAATCACACAATCACCGCATGGATGGCAGGGATCCACACCACCCTGCCAGCCTCCCATCCGTCAGGTGGAGAGAAGGCGAAGACCAACATGTCGAGCATCCCTCTACACGCACTTATCCGGACGTCTGTCTACGTCCCGGGTCGAGAAGTCGTACTTCAGGGCCGACCCATGTACTGGGCAAAGAAGTCGTACTTCAGGGCTGCTCCAGTATCTACATTTTAAAAATATATATATATAAAATTTACATGACACAAACAAAATAAATCTGCCTACTCCTGTCCATAAATGGTGGCCGCACGCATGAACCGCATCTCCAAAAGGCATCCCGTGCTTGCGTCCCAGCAGCCCTCAATGAGGACCACCACCCACATTACATGTCAACCGTTTGCACCCCCCGCCTTTCCAACGTGGCGTCTCCATCCTAAAACCGCGCACGTCGGCCATATCGGGGGGGACTTCAACCCAGTCTCTCTCCAAGACTCGCATCGCAGCATATAGCTGTACCGACCGATCTGAGACCCAACCTCTCTCCAAGACTCGCATCGCAGCATATAGCTGTACCGACCGATCTGAGACCCAACCTCTCTCCAAGACTCGCATCGCAGCATATAGCTGTACCGACCGATCTGAGACCCAACCTCTCTCCAAGACTCGCATCGCAGCATATAGCTGTACCGACCGATCTGAGACCCAACCTCTCTCCAAGACTCGCATCGCAGCATATAGCTGTACCGACCGATCTGAGACCCAATCTCTCTCCAAGACTCGCATCGCAGCATATAGCTGTACCGACCGATCTGAGACGACCCATTGTTCACTCCCTGCACAACATGCACCCTAACAACTGAGGGATACAGTCCCAACGTAACGGGACAACTACACCTGAACACCACGAATCTCCAGCCCACTGTTTCAACGCGCCTCGGAGTGTTTCAATCTCCGGGCCGTCAGGGTGAGCCTACTGCTCCAGACGTACCACGGAGGGTCTCAACCTCCGGGCCGTCAGGTCAAGCCGTCAGCTATTCCATGACGGGACCACACTCTCCGAGCCATGTGAGCGCACAGCCCACTAGGCTAGACATGCCACGGAGTGTTTCAATCTCCGGGCTGTCAGGTCAAGCCGTCAGCTATAGCATGACGGGACCACACTCTCCGAGCCATGTGAGCACACAGCCCACTAGGCTAGACATGCCACGGAGTGTCTATCTCCGGGCTGTCAGGTCAAGCCGTCAGCCATAGCATGACGGGACCACAACTCTCGTGTTAGACACGCAACACCCGCTGGGACATCCTGGTCAGGATCTGCACCCCAAGATATTTGAGAGCCAGCATGACAACTCCAAATCCTTGGCAGCATGTCACCATCTCAAGATAAATGCCCCATACAGTATATACATCGTTAACAATGACAGCACAAGCTATACATTAACAATCACGAACAAAGCTCAATATAAACCATACATTGTTAACAATTACAAGCAAAGTTTCGCACACACATTGACAACACTCACGGGCGAAGCTCCACACAGTTTACCCAACAACAGTCACGACTCCCCGACGACAACGAAGAAAATATCAACAAAAAAATCATTAATCCGGAGCGCGTAAAATGTACGAAGTGTCAGGGGCCTGGTCTCCCGACCTCCAACCTTTGGCCAGAGCAGCAAAGGCGGCGAGCAGCGAGTCGGTCCATGTGCCGGCCCCGGCGCTGGTTACAGTAAGAATGGCGCCCTCACTGTCCGGTCGCAGCGCTGATGACGCGGTATGCTAGGTTGCCAACAGCTGTCACCCGGCGGTGAGGGACGCAGCGCTGATGACGCGGCGTCGTCGGGTTGGCACACGCTGGGCCCGGAAGTGACGTCGCTCCCAGCGGTCACTGCTCCTCTGGTGGAAGTGACGACACACCCGGAAGTATCTCTCACATCCGTGGGGGGAATGGCGGCGGCGGGCTCGGGCGAGCGCCGCGCCTCCTCTCTCCCTCCCGCCATCGGCCGCGAGCACCGCAGCTCGCCCAGGAGGGAGGCGGTGGCGCAGAGCAGCTCTGCGAGGCGAAGCAGCGCCTCCTCCATCTCTGCTCCCGACGCTGGAGAGGGGACGGTCGGCGGAGCAGACAGCTGCTCAGCCGGCGGTGCGGCGTTGTTGTCGGCCGGCGGTGCAGCGTCGCTGTCGGCCGGCGTTGGCCGCCCCATCGCTGCCTGCTCCTCTTCATCGCCGTCAGGACTGAAGGTACGTGGCTTACTTCTTGTCTCCATAGCCACTTCTAACACCAAATGTAACGGGTTCCGGAGACACTTGTAGAGGTAACTTCTTTATTACAACACAACACTCCAACAGTCCTGGTACTCTGCTACAGCTTAGGTACACAGCCTAGCTACACAGCCTAGATACTCTACTCTGGCTACGCTCCGGAACTCGCCCTCACAAGGTCGTAGCGTCGGGAGTTCCAGAGTCCCAGCGCTGGCTCTCACAGCATCCCAGGGTCTTCAGATGGCTGGTCGTGGGTCTTGGGTCTTGAGTTACAACTGGGGCCGATCGTCCAGGGAGCTCCGGTTATATGCCCAGTCCCCAACGAGGGGTGGGGCCGTGTGCGCCACCAGACATCCCACAGAGCACACACAGCCCCCCCCGTTGGTGGCGCCCAGAGGCTTAAGCGTCTGGACCCCCTGGGAACCCAGCGCCTGGCGCCCAGGGGATTACGCGTCTGGACCCACCTGGGAACCCAGAGCCTACAGCAGCCCCTCCCTTCTTATGTCACTACAGTTCTGCCGTGTTTCAAATCTGCCTTGTGTTCACGAACACGGTCCGAGACATGTCGTTTCGTTTCCCGAATGTAACTGCTGCCGCAGACACAACTTAGTTTGTAGACACCAGGGTATTGCATGTCAAGAATGACATCCCTTCACAGATGGAATCAAATCCCGGATTTTGTGTACTGTATTGAATCGGACTTGGATCTTGTGTTTGTTTAAGATTTTGGAAATATTTTTGGTAACACCTGCTATGTATGGCAAGGTGATGGTTTTGATTGGGTACTCAGATGGTTGTCTCACCATGGTTGGGGATACAGCTTTGCGGATTGTGCGGTCTGAGTATCCATTCATCTTGAGGGCTTGGTGTACGTGCTCCAATTCACTGGCTAGGTGGCGCTGGCCAGAGATGCAGGGGGTCCGATGGTGTAGGGTTTTGATGAGGGAGTTCTTCTGGGCCGGATGGTGGTGGGAGTCAGGCTTTAGATAGGAATCCGTGTGGGTGGCTTTCCTTTAGATGGAATGTCCCAATGAGCCATCAGGCCTCTTCTCGATCAAAACATCCAGGAATGGTAGCTTGCCATCATTTTCCACTTCCATGGTGAATTTCATGGATGGGTGTATGGAATTGATGTGGTTGGAAAACTGGTTCAGTGCTGGCTGGCCATGTGGCCAGATGACGAAAGTGTCTACAGGAAAGCCACCCACACGGATTCCTGTCTAAAGCCTGACTCCCACCACCATCCGGCCCAGAAGAACTCCCTCATCAAAACACTACACCATCCGACCAGCACCACCTAGCCAGTGAACTGGAGCACGTACACCAAGATTGATACATATTTTGTTTGTTATGGTCTCGTTGGTCGATGCATCCACCACCACAAAAACCACGCCAGACCGCATTCTTCTTCCCCACAGAGACACAAAGACAAAGGTCCCCCGTGTAGCCTCAACAGACTGTGCGGGGCAAGTTGCTGTAAGCGAGTAGCCACCTATGAAGGCTGCCGGCACTGTGGCACACACAGAGAGGGGAGCGTGGGTGGGTGGGTGGCCAGCACCACGCCCGGCCGCCTTTTGTCTTTCCCAGAAACGATAACAACAACAATCGCCACTTACGTGCCGGAGACGTCACCACGGCACTTGGTGCCAGGCTATGTGCACGTTAAGACGCACTGATACGGACACACGCGACGCACAACAAATATTTGAGAGGAAAAAAACCGTGAATAAACGTTGGAATTGAAGGGGGGGGGAAAGCGACGCGTTTGGAGTAATCACCACAAACAAACCAACAACAACAAACTTTAAAGTGGGAAACATTGAGAGAAAACGGCTCACGCTGCGTTCGTGGTTTTGGCGGGAAATGGCGACACGAACTCCGTTAATAAGACCTCGAGGGAGCAATGGCGGCGTGCGATTCATGTTCGTTACGAGCAGCGATTATTGTGAGGTCCCTTCACTTGAGAAAATTATTTATACTTTTTTTGAGGGAAATGTTTTTATGTTTTGTACAACACAGTACCTCTACTCCCCCCCCATAACATAAACACCGCCTTTGTGTCCCCACTGACAGACACACATACACAGACAAAAGGTATCCAGAATAGCCTTCAACAGAACGTTGTTGGCGCAACGTTGTTACGTTTAGAGGAAACAGGGGCAAGGATTGATGCGTTATTTCTTGTGGGAGCATAGCCCCTGACTTAAATTAATCTCATCTGAGCAACTGGTTCTCGAAAGCGCCGGGAATTAAACTCGGGTGCTCCATACCGTGTCAACCCGTACGGTTTACCCCGTTAAACTCTTTGGTTCTTTCGGTAAAGTCACGTAGGTATAAAATAAATTAAATCACGACGTTCTAAAAGGTTTGAAATGGGTGTCGCTCAGTTAATGCAACCATTGAGCTACATCCATTTAAATCCTTTTAAAAGGCTGCCTCAGCAGCATACCACGCTTTGCCACCTGATGATGGACGCTGGTGTTGCGCCCGAAACGTCGTGATTTATTTTATTTTTTTACCTACGTGACTTTACCGAAAAAACCCAAGAGTATGGATTCCTGCAGTCACGAAAACTTCAAATCAAGACATTCCCTTACCAAACCAGAAGCACCCATCACTGTCAACCCCTGAGCAGTGCCCTCCCTTATTACAGCACAATTCAGATCTTATTGGTCACCCCGTGCCCCTTATACATCTCAACGTTCATCCTACACAAGGGAGAAACACAAATAAATGGATATTTTCCAGTTGTTGTTGCCCTATTGAAACGGCTGTGCGCCGTATGGACCTAAAAACTCAATTTCCCTGCCCACTTCAGCAATTGCTTCTTGCTGTGGTTGTCCCACCTGATGACGAACGCTTGTGTTGCGCCCGAAACGTCGTGATTAGATTTATTTTCTTTTATATCTACGTGACTTTACCGAAAAAACCCAAGAGTATGGTCAGGGAATGTTGCTAAACCGCTGCACCACCAGCCGGGCACTAGTGGCTACGCCGCTGCCAATAATCACGAAGCGCAGCGGAGGGTTGGCGGATCACCGCACAGATTTCTTCACAAGCTGATTGCCTCACTCCTACCTATTACCTATTTTTATTTTTTCCACGCAAGACCCGCTAAGCTGCACTGCGTATAGGCCGTTTATAGAAGCGGCCTGACCACAAAGTATAGGTTTGACGAAGTGGCTTATCGTGTGGATATATATAGCGGCAGCCAACTACTTTGAAACGCGTGGCGGTATTGATGCTAAACGTGGACCGGAGAAAAATCCACTCGACCACGGGAAGAGAGACAGAAGGGACACCGCAATCTCCAAATATACAGCAGCAGCAGGCGTCGTCAGGGTCGGGAACGAACCCACGGCACAGCGTTGGTGTATGGTGCTCTTTTTCTGGAAGACTTTGCAGTTTTTTCCTGGATTTTTCTGTTTACGCATAGTCCCTTTAAGATGTTTTCTTGTTCAGGTTTTTGTTTTTTGTTTGTTGCAGTTACACCCGATTCAAGAGCCGAATGGCTCACAGGGCTATACTAAATAAATGAAACTGGAATGAAATGAAACGACCTCCTGTATACCAGGCGAAGTAGTTAACATCTCCTAGCCAACGTGGCCATACCCTGGCTCGCCAGGAGAAGTGTCCACTAATCTTCATCTTGTCCCAACTGAACCCTCCAGAATCACAGTCTTTATTCATACTGGAGGAATCCGATGGCCTCCAATGATTCATTTTGTTCACTGATGTCTGGTCGGTCGCAGATGCCCGCTGTTGTTGGAGGACGACTGCCTCCACCTGCCCAGTAGCGTCCTTAACGAGCCTCCTCCACACAAAGACCCCCCCCCCGTACAGCAAGCACCATGCCCGGCCGCCTTTGTCTCTCGAGGGGCGTCGACCTAGAGGAGACCAAGCCTCGGTTCAGGACGTTCGTTGCTGGTGCTGGCCGTTCAGTGAGAATCGAGCAGTGAGGATCATCTGAACCCCTCTCAGCAAGGGGATTCATCTCAGCCCACTCTGTCCGCACCAGTTACAATTAAGAGTTAAAGACAACGATCC
Source organism: Lethenteron reissneri (assembly GCF_015708825.2). Lineage (NCBI taxonomy): Eukaryota > Metazoa > Chordata > Hyperoartia > Petromyzontiformes > Petromyzontidae > Lethenteron > Lethenteron reissneri. The sequence goes on along the minus strand of NC_083796.1, from coordinate 1,623,592 downwards.
CCCCGTGGAGCCTGAACAGATTGTCGGGGCAAGTGTTGTTAGCGAGCGCCACCTATGAAGGCACACGTGGGGGTGGGTGGGTGGCCATCACCCCACGCCCGACCGCCCTCGTCTCTCCAGTAGCGATGTTTTTACGCACCGCACCGGGTACTCGTTTGAGGCTGAGTCGACCTAGGGGGAGGCCCAGGACCGATTCTGATCATTAATCGTCACCGTTTGTTGATGGCTGTGAGCGGGAATCGAACTCTGGCCGCTAACCGCTCCCCAGAGTCACCACCCGGCACACCACGTCCAGTATGACCCCCCCGCCCCCCACAACTCGCTATGACCGTGGCGACTACGACTCACGTGCCACCAGATACACATCTCGGCAAGCAATTGACACCCTAAGGGGTGCCACTTCGAATCCACTGCTGGATGAGACCCCCCCCTACCACCAACACCAACACTGGCGTCGTCGCGTTTTGTGGGGAGGTCCCTTTGGCCATACTTCACCGCGCCGGTCGGTGCGGTTGATTGCTGATCATTTGAGGGGGGGTCGAATGTTAGCGAGCACCTATTAAGGCGAAGGCGATCAGTGTGGTGTGAAACCGCGCCCGGCCGCCTTTATATTACCCATGCTGAAACGCGTATGTCGAGGCTGAGTCTGCCTCGGGGAGCGCGAGTACTTACTGCTACGACGTTACGCACAGGGACCAATTTAAAGGAGGCCTTTGAGCGACGTGGCAAATGTATAATTAATATGGGATTATGGATGGAGGGGCGGAGAGGATGTGGGGGGCACGTGGCCTGAGGCGAGACCCTTCTCAGCCACCTCGCCCTCTCAGCCATCTCGCCCTCTCAGCCATCTCGCCCTCTCAGCCATCTCGCCCTCTCAGCCACCTTGCCCTCTCAGCCATCTCGCCCTCTCAGCCACCTCGCCCTCTCAGCCATCTCGCCCTCTCAGCCATCTCGCCCTCTCAGCCACCTCGCCCTCTCAGCCATCTCGCCCTCTCATCCATCTCACCCTCTCAGCCACCTCGCCCTCTCAGCCATCTCGCCCTCTCAGCCATCTCGCCCTCTCAGCCACCTCGCCCTCTCAGCCATCTCGCCCTCTCAGCCACCTTGCCCTCTCAGCCACCTCGCCCTCTCAGCCATCTCGCCCTCTCAGCCATCTCGCCCTCTCAGCCACCTCGCCCTCTCAGCCATCTCGCCCTCTCATCCATCTCACCCTCTCAGCCATCTCGCCCTCTCAGCCATCTCGCCCTCTCAGCCATCTCGCCCTCTCAGCCATCTCGCCCTCTCAGCCATCTCGCCTTCTCAGCCATCTCGCCCTCTCAGTCACCTCGCCCTCTCAGCCACCTCGCCCTCTCAGCCATCTCGCCCTCTCAGCCATCTCGCCTTCTCAGCCACCTCGCCCTCTCAGTCATCTCGCCCTCTCAGCCATCTCGCCCTCTCAGCCATCTCGCCCTCTCAGCCATCTCGCCCTCTCAGCCATCTCGCCCTCTCAGCCATCTCGCCCTCTCAGCCATCTCGCCCTCTCAGCCATCTCGCCCTCTCAGCCATCTCGCCCTCTCAGCCATCTCGCCCTCTCAGCCATCTCGCCCTCTCAGCCATCTCGCCCTCTCAGCCATCTCGCCCTCTCAGCCATCTCGCCCTCTCAGCCATCTCGCCCTCTCAGCCATCTCGCCCTCTCAGTCATCTCGCCCTCTCAGCCATCTCGCCCTCTCAGCCATCTCGCCCTCTCAGCCATCTCGCCCTCTCAGCCATCTCGCCCTCTCAGCCATCTCGCCCTCTCAGCCATCTCGCCCTCTCAGCCATCTCGCCCTCTCAGCCATCTCGCCCTCTCAGCCATCTCGCCTTCTCAGCCATCTCGCCCTCTCAGCCATCTCGCCCTCTCAGCCATCTCGCCCTCTCAGTCATCTCGCCCTCTCAGCCATCTCGCCCTCTCAGTCATCTCGCCCTCTCAGCCATCTCGCCCTCTCAGTCACCTCGCCCTCTCAGTCACCTCGCCCTCTCAGCCATCTCGCCTTCTCAGCCATCTCGCCCTCTCAGTCATCTCGCCCTCTCAGCCATCTCGCCCTCTCAGCCATCTCGCCTTCTCAGCCATCTCGCCCTCTCAGCCATCTCGCCCTCACAGCCATCTCGCCCTCTCAGTCATCTCGCCTTCTCAGCCATCTCGCCCTCTCAGCCATCTCGCCCTCTCAGTCATCTCGCCCTCTCAGCCATCTCGCCCTCTCAGCCATCTCGCCTTCTCAGCCATCTCGCCCTCTCAGTCATCTCGCCCTCTCAGTCACCTCGCCCTCTCAGCCATCTCGCCCTCTCGTCTCACCGCCTCGCCTCTCACCCACTCACCCAATTCCCCACACGTCTCTCATTCGCCCTCTTCCTCGACTCACCCACTTACTCACCCGCTTCCCTCACCCCTCACCCCACTCCCCTCACACGCATCAACACCCTCCCCTCACCCTCCACTCACCCTCCACTCACCCTCCACTCACCCTCCCTTCACCCCCTCACCTTCCCCTCACCCTCAATTCACCCTCAACTCACCCCTCACCCCCCACTCACCCTCCACTCACCCCCACACCCTCCCCTCACCCCCTCACCCTCCACTCACCCACTCGTGGTGATGTAGCGCGTGGTGGTGTAGCGTGTGGTGGTGTAGCGTGTGATGAGCTAATGGTGATGTAGTGTGTGGTGAGCTAATGACGATGTGATGTAGCTCAGTGTTTTGTTAATGTTTAGAAGCGAGCCTCCTTGTCTCATAAAGCGAATGTAAAATCCAGCAGAGAAACATAAAACGCGTGCATTATTCAGAGATGCTGGAGGAGGGGGGGGGGTTATATAACACCCCCCAACCCAACACCGCCCTTCCACCAACACCATTGGACACCCTCACTCCAAACCAGATTCTCATATCACATCCTCCACTCTTATTAGATTCGTTATCTCCAGAGAGTGCGAGAGGAACAACTCGTGGCTCACAGCGTCACTGTTTATTCGTTCCAACCACAAACAACTCTCCGATTAGCCACGCCGGGCACTGGCTCCCACACGGTGTAACCCTACGACTCCATCCAACACTGCGGGCCGCCGAGATATGTTCGGCCAGGGATGACAATCAGACATTTCGCGCTGGGTAGCAGAACTATCGAGGCAACGCTGAGCCAGGCGCAGTCGTTAGTGAGAAACAAACACCGATTGGGACCCCTCGCTAACTCCCAGCACATCCCCGCGGTGGCTAGGAGATGTCAACCACCTCGCCTGGTATACAGGAGGTCGTGGGTTCGAACCCGACCCTGATGCCTGCTGCTGCTGTATATTTGGAATTTACGGTGTCTCTCTCTGACCAGGGTCGCGTGGATTTTTCTCCGGGTCGTCCGGTTTTCCCCTCCACATTTATGATCAGCATCACACGCGTTTAAGAGTATTTGACTGCTCTACATTTACAGGTGTGGAGCCACTTCGTTGAACTATCATTGGCGATAGCCAGGTCACTCCCGTTAAAGAGATATACAACTCAAGTTGACCTTACCTGGTGGAATTTTTTTTTTAATATTCTTGGTTCTTTCGGTAAAGTCACGTAGAAGGAAATATGAATCCCTGCAGTCACGAAAGCTTTAAATAATTTTTTTTTATAGTTTAGTTTAGTCTGGCTTTATAGACTTCCACAGGGTCTTACCGGGGTGTATGGTCGGGATCTTGCACCGCATATTGAGGAGCAGCTATCGTAGATCGGGAAATGCTTCGTGGCGTGCGCCATTCGTTCCGCCACTCTCCTAACAGCAGCTTCCGAGGAGTTGGTGAAGCTGCCCGAGCGACATCGGCGTCTTCTGGAGCGGCAAATGAGCGACTGGGAGCCGGCTCTCACGCAGCCTTCGCCGCGGGGGGATGATCCTGATTAGGCGGCCCGCAAGATCAGTGCCGTTCTTAGCGTGGGGACAGGGGGTGCCTTGTCCCCCCCCCTCTCCCCGCCGGCGGCCAAAGCTACGAGTTGGGGCCCCCTAGACGACCACCATGAGACACGTTTTCAACAACAGTGGAAAATAACACAAACTTGTGTAATGATCTTGATTTGAAGCTTTCGTGACTGCAGGGATCCATACTTTTTGGTTCTTTCGGTAAAGTCACGGAGGTATAAAATAACATAAATCACGACGTTTTGGGCATAACACAAGCGTCCGTCATCGGGTGCTTTTCCACCTGATGATGGACGCTTGTGTTGCGCCCGAAACGTCGCGATCTATTTTATTGTGCAATGATTTGATGAGGCGAGAGAAGTCGCGCTATATAGCCGAGGTGCGACGGTACGAGACAAATCCAATATTGGAGCCCCACCTGACCGATGGAGGCACGACACTGAGCTGATGATCCATTCTCTCCATCGCCCAAACTACGCAGAGTCTGGCTGGCAGTCGAAGTGATATGCCCACAGTGCCACCCAGCCACGTGGGTCGCGATTGCCATGCTGAATACAATCGCCCCGTTAGCAATTCACCGATGGATTCGCACTCCTCTACACATACAGCACGATGATGATGACATGTGTAGATAGGCGGGTTTGTAAATCCACTGCTGGATGATGCGTGCGGGCCGTGGGTGGTTTGGGTGGGGGGGGGGTACTTCAGCCATACTTCACCACTGTAATGGACCCTTCTGAGGCTCCCCTGTGGTTATATAAAACACAAAATTATCGCGAATTATGTTTTGTTCTGAAGATTACTTTTATTTAATTAAGCATAACATGAGTGCACAAGCGCTCACATTTAACTATCCACTAATTAGTCAAGATGCTAGCGGTAATTAGCAGAGGTGTGGACTCGAGTCATGTGACTTGGACTCGAGTCAGACTCGAGTCATGAATTTGATGACTTGAGACTCGACTTGGACTTGCATAACAATGACTTTGTCCCACCTCTGAGGTGTGGACTCGAGTCATGTGACTTGGACTCGAGTCAGACTCGAGTCATGAATTTGATGACTTGAGACTCGACTTGGACTTGCATAACAATGACTTTGTCCCACCTCTGGTAATTAGATTCAACTCTACAGTTCATTTGACTTGAGGCGGGGAGGGGGGTATATACAGTATTCTATTTCCCAAAACTGCGACGAAATTATAAAAACAGATCTTGTTATTATTGTTGTTACAATCTGGGCGCAAGGTATGCATTTATACTGGAGGAATCCGATTCGCTCTTTTTCACAGATGTCCAGTAGGATACATTGGAAAGGAAGAGCGTTCCTAAAGGCCGCAGAAGATCATGTGGCCAAAGACAAACATCCCCCGTAACAGACTGCTGAGCCAAGTGCCGTTGACCACACAGAAGCCCGCAGACGACGCACACACGCACGCACACAGTTTACACGTCAGCTTTCGCGACCAATATTTTCCATAAGAGGGGTGTTTTGGGGGGGTTAGATCGCGTAAATATAAATGTATCGTTAAACCCGCAACCGCCCGACACGGCCAATTAGTAAGGGTTTGGGGGTCGTCCATAAATGACGTCACGCGATTTTGGACGATTCCCCCCCCCCCCCCACTTCGTCACACGGCGTCACAAAAAGTCAGACCCCCCCCCCCTCAGATTTGACGTCACAAAGCTCTGCCCCCCCAAATTTAAACATGCTTCAAATCGCTTGAAACTATTGTCATTGTAGTGCGTATTTAATGTGGCGCTGCACTCTGATGTTGTAGGAGAAAACATTTATTAAAAGTATATTTAATTAAGTAGAACGTGTTGTCTATATTCATTTAAAGTTGCGCATTTTGATGTGACGTCACATTTCTCACCCCCCCTCCCTCGTCACACATCGTCACAAATGTCTGACCCCCCCCCCCCCAGGTGCGTGACGTCATTTATGGACGGCCCCTTGGCACGTAAACAAAACATGCCATATTCGTTACTAGTCCAGCGCACCGGTGTGTTGGAGAGTAAACCCCACAACATTTAACAATTCGAGTACGACGTTTCGCCAGTAACGACAACCACCAGCTGCATCAGTAGCACAGACAGCCGTGTCCACCAGAGGGCCGTCTCCACGTGTCTCTCCCCGCGTCTCCCCGCGTCTCTCCCCGCGTCTCCCGTGCCGCTCCTCCACTCGAGCTTGGTGCCGACGTCTCTCCCTCCTCTGCCCCCTCCCTCTACTCCGCATCAGACTACAAACTGCGTTCGGGATTATTTGCACCTGTACATAATCGTACCTTGTTTGCCGGTATCAAAGTATGACAAACTAAGACCCAAAAGAATACCATCATTATACCTTGCTGATCTTCAACCACAATGCGGTATCATGGGATACATTTTAGGTTGTCCCCTTTCAGACAATAAAAACGGTGTTAAGATATTATTGGTTCTTTCGGTAAAGTCACGTAGAAGGGAAAATTAATCCCTGCAGTCACGAAAGCTTTAAATCGAGGTGTTAAGATGTTCAAACACCAAATAGATAGCAACCTTTTGCACGGAATCGAGTCTGCATTAACCACGCGTCCTTGTGGTGAACATGCAAACAAGCATGCGCTGATAATTACTTAATGCATTGGCTTTTAAACTGATTGGCGTACACCAGAAGCAGCTTTCTTTAGGGCCTAGTTTCATCGATGTCAGACCAGAGAGCGTCAACAGGCGACCAGCACAAGGGCATTATGGGACCTCCCTTGCCAGTCTACTGGCAAGGAAGGTCCCATGATGTAGCTGCTCACCCCGAGCTCTCAATGTCCTGATAGCGCATTGTCTTTGTGCTGTTCGCCTTCTGGCGATGTCCTCTGGTCTAAGAGTATTGAGACTCGGCTCTCTAAAGAAAGCTGTCTCTGGTGTGGACCAATTAGTTCCAAAGACAATGCATATACTATCAGAGCATGTGTTTTTTGAATGTTCACCACAAGTATATATGGTTAATGCAGACATGATTCCTTGCAAAAGATTTCAGGTTGGTGTTTGAACATCTTACCATCTGTTTTATTGTCAGAAAGGGTGAAATCTATTCTTATAGTACAAAAAGGACAATACACTATTGGGGCATTTATAACTCGGGGTGAGCAGCTAAAAAATGGGACCTTTTTTGCTCGACAAGATTCCTTGCAGAAGGTTTATAATTGGTGCTTGAACATCTTAACACCTGTTTTATTGCCAGAAAGGGTAAAACATATTCCTATATTTTTCATCTGTCCCTCAACTTGGCTTTTTTCTGGCATCTCTTGGCTCTCAAATTCTGTTTGCAACGGGGTTTTTTCTCTCTCTCTCTTTCCTTTCGGTTCGCGTGTGTTTAGTTTACGACCGTTAAACACGCCCCGTCTGTTGCGCGATATCGCTCAAGGACCATGGACTCGTTGTCCGCAATATTTGACGTTTCTGTTGTTGTTGATGCCAATGTGCTCAAGCACCACAGATCTTCCGGGCACAACAGCCGGGAAAACTGAATCAAACGTGACTACCATCCGTGTGACAGATCCACTCAACTCAGACTCTCTCTGTCTCTCGTGACCGCGAGGAAGTCAGTCATGCCCGCCTTTCGCAGTCCTCGTGGCGACGTCACCCGCGCTGAGAGACCTCATCAGCAGTTACACAGCACTCGTGACACGCCACAGCAGAGCCTACAGCCAACCTCAAAGCAGCCCCTGGGCACTACCCCTTAGCCTGAGCACAGTCGTAAGCTACCTTCATACTCCCTCACCCTACTCACCAGACACGCTACTCGTAACCACAACCACACTAGGCAACTACACCATAACCCTAACCACACTAGCCACCCGGATTCTAGCCCTAACCACGCCAGCCAACCTGACCCTAACTCTAACCACACTAGCCAACCTGACCCTAACTCTAACCACATTGTCCACCCAGACCCTAACCCTGTCTACGTTGTCCACCCAGACCCTAACCCTGTCCACGTTGTCCACCCAGACCCTAACCCTGTCCACGTTGTCCACCCAGACCCTAACCCTGTCCACGTTGTCCACCCAGACCCTGTCCACATTGTCCACCCAGACCCTAACCCTTTCCACGTTGTCCACCCAGACCCTAACCCTGTCCACATTGTCCACCCAGACCCTAACCCTGTCCACGTTGTCCACCCAGACCCTAACCCTGTCCACGTTGTCCACCCAGACCCTAACCCTGTCCACGTTGTCCACCCAGACCCTAACCCTGTCCACGTTGTCCACCCAGACCCTGTCCACATTGTCCACCCAGACCCTAACCCTTTCCACGTTGTCCACCCAGACCCTAACCCTGTCCACGTTGTCCACCCAGACCCTAACTCTGTCCACATTGTTCACCCAGACCCTAGCCCTGTCCACATTGTCCACCCAGACCCTGTCCACATTGTCCACCCAGACCCTAACCCTTTCCACATTATCCACCCAGACCCTAACCCTGTCCACATTATCCACCCAGACCCTAACCACGCTGACCCACCAAGCACCGGCCCCATCTCGAGCCCTACCCTTAACCCCGCGCACTGCCGCTTTGCTCTTCTCGCCCCCCGCCTCTCCCCCCGTGATGAATGCAGCAGAAGGCGACATCTGTTTCCATATAAAGTAACGGAGGGGGTGGTGGGGGGCATGGAGCCCCATTTCTTTAAGAGGATTTACCGGGGGGTAGGGGGTGGGGGTTTGGCGAAGTGGGGGGGGGGGAGTTCCCTCGTCTCGGCTCCGCGCCTTTGAATGCCTCTCCCCCCATTCCCTCCTCCCCTCCATCCCCCGTCACCCCCAACCCCTCCCTTCGCATCAACCCCCTCCAAGTCTTTATTCCCGACAAAAACAGAGGCGGTTTATAATGGGGGATGGGGAGGGGGGTGAGAGGGGGGAGTGGGGGGGGTTGCACGTTTCGTGAACAATAGAGCGAGCGGTGGCGCAGCGGTTAGCGTGCTGCGCTACGAACCCGCCGGCCCCAGTTCCATACCCGCTCACGGCCAACACCAGTGACTGTTATCTATAACCAGTCCTGGGCCTCCCTTGGGTCTACTCAGCCTTTAAATAACACCTGGTTCGGTGTTTAAAAAAAGAACATTGGCACAAGGGAGACAAAGGCGGCCGGGCCTAGTGCTGGCCACCCACCTGCTAGTGTGATGTCATGGCCTTTCTCGGTGCACACCAATAGCACTTGCCCCAGCAGTCTGTTAAGGCTATACGGGGAATAGTTGTAGTTGTCTTCTATAAAATAATGTTTACAGCACGGCACATGATGTTATTGTTGGTTACAAACCGAGCCCATCAACCCTCCTGCGGTCGTTAAAATTAGTACAACGTTAAAGTCAACAGCGTTTGACTTTAAAAGGGAATCACTGAATGCCATTGTGCATGGGTTATACAAATATGAATACAGTACCGTGTGCTGTTGACGATAAACATACTTACACTTGTAAGCAGAGTAAAGCCACAACCCAGCAAAGAAAAAATCATGTCTGCTGACAACATCGCCTATTATATATTTTTAAAAACACATGCATGGGCTGAAAACATCTGACTATATATAGAGGACCGCAGAGCTTGAGTAATCGTTTGTATCGCCGACTCCTCACCGCCTGGCTGCTGCTACTTCTGACTTTCAGCCTGGTCTGTGGATTCCTCGGCGATTGTGAGAGATGCAACACGATATATATAGATGTGAAACTAACAAATTATGTTAAAATCAGCCACGGTCTATCCACTGCTGGACGAAGGCCGCCTCCACCGCCGCCACCTCTCACGATTCTGCGACGCAACAATCCATCCGGCACCTTCACACGAAATTATTTCATCGTTTCATCTTCCTATAGGTGGAACGTCCACTCGGACACGTTCCATCCCTTGGCCTATAACACGTGGTAGCCTTTAGCACCTGTGTTACCAGCGGTGCTGGTGATTGTTGTGGTGATGGCTGGGTCATGTAGCTCGCATGCCCAACCATCGCATGCCCAAGCAGCTTCTGTTTGGCCAGATAGAGGGAGTCAAACGGGCACGATACGGGCTGGAGATGGACTGATGCTACACGGGAGCTGAGTGGACTTGCCGAAGACTGGTACCAGCAGTGTCAATATCGGCCTCTATGGAGGAGGCACGTGAAGAACACTACTGGGCAGTTGGAGGAAGTGGCCCTCCAACAACAACGGAGGGCAGATGAGCGACGCTCATAACAACGAGCCGAGCGCCGGGCGGCTAAAATACAGCAATTTAGTATAGTAGGGGACACAGCTGGTGCATCAGCCAGTCAACTCAATCAACCCATGGCACTGACTGGGTCTGTCTCCTGACCTGTCAGCGAGCCTTCGACACTTCATGTCGCCTCAAAGTGCACTTGGCCTGGCACAGGCCGCGTAATGAAGTCACCGCCACTTCGTGGCAAATGGGGGGTTGTATTGGTGGTGGTTGTGGCGGTTTCTCATCTCAGCAGTTCACCCAGACGGCCCCCCCCCCCCCCACCGCTGTCTCGACGCATTAGCCGTCTCGGGGCTCGTGCCGTCACCCGTAATGAACGCTGTCCCTTCTCCTATCGATGTCCTCCTCGCCTCTCCGGGGATCCGCTGAGAAGGCGGGAGGGATCGATAGGAATTGTTTTCTTCCCAATAGAGAAGAAAAGACAAACCCGAGCGTGGAGCGACCATTGGCGGTTTCCATCATTAACACACAGGCCAATTAGGGCAGAACGGCATTATGGGTAAAACCAAAGGCTTCATTTCTAATGGAAACCTTTCCAGCTGCCTCTCCATCACTCTTTCAACCACCAACTCCCCCTCTCCCAAATTGTGGTGGAAAGCGGTGGGGGGTTGGGGGGGGAGGTATTTTCCGGAGCTCAGCCCGTGTGAATTTGTGACATCACAAGCCTCTGGGTAAGACACAGCCATGTGAAGCTCCACCTGCATCACGTGATGGTCGTCATCGTGAGATGGAGGGGATTTCCATCCGGAGCTTTACGAATGCGGTGAGCACTACACCACAATGCATCGGAGAACATCTGCACCGGAGTTGATCCACTTATAGATGCATCAATACAATTAAAATGCAAAGTCAACGTGTTTTTGTTTTCCTACTCAAATGAGCATTGAGGCGTTGGTACTCATGTTTACAGCTCCAAACCAGTGTTGGAAATTCCACATTCCTATGGCGGGAAGCGAGCCAACTCGCCACGGTGGCGAGATGTTAACTACCTCTCCTAGTATACAGGAGGACGTGGGTTCGATCCCGACGCTGACGCCTGCTGTATATTTGCAGTCGCGTGGGTTATTCTCCGGGTCCTCCGGTTGTTCCCTCCACATTTATAATCAACGTCACGCGTTCAGATTATTTGGCTGCTTTCCATTTCCACGCGATACGCCACTTCGTTGAGCTATCGTTTGTGGCCAGGTCGCTTCTGAAAAAGAGCCACATAGCTCAGTGGGCCTTACCTGGTAAAATAAAAAAAATAGTTTACAGTTTAATAGCTGTAGACTCCATTTACACCACTGGGTCATGGTCTGTGCCAGCGTTCACGGTGTTTGAACATCCAATGCCAGAGCAGGCAGAGTCGGCACGGATGACACGGCCTGGATGGCTGCACACAGGCCGCCGCCGCCGCCGCTGCTGATCCTGCATTGGCAGTGATGCGCAAAGCACAGTGAACAGCACAGTTGGGCATTTAAAGAAAACATATAACGGGCGACGTTTCGGGCAATTGCCCTTCTTCATAGCACACTGATTATACACTGTGTAACAAAAAAATTATATTTTTTGTTCCTGGGTAGTAAGTGTTATTTTCCAACTGCGTATGCCTCAAAAGTACAGAGAATGGCTATTTAATCCCCACAAACTTTGCTTTTGTGACCAGGACAGTGATATTTTGAAATGTAGCTATTTTCAATGACAAAACGTGGTGTGCATTTGTGTTATTCCTTCACGTAAAGTCCTGGTCACAAAAGCAAAGTTTGTGGGAAATAAATATCCATTTTCTATACTTTTGAGGCTTAAGCAATTAGAAAATAACACTTACTACCCATGGACAGAAATCGTGTTACAGAGTGTTATGCTGTGGAGAAGGGTCATTGCCAGAAACGTCGCCTATTATGTATTTGTTCCGTTCAGGCAAACCCGTATTATTTACGAGTGGGTTGAGATGTATTTTATCCCTTCAGCACAAATGCTACGTTGCTTTCATCATGACAAATATGCCCAAGCGTGATAACAATGTTCATATTTTATAACCTAAGCCGATGGAACTGTGTAGTTATTATGCAAACACAGAACGCCCACTTACACACCCACACACGAAGACAAAGATACCCCCGTTTAGCCTTTTAACAGACTGTTGGGGCAAGTGATGTTCACGAGCAGCACCTATGAAGGCCGGCACGGCACACGAAGGGGTGTGTGGCCAACGCCTCGCGCGCCCAGCCGCCTTTGTCTCCCCGGTGGTGATGTTTAGTCGTGTACGTGCGTGCACGTACGCACAAACAGCTGACGCACACGCTTCACCTGAACTCTGTTGTAGCCCCGTGTTTGCTGGTGAGAGGTGGGGGTGGGTGGTAATAACCGAGTGTAATTGAGTCGTTAAACGAGGTGGCCTAGACACGGATAACAGGGGACGTAACAAAGCGGGGCTTTCTTCATTGTCTCACTCCATCAAGGACACCTGTGGTGGCCAGGGGGCGGGGGGTGGTGGACGGGGGGGGGGTGCTGGGGGAGTCGAGGTTAGATGGTGGGGAGGAGGGGGTTTGGAGTCGTGGGGTTGAAAGAGGAAGATCAGTTTGACACGCAGGAGGCTTTCGCGACCAATATCATCCATAACAGGTTTTTTATGGGTTAGATCGTGTAAATATATAAATATGTCGTTAAACCCGCCACCACCCGACACAGCCAACTAGTAAGGGTTGTCACGTTAACAGAACATGCCACGCCACAACATTTACAATCTGAGTACGACGTTTCGCCAGTAATTACCACTAGCTTCATCAGGCGACAGCCAGATTTGTGGAGAAGTCCACCTGTTTAGTTCTTTATATAGAGCCGTAGATGTGGTGACCACGCTTCTGCACTCTTGCGCCACGTGGGGGGGGGATTACTTAGGCAACGCACATTATGCATTTTGCGAGCCCTTTGAACTTGTCCTTCCTGTCTATTGTGTGTATTAAAATAGCCGTACCAACGGTACGCTGCCCTCTGTAGGCATGCATTTAAATCATGTTTATTTGATGATTCGCCTCCACACAGCACTAAGGCGGTAGCTATCCGAACGGTTAAAGTTACTTTTATTTGGTTCTTTCGGTAAAGTCACGTAGATAGTAAAATAAATATTAGATCACGACGTTTCGATCCCAACACAAGCAATCGTCTTCAGGTGAAACAATACAGCAGGCGGACTGCTAAGGCAGGAGGAAATGTAGCGAGAGAGCTACTGCAACCAAAGGTTATATAGGTTTGAGGTGGGTACAACCCAAGGGTAAGTGTATTGTTTCACCTGAAGACGAGTGCTTGTGTTGTGATCGAAACGTCGTGATCTATTAGTTATTTTTATATCTACGTGACTTTACCGAAAGAACCAAACAGTATGAATTCCTGCAGTCACGAAAGCTTAAAATCAAGATTTACTTTGATTTCTTTCAATTTAGATAGATTTGTAGTGGGTTCACTGAGACACACACACAAACTCAGGAGGCAACACGTTTATTCTATGGGCCACAACGGGATAACGACATAAAGTGGGTCAGGACAGTCGTCACACTGCCTGACCCACTATGCCGAGCATGAAGACCGAAGACCGAAGACCCAGGAGAAGACGCAGCACGGAGGACTCCATTCCAGCAGACAGCCCCGACCCAGCCTCGGGACCTCCCTTTTATGCCCCCCAGCGTGGCCTGGCTCCGCCCTCGGCCACGCTCCCTTCTGGAACCTACCAGAAGGTTCTGGGCCATACCCCACGTGTCCCTTCTGTCACCTTTGGCCCACATCCTGACCCTGGCCTATCACGTGTCCTTGCCAGCCAACCGGGCTGCTACGTCCTCAGATGCCCCCTCTCTGCCAGCCACCAGCACTACGCCCCCTAGGCACCCGTTCCATGACATTGCATGCCCTACTGGCAGAGAGGGCTACTACACTCGCAGTTCCACTCTCTATCAGTAACTGGCACGAGGCGCCGTAGTGACCCATTCTATGTCACTACATATTCTCTAATTTGTCTTGTCTAGTAGTAGCTAGTTTTGCACAGAACTTCAACATTATCAAAATCAATTGAGTGTCCTTGTTGGCACGCATGTTCTGCTGCTGCTGACAGTTGAATTTGGGATAATCTAATATTTCTCAGATGTTCTTTTAGTCTTGTGCTGATCATTCGTCCTGTTTGCCCAACATAACATTTACCACACGTGCAGTTAATCCTGTACTCACCTTCTGTTGATAGCTTCGGTAGTACATCTTTTGTACCAGATAATAATGTCTGTATTAATGTACCGTGCCAAATCTGACTCGGATGTTTTGTTTTTCCAAACATTTGGCTAGTTTATCAGTTACTCCCGCAATGTACGGTATTTTGATCGTTTTAATTACTTGGGCAGTTTCAATGCTCGTGTTATTTGATTTGATTTTGGCATTCAATGCCCTGTTCATTTGTGCATCATTGTAACCGTTCATTTGAAGCGCTTCTTTAACATGTTGAATTTCACTTCTCAGACTGTTACCATCTTACACTTTCTTAGCTCGATGAATGAGCGTCTTGATAAGAGTAGATTTCTGTGCGCGGTGATGGTGTAACTCTGTATTCAAATCGGCGTCAGTATGAGTTTTCTTTCGATAAACACCGTGTGTCATTTTACCATTTCTACCCCGTCCGAGCAGAATATCCAGAAATGGTAGAGTTCTGTCAGCTTCCACTTCCATGGTGAACTGGATGGATGGGTTTTGCGAGTTGAGATTATTTAGAAATGCTTTCAGTGTATCTTTGCCGTGTGGCCAGTCCACCAATGTGTAATCCACATATCTAAACCAAGCAGATGGTTTGTGTGCTTGAAGCTATTGCTTTGTTTCAAAATCTTCCATGTACAAATTCGCTATCACAGGAGACAAAGGAGAGCCCGTTGCTGCCACTTCCTTTTGTTTATAGAAGTCACCTTGCCACAAGAAGTAAGTGTTATTTAGGCAGTGTTCAGTTAGTCTTGGGATATATTTGGCTAGAACTTTGTTCATTACCAGAGTGTCGAGTTATTTAATTGACTCGTTGACCCGAACCCTCGTGAACAGAGAAGTCACATCAACACTTACGAGAATATCATTAGGGTTAAGCTTAATATATTTGATTATATTTAAGAGATGTTCAGTTTTTGATGAACGAAGAGGTCCTACCGATGTAGGGCTGTATTTGTTTCGTTACGTATTGTGCTAATTTGTATGTGGCAGAGCCTATTGTACTAACTATGGGTTTTAATGGGACATCAGGTTTGTGAATTTTTGGTAGCCCGTAAAGTCTTGGTGGTTTTGATGCCCTTGGTTTCATCAAGTATTGCTCTGCCTTGGGAATTGATGACTTGGCAATGATCGCCGTTGTTTTAGGTAACAAGGTGCTGGTTGGGTCTCGTCTAATTTTAGGGTAGGTGCCTTCATCGAGTAAATCTTTGATTTTATTATCATAGTTCTCACGGGACATCACAACAGCAGCAAGAATTTTGATTTATTTATTTGCTCTCAATTCTCTTATGGCTTTTGCTTCACTGAAGTTAATATGTTTTTGCCAATTTGCAGTTTTCAATAATTTTGGCAACCTCATGCCTAGTCATCTCAGCTTGATTATGGGGGAGATGTCTAACTGCTGATTCCACTTCAGGGATTGTACGTGGGGCAACAGCAAAGTTAAGACCTTTAGACAGGACAGAAACCATATCGCTGGATAATTCAACGTTAGTCATGTTGATAACCGTTTTGTTTATAAAATGTTACTTTTTAGTTGAGAGTTGTTTATTAGTCAGTCTATCAAATTAGTTAATTTGGGTAGTGTTAGTTTTGTTAAATACATCAGCTGATTGCTGTGTAATTGTATCAATTTTTTTCCAGTGATCTGTAGATACACTGTTACTTATTTTTACGTAAGGACATAAGTGAATTTATAAGTGTGACTTAGTTCACTTATATTGTGCTGTATTCTCTCTTTTAGCAACAATTCACTAGCTTTATGTAGTATTTGATTAGTTTATAGTGACTTAATGTGATTAGTTAATTTAACTGCGTGTGGAATTACCTTTGAATCTCTGCATCTTTTGAGGAACGCCAGTGAAGACAACATCTCCATCTGCTTAACAGTTTCGACTTCTCCACGAGTCTGGCTGTCGCCTGATGAAGCTGGTTGTAATTACTGGCGAAACGTCGTACTCAGTTTGTAAATGTTGTGGCTTGGCTCTCCAACACACCGGTGTGCTGTACTCGTAACAAATTGTCACGTTCTGTTTACGTGACAACCCTTACTAGTTGGCTGTGTCGAGTGGTGGCGGGCTTTAACGACACATTTATATATTTACGCGATCTAACCCAAAACACCTCCATTATGGAAGGGGAAGATGATTAAAGCCGCCTCATCGCAAAGAGGAGGGTCCTTGCGAGCGTGGCTGTGCTGCTGATGAGACGCTGTCTGTCGAAAGCCCCCCAGGGATTTGCTCGTCTTGAATCAATGCTGCTGGCAATTGGCACTCCCTGAAGGCCGTGGCGGCTGATGGATATTGCAAACAAATTATTTCGTGTTTTTGTGTGGGTTTTACGTGGAAAGGCGGGCATGTGAAGGAGGTATCATATTTATTGTCCGCTTATTTATGTTGCTGCTACGAAAAACCATCGAATATTTAATGTATATACTGTGTATTTGTCATTTTATGGCTGTGTTATTGACGAATTTGTGTGCATTGCCCTGATATTCCAACCAGATCACGTGCGGCGGGCGTGCACAGGCCCCGCCTACTCTCTCTTAGCCACGCCCACCCCTCTCTTAGCCACGCCCACCCCTCTCTCTCTTAACCACGTCCACACGAAGAGCGGCCCCTCCCCATTGGCTCTTTCCGAGACAGGCCCTCCCACTGCTCAGGTAGGACGTTGACGGATTCAGGTGACAGCCAGAGAACTGTGGGAGGTGGAGGTGTTTGTGTGTGTATGTGTGTATTCCCGCTCACGGCAAACACCAGTGACGATTATCTGAATCGGTCCTGGGCCTCCCCTAGATCGACTCAGCCTCAAATGAGTACCTGGTGCGGTGTGTAAACATCGCCGCTAGGGAGACAAAGGCGGTCGGGCGTGGTGCTGGCCACCCACCCCCTCGTGTACCGTTCCGGCCTTCATAGGTGCTCGCTAACAGCACTTGCCCCTACATTCTGTTAAGGCTATACGGGGGATCTTTGTCTTTGTAGGTATAGGTGCCCGCATGCCCAGCCACCGCATGCCTAAACAGTTTTAGTTCGGCCGGATCGAGGAGGCTAAACGGGAGCGACGCGGGCTAGAGAAGAGATGGAGTGATGTGGTACAGGAGGACGTGGAGCTGAGTGGACTTGCCGATGACTGGTACCAGCGGTGTCAAGATCGGCCTCAGTGGAGGAGGCTCGTGAAGGACGCTACTGGGGAGTTGGAGGCAGTCGCCCTCCAATAACAACGGAGGGCAGAGGAGCGACGCTCACAACAACGAGTGGAGGGCCGGGTGGATAAAGCACAGCAAGTTAGCACAGTAGGGGGCACAGGTGGTGCATCGGCCAATCATCTCTCAGTCAGTCGACCCGTGGCACCTGGGTCTGCCCCGTGACCTCCTGCCAGCGGGCGTTCGACACTTCACGTGGCCTCAACGTGCACATAGCCTGGCACAAGCGCCATTGTGACGTCAACGCCACTTAGTGGCGAATGGCGATTGTTGTTGTTAGAGGTCCTCGCTAACAGCACTTTCTCCAACAGTCTGTTAAAAGGCTTTACGGGGGATATTTGTCTTTTTTGTTTGTGTGTATGCTCAACTTCTTTCGCACCGTACGTAGCCAACCGCGCTAATCGGAGGTGCGGGGGAAGGACAACAAACTAAACACAAAAAGCAGTTCTCAAGAAATTAGTTTTCAATCTAGATCAGGGGTGGGGAACGTCCGGCCCACGGGCGCGAAATCATTTGGTGTGGCCCTGCCAAGGCAACCGCAGGCGGGACTCGAAATTCAATCAATCTAGGAGCAAACCTGGAAAAGCAGTTGCGAGTAGCAGCAACATCATCAATACCAGCTAACGTCACACGCCTCACCAAAGAGAAGCAATTCCAGCCATCACATTAGGGGTGAGTTAATTAAATGTTTGACCAAATATAACAGGCTAATTTTTAAGTTGATAATTTTGTATGGTCCGCGAATGATGTTATAAATATCCAAATGGCCCTTGGCAGAAAAAAGGTTCCCCACCCCTGATCCCGACGATTAAAAAGTGCATAGCTCCAGTGGCTTCCTAATAGCGGAAGGAAGAACGTTCCAGACGGCCGAAGGTGGCGACAGAGGAGCGTTGTGGTTGTTGTTGTTGTGGTTGTTGTTGTTGTGGTTGTTGTTGTTGTTGGGGAGATCTGCGGTTGGTGGTTGGTGATAGGAGCTGGCTGGTCGGTCATGGTGGAGAAGGCGGTGGATGGGTGATTGTATGCGTATGTATGTTGAACTTCTTTCGCATCGTACGTAGCCAACCGTGCTAATCGGGAGGTGCGGGGGAAGGATGGGTTGAGAGGTGGTTGCCATGGTGCTGGAACTTTTCAAGTTTATTTTGTTGAAGCAAATGAGGACTCGAGAGACGAGAATGAGTCTCATCAGTCTGCCAGGAGGGGGGGTTGGGCGATTACTGCTGCTGTGTGCACCCACGCTGAGTAATTTGCGGTGTAATTATATATTTCTTAGAAACTTGGCAAACTTGGACCCTGACGCCAACAAACAATGGCCTGCTCTTGCCAACGACGTCACGGGGGATCTTTAACGTCGGATTCCTCGAGCCTAAATAAAGATTTTGATTCACATCCACTGCAAGTCGTATTGCCGCGGTCAACACCACGCCGCAGTGTTTACCGGGGCGGCCGCTGGAATCGAACCGCGTGAGCACCTGCAGCATGCGGCGAACGCGCAAAAGGAGATCATCAGCCTCCTTCCCGAACCTCTCCGTTCATATAAACTTACACTTAAAACGGAATGTTCTTACGCGTCCCATTGTCAGGTGTCGACATTTACTGCCTCGTCAACGGAGTCGGGCTCGCTGGGAGCGCGCTGCTGGTGGGCTGCCAGCGCGGAGTTCTGTGCGAGGTTGCTGGAGAAACACGAGGTGCGTTGCAGGAGGTGGCGGTGGTGGTGGTGGGGAAGGGGTGGGGGGTCAGGCCCCCCCACCCCATCCTACCCCCCCCCCTACTGCCCACCCTTTCCGCCCCCTGACCACGCTTCATAAACCCGTCTCATCCCACTGCTGCATACACCACATATTGTTCCCGTGGCATTCGGGGAGGCACCCCCCCTCCTACCCCCTCCCCCCCAAAGCCCCCCTCCCTCTTCTCCGCCCTTTCACCCCCCTCCCCTCCTCTCCTCCTTCTAACCCCCCCCCCACCTCGCATTTTACGACGTTGTCGGCAAGTAAATAATTCTCCCTCGCCATGAGATTTAAACAAATCGATTATCGATGTGGTGAACATAGCGCCTCCAGTGGCTGTCGGGTTCCTTCCATTCTCACTTGGCGTGGCGGCGGGGAAGCTGACCGGAGCCCCATGGCGTAATTCGAGGGAGGTGCCCACGTCTGCATCTCGCCAGATCGCCGGCAGCACTGATACTGGCATAACGCTTCTGCCAGGAGGGAGGCGGATATGTGGTCGTCTGGAACGCTCTTCCTGCTGATATTAGGAACCCACTGAAGCTCCACACTTTCAAATCATCTCGATTGAAAACTCATAAATAACTACATTTATCCACTTTAATTTTTAATTTAAAGCTTTCGGGACTGCAGGGATTCATATTCTTGGTTCTTTCGGTAAAGTCACGTAGAAGGGAAACAATAAAATAATAAAAATATAAAACAATACAATCTCACGACGTTTCGACTGCAACACAAGCAATCATCATCATTTATTACTTTATTGTGTCCCTTCTACGTGACTTTACCAAAAAAACCAAAAATATGTATCCACTTTTGTTATTTAAATTCTACACACGGGACGCTGGTGATTACATTGAGCAACGTGGCGAGGTTGGCGGTTTGGAGGGATGGCGAGTTGGTAGATTTGTGGATTGGTGGGTTGGAGAGATGGCGAGTGAGCCAGTGGACGGCCTGACGAATTTATCAAACATTGAGGTAATTACTCGGCCTACAGCGCTTGCATGCAAATCCGCTACGCGATGTGGCTTTCCAGTCTAAGCCGGCCTAAAATTAGCGATCATTATCTTGGCCCTTAATTGTCGTGCTCCGTGGTGAAACGCCCATTTAATGGTCCCGTTAGCCTGCAGGGGGTGGAGGTGAGGGGTGTTCTTGCTGGTCAAACGGCCACTGGGAAACACTCAGCTCGCGTTAAACCACAGAGCGATTAACATGGGTTGCAGTACAGCATATACGTAACGGTAATTAGCAATAATCAGTGTCATGGCCATCCATTTATGTAATTGATGCTCCTATCAGGTGGGCGAGTAGGTGAGTGGGTGAGTAGGTGGGTGAGTAGGTGAGTGAATGAGTGAGGAGTCGGTGAGTGAGTTGATGGTTACACCACCGGTGTCTTCGAGGAGGAGGAGAATTATCAGAGGCAGGAGGAGGTCTGCGATGATTTTTTGTGGTCTCGAATGAGGTGTTTAGTGAGGACGTCGTATCTATGTTGAATTTTTTTCGCACCGTACTAAGCCAACTGTGCTAATTGGAGTAGTTCCACTCTGTTCGGAGTTGTTCCACACCACCGTGATAATCCGCGTTCCTCCACACTGTTAGCACGGCAGCTAAACAGCAGCAGCAGCTGCGTCATTACGGATGTCGGAGGATGGTGTCAGCAACGCGACCCCAGGAGCGAGAGAGAGATCGGGACTTGAGGGTACCGTGGAATCCGCGTGCGCTACCTCCTTACGGCTCTCAGGGGAATCCCAAGCAGCGCGAGGCGCCCCTTACCGTTGTGAGTTCCTTGCTGCTGCTGCTGTTGTTGTTGTTGTTTCTCAGGCGTGGTTGGTTGGTGGTAGTGGTGGTGTCACCGTGACTGGGAGTGGTACCACGCAATTAGGTCAACACAAACCCGACATGGCCCTAACATCATAAACAGCGTGGGTGGATACGGGGGTGGAGAGTGGGTTTGAAACTGCCGGTGCTGTCGATCGGAACAGGACGAACTGCGTTTGAAGTTTGGCGTTTCGCTTTCAGAGTACTGTTGATCGATCTCATTCGGTTTGCATAACCGGTAACCGTATGAACAAGCGGTTTTGCCACGCATATACAAATGGTTATGGCAAACAAACAAACAAAAACAGTTCAACGTTTAAGTGAGAAGCGGGAGGGAGCTGCTGCTGCCCACAGCGGTGGCGAGTGGCGATTACCGCTTTGCACGCGCGGTACAGAGGTCGCCACAGGTTCGACTCGGCGCATGCGGCTGAAGCAATTGGGGCGAGCTTCTCAAATGTCAATTCCCGCTCACGGCCAACACCAGTGACGATGATCTCAATCATTCATGGGCCTCCCCTAGATCGACTCAGCCTCAAATGAGTACCTGGTGCGATGTGACAATATCGCCACTGGGGAGACAAAGGCGGTCGGGCGTGGTGTTGGCCACCCACGCTCTCGTGTACCGTTCCGGCCTTCAGAGGTGCTCGCTAACCGCACTTGCCCCAAAAGTCTGTTAAGGCTATACGGGGGTCTTTGTCTTTGTAGTATGTGTGGTGAGCAGCGGGGGGGGGGGGTCAGCGCACTGCGCCACGAACCCAGCGACCCGAGTTCGGTTCCCTGCTCACGGGCCAACATCGGTGACGAATATCTGAACCGGTCTTGGGGCGGCATCCTCTAGGTCAACTCAGCCTTAAAGCGAGCACAGTACCCGGTGCGGTGTGCAAACCTCAGCACTGGGGAGACAAAGGCGGCATGGCCGTGGTTCTGCCCTGTGCCCTCAAACAAAGGGGGTGCTCGCTAACCGCACTTGCCCCAACAATCGATAAGCTTACACAATGGGGTTGGGGGCAGAGGTGGGGGGGTGACACCTTTATCTTTGGATTGCCTGGTCACGTGAGTCTATCGGCGAAGTGCGAGGTTTGCGGTGTAATGTTTTACTGCCCGGGCCATCGAGTTGTGAGCCGCCGAGCGGTGAAATCGAATTTGACTGCGGCGGCGGTGACGACGACGCGTTTGTGGCCGAGATTGGCACGGCGATTGTGACGTCGCGCACCGTGAGCGCGTGTGGGCGCGAACTCGCAAACCTTGAACCCACGACCACGTCGGCAAGGGGAGTGGAGTCATGGGACGGGGAAACGAGGAAGGGAGAAGAGAGGAGAGGGAAGGTCGGGGCCGGGGGGATGAGGAGAGTTATTGGAAATGAGCGGAGGAAGGGGCCGGAAAGCGAGAAGACCTCAGAGAGAGAGAGAGAGAACGGCTTGACGACGACATCACAAGAGACTGGAGCCGGAAAGATGTGGCCACGAATTTTGATTTAAAGCTTTCGTGATAGCAGGAATTCATCTTCTTGGTTCTTTCGGTAAAGTCACGTAGAAGGGAAGTAACAAAATAATAAAAAGAAAACATAATAAAATAATTCTCACGACGTTTCGGCTACAACGCAAGCAGCCGTCTTCAGGTGAATTATTTTATTATGTTTTATTTTTATTATTTTATTACTTCCCTTCTACGTGACTTTACCGAAAGAACCAAGAAGACGTGGCCACGACTTGAGCACGTTGGCACAAGGCAGAGAGGAAAGTGGCGATCTGCCCCGTGGATCGCGATGATGATGAACGAAGGAAGGGGAGCACACGGGTGATGAGGAGAGGGAGCGCCTCGACCCCGCTGTGCACGCGGAGCAGCGCCTGTTTCACAGAGCGCGGCGCCGGGGACATGGGAGGGATTCAGAGTGAGGGTGGCCACACACACGTGCAGATGTCGCGTGAGTTCAAGTTCATTTATTAGGTATAGCCCTGTGAGCCATTCGGCTCTTGAATTGGGTGCAACCGCAACAAACAAAAAGCAAAAACATTAACAAGAAAACATCTTAAAGTGAATATGTGACTAAGTGCAAACAGAACATCCAAGAAAAGACAGTCAAATATTGCAGAAAAAGCACCGTACACAAAAATGTGCAAAAATCCCAGTGGGATGCAAGTCAATCAACAACAACCACAAGACAACTTAGATAAAGGCCATAAGTCTAACTCTGTACTACAACAAACAAACATGGCCAAACCAAAAAACTTATCGAAAATCACCAAAATAAAGCCATAAAAGCAATAAAACAGTGGTTATAGGAACTGTGACCGAATTTTCACAATAAACGACGTGAACAACATGTACTACCAAACTCTGCAGCCATAGCTGGCTGCATGAATCACTTCACAATTTATTTAGGGGAGGCTTGAGCTGATTTGTACCGTTGTATGGTGTAGTGTATAGTGTAGTGCATAGCAGTGGAGTGTATAGTAGTATTATGTTGAACTTCTTTCGCACCGTACGTAGCCAACCGTGCTAATCGGAGGTGCGGCGGAACGACAACAAACTAAGCACGACAATTAATTCTAAACAAAAAATAGTTTTCAGTCGAGATGTAAAAGTGAATAGCTTCAGTGGCTTCCTAACATCGGAAGAGCGTTCCAGACGGCCGCAGAAGCGCATCTGATAGCGCGCGATGCAGTGACTACCGTCTTTGTTCGACGGTTCGCCAAAAGCTGCTAACCACTGCGAGGATGATCGGAGTTCGCGTGATGGTGGTTTATGCTCCTTGAGGAGATCAGCGAGGCAGTGTGGTTCATTTGTAGCGAGCACGTTGTGTGTAATCAGTGCGACCTTACAACGTAGTCGTTCAGCAATCGGAAGCCAATGCAGCACTGGACGGACATGGTCGGAGAGAGATGATTTTAGTTTCGTTCGTATTTATCGCGAGCTCAACTTGGCAGCATTATCTAATCTCTCGCGATTAACTCCCCACCCATTCGTTGGGGGGAATTAGTGTAATCAGCAGACCGTAAATAATTCAGAATTATTTTTGCTTTCGCCAAACGCACTGGTGAGATTACAGGCAGCAGAAGTCAAACATCTCGTAAAGTACTTGAGGATAACGTCACCCCCCTCCCCTTTCCAACACCACTGCCACGTCCCACACACGGCGTTGTTCCAGGGCCCTCATCCAGCAGTGGATTGACACACGCCCTGCACAGGTGTGTACCCTGTGGTGCGACTCTGTTGCCCAATGTTTGTTAATGATTGGGGACGCGGAACACAGGACTCGGGGGGCTGCTTGGCCTGGCCTTGCCCGGGGTTCATGATTAACCCGACCTGGTTAATGGAGACGTGGGAGCGGTGGCTGTGAACTAGTGCTGCCCCCCCCCCTCCTAGGTAGACTCAGCCTCAAATGAGTAACCCGGTGCGGTGTGTAAAATCATCGCAACTGGGGAGACAAAGGCGGTCGGGCGTGGTGCTGGCCACCCACACCCTCGTGTGCCGTGCCGGCGTTCATAGATGCTACTCGCTAACAGCGCTTGCCCCGACAGCCTGTGAAGGCTACACGGGGGATCTTTGTCTTTGTGAACACAATTTTCGATGTGAAACAAAGATGCGATTTCCGGTGTAACGTTAGGAACGAAGACTTGCCTGCAGGAGACTGCACCTCGAAGCGACAAACCGCACGGCGACACAAGACACCGCGTGGTTCATCGATGTATTGCCCCCATTCCTCATTTAGTGCGGGTGAAGGCGCAGCCACTGCAAGTGCTCACTCACGCCACTGATGGCGGAAGGCGCCTACCACTGCAGAAAGCTCTAAAGTTGTATTCGGCCTACTCTTCCACGCTCACCACGACGTCTTGGAAGAGGTGGGCGTACCCACACTTTACCCCACCACACGCGGCCTGTCAATCGACTTCGCTGTGATGTACCCAATTATACTGTTGCGTGTGATGGCAGCAGCAATGACGATGTGGCTCAGGAGCTCGACGCCAATGTCGAGCTCCTGCTGCTGCTGGTCACGACGAGAGGGCTTCAGCAGAGAGAGAGTTCGTGACGTGTCGCTGTTCCTCCTCCTCCGTTGAAGGAACGCAGACGACAGGGTGGTCCAGATGTCTTGTGATATTGTTTTCCTTTGCATATTTATCTTTTAAATGAATCTTAATTTTTTTTAAATTAAGTTTTACAGAATTAAATGGGGGTCACATTATATCTGGACCACCTTGTACAGTGGATTCACTGTACGGTCCATAGTTTGAGTTGTATGGCCCAGTCGCACCACAGTGGCTTATCTTGTAACTCTGTGTAACTCTGTATAACTCTATGTATCTCTATGTAACTCTGTGCAACTCTATGTAACTCTGTGTATCTCTGTGTAACTCTGTGTAACTCTATGTAACTCTGTGTATCTCTGTGTAACTCTATGCATCTCTATGTAACTCTGTGTATCTCTGTGTAACTCTGTGTATCTCTGTGTAACTCTATGTATCTCTGTGTATCTCTGTGTAACTCTATGTAACTCTGTGCAACTCTATGTAACTCTGTGTAACTCTATGTAACTTTGTGTAACTCTATGTAACTCTATGTATATCTCTATGTAACTCTGTGTAACTCTATGTAACTCTATGTAACTTTGTGTAACTCTGTATATCTCTGTGTAACTCTATGTAACTCTGTGTAACTCTATGTATATCTCTATGTAACTCTATGTAGCTCTGTGTAACTCTATGTAACTCTATGTATATCTCTATGTAACTCTATGTATATCTCTATGTAACTCTATGTAACTTTGTGTAACTCTGTGTAACTCTGTGTAACTCTGTATCTCTCCTTTCCAAGGATCGTCACCTTGATGTGGTGGAATGGCTTGAGTGTTCCAATGATCCTGAGAGTGAATCTGTCGAGAGTTATGCTCCTGGTAGGGTTACCCATGGCGGTAAGGTCGAGGGGGAGGTCCCAGACTAAGTAAGATAGACGAATTCCCAGTACCCCCCTGGGTAGGTGGGGCTCTATAGCTTTGTGTGACAACTCACCTCGAAGGCCACTCCAAATTAATACCTACAGCTCTGTGGTTCCCATAGCCGTCTTAACTCACTGAGCCAGATGTGGAGTAATCCTGCGCCTAAAGAGTGGGATCGGTGTGTGCGAGCTGATCTGCACCTCAAACAAACTCTAGCGCAGGCGGGAGGAAAAGCAGAGTCCTACAGCGACGGGGGAAGGGGTAAAACGGTAGGTGCAAGATGGCAGCCGCAGCTTTAAACCTGCATGTGGCTCAGCCGTATTGGTCGTTAAGACTGTCGACTAGAGGCAACAACAACATCCGGCAGCACCCTGAGCGACCAAGCAGCCTTTCCTAGGGACAGCAACGCTTGCTCCTGATGGAGAGAGGCCTAGAAAAGGTGGCCTAAACAAAGCTTGCCTCAACTCACCCGGGTGGCTTACCGCAGCCAACGGGCATCTCTTTACGCGGTCACAAAGAAACGAAACTTCTCAAAATGTGCATGCTGGAATGTTCGCACAATGATGGATGAAAACAACCGCCTACAAAGACGCTCGGCTCTCGTGGCAAGGGAGTTTCCCAGACTTGACATTGACATCGCAGCACTTAGCGAAATTCGCTTCGCAGAGCAGGGATCCCTGACTGAACATGGGGTGGGCTACACCCTGTTCTAGTCAGGGAAAGCCAAAGAGGAGAGACGCCTATCAGGCATTGGCCTCATGATGAAGAACACCATCACTGGCAAACTCCTGAGCCTGGGTGGCTCAGGCGGTACCGGTCCAGCTCCCGACAGAGGAATGCCTCTCCTCCGCAGTGAGCGTTCAAACATTCCACGTGGCCATCAGTAGTGGCTTTTTGTTGTTTCTGGAGGAGCACCGAGGGTAAGGATTCAGTCTTCTGGCTCCGCCAAATGTGGTTGGGCCAGGAAACGTCAAAGACGCCTGTTCATTAAGCTTGTGCCTCTGCCTCTGGCACAAGCTTAATTGTTTTTATCGTCGTTTGGTGGTAGTTAATTGAAGGTGGAGGGGTTACCAGCTCCTTGCACCCATCCAGAGCCTCCATTTGGCTACTGTGGTGGTTACAACCGCCATGAAGGGAAAGGCCAATCAAAATTGGCCCTCCCCCCACGGCACTGCCCACGACAGCGTTGCCATCCGGCACCACGAGGAGGTAGAGGGTTGTTTTTGCCAGACTCATCAGATGGCACAACCCTTGTGACAGACAAGGAAGGTATCATGCATCGATGGTCAGAACACTTTAGCAGTCTCTTCGCAGACAAGCGAACAGTCCAAGAAGCATCCATAGCCAAGATACAATAATGCAAAGTGAGGACTGAACTGGACACACCACCAACATGGGCAGAGATTGCATCTGCCATCAAGAAACTTAAATCACACACGGCACCTGGTATTGATGGGATCCCAGCCGAAGTGTACAAGGAGGGAGAAGATGCACTTCTGGACAGCGTCACATACCTTTTCTCATCTTGCTGGGCGAATGTCGCAATACTGGAAGATCTCCAGGATGCAGTAATTGTCTCCGTATACAAGAATAAGGAGGTGAAATCTGACTGCTCCAATTACCGTGGAATCACCCTTCTCTCTATCACAGGCACAATTCTGAACAGTGTCCTACTGGAAAAATTAGTGCCCATCATTGCCGAAGAAGTCCTCCCTGAAAGCCAGCGTGGCTTCAGGTCAGGGAGGGGAACAGCAGACGCGGTCTTTGTCCTGAGGCAGTTACAAGAAAAGTGCTGGGAACAGAACATGGGCCTCTATGCTGCAATCATTGACCTCAACAATGCTTTTGACACAGTCAGTCGTGATGGTCTCTGGAGAATACTGTCCAAACTGGGCTGCCCTCCCAAGTTCCGTACCATCGTGCAGCAACTACACGTCGGACAGAAAGGCCACGGGGTCAAACACAACGGAAGCCTCCCCATCAACAATGGGATCAAGAAAGGTTGTGTGCTGGCACCAAAACTCTTCGTCATATTCTTCAGTCTGATGCTCCAGGGGGCAAAGGAGGGACTGACAGAAGGCCTCTACGTCCTATTTCGGACCGATGGCCGTCTTCTTTTCAATCTTCGGTGTCTCTTTGGCAAGACCAAAACCAAGGAGCAACATGTTCTGGAACTGCTCTCTGAAGATGACTGCACTCTTCCTACACACACGGAGAAGGCCCTACAACTCATTGTGAACTGTTCCTCTGAGGCGGCTATTGCTTTTAGCCTGATCATCAGCCTAAAAAAACCAGAGGTGTTATACCAGCCCCCACCTCGTAGAGTGTACACCGCACAATCAATCACCATGGACAACACCCATATCAACGCAGTGGAACAGTTCACATACCTGAGCAGCGTAATATCCAAAGACTCATCCATCACCAAGAACATTGACAACAGACTTGTCAAGGCAAACTGCAGAGCCACTCACTTCGCCTCACCACAAAGATGTAGGTTTCCAGGGCAGTTGTAGTAACCACCCTTCTATACGGCTCAGAATCCTGGGTCCTGTACCGGAAACAACTTAAGCTGCTGGAGCATTTCCACCAGCGTTGCCTGAGTTCAATCATGAACATCAGATGGCGGGACTATGTCACAAACAACATAGTCCTGGAGAGAGTTCTGACACCCAGCATGAGTCCATCCTGCTGCTTCGTCAGCTACGCTGGGCTGGCCACGTCTGGGGCATGGAGGACAACAGGATGCCCAAAGCAGTCGTCTACAGCGAGCTGTGTCATGGGAAGCGAGACGGGAGTGGACCTCGCAGACGCATCAAGGACCACTGCAAACAGCAACTGACTGCTGCGGGTGTCGTCACCCGAACCTGGGAGCTCGGGGCTGGGTGCTCTGTAATCCGAGGAAGCGGCTAAACGAGCAGAGCGAACGAGGCACGACGCTTAAACAGAAAAACGGAGGCGCAGAAAGACGACCACCACGGACACGTCCTCCTGCCAACCGCATGAACCTCATATTCCTCCATGATCTTCGCAAGCGAAGAACCAGCCGACGATGTATCTCTACGTATCTCTGTGTAACTCTGTGTAACTCTGTGTAACTCTATGTAATTCTGTGTAATGCTATGTTTCTCTATGTATCTCTGTGTAATTGTGTATCTCTATGCATTTCTATGTAACTCTATGCATCTCTATGTAACTCTTTGGATCTTTCGGTAAAGTCACGTAGATATAAAAATTATAATAAAAAATAAAGTGAATAAAAATTAACCAAAAAACCACTAATTTAGACTGTAGCCTGATTCTTAATCGGAGTGAGTGCACTGGCAATCTCTAATGTAGACTGTAGCCTGGTTCTTAACCTCGGTGAGCGCACTGGCAGTCTATAATGTAGACTTATTCTGGTTCTTTCAGTAATAAAAAATAAAATTAAAATAAGAATACAAATGAAAAACAAAACCCACGACGTTTCGATCGCAAGACAAGCAGTCGTCATCAGGAAAAGGGGGGTTAGCCTCCCAAGGCAAACCAGGCAATCATGGCTGGTGTCGGGGTTGATTGCCTGGTGGCCCTTTGATTGGTGTAGACCTACTGCCGGTGTCGGGGTCTTCTCCTACATTAACATTAGCTGCCCCGCCCATTCTGCTGACTCACTTGGGCTACGCCTATCCCTGAACTTCTATAAACAGTTTGCCTTTAGAGGCTAACCCCCCTTTTCCTGATGACGACCGCTTGTGTTGCATCGAAACGTCGTGCTATTTTAATTTAATTTATATTACTGAAAGAACCAGAATAAGCCTACATTATAGACTGCCAGTGCGCTCACTCAGTTTAATAACCATTGCTACAGTCTACATTATAGACTGCCAGTGCGCTCACTCAGTTTAATAACCATTGCTACAGTCTACATTATAGACTGCCAATACGCTCACCAGCTGAAAACCCAGGCTACAGTCTACATTATAGACTGCCAGTACACTCACCAAGGTTAATAACCAGGCTACAGTCTACCTTATAGACTGCCAGTACACTCACTCAGCTTAATAACCAGGCTACAGTCTACATTATAGACTGCCAGTACACTCACCAAGGTTAAGAACCAGGCTACAGTCTACATTATAGACTGCCAGTACACTCACCAAGGTTAAGAACCATGCTACAGTCTACATTATAGAATGCCAGTATGCTCACTGAGGTTAAGAACTAGGCTACAGTCTACATTATAGACTGCCAGTACACTCACCCAGCTTAATAACAATTGCTACAGTCTACATTATAGACTGCCAGTATGCTCACTGAGGTTAAGAACTAGGCTACAGTCTACATTATAGACTGCCAGTACACTCACCCAGCTTAATAACAATTGCTACAGTCTACATTATAGACTGCCAGTACACTCACTCCGATTAAGAACCAGGCTACAGTCTACATTCGTGCTTTTATTGTATTTTTATTATTTTTTAATAAACTTTCTTTTTATTATTGTATTTCTATCTACGTGACTTTACCGAAAGAACCAAAGAATATCTATGTAACTCTACGTAACTCTATGTAACTCTGTATCTCTGTAACTCTGTACCTCTATGCATCTCTATGTAACTCTGTGTAACTCTGTGTAACTCTATGTAACTTTGTGTAACTCTGTGTATCTCTACATAACTCTATGTAACTCTATGTAACTGTGTAACCAGTGGCGGCTCCTGCAAAATCTCTCAGGGGGGGCAAATGTCTGGATGATTTATAAGGATAAGGTCCACCCATGCAAAGGATAAATTAACATCTTAAGCATGTAAAGGCAACTTCACTTCTTTAATATTAATGAAAAATAAAGTGACTCTTACAATACATCTTGTTTGTTTCTATACTCACTATTAATACAATCCACTCAAGTTTCTTTTATTAAAGATTCCACTAGGTGGCGACAAATAATATTGTTGGATGCAACGTGCTTACGTATGATGACGTAAGCACGTTAGTGCGAGCCCTCCCGGAAGCCATAGAGAATGCATTGCAGCGCCCCCCATTCGAAAAAAAACATCTTTGAATGTAAGTCTATGGGACCACTCTGGGCGATTCTCAGCCGGAGTGAAATCGCCCAAAAAGAGGCGGTACTCCACAGAACGTGACATGACGCTGATTGGACTATATCCAGAGGCACAGTGACGGCTAGCGTGACTCTGTGGTTGAATGACATTGGTGGTGCGTCGCCCAATCGCCCTAATGAAGAAACCGCCCCTGTGTGTAACTCTATGTATCTCTACGTAATTTTATGTAACTCTGTGTATCTCTACGTAACTATGTAACTCTATGTATCTGTACGCGTATGCATCTCTGTGTGTCTCTGTGGGTTGCTGCATGGCCACAGTCGCACCCACTGTGGCTCGCGTCTTTAATCTTCCCATTCACGAAGGCGATGTGGCACTGCATGGGGCCGCTGCTGCTGCTGCTGCAGCTCGCGACGTGCTTCTTCTGCTGGGTGCCCGCAGAGGGAGAGAGGCGGGGTGGAGGTGCGGGATTTCAGAAAATCGCTTCTCAATGTTGCGGCTGCCGCGCCGGGAGATGGAACACAACCGGCGAATCCCTCTGATCCAGGGGGGGGGGGGGAGGTGCTGCTGCTGCTCACCTTTCACACATTGGCATCTCCCTCCGTTTATCATTCTTTCCATAATGTTTATTACGGAAGGCAGGACGTGGTAACCCGGCTGTTATCGGGGAGGAGGTGGCGGTGGGGAGCGGTTTTCCATTCGGTTACCGGTTTTTAAGTTACCGGTTTTGGCAACCGGAATCCGCGGTGGTTCAGGGGTTATCGCTCTCCGTGCCAAGGTTGGGGGCGGTGCGAGGCGTGTCGCCAAACCGGATCCGAACCGGTTCTGCGGGAGATCAGCGGGGCCGAGATGATGGCGAGATTAAGACTGAGAGAGGAAATGTTGTGTTAATGTTGCGTGGTGAGCGTGCGCGTGTGTGCGTATGTGTATGTATGTGTGTGCGTGTATGTGTATGTGAGTGCGTGTGTGCGTGTTTGTGTGCGTGTGTATATATGTGAGTGCATGTGTGTGTATGTGTGTGTGCGTGTGTGTGTATGTGTAGTGGGCTCAAACGGAGGCTCAGACGTTCTCTTGGAGGCAACGCATTGATTAATACCAACACACCAACACAAACGGGTAACTGCCCCTTCACCAGTTAAGAACCTACGGTGGTGGACCACCAGGCTAACTCCACCAACTGCACTGGGAGTAGCTACGATGGACGGGACCCCAGCTTGGGTGCCGTATTGGTGACTTGTCTTCGGCCGTAGCGCGTGGAGCCTTGAGGATCACAACAGAAGCCGGCCTCACGGGGGCCCGGCTCGTATCTCCAGTGTGGCGGGGCTCGCTCCGAAACCTCGCCACGACCCCCTCCTGGAATCCTCCAGGATGATCTCCAAACTCGACACGTGGTCACTCCAGCCCCCCTTTGGGGGTCATCGGGTAGACACCTCCGGTTACGTGCCCTCCGGGGTCAACCAGAGTGCCATGGCCCCTTGAAACCCCGTTCCGAGGCCGGCACCCTATCCTGTAGGGGTTGGCACTGCACGCAGCGCGTCAAATGAGTACCTGGTGCGGTGTGTAAAGCATCTCCACTGGGGAGACAAAGGCGTGGTGATGGCCACCCACCCTCGTGTCCCGTGATGGCCTTCATAGTTGCTCGCTAGCAGCACTTGCCCCAACAGTCTGTTGAGGCTATAAGGAGGGAGGGGGCAATTGGGGATCTCTGTGTGTCTAGTGGGGAGCGGTTGTGATTCGCCCATGAACTCTCTCACTCCCAATCGCGCCTGCATGTTCTCCAGAACCTCACACACACACAGGCAAAGGTCACCCGTGTAGGCATTAACAGACTGTTAGGGGAAGTGATATGAGCAAGGCACGTTACACCAAGGGGTAGATGGCCAGGATCACTCCCAGCACCTTTGTATTCCCAATGCTAATGTTTACACACCGCTCCAGGTACTCATTTGAGGCTGAGTCTACCTAGGGGAGGCCCAGCACCGGTTCAGATAATCGTCACAGGTGTTGGTTCGTAGCGCAGCGCGCAAACCACTACACTACCGCTCCCCATCACACACTTGCAACACCCACCCACACTCACCCACCCACACTCACCCACCCACACTCACCCACGCACACTCACTCACGCAAACTCACCCACCCACACTCACCCACGCACACTCACCCACCCACACTCACCCACGCACACTCACCCACCCACACTCACCCACCCACACTCACCCAATCACACTCACTCACGCACACTCACCTACCCACCCTCACCCACGCACACTCACCCACCCTCACCCACGCACACCCAACCACGCACACTCACCCCCCCCCCACACTCACCCACGCACACTCACCCACCCACACTCACCCACCCACACTCACCCAATCACACTCACCCACGCACACGCACGCGTGCGCACTGTACCCCGTGGTGAATGTGCACACTCATCCCGCGCGCAGGTGACTCGGTTACGCAAGACCCCCCTCCCTCCTCCCCCGCCCCCCCACGCCCCCCGCCTGGGTGGGTGCCCCCCCCCCCGCTGCCCCCCTCCCCCCGCTGCCCCCCTCCCCCCGCTGCCCCCTCTATCTCTGCGGTGAATTTTGTTTTTTTTTCAGAGTTACAACTTCAGTCTCTTCTCAGTCTTCATTGAACACAAATATATGAACCACTGCCGAGCAACGCCGACTACCTCCTCCATCCCTCATTTGCCGACGGCCACCATCCTGCCTGGCAGCAGCTTCGTGCTGACGACAAAAAGCAGATGCTGCTCATACTGCTGCAGGAGCTGCTGCTCCTGCTGCGTCAGCCGAAGCAGCACCGGCAGCAACTTCACATGAAGGTGCAGCAAGCAATTAGCTGTTTATGCTTGAGCATTGCAGCGATGATGTTCAAGGAGGTCCATGCCTATGTCGAGGTCTGATGCTGCTTCAGGCCACGACGAGAGGGCTTCACCAGAGAGACTTCGTGTCGTGTCGCTGTTCCTCCTCCTCCGTGGAAGGAGCGCAGACCACAGTGGGATTAATGTGCGGGCCGTCGTTGGGTTGCATGGTCACAGTCGCACTACTGTGGCTCGTCTTCCATTCTCCATTTACGAAGATAAGTTCATACATTTGCCTGTTGATGTTCTGATGCGGTTGATGGATACACCAGTGGTGAGTGGGTGAGTGAGTGGGTGAGCAGGTGGGTGAGCAGGTGAGTGGGTGAGTGAGTGAGCGGGTGAGCAGGCGGGTGAGCAGGTGAGTGGGTGTGTCTTCGAGGAGGAATGCCAATTAGCGATGAAAAGCAAATAGCCATCACGTGCCTAGCGAGGAGCAATGGAGTTGGTGGAGTAAACTGATGTTAGACGCTCTGTGAGATTATAAAAACATGAATGAGAAACACACAAAGACTTTGTGGCTGCACTGCCAGTCGCTCCGCTCTCGCTACTGCCACGGCCACCGAGCCTCTTCAGTGGTCCATTCCTGCACCCCCGGGAGCTGGTGCTGCTTGTGTTGAAGCAACGCCGCTGACATTAGTCTGCACGCTCCCCAGAGGGCCCGTGTGGCTGATGGGACGTGTAAACAAATGCACCCCAGACCGCATTCGCCTTCCCCAAATACACAAAGATAAAGGTCCCCCGTATAGATCTGAACAGCCTGTTGAGGCAAGTGCTGTTAGCATGTAGCAGCACCTATGAATGCCGGTAAGGCAGACGGCGGGCTGAGTGGCCAGCACCACGTCCGGCCGTCTTTGTCTCCCTGAGTGTCGGTGTTTACTACACACCGCATCAGGTACTCATTTGAGGCTGAGAAGACCTCGGGGAGGCCCATGACCGGTTCAGATAATCGTCACTGGGTGTTGGGACGTGAGGGTGAGTGGGTAATCGAACTCGGGTGGCCGGGCTCGCAGCACTAGCGGCTCCGCGCCTCCGAAGACACACAGGGACACACGCACGGACACGGGCCAAGAACTTTTTTAAAAATCAAAAACTGACAAATGTGTCATCGGAGCGTGGGAGGCACGAATGCTCGGAATTTACACCGAGACGGAGAGAGAAGAACGGCGATCGCAGCAGCCACGGACGAGGTGGTGGGGGGGGGTTAAGGAGCCGGGCGTGCGGTGGCTTGGGCCGCAGGAGAGCATCGCCAGGAGCGGATGGACGATGACGGTGGTGGTCGCGGTGGTGGTGGAGCAGGAGGAGCAGGAGGACGACTCCGTGGTCGAGACGTATGACGGCGTAGCAGCCTCAGAGTTGAACGCGCCCCCCCCCCCCCCGCAACACTGGGGACGTCCACTGCGGAGATGGAGCGGTGGAAGCCGGCCGCTTGTGCGCACGCCGCTACTCCAATTAGCACGCGCGGCTCCCTCCGTGCGTTGCCAACGAAGTTCAACAGACACGAAGATCGTCCCCCTCGTGCAGCCTCAACAGAGTGGCGAGGCAAGTGCTGTTGGCGAGGCGCTATGCAGCCTGAACAGACTGGCGAGGCAAGCGCTGTTGGCGAGGCGCGATGCAGGCCGGCACGGCACACGAGGGCGACGGCGGGCAGCACCACCCCGAGCGCTGTTGGCGAGGCGCGATGCAGGCCGGCACGGCACACGAGGGCGACGGCGGGCAGCACCACCCCGAGCGCCTTTGTCTCCCCGGTGACGACGTTCACACACCGCACGATGTCTTCCTGGCTGAGGAATTTCTCCTCTCCCCCAAAACCTCGCAGAATGCTCAGCAAATCTGCAAACCTGTTCCTGGGGGTCGGAGATTGGATCACCGTTCTTTCCCCTAATTATGGTGATAGGCGTGGCGCTGCAAGTTACCTTTTTGATGGAATTAAACAGTGATGTGTGATCGCGGGCCACTGAGACAGATTATATCTCCTCAGCAACCTGCGACCACCACCCGCCCTTGAAATGCCTCATTGCTCTCCGAACCTCCAAGCAGAGGCTACGGTAAGCCTCCTCTTTCTCTGACGTGGATGATGTAGACGATGAGAGTGGGCCTATTGCTTTTTCTCAGCCAGCCTGAACACCTCCTCTGTCAGCCAGGGTCTCTGGGGAGGTCTGGACCGTGTACCCAAAGCAGCCATTGCAGCTGCACGAGCCACAGTCGTAAACCTCGCCCATTTCCCATCGACATCAGGATTGGGGGATGATGCCAACCCCAGCTACAAGCGATGATGAAATTCTCACTTGCAACTTTCATCAGCGAGCTGAGACCAGGCCACTATGGGTTTGAATGGGGTTCTGAGTGGAACACCCACCACCAGAGTGGAATAATGGCAGATGACAAGTCGATGGTCGGTCGGCAGATCAGCTCCACGGTAGGTCCTGGTGTCTAGGGCATGGCCCGCGTCTGCTGGTCCGTCACTATGTAGTCCAACAGATGCTCTTGCTTGGACCCGGCATGCATCCATGATGTATGAATGCGCTGATGACGGAACAGCGTGTAGGTAGTTACAAGCCCATGGGCTGCACAAAAATCTAGCAGCCTCCTACCGTTATTGAGCTGATCTCACCCATGCGTTCCAATCACTCCAGACCAGGTTCCAGCATCATGACCAACTCAGGGTATTAAGGTCACCCAACAGGATTACTCTATTCCGAGGGGCCACTTTAGCTAGCACCTGTGACAGGAGGTCATGAAAGGCATCTGACTCATCAGCCTTGCCTGTATCCCTCCACTGATGTTCATCTTCAGTGGCGGCATAAGTAATCGACAACCACTTCTCACCTCTGGTTGATGGGAAGGTGAGCCCAAAGTAGCCTGGGGCTTACAGCTTCCCACACCTCACTGCCATGCTCCCACGCCCCCTTCATTCGTTTGTTCAGAAGAAGAGCCACTCCCTGTTGTTGGGCAGTCTCCTGCCCCGAGT
This sequence comes from Lethenteron reissneri, assembly GCF_015708825.2. NCBI lineage: Eukaryota > Metazoa > Chordata > Hyperoartia > Petromyzontiformes > Petromyzontidae > Lethenteron > Lethenteron reissneri. The sequence continues at coordinate 1,586,709 of NC_083796.1, read as the reverse complement.
AGAGGACTGTTCACCCCTCATAGTGGCAGGAGCCAGAGCTCGTTCACCGGATCTCCTGAATACCACAGAGATCCAGGCAGTACTGGTCCAGCTGCTGACAGAGGAGTGGCAGCCTCTCCTCTGCAATGAGCATTCGAACATTCTACGTGGCCACACGAAGTGGGTTTTTTGCTGTTTCTGAAGGGTAAGGATTCAATCTCCTGGCTCCGCCAAATGGGGTTTGGCCAGGAGACGTCGTAGACGCATGTCCCCCGAGGGCCTCCGGCACAAGTTTAGTTGGATATCTTTTTTCGTGGTTAAGTGGTAATTAATTGAAGGTGGAGGGGTTACCAGCCCCCTCGCACCCGTCCAGAGCCCCCTTTGGCCGCTGTCGTGGCTACAAACACCATGAGGGAAATGGCCATTCGAAATTGGCCCTCCCCCCATAGCACTGCTCACCACAGCATTACCGTCCGGCACCAACGAGGAGGAAGGGGGTTCTTTTGCCACACACACACACACGTGTCCACACACACACACACACGTGTCCACACACACACACACACGTGTCCACACACACACACACGTGTCCACACACACACACACGTGTCCACACACACACACACGTGTCCACACACATACACGCACGCCCCCCCCCCAAAAAGCAGTTCCACAACCCCACCCCCACTCCCCGCCCCCACCCCGCCCCCACCCCCGCCCCCACAACTCCGCCCCCACTCCCCGAAAAAAAAAATCAGAATTCTCGAGAAACAGCGAGTTGTTTTTTATTATTACAAAATATGTACAACATTTTAACGATGAAACGTCTTGTTAGGCAAAACCCGAAGCTTTAAGTTCAAAAGCGCCTCTTTTTGATGTCGTGTCTAAAAAAAAGTGCATTACTCGTTTTTGTATCTTGATATATCTCTCTATATACACACAAAGACAAAGACCCCCCAGGTAACCTTCAACCAGGCTGTAGGGCAAGTGCCATGAGCGAGCACCTACGAAGGCCGCACGACGCACGAATGACATGGGGGGGGGGTGTAGCCAACACCAATGACCGACCGCCTTTGTCTCCCCAGTGCCGATGGGGCTTGTTTCTGTACACACACAGCGCACCAGGTACTCATTTTGAAGTCTGCGTCGACCGAGGAGGGGAGGCCAAGGAACCGGTCCAAGATAACTCGCCGTCACTGTTATTCGGAGCGCAGTGCGCTAACCGCTTTGCCACCGCTCATCCCCCCACACAGAGAGACTGAGTTGGGCCTGCGGCCACACTGAGCGGCTGTGGTTCGCTGCTGTTGCCAACGTTCGTTTATCGTCCTGGGATGTTGCTATCATCTCCCCGGTCTCTCTTTACAACGTTGTTTATAATACACGGCGGAGTTCTGGGCGGCTCCAAATTCATCATCGCATTGTGTCTCTGTTCCTCTTTTTCTCTGTGTTCGGTGAATAATTTGGCCCTGATTCTGCTTCCCCAAGTACTACCGCTTAGCTATTCCTTGTATGACAGCAAGCAAGGCACACCGAGCTACGTAGCTCTTCTTCTGACGCGGCCTGGCCACAAATGATAACTTACACGAAGCCGGATTATCACGTGGAAACTTACAGCAGCCAAACACTCGAAATCCTGGTTCAGTCCACGGAACTCGCTGTCGAGGTGTGCGAGGGAGTTTGGGAGGGCCGGGGCTTGGGGCTGACTGAAGGCCCCGTCTGCTGCACTACTGCGCACACAGCGACCTATGGAGAGAGGGCGCCGTGGTGGCGAGATGTTAATTACCTCGCCTGGTGTGCAGGAGGTCGTTGCTTCGATCCCGACCCCGGTGCCTGATGCCTGGATCTCTCCCCGTGATCGCGTGGGGTCTTCTCCGCTCCACATTTACAACCAACATCACGCGTTTAGAGTATTTGGCTGCTATAAATGTCCACGTGATGAGCTACTTTGTTGAGCTATCATTTGTGACCTGGTCGCTTCTGAAAAAGAGCTGCACGGCTTACAGTGGGGGCCCTACCCGGTGAGATCAAGTTAATAGAGACACGTGTCCCGGGGTTCTGGTCTACAGCCCTGAAACGAAAGGCAGACAATTCAACAACAAAAATCGAGGACATTTTTTTTTCGTGGGGGGAGAAATAAATAAGTTCTCTAAAATCGAATACTTTTGTCTCGAAATATGGCAACAGCCCCGAGCGAATGCCCCCCCCCCCCCCGCCAGGTATAGTTTCGCCCCCGGGGCCCACTGCCACCACCCACAGATCAGCTTCCAGCGGCAGCCAGTTCCCACCGGCATGGAGCGTGGGGAGAACGTGGAGAGAGATAATTCGATTAGGGGACTTGTGTTTTTTGTTTTCAACAGACACGCAGCGGATTACTCACCCGGCCGCCCGAGCGATGGCTATCAGATGTAATCTCTCTCTCCTCTTCTCTCTCTCACCCCCCCCCCCCTTGCTCGCTCTCTCACAAACTCTCAAGCTGAGTGGCATCATGTGATGCACACGGCCAACCCCACTCGCTCGGCCAGTTTCCGTGCCAGGCAGCCTGGCAGCCAGCCAGGCAGACAAGCTGGCAGACGGCGAGGCAGGCAGGTAGCTACCCTCCAGTCACATCATTATAATAAAGCCAATCACCCAGACAAGTAAGCAGGCAAGCACCTAGCCAGTTGACAAGCCAGCCAGTTATCTAGGCAGATGTTCAGCCAGTGACCTAGCCAGGGAGGCAGGCAGGTAGGCAGCCAGGCAGTCAACGAGCTCGTCATCAAGATATCTACATTGTCAGGTAGTCAACCAGTCACATGGCCAACCACTTGACCAGGCAGCTAGCCAGTCAGTCGCCTTACCTCCCCAGTCACTCAGCTACCTACTTACAGCCAACCAGGTAACCAGACAGCCAACCAACCAACCACCTAGATAGCCACCAACCCGAGCCTCCCAGCCACTTGAGCAGCTGAGCCACCCACCCAGCAAGCGATCCGCCCTCCGTGGCCGTGACCCCACGCTCTCTTGACAATCTCTCTCTGAATCTCTCCGAATCTCTATCAACGGCTTCCGTGTCGTTGTCCCGCGTGACCTCCCGACGCCCGCAAGTGCTCGTCCGTCACTCCGCACCCTTGTTCACGACACGAGACGACAACGCCGTCGCGTCTCTCGCCCCCCACCCCACCCTCTCTCTCAAACTATACGCGCGGACACACACAGACACCCGCACGCACACACGCACACACACACCCGCGCGTGTGTGTGTGCGATCTCTTTGTCCAGGGGGAAGGATGCGGGCGGAGGGATGGGGAATGATTCTTTAGGCCCAGCCTGATTGTGATGTCACCGCTCGCCCCAGGTCGGGTATCGTTGGGCGAGACGTCTTTGATGTTTACACCAAGCTGAGCCCGGTGCTCTGTTATGTCTCTCCGGGTGGAGGACGGGGGAGGGACGGGGGAGGGGCGGGGGAGGTGGGGGGGATTCTCGTCGGTCGTGCGGCTCCGAATAACGGGGCCGGGTGGACAACCCGAACCCGCGTCGTCCGAGAGCCACGGTGATGTTTTCTGTCTGAAGTGGGGATGGGGGTGGGGGCGGAGGGGGAGCGGTGCCCCTCCAGGAAGCACCTCCAGCAGACGAGTCCTCAGATCAGCCAATTAACCCGACCCTGGCGATCGCGCCCCGCGCGTGAGGACGGGACACCTCGTCCATGGTTTCGTGGAAATCCCACGCGTAAAGTGCCCCCCCCCCCAGACTTTGTCTCCCCCGCGAGCCTCTTCGGCTGAACGAGCGAACGCCACTGTAACGACGAGACGGAACAATCGAGAGTCGATACAAGTGAGGTGACACCGGTTAGAGTTCTGGTCAGGGGTTAGGGGTCAGCGGCGTTCAGATCATGGACCCCATGTGGCCACAGCTGCTCAATGCAGATGCCTCCCCTTTTCGTCCCCAAAACGCCGACAGTTTCCATCCGTGCGGCGTGGAAACCCTCCGTGTCCCACGAGTGGCTGGGCCTCACCCCAAGCCTGCGCCACTAATGAGGCGCTCTCAGCATTTGGCCTTTCGTGGGATTTTTTTTCGTCTCCTCGAGTGTTTTTTTGTACAAGTGTTTTTTTTTTATAGTTTTTGTTCCTCTGCGTCTTTTGTCACGAACTCTCTCGCTCTTCACGAGCGACTCTCAAACGCCGAACTGTCTCGCCCCCCCCCCCCCCCCTGCCGAGAGGAACGGCCTCTCGCTCCCGCGCTCCTCCTCCACCGCTACTGCCGCCACCACTCCATTAATGCCCCCCCCCCCACCAACAGAACTCACGCTCCCCACTCAGGAACCCCCTGACCCCGCGACCCCCGCCGCTCTCCACGGGTCTCCACGGCGACGATGGTTTTCACCGTGAAGGGCATTTTGTCTCGGTGGAAGGCGGCGATACAAAAAAAGAAACCACGGCGCTCGGTCCATGCGTATGCACGTACGCACAGAAGCGCACTCGCTTCACGCGGCGTCCCGGCCCCTCTGGCCGCCCGTCACTCCACGACGCTCGCGAGGGCTTCGTCAGGAACCCCGACGACGAGGGCCCCACCCCCTCGCCCTGGGTCTGCCCCCGTCGAGTTCCCGCCGCCCACCCCCACCACCCCACCACCGCCACGCACGTGCGCAGGGGCGTTGGGCCGCCCGTCCGGCCGGGCGGGCGCGTGGCGACGGCTCCAATCGCCGCGAGTGCCGGCGTCGTCGTCGCCGCTCCGGGCCGCCGGGTGCCAGCGCCGGGCGAGGAGAGAGTTCTCTCGCGAGCGTGCCGGGCACGCCTCGTCCCGTCTCGCCACGTCCCCCGCCGTCGTTCGCCAAGTCCTCACGGTCGAACAAATCCCACCCCGCGGGTTCAGGGCGCGCGCGGTCGCGCAACCGAGTTCAGTTTGTTTCGTCTTGGGGTTTTGTGTTCTTCGCTCCGCCGCGCTCCACCGCTGCCCAGGGCGGCGGCGGGCGCTACGACGCGAGCAGCAGCAGCAGCAGCGGCGGCACGGCGAGGGAGGCCAGGATGGTGAGGAGCCCCCCACGGTGGGGGGCCCGCGGGGCATGCCCACGCCGCGCCGTCCCCGTCTGGTGCGCCGGAGACGCTCCCTCGGCCACGCCGTCTGCCGTGGGGGGGGGGAGTGGAGGAAGAGTAAGGGAGGGGGGGTTGAGAGGTTAATGAGTTAATGAGTTGGTCTGTCGGAAAGACAGACGGCTGCTTGCGTTGTGGCCAAAACGTCGTGAGAATTGTATTTTATTAGGTTTTATTTTTATTATTTTATTATTTCCCTTCTACGTGACTTTACCGAAAGAACCAAGAAGATGAATCCCTGCAGTCACGAAAGCTTTAAATCGAAAGTTAATGAGTTGTTGACGAGTTAAGGAGCGGCGCGCTCACGAGGGAAGAGACGCTGCGCTCGCCTCCCGTTTTACAGCCCTGAGCCAGTGGTGCTGGAAATTCCACATTCCTATGTCGGGGGATGAGACTTTACAAAAGACCGATTTTATTGCCTCCGGAGACAGGGATCATGGGCCGAGTCAATCCGACCGGGATGTGGACATCGCAGCCCTGCACCGCAGACGCAGACGAGACCAAGCGCCCCCCGCCCCCACACCCCCCGCTCCCCCCCTCCCGGGAAGACCCCGCTCCCAGAAACAATCTTTCAGCGGAGGGGCGGGGAAACATCGCGGCACCCCCCACGTGTCACCCCGCGTGTCACCCCGCGTGTCACCCCACGTGTCACCCCGCGTGTCACCCCGCGTGTCACCCCGCGTGTCACCGCGCGGGAACATCGCGGTACCCCACGTGTCTCCGCGCGACGCCGTGATGGAGAGCGCTCGGAGCTAAAATACAAAACCCAGAAGATCCGCCACCTTCGTCACGCACCTGTCCCGACCCCCTCCACACACATGGGGGGGGGGGGGGAGGGGGGGGAAACAAAACTTGGAAAACAATACCGCGTGTTTATTCCTTTTCACTCATCCTATCAGCCACGGGCGCCTTCCCTCTGGGGAGCGCATCATCCCGGCAGCACCGGTTCAACACAGGCAATGCCCTGGGACCCGCTTCGAAGCTCAGCGTCTCATCGGCAGGCTCAGGATCCTTTGCGCCTACGCCGCCACTTTCAGGGCAGGAGGCTGCGCTCCTGTCCCTCTCTATATTAATAAAAATAGTGTTGCCAACGTCCCATCGGTCACGCAGACCTCTGCAGCCATTTTGTTAATCCACTGCTGGATGAGGGCCTTCCCACACAAACACACGTGTGTATATACATATACTTTATATATACTCTATACATATGTTGTTTGTGTATATATACTCAACTATTTTAATATTAGCAGGTAAGGCCCACTCAACTATATAACTCTTTTTTAGAAGTGACCTGGGCACAACTGAATGCTCAGCAAAGCGGCTTATCATATAGAAACTCATCATAGCTAAGTACTCTAATCGCATGCTGATTATAAATGTGGAGGGCCCGGAGAAAAATCCACGCAACCACAGGGAGAGAGAGACACGCAAACTCCAACTAAACAGCAGCAGGCGTCAAGGGTCGAGATTGAACCCACGAACTCCTGCACACCAGGGGTCAAGGTAGTTCACATCTCACAACGATGGCTTCAACAATACACCCATAGACAACCCCTTGCTTGAGACAATCCACTGTTGTCATCGCATCGTTTCAACACCGCGATGATTGCAAAGTTAATTACAAATATATATTGTGTAGATAAAATGTTCTATTAGAAATATATAAAATATATATTCAGCTTCGTCCGCTGATTCACTCCGGTTCCTCGCTCACCAGCGGTCAGTCGCCCTTCTACCTCGACTGCCATGGTCACAGCTCCCCTGGATCTCACTCCTTGACTTCTCCACCTGACACCGTCTTGTCCCCCACACCGTGATCAACCACCACCACACTGTGATCAACCACCACACTGTGATCAACCACCACCACCACCACACTGTGATCAACCACCACCACCACACTGTGATCAACCACCACCACACCGTGATCAACCACCACACTGTGATCAACCACCACCACCACCACACTGTGATCAACCACCACCACCACACTGTGATCAACCACCACCACACTGTGATCAACCACCACCACACTGTGATCAACCACCACCACACTGTGATCAACCACCACCACACTGTGATCAACCACCACCACCACACTGTGATCAACCACCACCACCACACTGTGATCAACCACCACCACCACCACACTGTGATCAACCACCACCACCACCACACTGTGATCAACCACCACCACACTGTGTTCAACCACCATCACACTGGGATCAACCACCACCACCACCACACTGTGATCAACCACCACCACCACACTGTGATCAACCACCACCACACTGTGTTCAACCACCACCACATTGTGATCAACCACCACCACACTGTGATCAACCACCACCACCACCACACTGTGATCAACCACCACCACCACACTGTGATCAACCACCACCACACTGTGGTCAACCACCACCACACTGTGATCAACCACCACCACCACCACACTGTGATCAACCACCACCACCACCACACTGTGTTCAACCACCACCACACTATGTTCAACCACCACCACCACCACACTGTGATCAACCACCACCACCACACTGTGATCAACCACCACCACCACCACACTGTGATCAACCACCACCACCACACTGTGATCAACAACCACCACCACACTGTGATCAACCACCACCACCACCACACTGTGGTCAACCACCACCACCACACTGTGATCAACCACCACCACCACACTGTGATCAACCACCACCACCACCACACTGTGATCAACCACCACACTGCAGGTCACAACAACACACTTACTCACCTATCCACTCACCCACCCCCTCACCCACTCACCCACCTCCTCACCCACTCACCCACTCACCCACCCCCTCACCCACTCACCCACTCACCCACCCCCTCACCACACTGCAGGTCACCTCACTTCTCTCTTCGCTTCCTCCCTCTCACTGCTCCACTTCACAATAACTCATGCTCCCGTCATCTTCACCCCTCCCCCCTCCCCTAAGGTGTCACAGCAAAACCCTTGGCTCAACTCAAGAACACAAACGATACATCGCAACTTGTGATACTCGTGCTGCTTGTAGCTGGCTGCTTAACGCATGGAGGAGGGGGGGGGGGTGAGCCCTGTGCTGACTCAGCAAACGGCGCTTGAAATAAATAAATCGGTAAATAAAATAAACTTCCAACTTCCGTCGCTCCACAGCGGAACGCATCAATTAAGTTTCAACAAAATCAATTAACGCCCGCCCGCACGGGAAGCGCCACTCGGCGGAGCGGAAAATAACTCGGCGGCTGGGGAGCGGGGCACTGGGGAGCGGGGCACTGGGGGGGGGGGGGGCACTGGGGGGGGGGGGGCACTGGGGGGGGGGGGCATAAAAATCTAAACGGCGACAAAATCCTCGCTCGGCCCGGGGAAAATAAAAAAACTTCCCTTGCGTTGTCGAGAGCGGTGGCGATCGGCTCTCTGGGACCGCAGCGATAGTCACAGTCGGAGAGTCGCGGAGACACAAACAGAAGCCGCGGGAACATTCTCATGGGGGCGCGGCGCCTCTCCGGGGTGCGTACGGGGCAGCTGGTCGGGCGAGGGGTGGGGGGGGGGGCCGCGGGGATATATGTAGAAAAAAAGTTGCAGCGGGGAAAATAAAAAATGAAACTAAATCGTTATAAACACCGCGATGGCGATGGCAGCGAAGCGCAGAGCACTGGGGCATCGCTAAAAAATTCATTGGTTTTCAGATTTTGACTTTTAAATTGAACGCCGAGGACGAGTTGTGGAAAATTGGAAGTGCGGCTTATCCAGCGAGCGATTTATCTCACGGGCCGCAGAGAGTGGACGCGGCTACGCGGCCGCGGGAGGGTTTGAGGTGGGGGGGCCAGGCTGTGAGAGTGGGCGAGTGGGAGAAAGAGTGGGCGAGCGGGCAAGAGAGTGAGAGAGGCAGGCGAGAGAGTGGGCGAGCGAGCGGGAAGGCAAACGAGTGGGCGTGAGAGTGGGCGAGCGGGTGAGAGAGCGGGCGAGCGAGCGGGCAAGTGGACGTGAGAGTGGGAGAGAGAGTGGGCGAGTGGACGTGAGAGTGGGAAAGAGAGTGGGAGAGAGAGTGGGCGAGTGGACGTGAGAGTGGGAGAGAGAGTGGAAGCGCGCGACCTCGCAAGCCAACAATAATGGGGGCAATTGGGCGCACGAGTGAGGGAACGGGAGGAAGCGGCTTTTCTTCTTGTTAAACCTGTTCGCGTTATTTTCTCACACATCTGCGAGAAAGAGCTTTGTAGCTCATCGGATTCCTATAGTATGAATAAATGTTCAGATTCTCGGTGTCGCGTCCCGGCGCGGATGTAACATCTGTACCCGTGACGCGGCCGTCAGCACGCTTCACCGGGGGGGGGGGAGAAGCCGGCGGTCAAACCCCGGAGTCGAACCCAGAATGTGAGCGGTGCCGAGTTTAAGCCTCGCTTCTCAGACCGGCGTGCAACGCTGCAGCACGCGGCTCCAGGTGTGCCGCTGTGTTTTAGGAACCCAGAGGGAAGGACCTCATTCACCCCCCCCCCCCCGTCCTTGCCCCAGCAGCAGCAGACAACCGTCGACCTCCACCCTCCATCAATCCTCTCTCTGTCGCGCAGCCGCAGTCGGGCAAACGGGCGCGAAAGGCGCAGACACAGGGACACGTGCAGAGACACGCAGAGAGAGACGCAGAGATATAGACAGATGCGGAGACACTTGCACGGACACGGAGGCACTCGCACAGACACCGAGACCCTCATGCGGTTGGGCAAATTCTTCTCGCGGATTTTGACAGCGCACCCCCCCCCCCCCGATTTCCTTGATCTCGATATAAGATCAGCACCAGCGAGGAATCGTGAATTCTCTCTCCGCAACAATCACCCACCCACCCCAGTGAGTTTCTGAGAAGCATTGCGTTGGTGGGCGGGTGAAGTAGCAAGTGTATGAGTAGGGAGGTGAGTTGGTGGGTAGGTGAGTGAATTAGTGGGTAGGTGAGAAAATTAGTAGGTAGGCGAGTGAGAAGGTAGATGGGTGAGTTAGTGGGTAGATGAGTTCGTGGGTAGATGACACGTATGGTTGGGTGAATCAGTGGGTAGGCAAGTGAATCAGTGGGCGGTACAGCGAGTGGGCGAGTTAGCGGCTGGGGTGGGTGCGTCAGCGAGTGAGGAGTAGGTGAGCGGGCGGGTGAGCGGGCACTCACCCTGCTGATTGCGTGGCCGTGGCTTCCTCTGCGGGGGGCTGCTGGGGGTGGGGGTGGTGGTTCGGGTTGCTGATTGGCGCGCGGCGTGGGGCGGAGGAGGGTGGAAGAAGCGGCGATGGCGCAGCAGGGTGGTGGAGGGGAACGTACACAGGGCGGGGATGAGGAGAGGAGAGGGTCACACGGGGGAATGGCAACGGCATGGCGCGATTCTCAAATACGGAGGAGGAGGAGGGGGTGGGGGGCATCACAGCAGCAATAGACTCCATAGAGTCTATTACAAAGAGAGCCATCAACTCACACAGAGACCCACAGACTCACAAAGAGACTCATAGACTGACACAGAGACCGATAAACTCACACAGAGATCTGTAGATTCATACTGAGATCAATAGACTCACATAGAGACCCATAGACACACAAAGAGACCCATAGATCCACACAGAGACCAAAAGATTTACACTGGGACCAATAGACTCACACAGAGACCCATCAACTCACACAGAGACCCATAGACTCACAAAGAGACTCATAGACTGACACAGAGACCGATAAACTCACACAGAGATCTGTAGATTCATACTGAGATCAATAGACTCACATAGAGACCCATAGACACACAGAGAAACCCATAGATCCACACAGAGACCAAAAGATTCACACTGGGACCAATAGACTCACACAGAGACCCATCAGCTCACTTAAAGACCCAGACTCACACAGAGCTTCATCGGGGTTGGACTCACATTGTTGAAGGTTAAGCGCATGGGTTGGTTTCACCTGAAGTCTTTTAAATAGACCCCCTACATACCTACTATAATCACCCAGGAATGTCTGTCCTTAATGCTCGTTACGTCACTCCACATCGACCAGCTCCCCTCATTAATAATCATGAGCAGGTGACGTCCTCCAAATGGACACCCCCCCCCCATTCCATTAATAATAATTAGCGGGTGACGTCACTCCACATGGGGGGCCGAGGCGCCTCCTCCCCCCTCTTCGGCGTCAACTCACAACCCTCACTACAAAGGCAGAACCCTCTCGTCACGCCATCTCCGTCACGCTATTGACACATTAAAGTAAAAAGGACGTCATGATGAACAAGGGATTATAACCTTAACATGAATTAAGTCTGTGTCACCGCGCCCTTACTAAGTGCACACTAGTTGATGCAATGAAAATCACGTCACAGTCTGCCTTTCGCTTGCAAGTTTCAGATTTACTGCAATACACCCGTCCTTGGACGGGCAAAAGGCTCGTCAACAATAATCCCATTCAACCTTTTCTCTCTTAAATATCAATGAAGTAAACCGACTTTGGGGACTCAACGAGGGGCCAATTACCCCCACGCCCCCCACTGAGGATTTTCCGCTGATTGGAAGGGGAAGGGAGGGAGGGGGTGAGAGGAGAGGGGCGGGAGAGAGGGGGGGTAGTGGGGGGGGGAGAAGAGGAGGGAGGGGAGGGGTATTGGGGGGACTAACTTACTTGGGGCACAGCAGACGGACACTTTGAGACGCAGGCACTTGTGGTTGTTGCTGCTGTTGTGGTTGTTGTTGCTTTTGTCTTTGGAATCTGCAGATGCGGCTGCAGTACACACACACAAAGACAAAGACCCCCCACAATGTAGCCTTTAACAGACTGTTGGGGCAAGTGCCGTTAGCGAGCACCTATGAAGGCCGGCATGGCACACGAGGAAGTTGGATGACCAGCACCATGCCCGGCCGATTTTTAACACACCGCAACAGGTACTCATTTGAGGCTGAGCCGACCTAGGGGAGGCACATGACCAGTTCAGACAATCACTGGTGTTGGCCATAAGCGAAAATCGAACTCGAATCACCGGGTCCGTAGCGTAGCGCGCAAACCGCTACACCACCGCTCCACACGCACACCAATTAACACAGAAACACGTATACACAAGGGGAGCGGTGGTGCAGTGGTTAGCCCGTTTCCCTATGAAACCACACATCTGAGTTTGAGTCCCGTGTGTGCGCACGTGTCAATGGAGGAAGTGTCCAATAGTGTGTGCGTGTGGATGAGAGGTGGATGTGCGTGGGTAGAGAGTACAGCTGATGCATCTGCCAGTCATCTCAGTCAACCCATGACACCCGGGTCAGTCCCGTGACCTCCTAACAGGAGCGAGTCTTCCACACTTCACGTGGCGGCCTCAAGGTGCACCTAGCCTGGCACAATCGTCGTGGTAACGTCACCGCCACTTAGTGGCGAATGGCGGTTGTTGTTGTGTGTGTATATATATTTGTGTGTGTGTGTTTATTGGTGTGTGTGTGTTTATTGGTGTGTGTGTTTATTGGTGTGTGTGTTTATTTGTGTGTGTGTGTTGGTGTGTGTGTGTGTTTAATGGTGTGTGTGTGTTTATTGGTGTGTGTGTGTGTTGGTGTGTGTGTGTTGGTGTGTTTGTGTGTGTGTGTTTAATGGTGTGTGTGTTTATTGGTGTGTGTGTGTTTAATGGTGTGTGTGTTTATTGGTGTGTGTGTTTATTGGTGTGTGTGTTGGTGTGTGTGGTGCCGCAGGCAACGCTGTGGTGGGCAGTGCCTTGGGGGGGAGGGCCAATTTAAATTTGCCTTTCCCCTCATGGCGTTTGTAACCACCACAGCGGCCAAATGGGGACGGGTGCGAGGGGCTGGTAACACCTCCACCTTCAATTAATTACCACTAAACCACGACTGATTTTTTTTTTATTAATAAGCTTGTGCCGCAGGTACCGGGGGGGGACAGGCGTCTATGACGTCGCCTGGCCAAACCCCATTTGGCGGAGCCAGGAGACTGAAACCTTACCATCGGGGCTCCTCCAGAAACAACAAAAAAAATACGTGTGGCCACGTGGAATGTTCGAACACTCACTGCGGAGGAGAGGCTGCCACTCCTCTGTCGGGAGCTGGACCGGTACCGCTTGGATCTCTGTGGTATTCAAGAGGTACGGTGGACCGTCTCTGGCTCCTGCGACCGTGAGGGGTGGACAGTCCTCTTCTCGGGGCAGGAGACTGCCAAACTACAGGGAGTGGCTCTTCTTCTTAACAAAAGAATGAAGGAGGCGTGGGAATGTGGCGGTGAGGTGTGGGATGCTGTAAGCCCCAGGATACTTTTGGCTCGCTTTCCCATCAAACCAGAGGAGTGGTGGTCGTGGTTACATATGCCCCCACCGAAGACGAACAACTGTGGAGGGATACAGACAAGGACGATAAGTCAGATGCCTTCTATAACCTCTTGTCACAGGTGCTAGCGAAAGTGGCCCCTCGGGATAGAGTCATCTTGTTGAGTGACTTCAATGCCCGAGTTGATCATGATGCTGGCACCTGGTCTGGAGTGATTGGAAGGCATGGGGCAGATCAGCTCAATAACGACGGCAGGAGGCTGCTAGATTTTTATGCAGCCCATTGGCTTGTAATTACCAACACGCTGTTTTGGCATCAGCGCATCCACACAACCTCATGGATGCATGCCGGGTCCAAGCAAGAACATCTTCTGGACTACATAGTGACGGAACAGTGAATGTGGGCCCATGTCCTTGACACCAGGACCTACCGTGGAGCTGATCTGCCCACTGGCCATCGACTTGTCATCTGTAAGATGCACCTGCCATTCTTCCACTTCGGTGGTGGGTGTACACCCAGGACCCAATTCAAACCCTTAGTGGCATAGTCTCAGCTAGCTGATGAAAGTTGCAAGCGAGAATTTCATCATCGCTTGTGGCTGGGGTTGGCATTGTCCCCCACTCCTCCTGATGTCGAGGGGAAATGGGCGAGGTTTACGACTGTGGCTCGTGCAGCTGCAATGGCTGCTTTGGGCACACGGTCCAGACCTCCCCAGAGACCCTGGCTGACAGAGGAGGTGTTCAGGCTGGCTGAGAAAAAGTGACAGGCCCACTCTTATCGGCTATAGCATCCCACATCGGAGAATGAGGAGGCTGACCGCTGCCTTCGCTCAGAGGTTCAGAGAGCCGTGAGGCACTGCAAGGATGGGTGGTGGTCGTGGGTTGCTGAGGAGATGGAGTCTGCCTCAATGGCCCGCGATCACAAATCGCTTTTTAATTCCAAAAAAAAGTAACCTGCAGCGCCACACCTATTACCATCATTAGGGGAAAGAACTGTGATCCAATATCAGACCCCCAGGAACAGGTTTGCAGATTTGCTGAGCATTTCTGTGAGGTCCTGGGGGAGGGGAAATCCCTCAGCCTGGAAAAAAACGTGGGACAAAGCGGGGATGACCCTGCTGAGGCTGCAGTCCCTCAAATATTGGAAGAAGAAGTCACCACCTATGAGTGGCAGGCTGAGGTGCCATCCGTTGAGGAAGTGCTGAAAGCGATCCAGAGTCTGAGACCAGGAAAGGCACCGGACAGAGATGAACACCCAAGCGAAATGCTGAGGGAGGGTGGTGTTTGTGCACAGACTGCCCTACATGACATCATAACAGTCTGGAGCACCGGACAGGTTCTGCAGGATTGGAAGGATGCGCTGGTGGTCCCCCTCTTTAAGAAGGGGGACCTCATAGACTGTAACAACTACAGGGGCATCTCACTCCTCGGTGTGCTGGGAAAGGTTCTGGCAAGGATTATTCAATATCGCCTTGCTAGACACGCTGAGGCTTGCGGAGCACCAATGCGGTTTCAGGAAAGGGCGATCCTGCACAGATGCCATATTTTTTGTCCATTTGCTACAGCAGAGGTGTAGGGAATTCTAACAAGACCTACATCTCTGCTTTATTGACCTGGTCAAGGCCTATGATACCATCAGTAGGCCTGGGCTCTGGGTTGTTCTTCATGCTTTCGGAGTCCCTGACCCTCTGCTCACGATCATTAAGGGCCTTCATGATGGTGAGCATGCCCGGGTAAAACTCTGTGGCTGGGAGTCGGAGCCATTCCCTGTACACCTTGGGGTGCGACAGGGATGTCCTCTGGCTCCCACAATGTTTAACATCTATTTCGACCACGTAGTTCGTGAAGCCTTCAATAGCTGTACCGGAGGAATTTCCATCTGGTACAGATACAATGGGAGGCTGATCGATGCCCGGGTGCTGTCAAGGGATGGCTCCCTATTGCTCGAACATGTTATATATGCCGATGATCTGGTAATTGCTGCTCACTCAAACGAGGAGTTGGAGGTGCTGCTGCTGAACCTGGAGCTTGCCACTAAGAGGTGGGGCCTTACCATCAGCCCCACCAAAACTAAGCACACCTGTCTGGGTATTTTGTACCATCGGACACTCCACCCGGACAAATCCAAATTGGTGATAGGACAGTTGTGGAGAGAGTGGAGAGTTTCCCATACCTGGGCAGTGTGCTCATGACCGGCTCCGGTTTAACAGCAGAGGTCTCACTCCGAATCCGTCGAGTGGCATTATCTTTTCATCGGTTACGTAACGCTGTGTAGAAGCTACCTGGTCTCTCGCTCCGCACGAAGCTTCAGGTCTTCTCGGCCACAGTCATTCCCTCCCTTCTCTACGCTTGCGAAACGTGGACCCCCCTAATGGAACATATTCGCCAATTAGAAACATTTAGGCTGGCCTGCCTAGGATCCATCCCGGGTTTAACCAGGCAGGATTGTGTGAGGAGCTCACAAATCCTTGAAAGATCTGGACAAAGTCCCATCGGTGAGCTCCTACGGCAGGCAAGCTGGGTTGGCTCGGTCATGTAGCCTGCATGCCCAGCTACCGCATGCCTAAACAGCTTTTGTTCGGCCAGATCGAGGGGGCTAAACGAGTGCGGCACGGGCTAGAAAAGAGATGGAATGACATGGTACAGGAGGATGTGGAGCTGAGTGGACTTGCCGATGACTGGTACCAGCGGTGTCAAGATCGGCCTCTGTGGAGGAGGCTCGTGAAGGACGCTGCTGGGCAGTTGGAGGCAGTCGCCCTCCAACAACAATGGAGGACGGAGGAGCTACGCTCATCAACAACGAGCGGAGCGCCGGGTGGCTAAAGCACAGCAAGTTGGCACAGTAGGAGGCACAGGTGGTGCATCAGCCAGTCGTCTCAGTCAGTCGACCTGTGGCATCTGGGTCTGCCTCGTGACCTCCTGCCAGCAGGTGTTCAACACTTCACGTGACCTCAAGGTGCACATAGCCTGGCACAAGCGTCGTGGTGACGTCACCGCCACTTCGTGGCAAATGGTGGTTGTTGTTGTGTTTATTGGTGTGTGTGTGTCTATTGGTGTGTGTGTGTCTATTGGTGTGTGTGTGTGTTTATTGCTGTGTGTGTGTGTTTATTGGTGTGTGTGTGTTTTTATTGGTGTGTGTGTGTCTATTGGTGTGTGTGTGTGTTTATTGGTGTGTGTGTGTTTATTGGTGTGTGTGTGTCTATTGGTGTGTGTGTGTGTGTTTATTGGTGTGTGTGTGTGTTTATTGGTGTGTGTGTGTGTATATATATTGGTGTGTGTTTACTGGTGCGGTTATGTATTGGTGTATGTGTGTATTGGTGTGTGTACGTGTTTATTGGGGTGTGTGTATGTGTGTTTATTGGCGTGTGTGTTTATTGGTGTGTGTGTGTATTTATTGGGGTGTATTTGTGTGTGTGTGTATAGAGTGGGGAGCGGTTGGGGAGCGATAGTGTAGCAGTTAGCGCGCTGCGCTATGAACCTGGCGACCCAGATTCGATTCCCGCTCACGGCCATCATCAGTGACTATTATCTGAAACGCTCCTAGGCCTCCCCGAGGTCGACTCAGCCTTAAATGAGTACTTGGTGCGATGTGTAAACATTGCCACTACAGATACAAAGGCGGTCGGGTGTAGTCTTGGCCACTCACCCCCACGTGTACCATTCCAATGTTCATAGGTACACACTAACAGCACTTGCCTCTCCAGTCTGTGAAGGCTATTTGGGGGATCTTTGTGTTGATCTATGTTGGTGTGTGTGTGTATTTGTCTTTGTGTGTGTGCACTAAGATCCATCACCTCCGCAGCTCAATCAAGTGCAATTTCGTCTCGGCTGTCAGTGTAAATCACGGCCCTGCAGCCTGCAGGGCTCCTGTTTAATTCCCTCTTTCAGCACCGTGTGTGTGTGTGGGTGTGAATATGCATGCGTGCGTTTGTGCATGAGTGTATACGGGTACATATGCATGCATGCTGGTGTATCTGTGTATGTGTGCTGCTCACGAACAGCACTTGCCCCAAAAGCCTGTTAAGTGTATATGGGGGACCTTTGTCTTCATGTGCTTGTGTGTGGGTGTGCTGGCCACCCACCCCCTCGTGTGCCGTGTCGCCCTTCCTATATAGGCGCTCGCTAACAGCACTTGCCCCAAGAGTCTGTTAAAGGCCTTTTGTCTTTTAAGTGGGTACAAAGACAAGGGCTGTTAGCGAGCACCGATGAAGGCCGGCACAGCACACGAGGGGTTGGGTGGCCAACACCACTGTTGGTGGACAAGCGATGTTACTGAGCACTTATTGAGACTGGCATGTTTACACATCGCACCAGGTACTCATTTGAGGCTGAGTCGACCTAGGGGAGGGCCAGGACCGGTTCAGATAATCGTCACTGGTGTTGGCCCGTGAGCGGGAATCGAACCCGAGTGGCCAGGTTCGTAGCGCAGCGCGCTAACCACTACACACACATGCATTCCGCATGTGTGCATGTATATCATTTAGGCGGCGGTAGTGCAGTGGTCAGCGCACTGCGCTACAAACCGGGCGACCCGAGTTCTATTCCCGCTCACAACCAATAAGAGTAAGAGCGAATTTCATCCGGTTCTCGAGTTCCCACTAGATCGACTCGGCCTTGAATTTGTATAGAATATCAACAATGGGGAGACTAAGGCGGCCCGGGCATGGTGCTGGTCACCCACCCTCTCTCGTGCGTGTGTGTGTGTGTGCGTGTGTGTACCATGCCAGTCTTAATAAGTGCTCAGCAAGAGCACTTGTCCCCAACAGCCTATTAAAGGCTACCTGGGGGAACGTTGTCTTTGTGCGTGTATGTGCGCGTATGTGTGAGTGTGCCTGAGTTTGTGTTTTAAATCGGCTGCTCGCGAAGCTGCACCAGCGTCCCGCAATCCACGAGCCCCTCGCTTGAGACAACATAAATAGGCGATGTTTCGGACTATGATCCTTCATAACACGAGAGACACAGTGGACAACAGAGTTGAAGACTAGCACTGGTTCACATCGTGGAGCCTGATAGAAGTCACAATTGAAATATATTTTCTCATCACCAGATATTCAAATTGGCACGTGAATAGTCGGTCTGATGCTAGCTATTGGGCAATAAACAAACCCCCTCCAATAATCACAACGCATTTCCTACTCAACAAACTCATTTATATTCAAAGTAAAGTTAAACTATTTAACCAGATAAGGCCCACTGAGCTATGTTATAGCTCAAAGAAGTAGCTTATCAAGTGGAAATGTATAGCCGCCAAATACTCTAAACGCACGATTCGAAATGTTGAGGCAAATGCTGGAGGACCCAGAGAAAAATCGCCACGACCACGGGGAGAGAGAGACATGCAAACTCCAAATACACAACAGGCGTCAGGGTCGTGATCAAAACCATGACCTCATGTATACCAGGCGAGGTAGTTAACATCTCATAGCGACCGTGGTGCCCCAAGTTATAAATTGTTGCTGGCGCATTGCATGATGGGAAAACTTGTAAGGCCAAAACAAGCTAATTAGCGATGCATTCCCAGGTCCAATTAGCGTCTCAATGGGAGGGGCCAGCCTTAGTTGGGTTACTCGGCATTTGTGTTGCCCTTTAGGGCGGCTGGCCCCCCACTCCCCACCCAGATTTGGAGGCAGATCCTCGTGGTGGCGAGTGGGGTTGGGGGGGGGGGAGCTCAAGTTCAAGGTCAAGAGGCGACCGCGGCCGCTGCTGGCGATCTCACCACGTGGGGTGACATTGCCCTCTCCCCTCTGCCAGATCCTGCAGCAGTTGCACGGTTTGACCTCTGACCTGCAGGTTGTGCTACGAGTACCGTGGAGTGGGTCGGGGTGAGCGAGCTGAGAGTGTTCCGGGATTGTGTTACTTTGTTCAGCTGTAGGGGCTAGAGTTGGATTTGGGGTTAGGATCACAGGTGATGGTGATGTTAACTACCTCGCCTGGTATACAGGAGATCGTGGTTTTGATCCCGACCCTGACGCCTGCTACTGTATATTTGGAGTTTGTATATTCTACACGGGCAAGGAGAAAGAGCCTGATGGTGGCCGTGTAGATTTTTCTCTCCAGGTTTCTCCTCCACATTTCGAATCAGCATGCATTGAGAGTACTCGGCTGCTATAAATGTCCACATGATGATAAGCCACTTTGGGGAGTTATCGTTTGTGGGCAGGTCGCTTCCGTATCGCTATATAGCTCAGTGGGCCTTACCTAAAATAAAAAATAGTTTAGTTTAATGTTCCTCCACAAATGATGAGGGCGGCGATGGCGATGGCGATGACGATGGTGGTAACAAAACTGCCAATGGCAGTGACGACAGCGATGACGTCCAGGTGAGCGATGTTGAATCTGCAGGCCGCAATGGTGATGATACTGGCGATGCTGGTGATGTTGGTGATGCAGGTGATTCTGGTAGTTATGTTCGTGATGGCCCTGAACTTGCGAATAACAAAGTGAGTGCATTGCCATACGATGACGATGATGATGATGACGAAGCCACTGATGGGGCAAATCTACACAGTGGCATTTCCACCGATTGGCAAACTAATGGCTACGTGCGTACACCTCGTAACACGTAGGGACAGCTGCCACTTGAGGGTGGTGGGGGGGGGGTCCTTCGGCTCGGACTACAGCAGGGTACTTGAAACAGTTGTGGTGAGGGGTGATGCCCGATGCTACAGGCAGCCGAGGAATGTCACGGCAGACGCCACCTCGCAGTTTGCATCGCGCCGCGGAGGAGGAGAGCCGCTTCACTCACAGATGTAAAAGTAGTCCCGGCCGGAGCGGAACTCGAATCCGGCGGAGAAGGGCGTGAAGAGCTGGAACTTCTCGGAGAAGCGCAGCGCCGTGGCCGGCGCATCGGGATTGTCGCAGCGCCAGCGCACGAACCCGCCCGACGTAGTCACACCGCGCGTATCCCTCCGCGTTCACCATGAACAGCTCGTATCGCTCCTTGGGCGGCGACCCGGCCAGCGTCGCCACCGCCGTGCCGTAGTGCGGGCAATAGACGTCCAGGTAGTCGTTGATGTTGACCTTGAGCAAGAAGTCGTCCTTCTGCAGCCTGCAGGGCGAGCGAGCAAGTGGGCGAGCGGGCGAGAGGAGGGAGAGCGGTGTCAAATTAAATGTCCCAAAGCCTCAGCTTCGCATGGTGCAAGATGGTGTTTTCAAAATAAAAGTCTGACGACGCACGAGCCTCAAGGTGGAAGCAGCGGCATCAAAGTAAGAGTCCTAGTTGCAGGGCACAGTCTCGGAGGCGCGCCGGCCAGGCGCTCGATGCCAGCGTCAAAGTGAACGTCTCTCGTGTCAAAATAAAAGTCGGGGTGGAGGAGGCACGGGGGAGCTTGAGGGAAAGATGAGGGGGGGGGAGGTGGGCGGTTGGGGGAGAGGTTCAGAGAGGAGATGAGCGGAGATCGGAGGAGGTTGGTGGGGGGCGAATATGGAGGAGAAGGAAGTCAGTTTGATGTGACACAACCCGGTGAGGAGTCAGGAGACCAGGAGGGACCTGGAGGCCTGAGTCAGATCCCACGTGAGCACCGTTCAATGTCATTTTTAGAACGTGGCTAAATGTGGACGTTGGCGGTGGCACGCGGTGGGCTGCTCCTGCGAATGGCGTCACGGGGCTCCGTAACGTCCACCGCGAGCGAAGCGGCTGGCGCGGAGTGGAACCGTCAACGCCGTCACTCGACGCTGTTACCGGGGCGGCCGCTGGATTAGAACCGCGAACCTCTGCGGCAAGCGGCCGCGCCGCCACCCATAACGGGGGAGGGGGAGGAGACGGGGAGGAGTGGAGGGAGAGACGATGACATGGCAGGGATGGGGCTGCCATGGGAGAGGAGCAGGGGGTGCGGGATGGAGGGAGGGGGGTGGTGCAGGGTGGAGAGGGGTGGAGGTTGGGGGGGTGCGGGTTGCAGGGGGGGTGTGGGGTGGAGGGGATGGAGAGGGGGTGTAAGGGATGCGGAGTAAAGGTGGGGGGGGCCTGGCTCCCATCGCGACGCGTGCCCACTGACCCGACGCGAACCCCCGCTGGCCGCGGGACCCCGGGACCCCTTCTCGGGGTCGGTTTAAGGGGTTTAAGGGGATTAGCGGGCGAGACGCGGGGTCGCGGTTTACACGCGGCGCCCCGCGTCGCTCCCTCCGTGCGCTCTCCACCACGGGAGCCCCCAACCCCCCTCCTCTCTCCCTCCTCCCGCCCCCATCACCCTCCTGCCCCCCCCCCCCAACACAGCGCTGTTTGCGAGCGCCTATTAAGGCCTGCCCGGCGCACGACGGGGCGGTGTCGATGGCACCGCCGCCCGGCCGCCTTCGTCTCCCCGGTAGCGAGAGCGATATTTTACACACCGCGCTCTCGGTCCTCGACATCGGGAAGGCCGGGGACAGGTTCGGATACCCGCCGCTCTTCTCGGTCGCGCGCGCCAACCACGGCGCCACCGCTCCCCACACACCAACACGACCGCTCCCCACACACCGCCCCATGGGATTCGACCAAACCCCCCCCCCCCCCCCCCAAAACCCTGAAAGGAGCGTTTTTTTAGGGTTGACACGGCCGAGTGATCAAGAGAGAGAGAGAGCGGAGGAGAGAACCAGGGAGGGGTGTGGGGAGCAGCAAGAGAGGGAGACCGAGGGAGAGAGTGAGAGCAAGACAGGGTAGAGCGGCCGAGCGGAGGAAGGGGAGAATCTGAGACGAGCCAGCAAGGCATCGTACAGTCGTCATCGTCATGGTACTTCATTTATCTTCCCGGCTTGAGGGAGGGGGGGGGGGGGTCGCTGTGATCAGAGCGGTCGACCCACAATCGCAAGGTCAAGAGGTCAAATAAAAGTTGGGGTCAAACACAGCCCACCGTCAATCCAAGGTCTACACAAATGAGCACCACTTTGTGGCGAGTCCAGTTGAAGTCGATTCGCGGGCAGACTCATCCGCACCAAGGGAATGTGGAATTTCCACCTCTCGCTCTGGGCTGCTCTAAGAAGGGCACTGAACGTCGATGGCGTGGGTGACGGGCCTTCATCCAGCAATGGATAGGCAATGGCTGGTGACGATTATGATGATGGCGGTGAAGATGATTTACCCGGGAGAGCCTCAGCGAGTCTCAAGCTTCGTTTTCGGGATGGTCCTGCTACGTCGGGATCAGAATCAGAATATGTACTTATACTGGAGGAGGAATCCGATGAGCTATGAAGCTCTTTCTGTCCGGGGATGTTTTACGGTGTCACGGCTTCGTGATGCAGGAAACCGGGAGGGACCCGGGCACAAAAAAACCTCCACTGAAACAACGGGGACATCACATGCACAGCTCCGCACAGATGCATCCATGAATCCAGCAGCTACCTCCGCCTGCCATCCCGCGACCACCAACCTCGCAAACCGAGTACGCTCGGCAGCTCCACACATCTCCCCACGTGACCCACCAACCCCCCCCCCTCCCACACACATCTCTCCACGTGGTCTATCACCCCCCCCCCTACACACACACATCTCCCCACGTGACCCACACCCCCCCCCCCCCCACACACATCTCCCCACGTGGTCCACCAACCCCCCCCCACACACACATCTCTCCACGTGGTCCACCAACCCCCCCCCCCACACACACATCTCTCCACGTGGTCCACCCCCCCCCCACACACATCTCCCCACGTGGTCCACCAACCCCCCCCCACACACACATCTCTCCACGTGGTCCACCAACCCCCCCCCCCCCCACACACACATCTCTCCACGTGGTCCACCCCCCCCCCCACACACATCTCCCCACGTGGTCCACCAACCCCCCCCCACACACACATCTCTCCACGTGGTCCACCAACCCCCCCCCCCCCCACCACACATCTCTCCACGTGATCCCCCCCCCCCCACACACACACATCTCCCCACGTGGTCCACCCACCCCCCCCCCCACCACCACACATCTCTCCACGTGATCCCCCCCCCCCCCCCCCACACACAGCCTCCGCTGTGTGTGGGGGGCGGGGGGGGGTGGCTGGAAGGAGGAGGAGGGTGAGTTAGGGGGCACTTGCGAAAGGGGATTAAAAAGGGGATTAGAAGGGGGGTGTCCACCAGAGGAGGCGGTAGAGGGGGGCTGTGTGGGGGGCGGGGGGGGCTGTAATTCCCCCTAAAGGGTCTTTTAGTCCCTCTTGATCTCCAAGTTTGCTCTTCCCAAGGCGTCCGCGCCGGCAATAGTGTCGAGTTTTTTCCCCCTCCTCACCCCCCCCCCCCCCCCCACCGTCTTTGTGTCCCCTTTCTGTGCTTTGTGCGATTCGCAATTTCGCGGCGCTGTTTGCCGTCCTTTAAGCAAATCCCGGCCGCTTTGTTCCGCCGTCGTGGTCCGAGTCGAGAGAGAGAGAGTTGAGGGGATTTTTTTTTATAAAAAAAAAAAAAATTTGGGGGGGAAGTGGTGGGGGGGCCGGGATGGGGGAGGGGAGACAATGAGACGCGGGGGTCGGGCTGCCTGGAGGAGGAGGAGGTCACGGTTTGGTGGAGGGCGTCTCGCGGCTCCTCCGCATCGGTTGGACACCGGGCAGAGGCTTTGTTGCGTCATCGTCACCGTCACCAGCGCCACTGTGATCGTCGTTATAGCGGTCAATTTAACAACAACTTTTACATATTCCATGCGCCCACGGCATAACAAACTGCTCGGTATCATCATCGGCATCATCAGTTTCGTCATCATCGTTTTCATGGTCATTGTCATCATCGTTGTCGTCGGCAGAACACTGTGTAGCACAAAAAAATGTGTCCCTGGGTAGTGAGTGTTGTTTCTTAATTGCTTATGCCTCAAAAGTACTGAAAATGGCGATTATTCTCCACAATCTTTGCTTTTGTGACCAGGACAGTGATATTTTTAAATGTACCTACAGTAGAACCTCGGAGATCGAACGCACCAGAACTCGAACAAATCGGTGTTCGAACGATATTTCCGAACATTTTTTGCCCCGGAAACTGAACGAAATTCGGAGGTCGAACGGGGCAATCGCGAATTGAAAGAACCTGTACGGCTGAGACGCGTATGGGCAGCGTGCACGACGCTTGCCCAGACAAAGGTGTTACCGTGTGATAACCTCTTTAGATAAGTTTAGTCAGAAATAGCTCAAGTGACTCACAGTTAGTGGCAGAAAAGAGGCACAAACGAGAAAGAACCCCAGAAGGGCAGTCACCTGACGTTATTATGGAAGGGGACTTCCCTTCCAAACAATAACACCACCACCACCTCCTCCTCCTCCTCACCACCTTTCACTCAAGCCATCAACTCTCCTTACTACAGGTAAAGTGAAGTTCAATGTTCATTTATTTCATTTATTCCATATATTTATTCATTTATTCCATTGATTGTGTTTCTTGTATGATTTTCTGCATGTAATTACTGTAAATTTCGTGTAAAAATGCTTTATAATGAGAGATTTCTTGTGTGTGGAACCAATTAATGTAATTTACATTAATTCTTATGTGGAAAATTAATTCGGTGTTCGAACAAATCGGTGTTCGAATGGCCTTCTGGAACGAATTAAGTTCGATCTCCGGGGTACCACTGTATTTTCAATGAGAAAACGTGGTGTGCATTTGTGTCATTCCTTCACGTAAAGTCCTGGTCACAAAAGCAAAGTTTGTGAGGAATAATCGCCATTTTCTGTACTTTTGAGGCATAAGCAATTAAAAGATAACACTTACTACCCAGGGACAAAAATCGTGTTCCATAGTGAATTATCATCGTTACCACCACCACCACCATCGCTTCACCATCACGACTGTCACCTTCACAACTGGCCCTGGTGGTGGGCGAGGCCAGCGATGGGACGTCAGCCACAGGGGAAGCGATGGAGCGGTGAGCTCGCGTGCAGGTGCTGCAAGGATCGATGGATCAATTGAGGCATCGGAGGATCGCGACGGGTGGCCGTGGTGGATTGGAGAGGCCTTCATCCAGCAGTGGATTGACCACGGCTGTCGCCGCAGACGACGATAACAACGGATAGGCTCTCGCGCGGTTAATAACGGACGTTGATTGATTTTACAACGACTCGGCCGGCCTTCCGATCGCCAAACCAACAGTGGTTATTTTCTCATTTATCAAGGGGAGGGGGACATCGTCCACGGGAATTCTGGGCTCCCGGCAACGAGAATTCGAACTCCGTGTCCGGGCCTGTGCGTGGGTTTTTGTTTGGGGTTTTCGTTTTTTTTTGGTCGACCGCATGAGCCACTTTGAAAGGGCGGAGGTCACAGGCCTCGTGGTAGGAGACGGGCGTTCCGAAGCAGCGGCAAATTCGTGTCCGCGGATCTGCACGGGTCGCGGCGTCGGGCTTTAAACGTGCGCGGCGAGTCCTCACTCAACGCGGCAAGTGAGATGCGTCAAGTGAAAAACAATTTCCCCATAGAAATAGTTTGCGAGATTCGATGCACGGCAACTACGACTCCTACGCACGCGGAGGGAGACGGCGGGACGAATAACTGCGGGTACGCCGCCGCGTTACGGTATCATTCCGCGTACCGCATCACGCCGCTCAAGAAAGTAGCCCGCTATCAACCGCTCAGAAAGCGCGTTATTACGGCGTGAGAAAAATGTTCCCGAATGGAAGACGCGCTTTCTAGCGATAACGCGTTATGAACACCGCCCATTAAGTGAGAACTTACCCAATATAAAAAACTAAGTTTTTTGTAATGTTTCCAACCACCAGGTCATGGATTCGTTCCCATGTGTGTGTCTCTCTGCCCGTGGTTGCGTGGATTTTTCTCCGGGTCCTCCGGTTTTTCCCTCCACATGTAGAATCAACATCACGTGTTCAGAGTATTTGGTGCTGTCCATTCGCACGTGATGATAAGCCACTTCGTTGAGCTGTCATTTGTGGCCAGGTCGCTTCTGAAAAAGAGCTGTTTGAATAAACAAAAATAGCTTAATAGTTTATAGAACGTGACCCACGGAAGCGGATATCGCAAAGCAACGTCCAAGATCGCTGTTTCTTCTTCAAGTGGGAACTGGTCCACACAGAGTCGAGTGCATCGCCTTCCCACTCGTTCTGCCATTCGAGACGTACGTTCGACGCACCACGGCCAGACCGGTGGATTACAGGCGCACTCCTCCTGTGACCCAGCACGACTGTGGAGGCAACAGCGAGGGTTGGTGGGTCATCGGCACAGATGGGTTGCGAAACAACCCTTCTGCGGAGAGGCGGAGCCGTACCATGGCTCGCCAGGAGAAGGCCGTACAACAAAATGCGGACTAATACCAGCTGCCCCTTCTGCACGGGATACAGTGTTGCCCCCCTCGCACGCGTGGGGGTTTCTTCTGGTCGCTCTGTTTCCTCCCACGTGTACAAACACTCAACAATTGGCTGAAAACATCTAAATATCACTAACACACACTCACTAACAAGCCTATAGCCTGTTAACAGACTGTAGAGGCAAGTGCTGTTAGCGAGCACCTATGAAGGCCTGCACGGCACACGAGGGGGTGGGTGGCGAACACCACGCCCGCCCGTCTTTGTCTGCCTAGTGGCGACATTTACACATTGCACCAGGTACTCATTAAGGCTGAGTCGACCTAGGGGAGGCTCATGACCGGTTCAGATAATCGTCACTGGTGTTGGCCGTGAGCGGGAATTGAACTCGGATTACCGGGGTCCGTAGCGCGTTAAACGCTACCCCACCGCTCCCTCCTCTCACTCACGCAACAAAGATCCCCCCTATAGCCTTTAACAGATGTTAGGGCAAGTGCTGTTAGTGAGTAGCTCCTATTAAGGCCGGAACAGTACACGACGGGGTGAGTGGCCAGCACCACGCCCGACCGCCTTTGTCTCTCCACAGTAACTCATGCACACACACTCTGCAGGACACAGGGGGAGAGAACTCACAAACACGGCGCAGAAAGGAGTCCGAGTTGGGAATGAAACCCAGGCGGTTGTTGCTGCGAGGCACGAGTGCTGCCACTGCTGCCCACATGTTGATGCGGGCGAGAGTAATCCTGCCATGTCCTCACCCCAAATCTCCCAATTACAGCACCAATTACACCTCGCAGTCACGCCACCACAGTGACGGGCCGCCCGTGCCCACACTCACGCGGGGCACACGCCAAAACTTGGACCCCCCGGACTCATTACGGTTTGCAGTGTTGAAATGTATCTTTTATATTCATTGGCATCATCATTATTGTTGTTGTTGGTGGTGGTGGTTGATTGGTGGACGCAGTGGCGAGATGTTAACTACCTCGCCTGGTATGCAGGAGGTGGTGGGTTCGATCCCGACCCTGACGCCTGCTGCTGCTGTATATTTGCAGTGTGTATCTCTCTCTCTCCCCGTGGTTTCTTGGATTGTTCTCCAGGTCCTCCGGTTTTTCCCTCCACATTTAGAATCAACATCACCACGCGTTTAGAGTATTTGGCTGTTATAAATGTCTACGTCAT
Organism: Lethenteron reissneri; assembly: GCF_015708825.2. NCBI lineage: Eukaryota > Metazoa > Chordata > Hyperoartia > Petromyzontiformes > Petromyzontidae > Lethenteron > Lethenteron reissneri. The sequence continues at coordinate 1,559,011 of NC_083796.1, read as the reverse complement.
TAGTCACTTCGTTGAGCTATTATTTGCGGCCAGGTCGCTTCTGAAAAAAAGATGTTTATCTTCGTGGGCCTTACCTGGTAGAATAAAGAAAGTTACAAAGTTTAATAGTTTGAAGGATACTGGAACGGTGGTGCAGCGGTTTGTGAGCTGCACTACAAACTCAGCCACGGCTAACATCAATGGCGAATGATACCTGAACTGCTTCTTCGAGTCCCCCCCTTACCCCACCGACATTCACCGACCCGTACGAACCCGAGTGGTGAGGTGTGGTCGAACAACACTGCACGGCGCGGCGCGGCGAGGCCTCCATCCAGCAGTGGATCGCCAGTGGTGTAATTATTGATTTACTTGTTGTCGAGATGATTATTGTAATTTGCATATCCTTGTTGTTCATCGCTGGCGAGACGCACAAAACGTGACCAGTTAAGTTCCTGTTTGACTACGGACGGAACAACGAGACGGGCAGCTGGGTAGAGGTAGGACAGGACCAGGGTTGGTGTTGGGACCAGGGTTGGTGTTGGGACCAGGGTTCATATTCTTAGGTTTTTTCGGTAAAGTCACGTAGGTAAAAACATAAAAATTAATAAAAGTAAAATCAAATCAAAATCACGACGTTTCGGAGGCAACACAAGCTTCCGTCTTCAGGTGGAACCGTCACAGCCACGACAGCTTGTATCAAGTAAATGAGAGATTGCAGGAGCTACCACTCCGTTAATATAATGGTTGGAGAGGGGGGAAGGGACCAGGGTTGGTGTTGGGACCAGGGTTGGTGTTGGGACCAGGGTTCGTGTTGGGACCAGGGTTCGTGTTGGGACCAGGGTTAGTTGGGACCAGGGTTGGTGTTGGGACCAGGGTTAGTGTTGGGACCAGGGTTGGTGTTGGGACCAGAGTTGGTGTTGGGACCAGGGTTAGTGTTGGGACCAGGGTTAGTGTTGGGACCAGGGTTGGTGTTGGGACCAGGGTTGGTGTTGGGACCAGGGTTAGTGTTGGACCAGGGTTAGTGTTGGGGACCAGGGTTAGTGTTGGGACCAGGGTTAGTGTTGGGACCAGGGTTGGTGTTGGGACCAGGGTTAGTGTTGGGACCAGGGTTGGTGTTGGGACCAGGGTTAGTGTTGGGACCAGGGTTAGTGTTGGGACCAGGGTTGGTGTTGGGACCAGGGTTGGTGTTGGGACCAGGGTTAGTGTTGGACCAGGGTTAGTGTTGGGACCAGGGTTAGTTGGGACCAGGGTTGGTGTTGGGACCAGGGTTAGTGTTGGGACCAGGGTTGGTGTTGGGACCAGAGTTGGTGTTGGGACCAGGGTTAGTGTTGGACCAGGGTTAGTGTTGGGACCAGGGTTAGTTGGGACCAGGGTTAGTGTTGGGACCAGGGTTAGTGTTGGGGACCAGGGTTAGTGTTGGGGACCAGGGTTGGTATTGGGACCAGGGTTGGTGTTGGGACCAGGGTTAGTGTTGGGACCAGGGTTAGTTGGGACCAGGGTTAGTGTTGGGACCAGGGTTAGTGTTGGGACCAGGGTTGGTATTGGGACCAGGGTTGGTGTTGGGACCAGGGTTGGTGTTGGGACCAGGGTTGGTGTTGGGACCAGGGTTCGTGTTGGGACCAGGGTTAGTTGGGACCAGGGTTAGTGTTGGGACCAGGGTTAGTGTTGGGACCAGGGTTAGTGTTGGGACCAGGGTTGGTGTTGGGACCAGGGTTCGTGTTGGGACCAGGGTTAGTTGGGACCAGGGTTAGTGTTGGGACCAGGGTTGGTGTTGGGACCAGGGTTAGTGTTGGGACCAGGGTTGGTGTTGGGACCAGGGTTAGTGTTGGACCAGGGTTAGTGTAGGGCCAGGATTAGTGTTGGGACGATGGCTAGCGCTCAGTTTAATGTTTGGGCTCTGGTTAAGGCTAAAGATTAGTACAAGGGTGAGTGTTGGGGCTAAGGGTGAGTGTTTGGGGGCGAGGGTTGTGTAAATATTTACCACTGGCTGGGTAACTACATAAATCTCCGCTGTGGTCACACACACCCACACTCACTCACACACCCACACACATACACCAACACACTCACACCCACACACTCACCCCTCCCCCACTCTCTCCCACCCACCCCCTCGGGCTCGCGAAAGGCGTCTGACCAGCGGCTCCAGCCAGAGTGTTCGGGTGTAGCTGTGTGTGTGTGTGGAGACTGTGTGTGTAGGGTGTGTGTGTAGGGTGTGTGTGTGTATGTGTGTGTAGGGTGGGTGTGTGTGTGTGGAGACTGTGTGTGTAGGGTGTGTGGTGTGTGTGTGTGGAGACTGTGTGTGTGTAAGGGTGTGGTATGTGTGTGTGTGGATTATGTGGTTTGTGTGTAGGTTGTGTTATGTGTGTATGGATTGTGTTAGGTGTGTGTGGAGTGTGTATTATGTGTGTGTAGGCTGTGTTAAGTGTATGTGTGTGGCTTGTGTGTTAGGTGTGTGTGTGTAGGCTGTGTGTAGATTGTGTGTCTGGTGTGTGTCCACCAAGTATTTACCTAACCCTAATCTGACAAATGCGATAAATTACCCACTGGAGGCTCGTGACTAATTACATCTTAACAACATTTCCCAAATAACACGTGCACACAACGTTGGACAGATTGTCGTCAACACGTGGCGCACAGTCGTCATAACTTGATGTAGGTGCGTGTGTGTGTTTGTGGCGTACACGTGAATATTTAAGCCTCTGTGTGACCAGATGTGATGGACCTTGCTCAGATCGCAGAAGGCGAAGCAGATTTGAGACTGGTCAGTACTTGGATGGGCAACCACCACCGCCACCAACAGTGCCGGATGATCCTCGTAGCAAAAGTCGCAAATGCGACGGGCCCCACACTTTCAAGGGCCCCGCGCTAAATACTTTCAAGCTATCAATTCCGGTTCAGTAATTCTGCACTTGCTCTATTACTATAGTACTATACTGCCTTCAACTTTCATGGTGTTTAAGGTTAGCGATTTGTCCTATTATCTGGCTGTATAGCAAATTGAAAAAAATACAATTACTTTACTATGCAAGTAAAAAATGTATGTGTTTTAATATTTACGTCCTTTTTTATTCATGCTACAGTCCCCGCACTGGCTTAATCCTGCCCTGATCACCAATACACAACAGCTGCTGCTGCTGCTGCTATATGCCCACGACTGCTGCTACGGCGTGTAACGTGGTGGGCAGCGGGAAGTCCCTACAGCAACACATACTGCGCTCTGCGCGTATTTTCCGGAGCTCAGGCCCGGACAGCGCCGTAAGAAATCAAGCCCTCATTATTTACCCACAAAACTTTAAAAATACCCGTACAATCCTCTCATTCACCTGTCCACCTCTCAAGATTAAACAAAAACACATTTATACCATATGAGACTGTACATATACATGCGGGTCTCTGCCTGGGTGGTATATATGAGCGGGTCGTGAGCCTCCTCTATGGAGACTCAGCCTTAAAATACGTTGACAACATTTTTACACATCCCATCAGCGCCGCGGCCTTCTGGCAGCGCCGAGTAACTTCAGCGGCGCGTGATTCGGTACAGAGGCAAAAATGCCTGGATTGGTTTTCTTTAATCAGCAGCGTCAGACTTTGCTCGTATGAACAATGCCGGTGAAGTGCCAGGGGGTGTTGTAGTCCAGGCACCCTCTCTCTCCATTGCTGGATACGGGTCAGGTTAGGCGCAGAATCATATAGAACACAACAACAACAACACCAACAACAACACCACTACGAGTGGGGAGCGGTGGCGCGTGGACTGCGCGACAAGTCGCGCTCACGGCCAACATTAGTGACGAATATCCGAACCGGTCGTGGGTCTCCCCCCTAGGTCAGCTCAGCCCTAAATCAGTACAGTACGTGTAAAGTAACATCGGCATGTGGAGACGAGGACAGCCGGTCGCGGTGCTGGCCACCCACCCCCTGAACAGGGGCTCGCTAACAGCGTTGGCCCTAACAGGCCCTTGATGGCTACACAAGGGGGGTTTTTGGCTTCGCGTCTCTGAGTATGTGTCTATGTGTCTACTATGTATGTCATCTGTGGGGAGCGGTGGCGTAGCGGTTAGCGCGCTGCGCTACGAACCCGGTGACCCAGGTTTGATTCCCGCTCACAACCAACACCCGTGACGATTATCTGAACCGGTCCTGGGCCTCCCCTAGGTCGACTGAGTCTCAAATGAGTACCTGGTGCGGTGTATAAACATTGCTACTGGGGAGACAAAGGCGGCCGGGCGTGGTGTTGGCCACCCACCCCTTCATATACCGTGCCGGATTTCCTCGGTGCTCGCTAACAGTCTGTCAAGGCTATACGGGGGGTCTTTGCCTTGTGTATCTATGTGTGTGTGTGTGTATCTAAGTGTGTGTGTATCTAAGTGTGTGTGTGTATCTACGAATGCGTGCGTGCATGTTGTTGCCTGTATGTTCGCACACGTGATTTATGCTAAACTGCCGCGGGGCAATGTGTGACATTCGGCTGACGCACGCGCCCATGGTGATGATGGCGATGATGGTTGTGATGATGGTTGTGATGATGGCGATGATGGTTGTGATGATGGTTGTGATGATGGTTGTGATGATGGCGAAAGTCTCTTAATGATGCTGAAGGCGCATTTTGTGTCGGTAGTTGTGATGAGGATGGTTGTCATGGTAATAGTATGATGATGATGATGTGCATTATGCGTATGTATTTTGAACTTCTTTCGCAGCGTACGTAGCCAACCAACAAATATTGGTGGTGGTGGTGATGGTTGTAGTGGTAATGACAATGGCAGTGGAAGTGATAATGATGGTGGTAATGTTAGTGGTGGTGATGATGGTGGTAATGTTAGTGGTGGTGATGATGATGGATATGATGGCAGTTGTTGTTGTTGATGATGATGACGGTAACGCGAGTGATTATGGCAATGGTGGTTATGTTTGTGACGACGACGACGGTGGTGGTAGTGACGACGATGGTGTTGGTTGTAGAAGGTGTGACGATGATGTGGATGCTAATGAGGATATCGTTGATGCTAACGAGCACGAGGCTCGTGGTGACGCTGGTGACGGTGGCTGAACATTCATTCCCACGTTAAAGTTCTTCCTCATGCTGCAGCCCGTCATGCGTCACCCATCACCCGTCACCTGTCACCCGGGGGGGGGAGGGGGGGGGAGCTACCCAACTCAGCTCTCCACGAGACAGACGTGACGTGGGAACACGGAGATACACGCAGAACACAAAGACAAAGATCCCCCGTGGAGCCTTCACAGACTGTTGATGCAAGTGCTGTTCGCGAGAGACCTATGGAGTGGTGTAGCCAGCACCACGCCTGGCCGCCTTTGTATCCCCAGTGTTAACGTATTCCCCACCGCGTCAAGGTACTCGTTTGCAGCCGTGCCGACCTCGTGGAGGTACAGGAAGAGTGTTTATATCGCCACTGATGTTGGCCATGAACGGGAATCTAACTCGGGTTGCCAGGTTCGTAGCGGTAAGTGCTTCCCACTTATAACAACGACACACTCACGCGATAACACACACTGACATTGATAGGCATTCTGATAACACACACACACTCATACACTGATACAGACACTTACACACTGATGAACATAACGATAACATAGACAAATACACACAAAGACACGTACACACTCATGGGCATAGGGTAAACACACGCACACACTCATACACTGATACACACACACTCATGTACATACTGATAACACACACACACTCATACACTGATACACACAGACACGCAAACACTGATGGACACACTGATAACACACACTCGTACACTGCTACACACACAGGCACGCACACACTGATGGACATACTGATAACACACTTACACGCACACAATGCACACACACGCACACACGCGCACACACACACACGCGCGCACACACACAGGTGAGCCATCCCAGGTAATGCTATCGCAGGAGTCCAGAGTCCACCTTTAACGGTGTGCACGCGCGTGCGTGTGGGGAGCGGTGGCGCAGTGGTTAGTATCCAGCTCGTACACTGATACACACAGACACACAGTGGTTAGTATCCAGCTCGTACACTGATACACACAGACACACAGTGGTTAGTCCCCTGCTCGTACACTGATACACACAGACACGCAGTGGTTAGTCTCCTGCTCGTACACTGATACACACAGACACACAGTGGTGAGTCTCCTGCTCGTGCACTGATACACACAGACACACAGTGGTGAGTCTCCTGCTCGTACACTGATACACACAGACACACAGTGGTTAGTATCCAGCTCGTACACTGATACACACACACACACAGTGGTGAGTCTCCTGCTCGTGCACTGATACACACACACACAGTGGTGAGTCTCCTGCTCGTGCACTGATACACACAGACACACAGTGGTTAGTATCCAGCTCGTACACTGATACACACAGACACACAGTGGTTAGTATCCAGCTCGTACACTGATACACACAGACACGCAGTGGTTAGTCCCCTGCTCGTACACTGATACACACAGACACGCAGTGGTTAGTCCCCTGCTCGTACACTGATACACACAGACACGCAGTGGTTAGTATCCAGCTCGTACACTGATACACACAGACACGCAGTGGTTAGTATCCAGCTCGTACACTGATACACACAGACACGCAGTGGTTAGTCCCCTGCTCGTACACTGATACACACAGACACACAGCGGTTAGTATCCAGCTCGTACACTGATACACACACACACAGTGGTTAGTATCCAGCTCGTACACTGATACACACAGACACACAGTGGTTAGTATCCAGCTCGTACACTGATACACACAGACACGCAGTGGTGAGTCTCCTGCTCGTACACTGATACACACAGACACGCAGTGGTTAGTCTGCTGCTCGTACACTGATACACACAGAGACACACAGTGGTTAGTATCCAGCTCGTACACTGATACACACAGACACGCAGTGGTTAGTATCCAGCTCGTACACTGATACACACAGACACGCAGTGGTTAGTATCCTGCTCGTACACTGATACACACAGACACGCAGTGGTTAGTATCCTGCTCGTACACTGATACACACAGACACGCAGTGGTTAGTCTGCTGCTCGTACACTGATACACACAGACACGCAGTGGTTAGTATCCAGCTCGTACACTGATACACACAGACACACAGTGGTTAGTATCCAGCTCGTACACTGATACACACAGACACGCAGTGGTTAGTCTGCTGCTCGTACACTGATACACACAGACACACAGTGGTTAGTATCCAGCTCGTACACTGATACACACAGACACGCAGTGGTTAGTATCCAGCTCGTACACTGATACACACAGACACACAGTGGTTAGTATCCAGCTCGTACACTGATACACACAGACACGCAGTGGTTAGTCTCCTGCTCGTACACTGATACACACAGACACACAGTGGTTAGTATCCAGCTCGTACACTGATACGCACAGACACACAGTGGTTAGTATCCAGCTCGTACACTGATACACACAGACACACAGTGGTTAGTCTCCTGCTCGTGCACTGATACACACAGACACGCAGTGGTTAGTATCCTGCTCGTACACTGATACACACAGACACACAGTGGTTAGTCTCCTGCTCGTACACTGATACACACAGACACACGGTGGTTAGTCTCCTGCTCGTACACTGATACACACAGACACGCAGTGGTTAGTCTCCAGCTCGTACACTGATACACACAGACACACAGTGGTTAGTATCCAGCTCGTACACTGATACACACAGACACGCAGTGGTTAGTCTCCTGCTCGTACACTGATACACACAGACACGCAGTGGTTAGTCTGCTGCTCGTACATTGATACACACAGACACAGTGGTTAGTCTCCTGCTCGTGCACTGATACACACAGACACACAGCGGATAGTCAGCTGCGCTCTGAAACCGGCGACCAGAGTTAGCTTCCCGCTCACGACCAACCGGTGCTGCGCCTCCTCTAGGTTGACTCGGCCTTAAATAAGTACCTGGTACGGTGCGCAAACATCAGCACTGGAGAGACAAAGGCGGCCGATCGTGATACGAGCCCCCCCCCCCCCACCCTTCGCCGCCCTTAATAGGTGCTCACGAACAGCACTATCCCCCCCCCCCCCAGCAGCATGCACACGGCTACACGTCAGATATTTGACCCTCTACGCACGTTTGAGCTCGTACGGACCGGGTCGACGAGCAGAGGAGACCTTGCCCACTTTCTGTCGGCTTTAGCGTCACACTCTCCGGCAGGCGAACTACTCGGTTCACTGCCCGATGACAGCGCGACACCTCGAGCGGGCCATGTGGAGCTCTCGGCCGAGACTCGCCCTGGAGGGGAACCACCACCACCGACCCCCCCTCCCAGCCTCCTCCTCGGCCTCCTCGGCGTCTTCAGTTGTGGGACCCACATCTTAAGAGGAAGGTTTTTTTTATTTTTACACAGACCCCCCCCCCCCCTGGTCTAAAGCAGGGAGACTCGGCTCTTATGTCTCTAGCAAACAACAAGAACGAGAAGAGGCATTTTGTGTGTGCGTGTGTTCCAATTCGGCGAAACACTCAACGACGATTGGAGAGCCCCGATGCAACGTGAAGACGTCCCAGACGGCGCTTCGCTTGCTAGACGACTGCCACGAAGCCGTCGTGAAAGAGCCACACCGCGTGCCGACTCCTGCCCATGGTGAACTGGACTCCCATGGTAAACTGAACTCCCATTGTAAACTGAACTCCCATGATAAACTGAACTCCCATGGTAAACTGGACTCCCATGGTAAACTGGACTCCCATGGTAAACTGAACTCCCATGATAAACTGAACTCCCATGGTAAACTGAACTCCCATGGTAAACTGGACTCCCATGGTAAACTGAATTCCCATTGCAAAACTGGACTCCCATGGTAAACTGAATTCCCATGGTAAACTGGACTCCCATGATAAACTGGACTCCCACGGTAAACTGAACTCCCATGGTAAACTGGACTCCCATGATAAACTGGACTCCCATGGTAAACTGAACTCCCATGGTAAACTGAACTCCCATGGTAAACTGGACTCCCATGGTAAACTGAACTCCCATGGTAAACTGGACTCCCACGGTAAACTGAACTCCCGTGGTAAACTGGACTCTCATGATAAACTGGACTCTCATTGTAAACTGGACTCCCATGGTAAACTGAACTCCCATGGTAAACTGAACTCCCATGGTAAACTGAACTCCCATGGTAAACTGAACTCCCATGATAAACTGGACTCCCATGGTAAACTGGACTCCCATGATAAACTGAACTCCCATGGTAAACTGAACTCCCATGGTAAACTGGACTCCCATGATAAACTGGACTCCCATGGTAAACTGAACTCCCATGGTAAACTGGACTCCCGTGGTAAACTGGACTCCCATGATAAACTGGACTCCCATGGTAAACTGAACTCCCATGGTAAACTGAACTCCCATGGTAAACTGGACTCCCATGATAAACTGGACTCCCATGGTAAACTGGACTCCCGTGGTAAACTGGACTCCCATGATAAACTGGACTCTCATTGTAAACTGGACTCCCATGGTAAACTGAACTCGCATGTTCAGGGGTCGGCAACCAAACTAACAAGAAGAGACATTTTTGTTTAAATTCGGCAAGTAAAAGAACCCCCCAACTCGACATTCCGCGGGGCGCCGTGCAGTCGTGAAAGAGCCGCACGCGGCTCCGGCCCCGCGGGGTGCCGTGCCCCGCCGCAGCACTCCCACAGCGTCAGCGGGACTGGCCTCAGACACTCACTCGCACTAGATTTGAAGCTTTCGTGACTGAAAGGATTCATACTCTTAGTTATTTCGGTAAAGTCACGTAGGTAAAAAATGAAATAAAAATTTATAAAAATAAAACAATAAAATCACGACGTTTCGGAGGCAACACAAGTCTCCGTCATCAGGTGTGACGGTCCCACTTGATGACGGAGACTTGTGTTGCCTCCGAAACGTCGTGATTTTATTGTTTTATTTTTATAAATTTTTATTAAATTTTTTACCTACGTGACTTTACCGAAAGAACTAAGAGTACTCACTCGCACGCCGAGATGCCAAGTCGCAAACTTCCCCGAACCCCCATACAACATTTGTTTCAACTTCATCATTACCGCCGTCGCGATAACACAACCCGCCGTTGCACATCGGGTGGCGGAAGCTCCGCGTTCCCATGCCGGGATAAGTCCATCCGTCATTAATGCGAATTTACGAAACCGTACCCAGCTTTAGCGACCCCTGAATGATGATAATGATGATGAGATCGGCCTTAATAGGCGCTCGCTAACAACGATTGCCCCAACAGCACAGCCAGGCTCAACGTATACACGTGTTCACACGTTGATAGTTGTGCGTGTGTGCACGTGTGTGCACGTGTGTACACATGTGTTCACAGGCGTGCGTGTGAATACTGGTGCGTTGTCCTATGCACAGGCGTGTTCACGTGATCGCACACGCGCGTGTGTTCTCGTGTTTAGCGACACTTGTTTGTGTACAGGTGAGTGAACAGGTGAGCGCGTGTACAAGTGAGTATACGGGTGAGTGTACAGGTGAGTGTACATGTGTGCGTACAAGCAAGCGTGTGTACAGGTGAGTGTGCATGTGTGTGAGTGAGTGTATATGTAAGTGTACAGGCGAGCGTGTGTAAAGGTGAGGAGTGAGTGTACGAGTGAGTGTGTGAGTGTACAGGTGAGTGTGTGAGTGTACAGGTGAGTATGTGAGTGTACAGGTGAGTGTACAGGCGAGCGTGTGTACAGATGAGTGTGTGTACAAGTGAGTGTATATGCGAGTGTACAGGCGAGCGTGTGTACAGGTGAGCGAGTTTGTATGTGAGTGTACAGGTGAGTGTGTATGTGAGTGTACAGGTGAGTGTACCTGGAGTTGCTCGCGTTCCAGTAGATCACGAATCTCTCTGCGCCCGCGATTCGCGCGACCTGACTCAGCACCGCCAGCAGCAGCCACCACATCCGAGGCTCTCCCGGCCCCATCCTCGCTCCTGCAGCCTGGCCCCCCATGTCTCCCAGAGTCACTTCAAGTCGACCACCACCACCACCGCCACCCACCCCTACGCGTGTGTCCACCTGTCGACGCTCAGCCTCGCTCGAGCATGGCTGGGACCGATGGGGTGGGCACGAGCGAGCAGACCTGGCCACTCCTTCTTATCCAGACGCGCTGGACCGACCGGGTGGAGGAATCCGACCTGGTGCGTTCGTCTTCGCGAGGAGCGCCTCTCACCAACACCTGCTCCCAGTCTTCTCGGCGAGGAAGGTGGTGGAGGGTGGTGGGGATTAGGGTGAGAGGGGGGAGGGGGGAGGGGCGAGGAAGCGAGCAGGTGCGCTCACCTGCAACAGAGCGCGAGCCTTCCTGGTTGTTTGTTATTTGGATGTTGCTGCTGCTGCTATTGTTTGTTGGTGATGTTGGTGGTGGTGATGTTGCCAGCGATGAGGTTGCTCCAGTGATTTCCGTGTTCCCTCGCTGCAAAGCGCCAGGTGCGCGCGGCGGGCTTGAAGTCACCGGTGACAGCGGTGGTGGTGGTTGTGGTGTTGGCGGTGGTCGGTGATGAACTGCGTGGAATGAGTCTCAGCACTGAACGCACTCGGACCCCCCGACCCGAGCCACAGGGGAGGGGTGAGGAGTGATGGGGGAGTGGCTTTACAATGGCAACGCCCCTGTTGGCCCCGTCTACTCGCCGCACTTTTCTCCAACATTTGCCAAATGTAAAAAAAAATATCACCCAAATCAGCATTATGCATCGCAATCATCCCACCCTATTGCGGAAACGTGGCAGGACCCTCCTGAAAATGAGTCATGACGATCAGGTGATGCTTTTTTTCTGGGCAAACAAGTGTAAGAATAAATATATACTGTATTAAAAAAAAACACATAAGCTAAGCAGTGGTAAGCATGGTTAGCGCGTAACAGGTGCTATAGGCTGCAGAGCTCACGTGTTGGGCAGCAGAGGGCTGTGCAATGAATGCATTGGGGCACTCAGTGCCGGATTATCCCAGTAGCAAAAGTCGCATATGCTGCGGGCCCCGCACTTTCAAGGGCCCCGAGCTAAATGCTTTCAGCTATCAATTCCGGTTCAGTAATTCTGCACTTGCTCTATTACTATAGTACTATACTGCCTTCAACTTTTATGAACTGGGTGTTTATAAGATTAGCGATTTGTCGTATTATCTGGCTGCATAGAAAATGAAAAAATACAATTACTTCACTATGGAAGTAAAAAAATGTTTTCATATTTACGTGTTTTATTTAGGGCCCTTTATAACATGTGCTACGGGCCCCGCACTCGCTGAATCCGGCACTTCTCTGGGACCACGTGTGCACGCTTACCGCCTCCCTCGACCCGCCACTGCCCGGCGTATTTCAAGTATGATGGTCAACTAACCCCCACGGCGTTGGGAGGCGCTCATCCAGCAGTGGAGTGCGAGGGGCGGTGCTCACGAGAGCGCAGCGGCTGCTCGCGCGTTGTAACCGGGGACGTGTGGCCCCCTAGCGGGTCAAGAGCTCCCTGCTCAGACCACGAAGCTAACAAAAACAGAGATCCCCGTTTCGCCGCGAGAGACACCAATAACCTACTACAGCCACTCGCACTCCCCCTCCCAGCGACCCTAACCCACTCGCCACTCACTCTAGCCCTGTGCCCCCTAACCCACTCACACTAGCCCCGTGACCCTAACCCACTCGCCACTCGCACTAGCCCTGTGCCCCTAACACACGAACCACTTGCACTAGCCGTGACCCTAACCAACTAGCCACTAGCCCCGTGACCCAAACACACTCGCACTACACCTGACCCTAACCCACTCACACTGACCCTAACCCCCTAGCCACTCGCAACAATTCGAGATTGACTGCGCAGGGGGCGAAGACGAGGACGGGCATCTGGAGGCGCCGTGGAAACAGTGGGGGCGCGTTTATTTTCCAAACAGGCAGGCAGTCATCGGCAGAGAGAAAAACAAAACAGGAAAACCTTGAGCCTTGGGGAAGGGCATCGACAGCACGGATGGCGGGCGGGGGGAGGCATAAGGAGAGCGAGCGACCTCAACACCGAGCTCCCTCCCTCCCTCCCCGGGCGAAACCAACGCCATCGGGGAAGAGACGGAGACCGATTCTACCGTCTGGCTGAGTCGGCTCAACTCGCGTAGAGCTTCTCCACAACACTGCGGAGCTGCGCATTGTCGCTCCTAGCCCGCTTCTAGCTCGCTCCTAGCCCATGGCTAGCTCACTCCTAGCCCAGCGCTAGCCCAGCGCTAGCTCAGCGATCGCTCCTACAAAGCCACCTCGCTTTCCCCTAGAGGGTGTTAAATCATCGGCGGCGTCATAGACGACGGCTGCGAAGGGGAAGAGGGGAACGACGGGGGGCGGTTGGGAACGAGGCAGCGGCTCGATGGGCAGAGGTCGCCCGGACACCTCTTTGGTTTTTGGCAGCGGCGTTCAAAACGGACCCCACAATTGGGAACGCGCGACGAGGGGGACCCGGCTCGCGACGAGCGGGGTCGGAGGTCAAAGTGGCAGCCGAACAAACAGGTCCCGTTACAAAAACAATGAACACATCTCCGATTATTAATTATAACGAGGGGGTTTTACCAACGCCAACGATCATCACCACCGCTCATCATCAGCCATGACCAAGCCACTGCTCGATGAAGGCCTCCCCTCCCCAAGCCACCGCCGTCGCCTCTCACGATCCTACGACGTAACGATCCATTCCACACGGAGCCGAACTCTTCCGCTCGCTCCATCTGTTGGACGATGGGACGTCCTCACGGACGCGCTCCGTCCCTTGGCTGGCGACACGTGTGTCAAATCGTTCGTGCGAGCGTTGGAACCGACGCGTGTAGTGACAGTGGGGAGGGGTCACGTGACCCGTGCAACCACTAGTGACTGCTACATTCACCACAACGTTAAAACAAATTATTAGGGTTCCTGTAATCAAATCGCAATGATGAAATCAGTGGATCATTTGATCCATATTAATAACAGCCCTCACAAAAGGTGTGTATACATATATACCATACGATACGTATATATACAGACACACGCATATAACAAATATAAAGACTAAGAACCTCCATGCAGCCTTAACAGACTGTTGCGGAAAATGCTGTTAGCGAGCAGCACCGATTAAGGCCGGCACAGTACACGAGGGGGTGGTGTGGCTAGCACCACGCCCGGCCGCCTTTGTCTCCCTTAGAAGCGACATCTACACATCGCACCAGGTACTCATTTGAGGCCGAGTAGACCTGGGAGACGCCCCAGAACCGGTTCAGATAATCGTCACTTACTGGCCGTGAGCTGGAATCGAACTCGAGTCGCCAGGTTTGTAGCGCAGTGCGCTAAATGCTGCACCACCGCTCCCCCACTATACAGTACGCACGCGCACACATGCGCACACACGAACACACATGCAAACTCGGCGATCGAACGTTGAACGTAGGTTTCATCGCTTTGTGGTTTCCATAAAAAAATGTCAGCATCACAATGTTATTGGGGTGGAGGAGGGGATAGTGGGGGTACACCCCCCCCCCCCCGCATGTTTTGGGGTCGCCACGGTCGTGGAGCGGTGACATTCGCCAGTCCTGGGTGGAGGTGGGGGGGGACGCTCGGACGACGCGACGCTCAGCTCAGCGTTTTCGTCGCTGTCGCCATCACCGTCCGGATGAACACCTGAGCGCGGGGGGGGGGGGGAGGTGTAAGTGGGGCGATGCTCGAGTAGGAACGATTTGGCTCTCGTTCCAAAAATAATTGCAGTTAATCCCGTGTCGCCCCTGTCAAAAGTCGTTTTCCTGAAAGTGTGACATGGCTTCTTCTTGAGTTGTTCATCTGCGCGTCCCCGGCGTGCACACCGCCGCCCGGCCACCCCTGCAAGGCCCCTTTCCCCACCCTGCTCTCTCCTCCGCCAGGCTCTTCCGCCGCTGCCGTGGGTAGTCCTCAGACCGGCGAATTCCATAATCGTCTCAACAAAACTCACTAACTAAAAGCAAACACGATAACATTTTTTTGCTTAATAAATACCCTGTAGCGGAGAGCACCGCGGGGATGAGAGGACGCGACTCGCAAACCTCCGTCCCGGTTCTTTCTCTCTCCCTCCACCCACTCTCCCTCCCCCCGCCCATCCCCCATCTCCGCCCCCGGTAGGAAACGCGAGGTGGCTTGGAGTCGTCACGCTCCGGATCCCGAGTCCGTCTCTGCACGGTGACGGACGAGTCGGCACGTTTCACAGTCCACACACAGACACACCCTTCTTCTCCTCCCGCTTCTGCTGGAGTCCACCTCTCCGGGATGGCGTTCGCAGCAACCCGGAATACGGCGCCCTCGGCGTCCGTTCTGGGTTTCGTGTCTCGCCCCCGGCGGCGCAAGGAGACGTGTCGTGGGTGGGGAAGGGGCGGAGTGACCCCGTGAAGCCTGAGCGGTGGGGGGGGGTGTTGGTTCTTTGGGTCGCTGGGTCACACGGGGGGGGGGGGGGTGGGGGGCAGACGAGGTCACGGGGCAGAGCCCGCGGAGCCAGAGGGCTTCCAGCCGAGCTGGTAGGCCCGCGCGAGCGTGCGCTTGCAGTCCTGCAGCATGGTGCTGTAGACGATGCGCGGGTAGCGCTGCACCAGCTCCTCCACCGTGTCCTCGCTCACCTGCCCCGCCGGAGGGAGGAGGGGGTGGGTGACGAGAGAGAGGGGGGGGGCAACGTTAACGGAGAGTGAGAACGACGGCCGTGAGAGGGGAAAGAGATAGCAGAGAGGACAGACGAAGAGAGGAGAGAAGTAAGATATGGGGAGGAGATCCAGGTGTGGGAAGAGAAGGCAGAGTGAATACAGTAAGAGGAGAGAGAGAGGAGATAAGGGGGAGATGGGAAGGGTGAGAAATTAATAATGGGAGAGAGAAGTTTGGGAGAGAGGAAAAGGGAGGAAACGAGAGCGCAGAGGAATTAAGGGACAGGAGAAGAGAAGACAGAACAGGCGCACGAAGAGTGGAATGAAGGAGCAGCGTGGGAAGGAACATTAAGAGAATCAGAATATTTATACCGGAGGAATCCAATGAGCTTTAAAAGCTCTTTTTTACAGATGTCCAGTAGAGACACGGGGTAAGAACGTTACAACAAACAACACTAAAACACGACTGGAGTGCAAAATATATGAAAGGTAAGCAAGTCACACAAAAACGAATCAAACTAAACTATTTTTTATTATACCAGGTAAGACTCACCGAGCCTCTTAGCTTCTTTTTCATAAGAGACCTGGTCACCAACGATAGCTCAACGAAGTGGCTTAGCGCGTAGAAATTTACAGCAGCCATAGAGTGACATGGGGGGGGGGGGGGGGGGGTTGGTGTGAGGGAGTGGGGCGTGTAACCTTGTCGCAGCGCATGAGGCCCAGATATGCGAGCGAGCGGCTCGTGCGGGAGATCTCGATGGCGCCGTGGTCGGTGATCTCCTGGCACCAGCCCACATCCACCGTCTCGATGCTGGCGCTGAAGCGGCCAATCACAAGCAGCGCTGGGGCGTGTGGGGTGGGGCAAGGTGGGGAGGGGGGAGCAAAAGGAATAAAAAATTTTTTTTTTTTAATCGTGCACATGCACGGATGCTGTGAATGCTTCCCATCGTGCACTGTTGTCGAGAGATTTTAAATCAGCAACGGCTTCACACGGACGCCGTCTCGCCCGCATTAGAGCATGCGCACGCGGGTTCACGGGGCCCCTGTCACAGACAGTCACGCATCGCCGCTGTGCACGGACGGACGTAAGGCTGTGACGACTTCACAAACCCTTAGACGTGAATGGGTGGCGCAAATTTCAAGATTGAAAACTCATTTCTTCATAACTGCTTTCTGTTATTTTATTTGTGGTCCTTCCCCCGCAACTCCAATTAGCACGGTTGACTACGTACCGTGCGAAAGAAGTTCAACATACATACATACACATACGCTGATCCGAGTTTAATTCCCCACCATAGTGAGGGAGGGGAGGAAGGGGGGGGGGGATTACCTTGGTCAGTGATGGAACACGACACCAGGTACAGCTCCTTGATGTTTCTCCCCTCCTTCGCAATCACCTCCACACACCTGTGTGTGCACACGTGTGTATGCACATATATGTAGTGACATCGCTGGATGTCACTGTGTAGTGCCGGCTCTAGAGGCGCACGGCGTGCGGTGTAGCGACATCACGGACACCACGTGGGTGTGGGTGTAGTACCGGCCCTAGAGGGGCCCGGTGAGCGCTGACTGACAGTGCTGGATGGCACCACCCTCGGCGTGCAGTGCCAGCCCTACAGGATTGGGTGTGGGAGTGCCGGCCGTAGGAATGAGGTTCTTAGAGGCCATGGCACTCTGGTTGACCCGGGAAGACACGTGACAAGTTAAGTCTTCAAAGAGGCCCCAAGTGGGGGCTAGGGGTGGTCACGTGGTTGGGATCCAGATCCTTCCCGAGGATTCTGGAAGGTGGGCGTGGCCAAGAGCGGAGCCATCCAGGCCGCAGATAATATAAGCCGGGTCCCGAGGGGGACCAGGGTTGTTGTTGTTGTTCATCCTGAAGAAACCTTCGTCTACATTCAACGAGTCTCCAACACGTGGACCTGGACCCGAGCTGTGGTCCCGGTCCGTAGCAGCAGTTACGTTGTAACTAGTGTAGTTAGCCTGGTGGTCACCACCAGGTTAACTACACCAGTCACGTGGTAACTAGTGTAGTTAGCCTGGTGGTCACCACCAGGCTAACTACACCAGTCACGTGGTAACTAGTGTAGTTAGCCTGGTGGTCACCACCCAGCTAACTACACCAGTCACGTTGTAATTAGTGTAGTTACCATGGTGGTTTCCACCATAGGTTGTTATTCTGTTAAGGGGCAGTTACCCCGTGTGTTGGTGTTAATAAATGTGTTGCCTCCAAGAGTACGTCTGCAAGTCAGTCGAACTCACTACATATGCATGTGCACTTGTGTTAGTTGGATAAAAAAACAACGAATTAACCCAGTGGGGAGCACAGGTGGTGCGCATTTGCCAGCCATCTCAGTCAAATCAACTCATGGCACCTGGGTCTGTCCCTTGACCACCTGCCAGCAACAAGCTTCCACGCACCAAGTCTGGCACAAGCGCTTTGGTGACATCACCACCACTTTGTGGCAAATAGCGGCCGTTGCGGTTGTTGGTGTCGTGTGATGGTAGTGTGTGATATGCCTCTGTATAGGCGACTGGGGGTGTAATGTGGTTGGTACAAATTTCGATTTAAAGCTTTCGTGACTGCAGGGATTCATCTTCTTGGTTCTTTCGGTAAAGTCACGTAGAATGGAAATAATAAAAATAAAACATTAGTTTTATGTTTTATTTTTATCATTTTATTATTTCCATTCTACGTGACTTTACCGAAAGAACCAAGCAGGTGGTTGGTACAGTTGTGTATGTAAGTGCTGTTGTGGTTGTATGTGTCGTGCTACTGTGTGTGGTGCGGTTGTGGTTGTTTGGTGTTATGGTTGTGTGTGTCGCGGTTGTGTGTGGTGTGCGGTTGTGCACGTGGTGCGGTTGTTCGAATGGTGCGGTTGTGCGTGCGGTGCGGTTGAGCGTGCGGTGCAATTGTGTGGGTCGTGTGCGGTTGTGTGTCGTGTGCTGCGGTTGTGCATGCGATGCGGTTGAGGGTGTGGTGCGGTTGTGCGTGCGGTGCGATTGTGTGGGTCGTGTGCGGTTGTGTGTCGTGTGCTGCGGTTGTGCATGCGATGCGGTTGAGGGTGTGGTGCGGTTGTGCATGCGATGCGGTTGAGGGTGTGGTGCGGTTGTGCATGCGATGCGGTTGAGGGTGTGGTGCGGTTGTGCGTGCGGTACGGTCGTGCGTGCGTGCGGTGTGGTTGAGCGTGCGGTCTTGTGTGTGTGGTGGCGGCGGTGCTTCATGCCTGTCATCGATGCCGCGGTTGAGGCACAGGTTGAGTGTGGTGAGGCGTGAACAGCTCCTCACCAGCGCCATCACCGTCTCCCCATCCAGCTCACTCACGTGCCGCAGGTCAAGGGTCACCAGTTCGCCTAGCTGTGGGAGGAGGGGGCAGGGAGGGAGGGAGGGAGCAGGACGTGGGAGGGAGGAGACAGGCAGCCGGAAGAGAGAGATGAGGCGAGAGTGCGATCGACGAGGGCGGAACCACGCAGACACTCGTGTGGGAATGGGATCGCGACACGCAGACGGGGGGGGGCGGGGGCATTCGCAGACGGGGGGGGGGGGGCGGGGGCATTCGCAGACGGGGGGGGGGGGCATTCGCAGCCATCGACTGCTGCTGTGCGGCATTGGGACAAACGAGTGGGGCGACAGGGGCTAGAAGGGATAGCAGAACTAGAGGGGCTAGCAGGGATCGAGTGGATAGCGGGAATAGAGGGACAAGGGGGATATGTACGTTTGTTGAACTTCTTTTGCACCGTACGTAGCCAACCGTGCTAATTCGAGGTGGAGGGGAAGGACGACAAACTAACACAAAAAACGCAGTTCCGAAGAAATTCGTTTTCAATCGAGATTTAAAAAGAGCACAGCTCCAGTGGCTTCCCAATACAGAGTCACTGGGGGGAACGGTGGGACGGAGGGACTGAGCGGCTAATAGAGAGGGGCTAGAGGAGACGTAGTGGTGAGGCTCACCCTGGCAAGGTGCCTCACTCCCCTGGAGGTGACGGAGCAGCCCATGAGCCCCACGTACTGCAGACGCGGACAGCACTCGGCGAGGCACTGCACGGAAGAGTTCGTCACCTGGAGGCCGGAGAAGCACCGCCCGCCCATCCCCTGGGTGTCAGGTCAGTCAACCATACTTCCCCGCAACGACTCCAACAGCTTCATTTAGTACGATTCAGAATCGATTATATCGGGTTAGCCCAACGTCACAACGATCCGGCCAACTTTGTGTCGTAAGCCCCCACTCCGCGACACAGCCAAACTAATTTAATTGTTACTCATCCACCCACTCACTTATTCACCCACTCACTCAGTCACTCGCCCACCTGCTCACTCACTAGCGAGAAAAATTCTCACAACCAAATTTAGCAGCGAGTAGATGCGCTACGTTTAGCTTGAAACTGTGCCAAGCATCTTCAGGACAAGATCCAGTAAGTCCACATAACCGTGTCACCTGACCCGGCTTCCTGAACAGTGTGTGAACCCAGGTTATCGGGGGGGGGGGGGGGGGGGAAGGGGGGTTTTCTGGCTAATTGTATTCAGCACAGACCACCAACCAACCCTCCCCCCCACCCCGAGTCACCCTGCCCCCTGAACAACTCTGCAGTGGCCGTGCAGCGCTGTTGTCCCGCCGTACCAGGTGATTCTCAAGCAGGTAAATCTTGGTGAGGAGAGGGCAGCCGCGTGCCAGCGCCGTGATGCCGGCGTCGGTCAGCAGGTAGCACTGGCCCAGGTGAACCTCTCGCAGGTCCGAACAGCTGGCGCCGAGCTGCGATGAAATATTCACGCACACAGAGAAGGGTAAAAATCCCCTCCTCGTATCGCTATAACAGACTGTTGAGGCAAGTGCTGTTAGTGAGTAGCACCTATGAAGGCCGACAGGGCACACGAGGAGATTAGTGGCCAGCACCGCACCTGCCCAGCTTTGTCTCCCCAGGGCTGATTGTTACAGACTGCACTAGGTACTCATTTAAAACGGAGTCGACCTCGGAGAGACCGGTTGATATATTCATCAAGGATATTGGCTATGAGCAGGAATCGCACTGGGGTTGTTGGCTTTATAGCGCAGTCTGCTAACCACTGCGCCACCATGTCGCAACCACGCAACTCACGTAGGCACAGATACACGATTAGGCCCACCGAGCTATATAGCTCCTTTTCAGAAGCGACCTGGCCACAAATGATAGCCCAATTAATTGGCTTATCATGTGGAAATGTATAGCAGCTAAATACTATAAATGCATGTTTCTAAATGTGGAGGGAAACACCGGAGGACCTGGGGAAAAATCCACGTGACCACGAGATCACACAAACTCCAAATATACAACAGCCGTAAGGGTTTGGATCGAACCCACGACCACCTGTAGAACAGGCGAGGTAGATAACTCACCACCGTGGCACCAAGTCACAACCACACACTCACATAATCACCTATGCCCCCCCCCCAGGCACCCTGCTCCCCGCCACCCGCGAGTCCCCTGACCCCCGAACCTGTCTGAGTGCGTCGTCGGTGATGGCGTCGAGGTTGGAGAGGTTGAGCGAGCGTAGCGCGGGGCAGTGCCTTGCCAGGCTGCCCACGGCGCCATCCGTCAGCTGCTTGCAGCGCGTCGCCGAGAAGCAGAGCAGCGCCGGGCAGGAGCGTGCCATCAGCGCCACGCCAGCATCGCTGATGGCACGGCAGTCGGCGACGCAAACGCGCGTCACGCCGTGGCTCAGCGACGTCACGTGAGCCAGCACCTCGTCCGTCACCTGCGACATCCACGCCGTCATCGTCCTTCCGCACGAACAAAGGCCCACCCGCACGCGCTCATCTCGTTCTCACCATATTCATCGTTAGCGTGTATCCCATATCGTCGTCATCATCATCGGCCGTGATCTATCCACTGCTGAACGAAGTTCCTCCCCACGCCATCGGAAAGGGAGGGAGGAAAGGGAGGAAGCGAGGGGGTAGGCGAGGGAGGAGGCAAGGGGGGAGGGCGAGGGAGGGAGCAAGGGAGTCACCTTCTGACGGCCACTGAGGTCGAGACGCCGCCACAGCTCGGGGTCGGAGCACAGCTCCCGCCAGAGGCGACACACGAGCGAGGCGGCCAGGCAGCGCTCCATCAGCGACAGGTATGACAGTACCTGGGCAGAACGCGGCGTTACGGCACGCTGGCTCAACGGCGACGTCCCCAACACGCACCCGGCGTTGCTGCCGCCCCGTCCCCGACAACTACGGAGCACGTGACTCACACAGCCGCCACCTTCACAAGCGGAAACTCGAACCGTACAGCGAACGCGAGGGTGCATTGCGGACCGTAATGCGCATCATTGTAAGCCACTGCCAGCTGTGCAAATGCAACGGAGGCAGCATCAGCAACAGCGGTGCATTCAGCCTCAGCTGAAGCAGTCGCGTGGCGTTCACACTTGAGTAAGGGTCTCCAGAGTGGCTCTTCACCTCGGCTACGCGCAAAAGGAAAAGGAGCATTGCCCACGGCCGTGCCTACCTTGAGGAGGATCGATGAAGGGAGACGATTGATGTTGGCCGCTTCCGCGGGAACCGTTGCCGCGGCGACGTGGCCATCGGCGGCTGGTCCCACCCCATCGACGGGGGCCGGGCTGAGGCAGGGCAACTTGCTGGAGGGCAGCGAGCCAGGGTCATCCCCACCCTGCGAGACAAAGATTCCCCCGTATAGCCTTAACCAACTTCTGGGGCAAGTGCTGTTAAACGAGTAGCACCTATGAAGGCCAACATGGCCGCCTTTTTTTCTCTGGTGGTGAAGTTTACACACTGCACAAAGTACTCATTTTAGTCTGAGTCAATCTAGAGCAGGCCTCGACAGGACTGGTTCAAATATTAGCCATCGATGTTGCTAATTAGTGGGAATCCCAGGTCGTTGAGTTAGTCGAGTTTACTAAAGCGATAATGGATTACTTAAACAGGCAGCCCTGCCCAGGTAACAACTGCATACACAAGATTCACTGAGGCCCTGTTATTGATTTAAATAATTGTCAAAAACTGAGAGACAGGAAGAGAGAAGCACCACCCGCCCCCCGACCATCCTCAATCAACCTCGCCGCCCCCACGACCCCCCCACCCCACCCCATGCGCCTCCCCCTGCCCAGCGGTCCTTACGTTGGTGTTGCTGGTGGAGTTGCACTTGCGCTTGCCGCCCGCCAGCGGCATCTCTGCGTGCGCGGCGCAGGGCTCGCCGCTCGCTCCCTCCTCCTCCTCCTCGGATTCAGTTTCGCCCAGCGGTGCCGGACACGGCACGAAGCCACCACAACATGACCTGCATCACAGCACCACCGTCAGCACGGCACCACCGGCAGAGCGGCGCCACCGGCAAAGCGGCACCACCATCAGCATCACGCAAACCCCATCGCTTGTGTCATCTCGTGTCATCCACGGGGTGGGGCAGCAGGGGTTAGCACACTGTATGGAGGTCGATATGGACGTATTAGCGGTACACCGGTGCAGTATAACACACCGGTCTTCATAAAACAGTCTGACTATGTCACTGTTACCCTTGAGTGAGCTGCACTCCATCAGAAGTTGCCTTAGATTCAGCAGCTGCTTTCCCATTTGAACGTATGACAGGAGTTGCAATCTTTCGATGCCACCGTCCACCAAAAAAAATCTATGAATCGAGGAACCGTCCGACCAAGTCTAGGGCACGAGTCAAATCTGCCTTTGGAACAGAGCCAATCGTCATCAGGCTGGGTGCTATACGGAAACAGACTGTGAAGCTTCATGTTCAGCTGCTCATAACGTTTGTCTTCCGACTGCTTCGCTGTCAAGAGAACTGATTTTGATGCACCACCACCCCACAATATTTTCTGACTGGGGTTTACGAATCGCGCGAAAATAAATGATTGCAAAAAAATTTGCATTTTTTTACCGCGCACCCGTGTACCGCCAATATATTCATATCCAAAAATGTTGCGGACAACACCCCCTTAGCCAAACCCGCACTGAGCAGTGTGGTTAAGTATGGTCAGACAACCCCTATGTCTGAGAATTTTGTTTACAAAAACAGGGTACCCAGACAAAACCCACCAACAATATAATCTTACCACATGTTCAGATCTGTCGAAATGGTGGGCTGGACGAAGCTGAGAGCAGCGTTCACAAAGTGTGATGTTTGCATGATATATGCACGCAATGCATATTAAACTAAACTACTAAACTTTTTATTTTACCAGGTAAGGTTCACCGAGCTCTAGAGCTCTTTTTCACAAGTGACCTGGCTACACCGATGATAGCGCAACAAAGTTGCTTATCATGTGGAAATTTATAACAGCCAATATTTTAAACGCAAGTTTCTAAATGTGAAGCGAAAAACCAGAGGACCCAGAGAAAAATCCACACGACCACAGGGTGAACACGCAAACTCCACATCAGGGTCAGGATTGAACCCACGACCTCCTGCATGCCAGACGAGGTAGTTAACATCTCACCACCGTGGCGCCCTGTGGCATATGGTTGGGAGTCATGCCTTTCTGCCGTTTGTGAGCAGTTCACGCTATGCACAGATCGATTCGAGAATGCGTACCTGGGACCACGGCAGTAGGGGTCTGCGAGGCCAGGTCTTGGAGCCGGTGCGCGAAGCCTCGCTTCCTTCCTGCTCTTCAGCAGTGCCGCGGGCCGAGACAGCAGCAGGCCCATACAGAGGGGGCGCCTCTCCCTGCCGCCAGGGGCCCCCCGTCTCTCACGCCAGCCGCACTCCCTCTGCAACATGAGGACACGGTCAAGGGTCACAACGTTTGCAAGGTGACTCACGGTGCAGAGCTGCAAACGCCAAGATCCTAGCCGTGAATCTGGATTTCAGCCCCCGTAGTTTGCCTGCCATGCAGCGGACAGGTGTTAGAATTTGATAATGGTAACATGCAGCACCCTGCGTGAGGATGAGAAGCCACTTTAAGGTTCTCAGAACTGGTCCTTTGGTAGCTCATTCTGCAGGCTGTTTTATAACCTGAGGGGTGATGTACTTTTCTGCAAAAGTTCCAAAAAGTTATTATTCTCTTGAAATTATAAATCGATAAAACTATTTTTATTTTACAAGGCAAGGCCCACTGAGCAATTTAGCTCTTATTCAGAAGAGACCTCGCTATCACAAATGATAGCTCAACGAAGTGGGTTATCACGTGGAAATTTATATCAGCCAAATGCTCTAAACGAATGTTTATAAATGCAGAGGGAAAACCCGGAGCACCCGGAGATAAAATCCACATGACCACGGGGAGAACATGCAAACTCCAAATATACAGGCGTCAGGGTCGGGATCGACCTCACGACCTCCTGTATCCTACCAGGCGAGGTAGTTAACATCTCGCCACCGCGTTGCCTTGATGACGGCAACTCGGTCACGGACGAATGCCGCTCATGCCTCTGCACATCGCCATTACTTGTCTCCTTCTGCTTAATCCTCTAACCATTCTCTTTGGTTCTTTCGGTAAAGTCGCGTAGATAGAAAATTAATAGATCACGACGTTTCGATCGCAACACAAGCAACTGTCATCAGGTGAGACAAACAACGCAGGAGAAAGAGCTGCTGCAACACGAGGTTATATAGGCTTTAGGTGGGCTCTAACCATTGCAAAGTCGACACGTGATCTTAAAGACCTCCTAATAAGTCTCATCACTATTTGGAGTCTTTCTTTTGTTACAGGCAATACATCCTTCAGGGACCCCTCTTAAAGTCTTATTGCCACCACCACACCACCATCTGGCTTTACCTCTTCCCCTTGGTACGTCCTTCAAGGACCACTCCGAGCCTCATAATCACCACCCCGTATCAATATTATTCGCCATCCTCTGGGTGGCAACTCCAGTGAAGGCACCGAACGGCCCAATGCTGAGCACATCTCCCCCACGCGCTGTCTCCGATGGCTCTGCCAAAGTGCTTTGTTTGTGCGCCACGTCCCCGTCTCCCTGAAGAGACGGCGACCTCTTACCAACCTCCCGAGGAGGATGGTGTGTGACCCCTCTCGGTGTCCTCCGCGAGTTCAATGCTTCAGTTAGTGATAAACATCGTTTTAAAATCGCGGTCAGGAGTCGTGATGGAACTACTTACCGATCGTAAAAATGTACGACCGCTATAATCATTAACACAACCTCAAGCTCGTCTCGAGACACGGTCTGGCTAATGTTTGGACCATAGAGACGATCGCGCAGCGAGACGGAGATGCACAGAGGGGGGGGGCGACATACACACCGAGAGAGACGCGGCGAGGGGAACACAACAGACACGGAGACGCGCAAAGCAAAAAATCAACGAGGGAGACGATAGAGACACGGGCACTGAGACAAACATAAATACACAAAGACTGGAGAGATGCATTCCAACCAACACGACAACCCTCCACACTCAGCAAGCGTGCAAGCGGCTCCCGACCACAGGTTTAAGTTTTCATCCGACCCCCGATATCCCACGATCACCCCAGCCCTATCCCATTGCCCCCCAGACCCGCGAGCTTTAGCAAACCCATATCAGCACCCATATCAGCATCCCTTAACTCTATTGTGCTTGCCGAGACCCCGTGGCCCCGGGCGGAACATTATAGGGGGCGGAAACACGGAGAGAGACACAGCGATCGAGGGACATCGTCCTAGAGGAGAATACAAAGATCACCACCCGTATCGCCTTCAGAGGCTGTAGCAGCAAGCGCTGTTGGCGAGCACCTATGAAGGCCGGCACGGCACACGAGGGGCTGGGTGGCCAGCACCACGCCCGGCCGCCTTTGTCTCCTCAGTGGCGATGTTTACTACACATCGCACCGGATACTCATTTGAGGACGAGTCGACCTCGGGGAGCCCCACGACCGGTTCGGATAATCGTCGCCACTGTTCGTCGTGAACGAGAATCGAACTCGGGTGACCGGTTTCGTAGCGCACAGTGCGCTAACCGCTGCACCACCGCTCCCCACGCAACGCAGAGAGACACGTGCATGGAGACAGGGAGAGCACATTGGGGGTCTCACACCGCCATAATCCCTCACCCACCCCCCTTCTCGCGCTCCTTGGTCCCAAACCCAGCTTCTCAGCCGACTCCTGACTGCACCCTTCACCGCCACCACCACAATCCCCTCGTCCCCTGGACTCCGGGCGGCAGGACGCGAGCAAGCGCGCCGGCGGTAGCAGCTGCACTTCATTGTCCTTCTCGAGGCCGCGCTCCAGCCCCCTCGCACCGGGGCCGGGGCGCAAGGACCCCGGCCGAACTACTAGGAAAGAGCGCAGGGCCCGTGGCTGCGTAGGCCTCGTCGGAGTCCCGCTTCTGCAAACGGCGCTCGGGGTGGGGGGGGTGGTCAGGGGGATCCCTGCCGAGGAGGAGGGGGGTCTTACCGGCACGAGGCATGAACCCCTGAAAGGGGGTTGCGCAGGGATCGATGTTTTCGCCGAGGAGAGGGGGCTTCGCGCTTCGCCCCCTTGGCCGCGGCGCGATAACTTTATGGACACCACGTGGTGCCGGCGGTGCCAGACCAGAGGTTTTTTGTTGTTGAGACCTCTTTGTGGATCGATTTCCGTGGGCTAATCGATTCCATCGATTTCCGTGGGCTAATCGATTCCATCGATTTCCCGCGTGACGTCAGAAGTCCTTGCACACAAAAATGTCCAAAGACGCCAAGCGGGCCAACAACAAACTGCACTCTGTGCGTCGCCTGCTGCACAGGTCGCCCTTTAAACTGCGTTACTGTCGAATGCGAGCGAGTCTACGCAACCACTGAAGGCGCTATATTCGTACCGGTAGCCACGTTACTTCGAGATTTAAAGTTTTCGTGACTGCAAGGATTCATACTCTTTGGTTTTTTCGTTAAAGTCACGTAGGTAAAAAAATTAATATAAATGAAATCACGACGTTTCGGAAGCAACACAAGCCTCCGCCATCAGGTGTAACCGCTCCAGTGAAATTGCTGCAGCGTATGAAGAGAGCCATTCAGAGACACGTGTTTTTATATCGGGTGCTCGGCAGGGAGGAGCCAATGAGGCGGGCGGGGGGGGGGGTAACCATCTCGGTGCTTGTGTCGGGATGTCAGGGGAAGGATTCCCACCAATAGGAGGGTTAGTGGGAGGGGTCATCGAGGAGATATAAGGGCAGAACGGGCGGGAAGAAGGGGCTTTTGGCAGGAACGAGATTGGGACGGCTGGGGACAGGTGTGGATGGGAGAAAATTATTAAAAGACGAACCCCCTGCAACCTTGTGTCGGCTCTTCTTTACACTTGTACAACAAATGTACGGTGCCTGTACGATGAATGGCGAATGGGAATGAAACACTGTTGTAACTCAACATTTCTTAGTGATGGTGGTGTATCGGGCTGGATATGACTGTAAAATTATAAGAATCAATATGGATATGATTATGAGAGTAAATATAAACTGCCTGTTTAGCAGTAAACTGCAAGGCAGGTAAAGTTTAAACCTGGTTAATTACATCGATTTCTCAATTTGAATCATCATCTCCGTTGAAGTTATGTCTATGTATATCTGGAAAATTAGAAAAGATTAAGCTAAACTTGTACGCTCGAAAACAATGTGTGGTAATGGTGATGGTAGTGTGTAAAGCTGGGAAAATGGATATGAGAATAAATATAAACTGGCTGTCGAGCAGTAAACTGCACGGCAGCTAAAGTTTAGCTTGATTAATTACATTGGGACACATCCAAATGGACGTTGCAAAAGCTAAAATAGCCACTATCCTAAAGAATGCTAAGAAACCCATTAGCAACATCAGCAAAAACGAGCATTCTGAACTGGCAAATTTGAAAAAGAGGGATGACATAGTCATACTCTCGGCCGATAAGGGCAATGCCACTGTCATGGATAAAAACTCATACAACAAAATCCAGGACCTGCTCAATGATGGCAGCTACTCCAAAATCAATAGAGATCCCACTAATAACCTAACTAATAAAACCAACAAGATCATCGCTAGTTCGACTTCCCTAATTGAACCAATCAAACGGCTCTCCCTGAAACTCTCGGCTGCGAGACCTCCCAGATTCTATGGGCTTCCCAAGATCCATAAAGAAGATACCCCACTATGGCCCATAGTGGGGTATCTTCCACGATCAACTCACCTACCTACAAACTGGCCCGTTTTCTGTCGGATACTCGACTTCCCTTCACTGGCAAGACCATTTCAGCAGTACTGAACTCAACTCACTTGGTTTCTCTTGTCAAGGACATTATACTGTCCCCTGATGATGTCCTCGTCAGTTTTGATGTGGTCTCTCTGTTCACAAAGGTTCCAGTGCCTGACACCATAGCAATAATTGAAGACTTAGTCCAACGTGGACTGAACCCTGATGTCCCTGCACTGGTTAGGCACTGCCTTACCAACACGTACTTCACCTGGAATGGTACCTTCTACAAACAAAATGAGGGCACCCCTATGGGTTCCCCCTTGTCACCAGTGATAGCCAATGTTTTCATTGAGAAATATGAAACAGATGCCATCCAGACATCCACTCTGCGTCCTTCCCTGTGGAAGAGTTACGTGGATGATACTTTCGTCATTTGGTCACATGGCCTCCCAGCATTGAACCAATTTCTAGATCACATCAACTCCATGCACCCATCCATCAAATTCACCATGGAAGTGGAGAACGATGGTAAGCTACCATTCCTGGATGTTTTGTTTGAGAGGAGACCCAATGGCTCTTTGGGACATTCTGTCTAGAGTAAGACCACCCACACAGATTCCTACCTGAAACCTGATTCCCACCACCATCCGGCACAAAATAATTCCCTCATCAAAACACTATATAGCATAGGGCCCACTGCATCTCTGACCAACACCACCTGGCCAGTGAATTGGAACATGAACATCATGCCCTCAAGATGAACAGATACTCGGACCGTGCTATCCGCCAGGCTGTTTCTCCCACCGTGGAGAAACAACCCCCAGAGACTCCGATCAAGATCATTACGTTGCCATACTTAGCAGGCGTGACCAAAAAGATTTCTAAAATACTAAACAAACACAAGATCCAGGTCCGATTCAGTACAGTACACAAGATCCGTGATCTGATCCTATCCGTAAAGGATGTCATACCTGACTTACAGTACCCTGGTGTCTACAAACTGAGTTGCACCTTTGGGGATTGTTATATCGGGGAAACGAAATATTTCTGACCGCATTCGCGAGCACAATTCGGATTTGAAACATGGCAGAACGAATTCCTCGGCCATAGCTGACCACTGTTGTAATACTGCTGGTTCTCATGACATTGTGTTCTCCGATACCAAGGTACCCTGTAAACCTCCAGGTTACTACCAAAGATTTGTCCATGAAGCCATACAGACATACGAACATAGACATAACTTCAACTGAGATGATGGATTCAGATTGAGCAATCATTGGAAGGATGTAATTATCCAAGCTAAACTTTAGCTGCCGTGCAGTTTACTGCTCGACAGCCAGTTTATATTTATTCTCATATCCATTTTCCCAGCTTTACACACTACCATCAACATTACCACACGCTGTTTTCGAGCTTGCAAGTTTAGCTTAAGCTTTTCTAATTTTCGAGATATACAAACATAGACATAACTTCAACCGAGATGATTCAAATTGAGCAATCGATGTAGTTAACCAAGTTTAAACTTTAGCTGCCGTGCAGTTTACTGCTAAACAGGCAGTTTATATTTACTCTCATAATCATATCCATATTGATTCTTATAATTTTACAGTCATATCCAGCCTGATACACCACCATCACTAAGAAATGTTGAGTTACAACAGTGTTTCATTCGCCATTCATCGTACAGGTACCGTACATTTATTGTACAAGCACCGAGATGGTTATCCCCCCCCCCCCGCCTCATTGGCTCCTCCCTGCCTAGCACCCGATATAA
The DNA here is from genome assembly GCF_015708825.2 of Lethenteron reissneri. Taxonomy (NCBI): domain Eukaryota; kingdom Metazoa; phylum Chordata; class Hyperoartia; order Petromyzontiformes; family Petromyzontidae; genus Lethenteron; species Lethenteron reissneri. The sequence continues at coordinate 1,528,572 of NC_083796.1, read as the reverse complement.
AAACACGTGTCTCTGAAAAGCTCTCTTCATACGCTACAGCAATTTTACTGGAGGGTTACACCTGATGACGGATGCTTGTGTTGCTTCCGAAACGTCGTGATTTTTATTTTTTTTACCTACGTGACTTTACTGAAAAAACCAGAGTATGAACCACGTTACTGTATTTGGGGATGCTGCTGCTGTTGTCAGTGGTGTACAACAGCAACAACGGCACCTCAACACATTAGTCAACAGCACTGCCTTTAAGGAAGGACCATTGCCTGAAACGTCGCCCTAGAGGCATTGAACTTCAGCTCGCTGGGCCCCTGTCTGCGCTGTGAAGGGCCATAGCCAGAGACGTCGCGTATGTTTGTATTCTATTAAGGCCACACACACACTATTATTAATGGACGTGTTGAATGTTTAACACGTAGGCTTTTGCGACCCAATATCACAATTGGCTGTGGCGGGTTTAACGACATTTAATATATTTACGCGCTCTAACCCCCAAAAAACCTGTACTTATGGATCTTTGGATGTCTTGATTTGAAGCTTTCGTGCTGCAGGAATCCATGCTCTTTGGTTTTTCAGTAAAGTCACGTAGGTAGAAAATAAAATAACGACGTTTCGGGCGCAACACCACCTGATGACGGACGCTTGTGTTGCGCCCGAAACGTCGTGATTTATTTTATTTGATACCGACGTGACTTTACCGAAAGAACCAAAGAGTATGATTGAATGTGTTGGTAAACCACGTGGCCGCTTCGTCGCCATGTGGAGGAGGGGAAGGAGGCGAGGGTGGGGGGCGACAACATGTAAACCACGTGACACCCGCTCGGGAGAGTGGCTCAAACAAAGTTATTCAGAAATGCGACGTCACCGCCAGCGTCCGAGGCGACAGGGGTGACAATAAAGTTTATACAGAGCCCCGGTTTGTGACGTCACTTCCTGCCTCGCGCTCGGTGAGTCACGCGCCCGCGCTCCGCATCCCACCCCCGCCTCCCATTGAGGAGATGAACGCACGCCGGCAGCAATTAGTGCGCGCGCCGTCACTGTGTTAATTACGCAATTTAAAAAATGTGTGTATCATGGAAGCGTTTGTTTCTATTTAGACGCCCCGCTAGCAAGAGTCTGAGTGGGGTCTTTTTTTTGTTAAGGCCCGGGTTTTTGGCCCTCATCCACGCGATTGGCTTAAAGCGGTCACGTGGCTCCTCCGAGCGAGCCAATCGCGTGTGTTTGTTTGCCGTGTGGGGGAGGGGGTTGCGGGGGGAGGGGTAAGAGGAGGGACGTCTTAGTGGGGCGGGGGGATATGGGGTGTGGGGAGAAGAGAGGGGGGGCGTGGGGAGAAGAGGGGGGGGCGTGGGGAGAAGAGGGGGGGGCGTGGGGAGAAGAGGGGGGGGGCGTGGGGAGAAGAGGGGGGGGGCGTGGGGAGAAGAGGGGGGGGCATGGGGAGAAGAGGGGGGCATGGGGAGAAGAGGGGGGGGGGCATGGGGAGAAGAGGGGGGGGGGCATGGGGAGAAGAGGGGGGGCATGGGGAGAAGAGGGGGGGCATGGGGAGAAGAGGGGGGGCATGGGGAGAAGAGGGGGGGGGCATGGGGAGAAGAGGGGGGGGCGTGGGGAGAAGAGGGGGGGCATGGGGAGAAGAGGGGGGGGCGTGGGGAGAAGAGGGGGGGGGCGTGGGGAGAAGAGGGGGGGGCATGGGGAGAAGAGGGGGGGGCATGGGGAGAAGAGGGGGGGGCATGGGGAGAAGAGGGGGGGCATGGGGAGAAGAGGGGGGGGCATGGGGAGAAGAGGGGGGCATGGGGAGAAGAGGGGGGGGGCATGGGGAGAAGAGGGGGGCATGGGGAGAAGAGGGGGGGGGGCATGGGGAGAAGAGGGGGGGGCATGGGGAGAAGAGGGGGGGGCATGGGGAGAAGAGGGGGGGGCATGGGGAGAAGAGGGGGGGCATGGGAAGAAGAGGGGGGGGCATGGGGAGAAGAGGGGGGGGCATGGGGCGAAGGGGGGGACGTCTTGGGGGGGGGCATCGAGGGGGTAGGGGTAACGTGGGGGGATGTGGGGGAGGGGACCGTGGGGGTGGGGGGGTACGAGGGGGAGCTGACCCCACTGATGAGGTCACCAGCTGGTCCCGCACGTGGGAACCCCAAGTCGCGATCCCGTTGCCATTTGTGTTACGAGCCTGACTGGCCATGAGACCCCCACACCGCCACACGGTCGAAACTGGGCCAGAGTTTGCCTACTTAAATCCCGCTGGACAATAATTGGTTTGGAAATTCAATAGGCTATAATCGACTAAACAGACAGAACGGAATTCGGCTAATATGTGTCATGTTTGAAACGTTACACGAGTCAATCATCCCGACATCAGCAGCAGCCATGCTAAATCCGCTTCTGTTTGAAGGGGTTTTTACAATACTTCACCACGCAGGTCAATGTGGGGGTTGGTGAAAGGGAGAGGTCCCACGGACGCCACTGATGTTAGCCGTGGCTAGGATTCGAACTAAAGTGGCCGGGTTCAGATCGCTCCACTGCCGCAGTCATCGATATGAAGTCATGTGTGTCCGTCAGTCGCGAGTGTCATTGGTAAACAAAATCGCAAGAAATCCTTATTTTAATCAACTGAAGTTATAGCCCGCACAAATGCACGGGCAGTGCTAGTTTCTTTATTTCCACAAACCACAAACATCTATTTCTAACACGATCGATGCCTGCGTTGTGCGGGGTCCGCAATAGTGACTTGAAATTTGACGAATCCATGGATCGGCACGTGTCTCGAAAGCGCCAATGATGTGTGGACGAGACAAGATGTGTGGTGGTCAAGATGTCAATGGGTGTGCTTCAGAGAGCGCGATTGATCTTATCGCCAATCTGTTAGTAAATTCAAACGACAAACACGAAGGGCCTCTGGTGATGGGGAAAAACAACCACGGGCCCTCCCCCAAAAACAAGCACACAGCCACGTTGCCATCATCACAGCTGCTTGTTTATCTCCCTTCTCGAGTCCCGTAGCTTTAACAGACGCAGCAGATGGCTTTGTACAGCGGTGACAATGTGCGATAGATCGTTTTGCCTCAAACTAGGACCCATATCCTGCAGAGAGGCTCCCTCGTCCATTGACACCAACATTGACCCCTTGTGATGAGGCACACAGTGTCGGAACCCGTGCAGAGTTTACTTGTACTGAATGTTCCTGGAATTGTGACCTCCCAGAAGGCTGTGTGGCTGATGGAATGTGTAAAAAATATGCAATATATGCTATAATTGTTTTACATGGAGAGACAGACATGGGTTGGGGTATTGTCCTCCTAATTCTGCTGTCGCCACTCAGCTCTTTGCGTGCCGTTTGTTCAGTGGCTTAAAACTTGCAAGTGAATAGAAGAGATTAAGAATCGTTGAGAATCATTAAAAGCTGTTCCATGGAGGAGGTCACAGAGACGAGTTAAGAAACAATGGGCCAACCATCTTGTTATTGGTCGACTTTTCATATTCTGAGTACTCATTTCTTTACTCGATTGATTTGCTTGTTGAACAACCACCATCCATCCTGGAACGCACCTCCCCTTTCGTCTGCCGATGTCAAGTATTTTATCTGTTGGTACATACACAGCAATCATCGCCCATGACTGTGAACACTTGGCAGGACCCTCCTGCAAAGGGAGTAATGAGACTTAGTGAGCCTTTTCATTTTCCTCTAATCCATTGTAGTTTATTTTTCAGTCTGAGCAAACACTAAACTATTAAACAATTTTCAATTTACCAAGGTCAGGCCCACTGAGCTATGTAGCTCTTTTAACAGAAGCGACCTGGCCACAAATGATAGCTCAACGAAGTGGCTTATGAGGAAATGTATACCAGCTAAATACTCTAAACATGTTGATTCTAAATGTGGAGGGAAAAACCGGATGACCTGGAGAAAAATCCACGCGACCACAGGGAGAACATGAAAACTACAAATATACAGGCACCGTCAGGATCGAACCCACGCACTCCTGTATACTTGGTGAGATAGTTAACATCTCTTAATTCTCCAGTCGGCTTCTCGTTGCTATTTAGCTGAAGCAGAGCCAAAACCATGGGGATGTGTGTGTAAGCACGTAAATAGTTGTCACTTAACCCATTAAGTATCTTAATTCGTCAATGGACAATTTCTCCCTATACTCATTAACATCGGTTGTACAAGCTTCCTTAAGATGAAGGGATGACCTTACATAACCAGGCAGAGCCCTAACTCAAGAGAAACATGTGTTGAAATAAGCAGAGTACAACGAAACGGCAAACTCCAGTGTGTGTAAGCGAAATTAAAATAAATCCGTGCAACACGTGTAAACTTTACATAGGAAGAGCGGTTTAAACCACTCCACGTCTCTTTTTCTTATAGTCTCCACTTTTCAACAAAAACCGCAGCTGCCATTACCTACAGCCAAACCAGCAGCATCCGCCACGTGCAAGATTCTGATGACAGGGTTCCCCCCCTTCCCCCCCTTCCTCCCCCCTTGATCCCTCTCCCCCTCCTCTCCCCCTTGCCCTTCTCCCCCCCCCACCTCACTGCCTCTCTCTCCACTGCTCCCCCATCCCCAACTCTCCCACCCCCCCTCGCTAGGTGCCCATGCCCCAGTCTCGTCACGCTCCCCGCTCTCTCCTCCCACTCTCACCCCTCTATCGCCCCTCTTTGCACGCCCTATTTATAGCCCGGCACTTGCCCTTGGAAGAAGTACACGCTACTGCGAGTACAGTGGAGTGGGGGGGGCGGTGGCCACTGAGAGAGCGGGGACGCGGTGACGTCCCCTCTCACCTTCCCACCGGTGCCCTCTAGGCGCTCGCTACAGTGCGCTCATTCGGCCTGTCCACCGGCTCACCGTCTTCTCTACTCACTCATCTCCTAAACCGCCGGGTAACTCTCACTCGCTCCCCCCTTCTCATCTCACTACTCTTACTCCCCTCAACACACTCTCCTGCCTCTCCCCCTCCCGTGTCACTCTTCTCTCCTCTTTGCGCTCCCCCTACCTCTCCCCTCACGCCTACTACGTCTCCCCTTTCATCTCACTCTCCTATCTCCGTCGGTCGCTCTGCTCTCTGTTGCTGTGCTCTGGGACAAGCGCGGTGCCGTTGATTGTATCGCTGTTGAGTTCTTGTCTGAACCAGGTTTCTCTCACTTGACACTGAGATGCTTCCAGTCTCAATGGGTTTTCGTCTGATAAGAAACTTAAAGAGTTGTTATTGTAAGCGTGTGTGTGTAACTGCACTCTTGTGTACATAAGTTGTCTATGTTGCAAACTTTCTTTGCCTCCACTTTAGGGTTAATCGAGGTGATTTACGAAACAATGCAGTGCGCATTTATAGGAATGTTTAAATTCAGCCGCCTTTCAAGATGGTGTACAGACACAGTGTATGTGTTTATTTTATATGGAGAAAGAGGCAGTCTTCGGTGTCTGGGTGAGTCTGTGGGTCGATATGCGTGTCTTGGAGACAAGGCGGTCAATCGTAGGCAGACGAATAGAGGAAGACCTTGAGCATGGAGCTAGTCAAGAAGTCAACAGCACGCATGTCTGGGCAAAGGGGGACCACGGAGGCAGAAGAAAAGAAAAGTGACTTCCCACTGAGGAGTAGCTGACCGGGGGCTTCGATAGAAAGCTTTGGTTACTGGAGCAGAGAGTGTTTGGACAGGAGTAGATTGAGATGAAAGGGGAGAGCTTATCGAGTGTGTGAAAGGGAGCCGAGTGAGTCAATGGAGGATCACGAAGACACAGTGCGTACAATCTTGAAATTGATACAAAACTGAGTAAACAGCTGGAGTGAAAGTTGATAGAGCTGCCAGCGACGTAAGCGTGACCTGGTACCTTTTTTCGCGTCTCTGTCTCTGTCAGCCTGACCGTGTCCCGTCTCACTCTTGTCATCGCCAGAATCATGGCGTGCCTGCTGAGGATCGCGGCGTGCGGGCGCAGCGCCGGCACCATCCCGTCAGCACTCACCGGGACCGGCCGCCTGTGCCTGCCGGGCGTCGGGTGCACCCGCGCCGCTCACCGCACCGTCACCACCCTGCGCCGATGCGTCCGCCCAAGGCAGCTGGCGCGATGCTTCCGTGCCCAGGCGCCGCAGATGAGCCAGGCGCCGGCCTCCGGGACAGGTACGAGTGGCGTCACCGGGACCCTCCGAACCGCCCCACGATTCACTCGTGTCGCTGGCGCTGCCCGCCGGCAGGTGGCTTAGAGCAAAGGCCACGATTTCCTCGCAGGTCTGTGATGAAATTCCCGGAATGCACACTGTGCTCTATTGAAGTCAATGAAGCTGTGTTCTCACATGAAGTATGTAAACTAGCCAATGGCCCAATCACCTGGAGCGCGCCCCACCTCGTCAGATCTCGGAAGCCAAGCAGGCTTGAGGCTGGATAGCGTTTGGATAGACAACCACTGCCATGCGTAACATAGGTTGTTAAAGAATGGCGCAGGAAAATCCATCGTTGAACTGCACTTCTTTTCTCCCGACCTTAACCAACCCGCGCCGACCATCATGGTGAGGTCTGATCATTTAACCTCTACACGACCCACAAGGTGTGATTGAGGCCCTCACCCAGCAGTTTCTTGACAAGAACACGCACGGAGGGCTGTAGCACCCATTTGTGTGCCACGCTGGTGTGTGCGGGAATGCGGAACTTTCACCCAGTGGCGGTGCCAGGTGAAATGTGAGGAGTGGGCATTCGCTTTCGCTCGTCTGGCCGCGCGGTGGGTCAACGCCGCCCCCTTTGTCCACGTGGCCCCACAACCTACGCCGCTTGGGTTATTATTGGCGCCAATAATTATTGATTGTGCGCTTCAATGATTGGGTTAATTGTGGGTTCCTGACGTTTCATTATGGAAATGTAATAATAGGTAACGTTTTAGTCCGACGGCCGATGGAGCTGTGTTTTGAATAAAGTTTCTCCAGAAACGTTTGTTTAAGGCCGCAAACTCGAGTGTCGCGGCTGACGAGAATCAGAAAGTTTAAACTTATGCACACGTCGCGCTGGGTTAAGCACGCATTTCCTGCTACAGAAAACGAGACTCGGAAAAGCTGAGACCGGTACAGGGACTGCCCGCTATTAAATATATTTTCCTCTTGCAATAAGCACCCACCGTAAACAATTATTGCTCAGCCATTGATCAATGATTTGGCCAATCTTCGTTTTCTTTCGTATGGTTTTTGAAAAAGTATTAATGCAACAATTGCATTATTATATTGTAAGACATTTCATGGCATCCGTGGTAGCTGAGTGGAGTCTGCTGGTCCCACTAGAACATGCGTGTTGTATTGGGGGAGCCGAGTGGAGTCCACTTGTTCCACTAGAACACCACGCGGTGCTGTTCTGATTGGGCAGTCATCAGTGATGTGCGCCGCATTCACAGTTTGGTGGAGTCCCCTGATCGCTCCATTTCTGGAGGAAATCTTCGCACCTTCCGTGTGTCGCTCGGACTCGGTTGAGAGTCGGTCCCCACTATCTGGGCCCTAAGGCTGCTTGACCTGTGATGTTTATTTTCTGTTTGTGTGGGTGGACAAAACCTGACTATTGTTTTTTATAACATTACCATCACGTGGCAGGTGCTGAGGGCAGACAATTAGAAAAAAAAAGCTATGATTTTGTTTGTTGGTATGATGGATATTATTATAATAATAGTAAATCGGAACATTGCGTTTTGAGGAGTTATTCTCAGTAGGAGCAGACCCACAGCTGTTGCTTTATTTTTAAATGTGTTCTGTCACTGGCAATGTCTCTGCTGTCGAGTAAGCCTCGTGCTACGAGTATTCTTTGCCTGCTGTATTCGTGTTCAGTGTAGAGAGCGCTAGTGTCGCGGTTTAACCCGCTGTGCTACGAAACCGGCGACCCGAGTTCGATTCCCGCTTACAGCTTACACCAATAACAATTATGTGAGCAGGTCCATGGCCTCCCCTAGGTCGACTCAGCCTTCAATGAGTACCTGGTGTGGTGTGTAAAACATGACCACTGGGGAGACAAAGGCAGTGGGGCGTGGTGGTGGCCATCCATCTCCCTCGTGTGCAGTGCTGGCCTTCATAGGTGCTTGCAAACAGCACTTGCCCCACGACTCTTAAGACTACGGGGGAGGGGTGCCTTTGTCGCTGTGTTGTCCTCGCAGTATAAATATTTAGTAAGTGCACAGGGCACACACTCTTAAGTCTGTACGTGTCCAGTATAGTGTTACAGCTTTAGTATAACGTAAGAGTGTGTTCTGTTACATACGGCTTGAATGGAAGTGGATAATGCACACAGTGTCAATGTTAAGTGTATGCTTTGTCCTCAATATCGGGCTCATTCATTTTTTTAAACGCTTTTATTTAACTCACTCTGTCTGTTGTTGTTGTATCCTCAAATCTTGTAACTCAATTTTAACCCACTTCCCAATGTGGTATCGACTGCAAACTTGGTATACTTATGTCATACTAAAAAACAATACTATATTCTATCATGAAAAAAAAAAACATATATTTTAAAACATTCTTTTTTATATGTTATGTTTCGGCTTGGGTCTAATTGTCCACGCTCAACTGACGTTGGCTGTAAATCACGGCATCTTAAATTATGGCAAGCTTCGGGGCCACTTCCTGGAGTCGTTGAGTTCTTCCATTACTAGTACGGTACATTTCATTAAAGCGTGTTTAAAAAAAGTTTTTTAAAATATTGCTTATTGGGGTGCAACTAGGGAGAGAGCCTCCTCTTTCCACTGTAGACTAGGACCCGGACTTATATCTCAGGTAGCACTCGGTCTATAATGAGAACTCTGCAGTTATTTTTGTTATTTACCGCTGAGACCACCGCTTTTCGTTTAGTCTGATATATCGTGTCGGGTCATCGTTTTTGCAAATTGCATCGCTCATAGTCGCTGAGGAACCACAGACTGGCTGGAAGGAAGCCAGTTGGTGATTTGCCACCAACAATTGCCACGCTTTACAATCCTCTAGATACAGTCAACCGTCACTATGCACGAGCTCTGGATTTGCGAGTTACGCATGCTTGCGCGAGTTACTGAATGTGTACTCGTTCCCTATTCGCGAGTTACTGAATGTGTACTCGTTCCCTATTCACGAGTTACTGAATGTGTACTCGTTCCCAATTCGCGAGTTACTGAATGTGTACTCATTCCCTATTCGCGAGTTACTGAATGTGTACTCGTTCCCTATTCGCGAGTTACTGAATGTGTACTCATTCCCTATTCGCGAGTTACTGAATGTGTACTCGTTCCCTATTCGCGAGTTACTGAATGTGTACTCGTTCCCTATTCGCGAGTTACTGAATGTGTACTCGTTCCCTATTCGCGAGTTACTGAATGTGTACTCATTCCCTATTCGCGAGTTACTGAATGTGTACTCATTCCCTATTCGCGAGTTACTGAATGTGTACTCATTCCCTATTCGCGAGTTACTGAATGTGTACTCATTCCCTATTCACGAGTTACTGAATGTGTACTCATTCCCTATTCGCGAGTTACTGAATGTGTACTCGTTCCCTATTCGCGAGTTACTGAATGTGTACTCATTGCCCTATTCGCGAGTTACTGAATGTGTACTCATTCCCTATTCGCGAGTTACTGAATGTGTACTCGTTCCCTATTCGCGAGTTACTGAATGTGTACTCGTTCCCTATTCGCGAGTTACTGAATGTGTACTCTTTCCTATTCACGAGTTACTGAATGTGTACTCATTCCCTATTCACGAGTTACTGAATGTGTACTCATTCCCTATTCGCGAGTTACTGAATGTGTACTCGTTCCCTATTCGCGAGTTACTGAATGTGTACTCATTCCCTATTCGCGAGTTACTGAACGTGTACTTATTCCCTATTCGCGAGTTACTGAATGTGTACTCATTCCCTATTCGCGAGTTACTGAATGTGTACTCATTCCCTATTCGCGAGTTACTGAATGTGTACTCGTTCCCTATTCGCGACCCGCCGGACTCGAGTACTCGCGAGTGAACGTCGTGCCAGGCCACCGGCACCAGGGAGGTTGCGTGCAGAACGTTGTGACATTGAAACCGTCTGCTACGAAGAGTAGGCGCGCCCCCTTGGCTGCCCGCTTTGTTCTCAGCCTGGCAGGAATCCCACTCTGAACTCGCTGTTGGCATTTTTATTTGATACCTACTTAGTGGACTCGCCGATACATTTTGGAAGAAACGAGTCGACTGCGAGGTCCATTCAAAGGAACGCGAATGCAGTCGGGGAAAGTGTTGCGGGCAGCGCTGCCCAGAGTGCTGGAATGATAACAGCTGTGCGGCGTTGTGATCAAACAGCTGCTTCTCCCTCCTGCATTCCTCACCATCTCCACCACCTCCATTGTCAAATCATCATCAAAGGGGTAATAAAAAAAGCAAATTTTTTTATAATTCGCATTCGCGAGCGTATTCAAGAACGTAACTCTTGCGGATATAAACGGTTTACTGTATATTCAAATGTTTTCAGCCAGTTAATGAGTCTTTATACATGCGGAAGGAAAATGCAGCACCCGAAGAAAACCCACGCATGTGAGGGAGCAGCACTTCATCCCATCATACAGAAGGGACAGATGACAGTCTGCACTTTGCTATTCTACCTTCTCCTGGCAAGCCAGGGATACGGCTCCTCCTCAACACCCACGGGAAGGGAGTTTCACAACCCATCTGTGCTGTGAGCCACCAACTCTCGCTGCTGCCAACACAGCACGGCGTTACAGGCAGCAGCCACGTGCAGTAGCCACGATCTCTGCCCCCGTGGCGGTTCAATGCCAAGTCGACCTAGGGGACGGCCAGGACCGCTTCAGATAATCGCCATTGATGTTGACTGTGGCTGTAGAAATGTAGGCGGCTGGTGAACTAACCGCTGCGCCACCACTCCCCCCAGCTGACCGTCCCGCTCCCCCCCCCGTCCCACCATGTGCAGGAATCCCGTATGGGCAGATCACGGTGGGCGTGCCCAAGGAGATCTTCGCCAACGAGCGGCGCGTGGCACTGACGCCGGCCGGCGTGCAGGCGCTCATCAAGCAGGGCTTCGGCGTCGCCGTGGAGACCGGCGCCGGGGAGGCGGCGCAGTTCTCCGACGCGATTACCGCGCCGCCGGCGCCACCTATCGCCGACAAGAAGGCCGCGTTCGGAGCCTGACATTGTCCTCAAGGTCAGCATGCGGCAATGACTTCCCGTCTCGACTGGGGGTCACCAGCGGGTCAGGCTCGGCCATGGGTCCTGTCTCCCGCGAACGTGTGCATCGTTACGGGTGAACGGATGTGGTGATCAAGCACAGCAGCAGCTTTGGTAGGGATTGGGGTGAGCAGTGTTATCTGCACGTGCAGCAATTGAGGAAATCGCCGATAGGTGGCTTTCAACCCATTTAAAAACAATTTCGTCTTTCCCAACTTTATTCCAGTTGTGCTCTTGGCATCCTGTACTAAGATAAAACGACCCATTCAGAAATCTCACACAGCCAATATAAACCCACTGAGAAACGTATCCACCCCAAGCTCGCACCACCGACTCACTCACCCACTCGCTTACCCACGCATCTTTTTGCTCGCTCGTCCCTCTCACTCTCTTACCCACTCACCCGCCCTTCCGCTCGCTCGCGTCCGCAGGTGCGGGCGCCGGTGGCGCTGGCAGAGGCGGGGCGGCACGAGGCGGAGCTGCTGCGCGAGGGCTCGACGCTCGTGAGCTTCGTGTACCCGGCGCAGAACCCCGAGCTGCTGAACCTGCTGGCGGGGCGACATGCCAGCGTGCTGGCCATGGACCAGGTGCCGCGTGTCACCATCGCCCAGGGATACGACGCGCTCAGCTCCATGGCCAACATCGCCGGGTGAGACGGGAGCGGTGGTGTCGTGGTCGGCGCTCGCAGTTTTTATGTTTTATGCTTTTATTCCAAATCAACGCGAGCCCGGTACAAAACGCCAATCGCAGAACGGAGGGGGAACAGAAACTCCGCGAACGACGATTCGATTTCGGTGCAACAAGGGTCCCCCCCAGGTGGGGACCACGTGTGGGGGCATGAAGGTTTATATGGGTAGAAGAGAAGGGGGAAGATAAAGGAAAAGGAGAGGGGGAGAGAGGAATGGGGGGGGGGACCAGGGTGGGGGGCGCTCGCGAGTTGTCAAATGATAACCGGTAACCGTTTTCAGAATCGGTTCCCGATTGCGGTGGAGGCTGAGCAACGGATTCGTCGATTGTGCGGAAGTACAAGTTGGTTGGGGATGGTGCGGAGCGGAGCGGTGGAAGATTTAAGAAACTTGCGGCGTTGTTTCCACTGGCATGCCGGGAGATGGGATCGAAGCAGTGACCTCTGGGTTGAAAGTCCAGCGCACTGATAAACCATTACACCTCTGTGGCAGCTGCCTTTGTTTATCAGTCAAAAACGTATACTCGTTTTTTTGTATTGCTCTGCACATTTCTGTATGTGCAGCAAACCGGTAGTCACCGGTTTTTTCACTAGGATACCAGTTGTGCAAAGTAACAACCCTCGTGAGCGCACTCGCACTACACACCCGACGACCCGAGTTCAATTCCCGTTCTTGGCCAACATCAGTGACGAATATCCGAATTGGTCCTGGGCTTTCCCTAGTTCTACCTGGCCTAAATGAGTATACCTGGTGTGGTGTGTAGACATCACCCGTGGGAGACAAAGGCGGCTGGGCATGGTGCTGGCCACAAGGCATCCTCCCTTGTATGCCATGTTAACCTTAATAGGTGCTCGCTAATGACACTTGCCCCCAAAGTCTATTTCGCTAGAGTGGGGATCTTTGTCTTTGTGTGTGGGCACTGGTGTCACAGAGATTCGAGCACTACTGCGGTACAATCCCGAAAGCTTTGCGTTCGATTATTGTGGGGCAGTTGGCGCGCCGTAGTTTGTTGAGGTCAAGGTCGGCTACAGGTATCGATGTTTGTGTTGGTGTTCCGCGATGGAGAGATTGTACGCGGCGGGTGCAGTGAGGCTGGTTTACGTTAAACAGAGAGCGCTGCGCGCGGTTGGATGCCTTCGCGTAGCATTCGGCTCATTCCTGCTCGCCACCCTTGACGGAGCAATTACGATACAAACGCGGACGGCAGGATGGCGCAGTCGAAACTCATCACAGCAACAACCGCCCAGGTTCACTTCCCGACTTGAGAGCAGTTCTGTGTGGAGTTTGTATGATCTCCCCCTGTTCTGCAGAGTGTGTGTGTGGAGTTTGTATGATCACCCCCTGTTCTGTAGAGTGAGTAAGTAGATGTTGTGTGATCTCCCCCTGTTCTGCAGAGTGTGAGTGAGTGGAGTGTGTATGATCTCCCCCTGTTCTGCAGAGTGTTTGTGTGGAGTTTGTGTGTTATCCCCCTGTTCTGCAGAGTGAGTGAGTGGAGTTTGTATGATCTCCCCCTGTTCTGCAGAGTGAGTGAGTAGATCTCCCCCTGTTCTGCAGAGTGAGTGTGTGGAGTTTGTATGTTCTCCCCTTGTTCTGCAGAGTGTGTGTGTGGAGTTTGTATGCTCTCCCCCTGTTTTGCAGAGTGAATGTGTGGAGTGTGTATGATCTCCCCCTGTTCTGCAGAGTGGGTGAGTGGAATTTGTATGATCTCCCCGTGTTCTACAGTGAGTGAGTGGAGTTTGTATGTTCTCCCCCTGTTCTACAGAGTGAGTGGAGTTTGTGTGATCTCCCCCTGTTCTACAGAGGAGTGTGTGTGTGGAGTTTGTACACTGCAAATTACTCAATTGGGACTGCACATAATTTCACCCCTAATGCAAAAACATGACAGGACCCTCTTCAAAAAGGGTAGTAAGACTCAGTCAGGCTTTTCTGCATAAACAAGCTTAAATAACAGTAATAAAATACATTTGGATTTACGTGACATTTGACTGCGATCACATCTGAAGATGCTGTAGAGAAACCGTGATCTCCAGTATAGCCTCACCGAGACCAATAGCCTCATGCAGAGAGACATCAAAATCAAGTTGGCATCCTACCCGAGGCCGTTGATGTTACCGCACCATACGCATTTTACCCTCCTCCAGAAAGTGCAGCTGCTGCACAGTAGACACGCGGGGGGACCCCCACGATCCCCCCTGACAGTCTCATCCCACTATCTGTCCGTAGGTCTTCTCTCTCTCTCTCTGAGGCCTGGACATTGCTTCAAGCTGACTTGGATCGGTTGGAGTCCTTCCACGTGCATTGCCAAAAACGCCTTTTTGGCATCTGATGGTTTGTCAGAAATGTCACCGTTGCGTCTGCGATTGGTCTCCTAGCGACTGCGAGCTTAGTTCGAGGAAGATGGCTGTAACTTTTTGGACACGTTACCCCAACTTTATGTGCAAACTCCTGGAAAATCTCACACTTCAGTTGGCGGTCGACGTTCGAAGTGGACTGTGACACTCAAAAGAACGTCGTCGCCCTCGTGGTCGCCCCCGTGAAGCGTGGGTCAAACAAACCACTCGAGACACCAGCATGGCAGCAAGAGAAGTTTACACGAATGCTGTCGCAAGAGGTCACACGTTTGACGCAATGGTCCTTCGCTGACTATGCGCGATGAATGAATGACTCCGATGTCTGGCTTGGCAATCGGCGGCGCTCGCTAACCCTGCCACACATAACGATGTGTATTTACATAGCATCTACACCCGAACCGTTTCCAGAGACGCTGGGCAGGAACAGTGCGGCGTGTTTATTTCATAAACAGAAAGGGGCGGAGGTGAAATGTAAGCTGTTGAGTCTGGATTGGGACAGAGTCTTGCCTGGGGCAGGGAGTCGACAGCACGCACGGCTGGGTAAAGGGAGTTCCAGGCCATGGGGGCAGCAGAGGAGTATGAGCAAACTCCCACTGACCAATCGTCTCCGCCTCCCCACCCCCAGGTACAAGGCTGTGGTTCTCGCTGCCAACAACTTTGGCCGATTCTTCACCGGGCAGATCACGGCCGCCGGGAAAGTACCACCCGCCAAGGTGGGTGCTCCTCCTGTCCACCTCCATACACAGCCTGCATACAAATACAAAGATTCCCCGTATAACCTTAACAGACTGTTGGGGAAAGTGCTGTTACCGAGCACCTATGAAGGACCGGCACAGCACATGAGGTGGTGGGTGGCCAGCACCACTCCGGCCGCCTTTGTCTCCAAATGGCGATGTTTACACACTGCACCAAGTACTAATTTGAGGCCGAGTCGACCTAGGGGAGGCCTAGGACCGGTTCATATATTCGTCAGGGATATTGGCAATGAGCAGAAATCGAACTGGGGTTGCTGGGATGACAGCGCAGTACGCTAACCGCTTCACTACCGCTCCCCACAAACTCGCCCACAAACGCTCCCACATACTCACCCACATAGTCACGTACGCACCCACACGCATACCTTGTGTGCAGCGTGTCCTCGAATCACGTGGTCAGGTTGCCCTGTGCCCCGCGTATAACGGGGTCTTTGGGAAAAACCTTTGGCGGGCTTGGTTGGGGGGAGTGGGGGGGAAAATTGACATCGTACCCCCGAGGCTAAAAAAACAAAAAGGTGCTGTTGTGTGTGTGCACTCACAAGCGCATCTGCATGCACACACGCACACCTGCACGCGTTTCCTGCACGTGCGCCTGGCTTACATAGATGCATGCACGCTTCTGCCACCATCTGGAACATACTTCGTTCTGATATTAGGAAGCCTAATCATTTCTCTAGAACTGATTTTTGTGTCAAGTTTTTGCCCTTACCCCAAACCTCCAATTAGCATGGTTGGCCACGTACGGTACGAAAGGAGTTCAACATACATACATACCGTGCACACGCAAGTTGTATACGAACGACACGTGCCCGTGTTTACCCCCCCCCTCCCACCCCCACGTGGTGCTGTCCCTCGCAGGTACTTATCATCGGTGGCGGCGTGGCTGGCCTGGCTGCTGCCGGCGCCGCCAAGGCCATGGGTGCCATCGTGCGTGGCTTCGACACCCGGTGAGATTCCTCACCGCTCGCTTCCTTCCCCGTCCCGACTTCGCCGCGTGCGGACAGGGGGCGTGGTGTGTGTCTGTGTGTCACTGTCTTTGTGTGTGTGTCACTGTGTGGGGAGCGGTAGTTAGCGGTTAGCGAGCTGTGGCATGAAGCCGGTGACCCGAGTCCGATTCCCGCTCATGGCCAACGCCACTGACGATTATCTGAACTGGTGCCGGGCCTTTCCTAAATCTACTCAGCCTCAAATGAATATCCTGGTGCGGTGTGTAAACATTGCCGCTAAGGAGACAAAGGCGGCCGGGCTTTATAGGTGCTCGCTGATAGCATTTGCCTCAACAGTCTATGAAGGCTACACGGGGGATCTGTATCTTTGTACTGCTAGAGTGGAGGCACTGGAGCAGTTCAAGTCGCTGGGTGCCGAGCCGCTGGAGGTTGACGTGAAGGAGTCGGGCGACGGCGGTGGCGGCTACGCCAAGGTCATGTCCAAGGAGTTCATCGAGGCCGAGATGAAGCTGTTCGCCAAGCAGTGCAAGGACGTGGATATCGTCATCACGACTGCGCTCATCCCAGGTGCCCAATCACGCGACCAAAATAAAAATGTTTTATAATAATCTAAGCTGGACCCAAAGAATGACCAACATAGAGGTAAGAAGAAGGTTGCACATGATACCTGATGCAGAGAAGGAAACTAGTACTCTTTGGACATATGTCGGATGAACAACAACAGGAACATTTCAATTGTGTTGTTCGGAAAAATAGAAGGAACTGGAAATAGAGGAAGACGTAACAGAGCATGGCTTGATGACAACATGAGAGATTGGTGCCAGCAACTCTGTTGCACTACTTGCGCATCTTGGCTCAAGACAGAGAAAGGGAAGTGGAAACAAACGGGCTATATGCCCATTGATCATGATCATGAATAACAATAAACATAATCTATTGCATTGGTATGGAGACTGCTTAATGCCTTGGGTGACTCAGTACCTTCACTCAATATATGTACGATTATATTGCTGCTGTGGTCGTAGTCACGAAGCCCACCCCCCCGCTCCCCCCCCACCACCACCCAAACCAGCCCCTGTCCGGAGGGAGGGGGGCAGCCATCCCCAGCTTACAGCCCTGAGCCAATTGTAAGAAATTCCACATTCACATGGCCGGGTGGCGAAGCCTATCCATATGACAAATAAATCCCCGTCTTCAGAGCACGTGATGGTCCGTTGCCCGAAACATCGCGGATTATATTATTTGTTAAAAGTGTTTTAAGGCCGCAGTGTTGTTGGCAAACGTGTTGAGTGTTTTTGTTAGTTGCGCTTGTGCACCACTGCCAATGCAGCATCACCAATTAGTTTGTTTAATTTTGACCTTTACAACGTTATTGTTGAGGGGGGCGGGCTTTAAACCTCGGGCTGCCGCCGTGCGCCCGTCCCGTTGTCGTGTCGGCAGGCAAGAAGGCCCCCGTGCTGATCACGCGCGACATGATCGAGTCGATGAAACACGGCTCCGTCGTCGTCGATCTGGCGGCCGAGGCCGGCGGCAACATCGAGACGATAACGCCGGGAGAGCTCACCGTCTACAAGGTGACGCGCTGGGGGAGACGCGTGGTGACGTGTGGGGACACGCACGGGGATGTGGGGACACGCACGGGGACACACGTGACGTGTGGGGACACGCATGGGATGGGGGACACGCACGGGGACACGCAAGGAAATGCATGGGGACGGGGATGTGCGGGGACAAGCTGGGGGATGGGCTGGGGACACACTGGGGACACGCTGGGGGATACATGGCGACTTATGGGGACAGGGACGCACAAGGACGCGGACTTAAGAACTCAATTGAAATCGGCGAATCAATGCGTCCTCGCGTACCCAACCCTTGACCCCACGACCTTCTGCCTTGACCCCCACCCCCCCACCACAGGGCGTGACCCACATCGGCTACACGGACCTGCCGAGCCGCATGGCGACGCAGGCGAGCAACCTCTACTCCAACAACATCATCAAGCTGCTGCGCGGCATCAGCCCCGACAAGGAGTTCTTCCACTACAACCTGACAGACGACTTCGACCACGGAACGCTCGACCACATCGTGCGAGGCACGGTCGTCATGCAGGCAAGTCACCATCCCGCTCACCGCTACGAGTTGCCCGCCACCACGGCCGCCACCACCATGGGGCGATCGAGCGCACGCGTTCCAACGTGCGCTGCTCACCGCTCAACCACTCGCACTCCACCACCACCCGCACGCGACGCCCGTCTCTCCACCACCTGTGCTTCACCCCTCACTCCCACGTGCCTGTACTCCACTTTTACTCTCACCACCTGGGCTCCACCGTTCTCTCTCTCCCCCGCAAGCAGGGCCCCCCCTTGCGCCTCGTGTTTGCGTTGTCGCATTGGTGATCTCGTCTACACAATTCAAGGGATTGCGCACTGTGCTATCGACTCGGCCATCCAGGTTCAACAGTTCCGGGCCACAGTTTCAAATTGATCAAGGCCAGGTCGCCTAAAACTTGGAAACGAAAAAACAGCTAGCTGCCAGTTTTTGTTATTAAATTAATTGAAAACTTCCTTCGACAAACGCATATAGGAAGGTGTTACATTCTATTCCATTCTTGCGTATGGCAGCAATATGTTGAGGAGCTAGATGGCAATGTGGAGGTCTGCTGCTGGCCACAACGAGAGGGCTTCAGCAGAGAGAGAGAGAGAGTTCGTGTCGTTTTGCTTTTCCTCCTCCGTTGAAGGAGCGCGCACTGCAGAGTCACATAGCCAATGCGTGCGCATGATTTTACATAATCTTACTGTAAACCTCAGTCTCATGTCCCCTGGTGGTCTTCCGTTGCCTGTGTTTCTCCGCCCTCTCAATTCTCCGTGTCTCCCGTGTCTCCCTGTTCCCCCGTTGTCTCCCCGCCCCGTGTGTCCCGCGCAGGACGGGAAAGCGAAGTTCCCGGCTCCGAAGCCGCGGACGGCCCCCGTGGTCTCCGCGCCCGTGAAGCGCAAGACGGTGGCCGAGCTGCAGGCCGAGAAGGACGCGCTCACGACCCCGTTCCAGCGCACGCTCTCGTCGGCTGGCGTCTTCACAGGCGGTGAGCCGCACGGGATCGCCGCACCCGAACCCTGACGAAGCCAACCGCAACGTATCCGCCGCACTGCAGCTGTAGACACCGCAGTGCAGTCATAATCGTTGCGCATCCACAGCACGGCATAGCCACCTCAACACAGCGTAGCCACCACAGAATAATCACCACCTCTCCACGCTCACACCATTGCAGAGCCGCCACAGCATAGCCATGACCACACTACACACTTCACAGTTGTTTGAAATGCCACTACACCCATAGTCACACCACCCCCCCACCCCAACCGCTGGCACACCTATCTCCCCGCACTATACGATCATACAACACACCCACACTACACCCACACCAAATCTAGATTGAAAACTAATTTGTTTAAAACTGCTTTTTGTGTTTAGTTTGTTGTCCATATCCCACCCCTCCGTTTGGCTCGGTTGGTCATATACGGCGCGAAATAAGTTTCTATATATATCAATCCACCACATTACACCCACGCTGCACCTAGCACCACAACTACCCCCACACCTACTCCTCACTCCATTAATATCCTCACACCCTACACCACCTCCAGCACGCCTACCGCAGGAACTACCCTATCACCTATTCACCTGCTCCGCTATACACTCGCACGCCACAGCGCCCGCCACACCTCCCGCCCACTCCACACTACTTCACCCGCCCCCACGCCCACCGCCCCCGACCCCTCGCGGAGTCCCCCACGCTGAGTGTGCCTGAACGGTCTCTAGGTATGGGCAGCATCGTGGGCCTGGGCCTGCTGGCGCCCAACGCCGCCTTCAGCCAGATGGTGACGACGTTCGGGCTGGCCGGCATCGTGGGCTACCACACAGGTGTGGGGCGTCACCCCCGCCCTGCACTCGCCGCTCATGTCCGTCACCAACGCCATCTCCGGTGAGTGGCGGCACCACCGTCCCCCCGCGCGCCCAGACCACGACACCTTCCTCTCCTTCCTCTCCCGGCCGTCTGGCCAGTGCACGGGGTCGCCTGCCAGGCCCCCGTGATCGGACCCTGATCCCAACCCTAACCCCCCCACCCCTAACCTAAACTTGGCCCTAACCTCATGAGTCTAATCCTAACCTGACCCTAATCTGACTGATCCGAACCTGACCATAATCCTAACCTGACTTGAACCTTTCCCTAATCTAACCGTGACCCTAATGCTAAACCTGACCCTAAGCTGACCCTAACCAGGAGAACAGTGTACTCTTCAGGCAGTATGTGAAGTCGTGGAGAGTGCAGTACCTATCCTTGTGCCCCCCTACCCCCCCCTTCCCCCCCGTTGTGTGCAGGCTTGACGGCCGTGGGGGGTCTGATGCTGATGGGTGGGGAGCTCCTCCCAAGCGGGACCGCTCAGACGCTAGCGCTGCTCGCAGCCTTCATCTCCTCCATCAACATCGCCGGTACCGTGATGACATCAACATGGCACGGACACAACCCTTTATCAACGTCGCCGGCACAACGTCGCACCACGTCACGCAACGTCATCACCTCCCACCGCCGCCATCACATCAACATTGTACAGTCGTCACCTCCCATCACCGGCCACGATCAACGTTTTGAAAATCCTTTACGTCAGGGTTTCTACCGCACGTGGTATATCTTGCTCACCTGTTACATCAGCCATTTATCCACTGCTGGATGAAGGCCTCCCCACGCCGTCGCAAGTTCTCCCGGCTCCACTGTCACTCCCGTCCGTACCACTCCTGCGCACGAACTGATCCGATTGCTCCATCTCCGCGGTGGTCATCCTCTGGGACGTGCTCTCTCCTTTTGCTGCCACTCCATCGCCAGCCTTGTCCATCAGCAGCCTATTGTCGCGTCCAGCGGCACGTCCAGCCCAAGGGCACTTACTTTCTTACTTGGCAATGTGACGTTTCTTATCTTGTTATTTCTCATATTGTATTCCCTAAAGCAGTTGTTGAGCACAGGTCCATAGGCGCATACAAACGGCGCGATCAAAGTTGTAAGAGATAAGAGTTATAAACGTGTTTATTTAAATAGCGCAAGATTCATCTTGTGAGAGCTTTGCTGGTGGGGGGGGGAGACGATGATGGGAGACGGAATTCCAGAGTGGAGCAATGCGAGAGAAAAAGCAGAAAGAGAGAAGTGAGCTGACTTGCTGTGGTGGCGAGTCGGTGGGTTGGCGAGTGGGCTGTATTGGTGAATGAGAGCGGTGGATTGGTGGGTGGGTGGGTTGGCGAGTGGGCTGTATTGGTGAATGAGAGCGGTGGATTGGTGGGTGGGTGAGTGCGTGGGTTGGCGAGTGGGCTGTATTGGTGAATGAGAGCGGTGGATTGGTGGGTGGGTGGGTTGGCGAGTGAGTTGCTGTGACCTGCAGTGTAGTGGCTGTATTGGTGAATGAGAGCGGTGGGTGGGTGGGTGGGTTGGCGAGTGGGCTGTATTGGTGAATGAGTGGGTGAGTTGGCGAGTGGGCTGTATTGGTGAATGAGAGCGGTGGATTGGTGGGTGGGTGGGTTGGCGGGTGGGCTGTATTGGTGAATGAGAGCTGTGGATTGGGGGTGGGTGGGTTGGCGAGTGGGCTGTATTGGTGAATGAGAGCTGTGGATTGGTGGGTGGGTGGGTTGGCGGGTGGGCTGTATTGGTGAATGAGAGCTGGGATTGGGGGGGGTGGGTTGGCGAGTGGGCTGTATTGGTGAATGAGAGCTGTGGATTGGTGGGTGGGTGGGTTGGGGGTGGGCTGTATTGGTGAATGAGAGCGGTGGTGGGTGAGTGGGTGGGTTGGCGAGTGGGCTGTATTGGTGAATGAGAGCTGTGGATTGGTGGGTGGGTGGGTTGGCGAGTGGGCTGTATTGGTGAATGAGAGCTGTGGATTGGTGGGTGGGTGGGTTGGCGGGTGGGCTGTATTGGTGAATGAGAGCGGTGGGTGGGTGAGTGGGTGGGTTGGCGAGTGGGCTGTATTGGTGAATGAGAGCGGTGGATTGGCGGGTGGGTGGGTGGGTGCGAGTGAGTTGCTGTGACCTGCAGTGTAGTGGCTGTATTGGTGAATGAGAGCGGTGGATTGGTGGGTGGGTGGGTGCGAGTGAGTTGCTGTGACCTGCAGTGTAGTGGCTGTATTGGTGAATGAGAGCGGTGGATTGGTGGGTGGGTGGGTGGGTGCGAGTGAGTTGCTGTGACCTGCAGTGTAGTGGCTGCCGTTGAGACAAAGCGACGAGGGAAGTTCACGGGAACTGGAACTCGGCCTCGGCAAGGTAAAGTAATTTACCTTTTATACCGGGTAAGAGGGTAAAGGTGTCGACCATGCCAAGGGGTAAGGTAAAGGGTCGGGTAAAGGTAGCGCGGAAGAATTACCCGGTAAATACCTTGTGTCTACCGCTCGCTAAAAGCTCCGTGGCGCAGTCCGTGGCCTCCATTTTTTATTGGAATCATCGAGAGTATTCTGTATGAATATAGCCCTCTACCTAGCATTTACCTGTTATAAACCTTGTTCATGTGTAGTACCCCAGTAATTACCCTGTAATCGGATAATTTGTACGGGGTCAGGGTAAAGGGTAGGGTAAAGGTAGGCTCGTTGTTTTTACCTTACCTTGCCGAGGCCTAACTGGAACCGTGGTAGCGGTGCGATGAGAGCGATTACGCAAATTAAAATCTCCCTCCCCCCAAATCCACTACCCCCCATGCAGGCGGCTTCCTTGTTACCCAGAGGATGCTGGACATGTTCAAGCGTCCGACAGACCCCCCTGAGCACAACTACCTCTACCTGCTGCCCGCTGCCACCATGGTTGGGGGCTACGCGGCCGCCCTGCACGGCGGGTACCACATCGAGCAGGTGTGACGTGCCCCAGCGTCCGTCCGTCCGTGTGTGTGCACGTCTGTCTGCGTCTGTGTGCGCGTCTGTCTGCCTGTGTGTGTGTGCGATTAACTGAACTGGTCCTAAGGCTTCCCTAGGTCGACTCAGCCTCAAATGAGTACTTAGTGCGGTGTGTAAAAACATCGCCACTAGGGAGACAAAGGCGGCCGGGTGTGGTATTGGCCACCCACCCCCTCATGTGCCGTACCGGCCTTCCTAGGTGTCTGCTAACAGCACTTGCCCCAACAGTCTGCAAAGGCTATACGGGGGATCTTTGTGCTCGTATGCTGTGCCGGCCTTCATAGGTGCGACTCGCTAACAGCACTTGCCTCAAAAGTCTGTTGGGGCTATACAGGGGATCTTTGTCTTTGTATGGGTGTGATTTAATTCGTGCTTTAAATCCGACACTTCACGTGACCTTGAAGTGCACTAGCCTGGCACAAGCGCCATGGTGACGTCACCACAACTTAGTGGCAAATGACGGTTGTTTTTGTATGGGTGTGGGTGGCCACCTTCATAGGTGCTCGCTAACAGCACTTTCCCCAACAGTCTGTTAAGGCTATACAGGAGATCTTTGTCTTTGTGGCCACCTAGTGTAGCGGTCAGCGTGTTGCGCTACGAACCCGGCGACCCGAGTTCGATTCCCCACTCACGGCCGCCAACACCAGTGACAATTATCCAAACCGGTCCTGGGCCTCCCCTAGGTCGACTCAGCCTCAAATAAGTATCTGGTGTGATGCGTAAGAGGCCGTGTTGCTGATTGTGTGTGCGTGTGTGTTTTTGTGTTCGCTCGCCCCCCAGATGATGTTCTTGGGCTCGGGCCTGTGCTGCGTGGGAGCGCTGGCTGGGCTGTCGACGCAGCGCACGTCGCGCCTGGGCAACACGCTGGGCATGATCGGCGTCGCCAGCGGCATCGCTGCCACGCTCGGCTACCTGCACCCCTCGCCCGAGCTGCTGGCGCAGATGTCGGGCGCGATGGCGCTCGGGGGCACCGCCGGTGAGCCGGCGCACGCGTCACCGCGTCTCCCCGCAACGCGGCTCACTTCGGTGGCGCGCCATAGGCCGCCGTCTCCACCCCGCCCCGCCCCTCCCCCACCCCCCGCTAACAGCTGTACACCACACCGGGGCGGGTGAGTGGGGACTCATCCTCGTGCGCTCGACGTGGTTCTCAAGATGGAAGATGCCACTAGTCGCATCGTCGTGTCAACGCTCGGTGGTGACGGCGGTGGTGCCACCTTCCCGCGCAACTGCGCCATAGCTGTAATCGGCTGATTGGAGCGACGACCACGTTAACGTGACTTGGTTGTGAGCGCACGGATGGCATCGTCAATTGCACTGTACAAGTGTCAGTCAACCAGTGGCGGCTGGTGATATTTATTTTTGGGGGGGGGGCGCATTTTTTTTATTTTATTGAGGGGGGCAAATAAATATAAAGCAGTACCAAAAACCCTGTTTACTACTTGAATATAAATTTTGATGATCTTTATTTACATTTCAGACCAAAAGAAGTACCAAAAAGCATGTTTCCTACTTGAACATAAATGCTTCTCTTTTATATACATTTCAGACCAAAGTACCAAAAAGCATGTTTCCTACTTGAACATAAATTTTGCTCTTCTTTCTTTCTGGCCAGCAAATTTCTCAACTACTCTCTGATTAAAGTCAGTCATCTCCGTAACAAGTCTCTTTTCCATGGACAGCAATGTCAGTGCATTCAGCCTCTCCTGGGTCATGGTGTTTCTGAGAAAAGTTTTTATTCGTTTCAAGGTTGAGAAGCACCTCTCAGCTTCAGCCGTGGTCATGGGTGTGGTAATGATAACTTTTAGGAGAGTCCCAGTTTCGGAAAAGCCTTCTTCGAGATTATTCTCCATAAACAGCTGGAATAGGTCCACAGCACCACGGCAGGCTCTGAACTCTTCCTTGCTGTAGATGAGACTGAGCTCCGTCTTCAGCTTGCTTCCACTGAGCATCGGGTACGCTTTCATGGTGCTGCTCAATGCATCTTCAGGAAAGGTATCCTTGTACTCATCAAACCTGTCCCCCTGCAACAAGGTGGCACAGACAAGGTGGTCTGTGAAGGAGAAACGCTCCCTAGTGTGTCCCAGGATTGTGTCACAGACCTATAGAGATAATTAAACAAATAGATATATAAATGTAGACCACTAATTGTCACAGTTGCAATTACTTTCAAAAGAAAAATAGAGCCATTTGAGTTTTTGTCCCATACAAGACTGTAGTTTTTGGTGGCTTCAAATTTCATTTGATCATTTATTTTTATGTTGCCAATTTATTATTTTTGGGATGCTATTGTATATTAAAATTAAGATTTTTGTTAGGATTTATACCAAACTAAAAATGTTTTCTTGAGTCTGTAGAATATGATATGTAGGCAGGACATCTCTGCAGCACAACACTAATGTAAAATGGTATTTTGACTGATTTCTATAACAAACTCACCTCTGCTGCAATCCTTTCACGGTCTTCCGAACTGAGCGCCCGGCGCCTCTTTGTTGGACGAGAACCACTGCTTTGCTCACCAATGGAGTGGAGAGAGTTTCTGCAAAGGACAACGATAATTTATTATAATTTTGGCAAAGGATAAAGAGAGTTAAAAATGAAAGAGAAAGCAAATAATGATCATATTACAGGAATAAAGTTACCTGATCTTTTGGATTTCTTGTTGGAACTGTTGGATGCTCACTTTGATATGGGCTGAATCAATGTTCTTTTTCTGGAGCTTGGCATAGAGGAAGTCTACATGTGGCATGATGTGGTGATAAAGTTCCAGAAAGAACTTAAAATCCTCATCCTCCAGTAGCATGGCCAGGGCTCCTGCTTCTCTGACAGTATTGAGGTCGAAGTCACCTGAGTCTTGTATGCTCTCAAAACAGTGAATGAGATCCTCTCTGTGCTCAAAAACAGTATTAATGGCACGGCTATGAAAGTTCCATCTGATGTTGCTGGATCTTGGCAGTCTATGGGCAACCACTTTATCCAGAAAACATGTCCGCTTGGGTGACTTAGAAAAAAAGCTGACAAATCCACCAATGTTAGAAAAAAATATTCTCGTCTTGGATATGTGAGACGTGGCCTGTTGCATTATCAGGGTGAGCTGATGTGCGTAGCAGTGGATGTAGTGGGCATTTGGGTACACATCTTGTATTTTTCTCTGAACACCTGCAGTGGCACCCCTCATCACGCTGGCCCCATCATATGCCTGGCAGATGAGCTTACTTTTCTGATCCTTAGGAAGGATAGAAGCAAGACGCTCTTTTAGTGCAGTAGCAATGGACTCAGCTGTAGCTGACTGCAGAGGGATGAACTCAAAAAATCTTTCCTGCACGTTATTTTTGTCGTCGATGTAGCGCAGCACAAGCACAAGTTGGGACTGTGTGGCAATATCTGTTGTTTCATCTGCCTGGATTGATAAAAAACTACTTGTCTGGACTTCTTTGATTATTTCTTCTCTTGTAACAGACAACATACAGTCCAGTAGCTCGTTATGTATAGTTTTCGACGTTCCCTTAAATACAGTAGCACTGTCAAGGTGCTCTTTCAATGCTCCATCAAGAGAGGCAACAAAATCCACCAACCCGCGAAATATACCGGGGTTATCTGAGCTCTCACTCTCATCATGGCCACGTAACGCCAACTCAAATGCTCCACAAAATTTCACACAGTCTATTATCCTGGACAGTATGTGTCGATTTTTTGTCACCTCTTCGTTGTGCCTTCTAATGCCAATCCTGTAGCCTTCATCTAGTTGTTCAGCAATGCTAACTCTGCCCAAAAACGTTAGTTTCATGCTATTATCAATATGGCTGCGGCTACTTTCATGACGTTTGTATTTGTCAGAGAGATGTTTGAGGTCTCTTACCCCCGTCGTTGTCCACAAAACTTCAGTGCCGACACTTTGAAATAAAAGACAGGGAAAACAAAAAAGAGAATTGCTAACATCACATCCAGCCAGCCACCTCCGTTTCTCATAACAAGCGCGGGTGAAGCTTCGTGTGTAGCTTCGTCCTCTGTCACTGGCCTGCTGCTGGATTTGTAAATCGGGTTGGTCCGGTCCGAGATCCTTTATCTTTTTTATTTCTTCCAGCGAAAGCCTTGTGAAAGGGTTTTTTTGTAAATAAATTACAGAATTTGGATGAACTGCTGCCATTGTTTACACAAAAAATTTGATCAGCCTAGCAAGTGTCGAAGTGGTGTCGCCTGCGCACTCGCAGTAGTGGCCCAGAGCGTAAAGTTGAATGACAGGTGACGAGAACCAATCAGATTGGATAAAATAACATGTATCCAATTCTGATTGGCCAGGGACGCAACGACTTGCGCCCTGAGGAGAATCTTTAAGAAACCAATTAGAGACCAGCTTCAGGTCACATGCTGTCCGAAAATTTAAAGTCTCACATAGACATCCATTTGTCCGGCATCCCGCATGAAACACATTGAAAAACATAGAAAATAGTTGACCGATTAAAGCCAGTTTTTATTAAATGCTGAAGCTTTTCTTACTACCAGCCGGCACATCGTATGAAAAAAATATTTTATGTATTTTTATATAATTTTTGTATATGTATATTTCTTGAATCTTGATGGGGGCGGCGCCCCAGCGCCCTCTATTGACAAGCCGCCACTGCAGTCAACACCCTGTATACGCTTACAAACAAGAATTTTAATAAAAAAATGCTTAACTCGCTACACTCGAGAACCCAGTTTAATCACGGGTGTCGATATCCTGATTGAACCCCAGATCTCAGCGGCATTCTCACTTTTATTTGCATCCTAACCGGTCCCGTAATTTTGTGTCTCTTTCTTTCCCCTCTTCCCCTATTCCCTCCTTTTCACCCCCCTCTTCATCCCCCACAATCTCACTCCCTCACCCGTCCGTGCGTGGTGCCTCCCCACTCCCGATTCCACTCTCACCTCTCTCTGCTGGCTTACCGTCTCATCCCTCCCACTTTCTCACCTCCTCCTCTTCCTCCTCTCCGCGGAAACCCCCAGGCCTGACCATCGCCAAGCGCATCCAGATCTCGGACCTGCCGCAGCTGGTGGCCGCGTTCCACAGCCTGGTGGGGCTGGCGGCGATGCTGACGTGCGTGGCGGAGTACATGATCGAGTACCCGCACCTCGCCACCGACCCGGCCGCTGGCCTCATCAAGTCCGTCGCCTACCTGGGCACCTACATCGGTGGCGTCACCTTCAGCGGCTCGCTCGTGGCGTACGGCAAGCTCCAGGGTGCGTCCCCGCGCCGCGAAACTCCTGCCCGTTCGCCCGCTTGCTCGATCCCCAACTGACCCGAGTTCACGCACGGACGGGTGCGCTTTAGGGCCACGTGAAGTGTAGGGAGGCTCGCCTGTCAGGAGGGTCATGGGACAGGTCCGTGACGTGCACCCATCTATAACAACAGCAACAACCGCCATTCGCCACTAAGTAGCGGTGACGTCACCACGGCGCTTGTGCCAGGCTATGTGTACATGTATGTATACGCATGTGCACACACACGAAGCGCGGTTGAGTCTGAAAAATGTTCCTTCAAGAAAGAATTTGCAATCGAATCGGCTTGTGTGTGCGTGTATGTATGTGTGCGTATGTACGGATCTCATACCCTGGCTTGGCCAGAAGAAGGCAGTACAGCAATAATGTGGACTCGACCTCTTCGGTCCATATGGGATGGAGTGTGTATCCCCTTCGCATTTGTGGGTTTTCACAGGGTGCTGCAGTTTTCTTTCACATGTAAACGCTCATTAATTGGCTGATAACACCTCAATATAGAGCACCTCAGGGCTTTAGCAAATGTTGGCACCGGCTCACTTCTTGGCTGCCTGGCCCACTCGTCTGTGGTTCTTCCTCGTACCTCCGTCACTGCAGCGGCGGTACAGCCTTCAAAGTGAACTTTGTTGTTGTTTGTGTTTCGCACATGCCAGGCGTGCTGAACTCGGCCCCGCTGCTGCTGCCCGGCCGGCACGTCCTCAACGCCACGCTGATGGCGGCGAGCGTGGGCACCCTGGTGCCCTTCATGCTGGACCCCAGCTACGCCACGGGCCTCACCTGCCTGGGCACCGTGTCCGCCCTCTCCGCCGTCATGGTGGGCGCCGGCCGCTCCCCTTCCTGTCACTGCCGCCCCCCCTCCCCGCCGCCTCCACCCACCACCCTTACCCTCCACACGTTAGCCCTCCGCCAAACCAAGTTGATCAGTCCGTCGGAATACTTTATTAATAGATTTAAGCGCAGCCATAAACCAAACTTTTTATTTCAGCACATAAGGCCCACTGAGCTATATAGCTCTTTTGCAGAAGCAACCTTGCCAAAAATGATAGCTCAGCAAAGTGGCTTATTACGTGGACATTTATAGCAGCCAAATACTCTAAAACACATGTTTATAAATGTGGAGGTAAAAACCGGAGGACCCAGAAAAAAATCCACACGACCATGGGGAGAGAGACACGCAAACTCCAAATATACAGCAGGCATCAGGGTCAGGATCGAACCCACGACCTATATACCAGGCAAAGTAGTTAACATCCCGCCACTGCGGCGCCCTAATAATGTACATGTGTCACGCGCACAGGGGCCCGTTCACTCCAGAGGCACATGTAAACCACAAGACAAGTGGGAAAACAGCCAGAGGCTGCACTCCCAACACACAGGCAGACAGACGCACACACTGTTGTCGCATCACCGGTTCTGTCTTTAGATTCGCGGTCGGTGAGGACACCACCGTTGAACTGACATTGCACGAATATCACACGTAGGCTTCTACAGCCACCGCTATATTCGTAACTGCCTCTTTTGGGTGAGATCATGGCGTAGTGGACAATGGCAATATCTAAACTTATATTTGGAGTTTACGCATGTCTCTCCCCGAGGTCGCGTGGATTTTTCTCCGCGTCCTCTGGTTTTTCCCTGCACATTTAGAATCAACATCACTCGTTTAGAGTATTTGCCTGCTATACATTTTCACGTGATAAGGCACTTTGATGAGATATCATTTGTGGCCAGGTCGCTTCTGAAAAAAGCTATGTAACTTAGTGGGCCATTACCTGGACAAGATAAAAATAATTTTAGTAACCCTCCACCACCCAACAGAGCCAAGCGGATCGAGTTGTCACGCCGTGGGCAGGTGTGCCCAATGTGTCTTGGGCATCTCAACAAACATTGCTCCGTTTTGGCAGAAAAACCCAAACTGGTTGGGGGCGTTGTTGCGCTACAAACCCGGCGACCCCTGTCCCGATTCCCGCACGTAATTGGTTTCCAGTGGCGATGTTGGAGCCGGTCCTGTGCCCTCGACTAGGTTGACTCGGCCTCAAATGACTACTTGGTACAGTGTGTGAATATCAGCATTGGGGGGATACACAGGCGGGCAGGAGCATGGAATTGGCCACACCACCCCCCCTCTGCCGTGCCGGCCTTCATCGGTGCTGGAAAAGAGTTTCTACTCCAACAATCTGTCAAAGGCTACGCGGAGAGGAAGGATCTTTGTCTTTACCTATTCATGAGCGAGTGTGGGCGAATGAACTGCCTATTTATGAATCAATGTGTTCCGTATGAATGAACGTATGGTGTATTCATGAACGCAGTTCTCCATGAAGTATTCATTGTGCTTGCGGCTGTTGTGTATTTATGAATGTGGAGTCGAGTGAAATTTCCCAGTATCCTACTCCTCAGCCTGTTGTGTATTTACGAACCCATGATGTATTTATGACTATCACTTTGGTTGTATTGTGTATTTATAAATGTGCTTTGCGCTTATTTTTCAATCATGAGATCATAACTCTGGCTTGTCATTCGTGAACACAACGTTCAATGCGTGTTATTTATGTGTCAGTTGTGGTGTCCTGTGCACGCTGTGTTCTCGAATTAAACTTTACGTTTAGATATTTGAGGAACGGGGCATCGTGTGTTCCGTTGACGCATCGTGTCCAGTCGACGTTCTAGCAACGGAGTGGATTCTGGATCGAAAACTAATTTCTTTAGAACTGCCTTTTGTATTTAGTTTGTTGTCCTTCCCAGCACCTCCGATTAGCACAGTTGGCTATGAAAGAAGTTCAACATACATACATACGTCGTACTTAGATTAAGGTGCCGAACTTGATTCAGATTGCACCCCCACCCCCTTCACATTACCGCTGACCCTTTGCCCCCTGACCTTGCCGCCCCCCCCCCACCTCACCCCGCGCACAGGGCGTGACCTTGACAGCCGCCATCGGCGGGGCGGACATGCCGGTGGTGATCACGGTGCTCAACTCGTACTCGGGCTGGGCTCTATGCGCCGAGGGCTTCCTCCTCAGCAACAACCTCCTCACCATCGTCGGGGCGCTCATCGGCTCCTCGGGCGCCATCCTCTCCTACATCATGTGTGTGGTGAGCAGCCCCCGCTCGCCCGCTCGCCTGTTCAGCCCCCTCGCTCGTTTCTCCGCTCGCCCACCCTTGACGATTCAGGACGTACACCCAAACTGGATCTTTTCTCGCGATCTCCGCCGGTTCCCGTGGCCATCTCCCGCGATGCCACCTCCCGTGCGGCGACGCGGCGGCGGATACCAGCTCCCTGCGCGCACCGCTCGGCGTGACGTAGACGTCGCCTGTTGCCGGGGGTAACGTGTGCCCCCCGCACCCCGCTTTCCCCCCCCCCCCCACCCGCCGCTCCGGCCCAGGCGATGAACCGCTCGCTGGCGAACGTGATCTTGGGCGGGTTCGGAACGTCGGCGACAGCGGGCGGGAAGCCGATGGAGATCACGGGCGTCCACACGGAGGTGAACCTCGAGCAGACCGTGGACCTCATCAAGGAGGCCAACAACATCATCATCACGCCCGGTACGAGGCCTCTCCCCCGCCCGCGCGTGTCTCGGTGCGGCACGTGGAGGCTGTCACTGGGAGGCTGCTGTGCGTGTGTGCGTGTGATCCCCATTGAGAGGAGCAGGTAGCCCGCTACAATAGCGAGTATTGTAGCGGATTAGCATGGTGCACTACAAACCTGGTGACCCAGGTTCGATTCCCGCTCACAGTCGACATCAGTGATGATTATCTGAACTGGTCTTGCGCCTCCCCTAGGTCGACTCAGCCTTAAATTAGTACCTGGTACGGTGTGTAAAAACATCGTCACTAGGGAATCAAAGGTGGCCCGGTGTGATGTCGGCCACCCACCCCCTCGAGTGCCGTTCTGGCTTTCATAGGTGCTCGCTAACAGCACTTGCCCCAACAGTCTGTTAAGGCTATAAGGGTGTCTTTGTTTGATCTTTCAGTAATTGGCCCTTGTGATTTTTGAAATTTGGAAAATTTGGACCTTGACGCCAGCACACAATGGCCTAATCGTGTCGAACGATGTCAGGGCATCTTTAACATCCACTTTCAATACAACGAGGGTGGCCTGCGGACTTGGAACCGCGAGCCTCTGCAACAAGCGGGGAACGCGCTTCCGTTGGGCAACGTCACCGCCCCATGATGCTGATGAGGATGGCGGTGATGATGAAGATGGTGGTGGTGGTGGTAATGATGATGAGGATGGTGGTGGTGATGTTGATGTCTGTTGCTCGTGTGCCCGAGCAGGCTATGGCCTGTGCGCTGCTAAGGCGCAGTACCCGATCGCCGACCTCGTGAAGATGCTAAAGGATAGTGGAAAGAACGTCCGGTAAGAGGCTCACGCACTCGCTCGCCCACTCGCTCACCCAATCATCCGCTCGCCCACTTGCCCGTTCGCCCACCCAACACCACGTGACGCTCCGTGACACCGTGATACACCGCGACTTGTCTCACCGTGACACCGCCGTGTAACTCTGCGCTGTTCCGCCAGGTTTGGCATCCACCCGGTGGCGGGCCGCATGCCCGGACAGCTCAACGTGCTGCTGGCCGAGGCCGGCGTCCCCTACGACATGGTGCTCGAGATGGACGAGATCAACGACGACTTCCCGCGTACGCGCACACTCGTACACACAACAACAACAACCGCCATTCGCCACTAAGTCGCAGTGACGTCATCATGACACTTGTGCCAGGCGATGTGTACGAGGTCACGGGGCAGACCCAGGTGCCACAGGTTCGACTGACTGAGATCACTGGCTGATGCACCACCTGTGCCCCCTACTGTGACAACTTGCTGTGCCAACTTGCTGTGCTTTAGCCACCCGGCGCTCCGCTCGGTGTTGTGAGTGTCGCTTCTCCGAACTCTGTTGTTGTTGGAGGGCGACTGCCTCCAACTGCCCAGTAGCGTCCTTCACGAGCCTCCTCCACTGAGGCCAATCTTGACACCGCTGGTACCAGTCATCGGCAAGTCCACTCAGCTCCACATCCTCCTGTACCACATCACTCCATCCCTTCTCTAGCCCGTGCCGCGCCCGTTTTACCCCCTCGATCCGGCCGAACTAAAGCTGTTTGGGCATGCGGTGATTGGGCATGCGGGCTACATGTCCCAGCCAATGCAGCCTTTCCTGCTGGAGGAGCTCACCGATGGGACTTTGTCCAGGTCTTTTGAGGAATTGTGAGCTTCTCACACAATGTTTCTAACCGGTGGAGATGTTCCATTAGGGGGGTCCACGTTTCGTGTACACACACACACACGTAACAACACACGCGCATACACAAACGCATACACACACGCGCATCCACACGCGTACACGCACGCACTTACACAGACGCATACACACGTGTGCACACAAAGACAAATATCCCCTGTATAGCCTTAACAGAATGTTGGGGCAAGTGCTGTTAGTGAGCACCTCTGAAGGCCGGCACTGGCACACGAGGTGGTGGGTGGCCAACACCACGCCCGGTCGCTTTTGTCTCCCAAGTGGTGATGTTTACACATCGCATCAGGTACTCATTTGAGGCTGAGTCGACCTAGAAGAGGCCCAGGATCGATTCAGATATCGTCACTGGTGTTGGCCATGAGCGGGAATCGAACCCATGTCCCTAGATTCATAGCGCAGCGCGCTAACCACTGCACTACAGAACAAAGACAAAGATCCCCCATATAGCCTCAATAAACTGTAGGGGCAAGTGCTGTTAGCAAGCACCTATAAAGGCCAGAACGGTACACGAGGGGGTGGGTGGCCAGCACCACGCCCGACCGCCTTTGTCTCCCTAGTGACAATGTTTACACACCACACCAGGTACTCATTTGAGGCTGGGACCGGTTCAGATAATCGTCACTGGTGTTGGCCGTGAGCGGGAATCGAACTCGGGTCGCCGGGTTCATAGCGCAGCGCGCTAACCGCTACACTATCGCTCCCCACCACTACAGAACACACACGCATACACACACAGATGCGTGTACACACACACACGTGTACACACACGTACACGGGTACACGACACCCCCTTTCACGTGCCGTGCCGGCCTGAACGAGTGCTCGCTAACAGCGGTCTTCACTAACGCGCAGACACGGACCTGGTGCTGGTGATCGGCGCCAACGACACCGTCAACTCGGCGGCGCAGGAGGACCCCAACTCCATCATCGCTGGCATGCCGGTGCTGGAGGTGTGGAAAGCCAAGCAGGTACGGTAACCGCACGGCCCACAGTCCCCCTCCACAGCGTCACCACCACCAACTGCTGGATGAAGGTGTCACCAAGCTGGTCGTTGCCACCGCAACGTGTCACCACCCCGACCACCCAATACCGACACTTAGCACAGCATCGCTTACACATGTATGCATGAATACTGAACGTTTAGACCAAGTGCCTCGGCCAATATTTATGGTACGTGGAACTTCTTTCGCACCGTACGTAGCCAACCGCGCTAATCAGCAGGTGCGGGGGAAGAACAACAAACACACAAAGCATCTCGAAATAAATTGGTTTTGAATCCACCAAGAGCGTCAACACTGACATGGCCATTAATGATACAACACCAGACCCCGTTTCTGGGTTGGGGTGCAGTCGTTGGTTTTGTTTAACCAAGGGGGCAGAGACCAGGCAAAGTCTCAGTCAGTGATTTGGATCACCAAACTCACCAAATATAGAGCTTAAACACACGTCCACAGCGATGAAGCAGGGCAAAAGCAACCGCATTGCATTAAAAACACATCTATAGCCATGCACAAACACAAATCGGCGATAAATAAAATGTCCTGTTACAAAGGTTGGCTCGGACAAATTACTTCATAAATCCGTTCATAGTTCAAAGTAATCAAAGTTACAGACACGTGATACTACCATAAACACGAGCACCCTCCGCCACTACCGGCACAAAAGACTCCGCCGCCAACACGGTCGCCACGACCCGTCGCCACGCCGGTCCTCACCGCTGCGCCATCGACGCTCACCCCAACGGCCGCCCTTCCCTGATCGCGCGCATCCTTGCACGGGCGTGCGTACGTGTGCAGGTGATCGTGATGAAGCGGTCGCTGGGTGTCGGCTACGCCGCCGTGGACAACCCCATCTTCTACAAACCCAACACCTCCATGCTGCTGGGCGACGCCAAGAAGACGTGCGACGCTCTGCAGTCGCGCGTGCGCGACGCCATCTCCTCCTGAGCAGCCCCTCCGCCGCTACCACCATCCCCCCCACCCCCCCACTCGTGCCACCCGCCCCCCAACCCCCCTCCTCCCCCTCCTCCCCCTTCTCCTCCTCCCTGGGAGAGCGGGCCCGGCCTCACCGGGCCCGGCCTCACCGGGCCCGGCCTCACCGGGCCCGGCCTCACCGGGCCACCCGGACCTCGGTCGACACTTCACCGGCGCGAGTACCATGCGCTCACGGTGGTGAACGTGGTCACGTGTTTGCGGAACGGACGGGCATCTTGAGCGTCGCATCGCGGTCCCTTTCCCCTTGTAAGGCGAGGAAGCGGGGGGGAGGGAGGTTGTGGGCATGGGTGAGGCTATCGCGCCGTAGAGCGCTCTCGATGCCGGGTGCGGTGGCGCCGGGATTTTTCACCGATGAACTCGAATTGTGTTCACGCCCCCACCCGTGCACCCTCCCACGCACCCCCCCCCCCCACCCCCTCGCGCACACCCCCACCCCGCCCCCCGTCAGGTTCTGTCCACCAGGCAGACAGAGTCAGGCTGCCAGGTGACTTGTGCCAAAATTGACTGTCCAGCATTCATTTCCCGTGCCGCGCTCACGGGCGTCGAGGCAGGGCCCGGCGTCGCCGCGGCTGCTGCCCGTCGCTCGACCGACCCGGCTCCGGTTTCTACCGCAGCGAGCGGAAACACGAACACGATTGTGTTTATTGCGGTTGTTGTTGTTACCGTTTCTTTTATTGTGATTGTAGCCGACGTACCGTGCCGTTCCTTTGAGCTCTTGAGCGTTTCCCCAATGGGGTTTGCACATTGGGAAGGGCACCTCCATTAGGGGCCTTCCTGGCTCACCAATGGGCCTTCCTGGCTCACCGAGGACTCTCAGGCATCGTCGTCGGGAGCTCGGTTTTTCAAGCCTCTCGGCCGCCTCGTTAAGGGACGGGTGGAAGGGGTGGAGGGAGGGGTGAGGTGTTGATAATGAGCGGCTCCGCACAACTTTTTCTGACCACGGTCACCCTCGAGGAGGCGTTTTATTTATTTCAATCGCGACGATGCACGTCCTTAGGAGCACGTCGGGCACACTCACCGGAATAAGCGTGGCTTGTCCAGCAATCCAGCATCAGTGGATTGAACATAGCTGCTGGTGGCAGAGGCGGCGGTGGCGGCAGCGGCGGCAGCAGTAAACAGAGACCAATAAAAACCCACAGTGCCTAGGGGAAGCAGTGTGCATGCGGGTCCCGAACCAGCAGGAACTCTTCCTTTTTTTATTTTAAAGTTCTCAAAACCGTTTTAAATATCAGCCTCGCCACCGCCGTTGCCCGCGTGGTTTTTAACCGGATCCGTTGTTTTGTAAACGCATCTCGTGGCCTAACCCCGTGGGCCCCGCGCCGCTGCCAGCGCCAACCCTCCCTCGCCACCCGCGTCGTCTGCGCGTGGTTTCTAGTCGACGGCCAACGCAGACCCTCGCTCGGAGATCCCTGCACGCTCACCGGTGCCACTGGTCCTTTGCCGTCTGTGGTTTTTTTGTCGGTTGGAGCAGGGGGGGGGAGTGGTCTCGTGGGCCCCGCCCCCCGTGGTGGTGGCGGTGGGGAGGGTCTTCGGTGTCCAACTTTGCCGATGTGTGCCGAGGATGAACCTGGCTTCTCGCTCTGCCCCCTTTCACGTCACCCGACACGAGGCCAGGCTGGGATCAGGGGTTGTGGCTCTGGACCCTGGCTCGGAGTCGAACCCCAGGTCAACCCGACGTGAGGCTAGTCTGGGTTATTGCTATAAAGTATAATTCGCCCTCGGTCAAATTTGACCGATGTTAACGTGGGTCTGATTCGACTTGCAACTATTAACAGCCCCGGTGCTAACTCTCCTGTCAATGTGACCCCACCCAACACTCGGATAGACCTGGCCAGGGCTACAACCAGCCCTGTTCCCGGTGCTAACCGTGACACATCCCAATGCTGCATTAATCAGGATCAGGGCTACAACCAGCCCTCTTCCCAGCATACCCGGGGCTAAACCAGCTTAGGGTTTTGAAAAACCCTTTTCCTGATGCTAACCCCCCCCCTCCCACTTACCAAAACTCAGTCCAACACGAGTTAAACTGTGTCGTGGCTATGACCGAGTTTTAGCCCCAACTAAAGCGAGGCTAAACCAGCTTAGAGTGAATGACCCCATTCCTAGCCTGAACCCTGACCGCTGGGCTCACACGAGGCCGGGCTGGGCTAGAGCCATGCCCTAGCCCAGCCGCGGACCCTGAAGCCAGCCTGGCTCCCGTGCGCCAGTTTCTGGGGTAGAGGCGGCGTGGCCTCAGGCGAGCTCGAGATTCCAGATTGACCCTCGCGCCGGACCCGTCCGTCTCCAGGCCCTGCTGCTGCTGCTGCTGCGTTAACGAGGTTCACGTTTTGTGATCGCAACTTGAATAAAAACGATCGCGCACGGGCCCTGTCGCGTGGCTGCTTGGGTTCGAGTGGTGGTGATAGTGGTGGGTGGTGGTGATAGTGGTGGGTGCGAGTGGTGGTGATAGTGGTGGGTGATGGTGATAGTGGTGGGTGGTGGTGATAGTGGTGGGTGGTGGTGATAGTGGTGGGTGGTGGTGATGATTGGTGGGTGGTGGTGATAGTGGTGGGTGGTAGTGGTGGGTGAGAGTGGTGGGTGAGAGTGGTGAGTGGTAGTGGTGGGTTGTGGTGATAGTGGTGGGTGGTAGTGGTGGGTGAGAGTGGTGAGTGGTAGTGGTGGGTTGTGGTGATAGTGGTGGGTGAGAGTGGTGAGTGGTAGTGGTGGGTTGTGGTGATAGTGGTGGGTGGTAGTGGTGGGTGAGAGTGGTGAGTAGTAGTGGTGGGCGGTAGTGGTGGGTGGGAGTGATGCGTGAGAGTGGTGGGTGGTAGTGGTGGTGATAGTGGTGGGTGCGAGTGGTGGGTGGTAGTGGTGGTGGTAGTGGTGGTGATCGTGGTGGGTGAGAGTGGTAGTGGTGGGTGCGAGTGGTGGGTGGTAGTGGTGGGCGGTAGTAGTGGGTGGTCGTAGTGGGTGGTAGTGGTGGGTGGGAGTGATGCGTGAGAGTGGTGGGTGGTAGTGGTGGTGATAGTGGTGGGTGGTAGTGGTGGTGATCGTGGTGGGTGCGAGTGGTGGGTGAGAGTGGTAGTGGTGGGTGGTAGTGGTGGGTGCGAGTGGTGGGTGCGATGGAGGGAGAGAGCTCGCAGTTGTGGTTCGTGGTGGCTCTGGGTTGAGGCTACGAACTCCGCTCCGGGTTTGACGAAGTGATTGACAGCACGAGGATGTGGATTCATTGAGAAATTGAAATGCAAGTGGCAGCGGCTTCATCAGTGCGTTCTCACATAGACACCCATAGAGCGCCATTGCCTCGCACAGAGACCCGTAGACTGGCATAGCATCGCATAGAAAGCCATCAAATCACCGAGACCCGAAGACTCGCATTTAACCCGTCGAGTTGTCATGCAACTTGGGAATTGGCGCCAGCAT
Organism: Lethenteron reissneri; assembly: GCF_015708825.2. NCBI lineage: Eukaryota > Metazoa > Chordata > Hyperoartia > Petromyzontiformes > Petromyzontidae > Lethenteron > Lethenteron reissneri. The sequence goes on along the minus strand of NC_083796.1, from coordinate 1,489,888 downwards.
GGGAGGCAGGGTGGGAGACTCGGGATCGCTCGTCCTGTGAACGCCGAGTTGTATGTACCTTGAACTTCTTTCGCACCGTACGTGTTAATCGGAGGTGCGGGAAGGGCAACACAACTAAAATATACAAAAATCATCACTAAATAAATGAGTTTTCGACCTAAGCTGTGTGCGGACGCCGCATTGGCTGCGAGTTTCAACGGCCGTGGGTGAAGTAGCCAGCCGGGGCGTCGTGGTATCGACCACCTCTGTACCCGGACGACGACTCACCTGGGCGTACTGGGCGACCCGACACAAGAGAGAGAGAGAGGTTTACCACGGCAGTGCCGGCGCTGATCCGCGCCAATGCGCTTAGCCGCGCGCCCCCAGACCCCGCGAGCACGCGGCACGGATTCCGACGGGGATCACGGCGCGCGCGCTCGGCCACGCGGTGGAGACTCGCGGCGCGAACACCCGCGGCGGTCGGGGGCACGCCTCGCACGTCGGGGGCACGCCGCGCACGTCGGGGTGACGCCGCGCACGTCGGGGGCACGCCGCGCACGTCGGGGGCACGCCGCGCACGTCGGGGGCACGCCGCGCACGTCGGGGGCACGCCGCGCACGTCGGGGGCACGCCGCGCACGTCGGGGGCACGCCGCGAACGTCGAAGTTCCCACCGTGTGGGCCATGCACAGGACGACGTCTGGACTAGCGCTGCTTCGCGAGCACCTTTGAAGAAGGCAGGAACGGCGCGCGATGGTGTGGGTGGTCAGCACCACGCCCGGCCGCATTTGTGCCGATGTTTTACAAACTGCACCAGGTACTCATTTCAGGCTGAGTCGACCTAGGGGAGGCCCGGGTTTCGGGTTCGTCGCGCAGCGCGCTAACCGCTGCGCCCCCACCGCTCTCCGTGCATCACACGCTCGCACGCACAGGGCAGGCCAATGTCTCTGCAATGTTTATATTACTCCCCCCCCCCCCCACACAGACACACAAATCCGCGCACGAGTCCAGTCTCGAGCGAGCCGTCCAAACTTCCCCTTGCCCCCACGCCGAACACGAAAGGGGCGACGCATCGCTCAGAGCGGCGCTCTGCGACACCGTCTCGGCCATCGTGCCTCTCTGGGCACCCACCACAGTGACACGGGGCGTCGGTTTCGCCGCGGTGGCTATCAGATGTTAACCACCTCGCCTCGTGTACAGGAGGTCGTGTGTTCGATCCCGACCCTGACGCCTGCTGCTGTATATTTGGAGTTTGCGTGTCTCTCTCCTCTCATCATCATCATCACGGTGGCTAGGAGATGTTAACCATCTCGCCTGGTGTACAGGAGGTCGTGTGTTCGATCCCGACCCTGACGCCTGCTGCTGTATATTTGGAGTCTCTATCTCTCTCCCCGTGCATTTTTTCTCCGGGTTCCTCCCGTTTTTTCCCCTTCCACATTCAGAATCAACATCACGCGTTGAGAGTATTTGGCAGCGATACATTTCCACGCGATGATGAAGCCACTTCGTTGAGCCGTCATTTGTGATGACCAAGAGCGATACAGCTACAGTGGGGCCTTACCTGGTCAACTTTTTGTAAGTTTAGTTTTGCCCCCTCCCGCCAGCCCCTCCCCCCGCCAGCCCCCCCCCTCCCCGCCAGCCCCCCCCCCCCCGCCAACCCCTCCCCCCGCCAAACCTCCCCCCGCCAGCCCCCCCTCCCCGCCAGCCCCCCCCTCCCCGCCAGCCCCCCCCCCCGCCAACCCCTCCCCCCGCCAGCCCCCCCCCGCCAACCCCTCCCCCCGCCAGCCCCCCCCGCCAGCCCCCCCCCCCCGCCAGCCCCCCCCCCCGCCAGCCCCTCCCCCCGCCAGCCCCCTCCCCCCCGCCAGCCCCCCCCCCCGCCAGCCCCCCCCCCGCCAGCCCCCCCCCGCCAGCCCCCCCCGCCAGCCCCTCCCCCCGCCAGCCCCTCCCCCCGCCAGCCCCCCCCCCGCCAGCCCCCCCCCACGCCAGCCCCCCCCCCCGCCAGCCCCTCCCCCCGCCAGCCCCCCGCCAGCCCCCCCCCCCCGCCAGCCCCCCCCCCCGCCAGCTCCTCCCCCCGTGGTTCTGTGGGTCCCAGCCCCGAGGCGGCCCCCTGGCCGGCTCGAGCCCGGTGCTGCGCGTCACCGCCGTCGTGCTGACCCTGATGACGTCACCTTCTGCTCGCCACTGCGTGGTGGGTATTGGATTGTGCTGTCCGTTCGCGGGGTCGTCGTTGTTGGTGTTGTTTGACGCACGGCGGGTGGAAGATCGATGCGGGCCACTTCGAATTCCTCAGCCTGGTCTACGAATCCTCGTCATGGCCTTGCCCCACCGCAGCTTGGCACGCTTGTATCCTGCCAAGTCGCCTTCTCGCCCTCCACGTGCTCAATATTGGCTGATTTGTTCAGTCCCTCCTCCTCCTTGCGCTCACTCCACGCCCCCCCCCCCCCCTTCACTGGAACAAACTGCCCCCTCCACATCAAGCGGTCACCTTCGCTCACGAAGTTTCCTCTCCGCACTCGAAGCTCACGCTTATTGTTACGCCCGAGCTCACCCTCATAACCGCCATATCCTCACGACACGGCTCTCACTCATTCACCCCCATTCATTCAATCCCCCGTCATGGTTTACCGTCATCAATTTCGCTTTCATCGAATTTCAGGCACCATCACGGATGTGCCCCCATCGCTTCCTCTCATCTGTTTCATTTACCTCGTCTTCACCATTACAGTCACATGCTGTACCGTTGTTCATTCTATATAAAGCCGCCTTGGTTAAGGCGCGAGATTCATGATTAGAAGTCAAGATGAGGTCCACCGATGGGCTGGCACCACCACCGCCGCCGTCACCGCCGCTGTGCGTACTGCAGGCCACGCTCCGAGTCCACTGCACTCAACTCTCTGAACCGAGTTCTAAAACTAGTTTTTGTTAATTTGACCAGGTAATGCCCCACTGCAGCTGTGTAGCTCTTTTGCAGAAGCGACCTGTCTGTCACAACTAATCGTGTGGAAATGTACAGCAGTGACATTCTCTCAACGGGTGATGTTCATTCTAAATGTGGAGCGAAAAACCGGAGGACCCGGAGAAAAATCCACGTTGCCACGAGGAGAGAGACACCGCAAACTCCAAATATACAGCAGCAGCAGCAGGCGTCGTCAGGGTCGGGATCGAACCCTACGCCCTCCTGTGTACCAGGCGAGGTAGTTAACATCTCCTAGCCACCGTGGCGCCCCATTTCTGATGTCGCTGCTGCTGAAGCTGTGTTGGCAGTGGCGGACTAGCCACACCGATAACACCAAATGCGCTCGTCAATAAAAACTGGTCGTTCTGTTAAAATGAAAAATATATATAAAATTAGGCGACGCTGCGGGCAATAGGCATTCTTCATAGGCTATGGGTGCGTAGTTCTGGCTGGTCAGGGCACACGCACCGATGCCTGCGCACCAGTGAATGGCACTGCCCGCAGTCCCCCCCTCCATCCCACCCCCTCCCTCCAACCCCCCACCCCTCTCCCAATCCCCCTGTTCTCGTCAACCCCCCCTCCCTCTCATCACCTACCCCACATCCCCTCCCTCCCTCCCTACAATCCCCCTGTTCTCTATCCTCATCCCCTCCATCCTCCCAATCCCCACGCCCCCCCCCCCCGCTCTTCCTCCCTCTCGAACCCCCCGGACCCACGCGCCGTCGAGCTGCACGCGCAGAGACGCGCGCTACCCGAGCGGCTCCCGAGCGGCTCCCGAGCGGCTCCCGAGCGGCTCCCGAGCGGCTCCCGAGCGGCTCCCTTTGGACCGAGAGCCTCGACTCGAGACGATGGCGCGAAGCAGCAGCAGCAGCAGCCGCCGCCTCCTCCTCCTGTCCCTGGTGATCGCGCTCGTCTCCTGGTCCACGGATGCGCAGTCAGGTGAGCCTGTGCGCACTCACCTGTGCTCAAGTGTACTCCCACGTGTGTACACACGTGGGTACACACGTGTGCTCAAGTGTGTACTCACCAAAAAACTTTTCGAAATCACCAAAATAATCCCAATTGGGCGAGAAGACAAATGATCTGGCGATGATGCTGCTGCTGCGTTTGGTAATGGTGCACAAACACAACAACAACAACTTGAACACACTCGTTAATACAAGTGTGTGTGGCCTTATAAAACAAATATACATTACAGGCGACGTTTCGAGCAATGGTCCTTCTGCATGAGATGAGCTTGCGCACAAGATTTGGATGGATTTGTTTGCATCCCGGGTTTCGTGGCGTCGGCATAGAGGGAGGGGAGTGTGGTAGGAGGGGGCGGGGAGCCTCCACCCAGCCAGCAGTGGATAGAACATGGCTCATTAAGTCTCGGGCACAACGAGACCATAGGGCAGTGACGTCGGGGCCACCGCGCTAATCCCCTAATCCGCTTCGAGGTTGGACTCCCACCCTCCACCCCCCGCCTCCCCTGCGGGGTTTGGAATAGCTGCGGGAATTATCGGACGGGCAGGATAAACCCTATCCACTGTATGTACTCTGCGTGTTCCGTCGGAGCGGGCATAGAGGAGCGCCGAACCCACCGACGTTGTGCTCGCTGCGGATTGGCTCACGGAATGTGGTTGGTCATTGTGAGCCGTTGGTGGTTGGGGTGGTTGGTGGTTGGGGTGGTTGGTGGTTGGGGTGGTTGGTGGTTGGTGGTTGGGGTGATTGGCGGTTGGTGGTTGGGGTGGTTGGTGGTTGGGGTGTCTGTGTGAGAAAAAAATAACCCCCTACCACCTCGTGGTGCCGGACGGGCAACGTTGTCGTGGACAGTGCTGTGGTGGGGAGGGCCAATTCCGATTGGCCTTTCCCCTCAGGGCATTTGTAACCACCACAGCGGCTAAATTGGGGCTCTGGATGGGTGTGAGGGTCTGGTATCCCCTTCACCTTCAATAAATTAACACAAACCACGTAAAAATCTAATTAATAAGCTTGTGCCGGAGGCACCGGGGGGACAGGCATCTATAACGTCTCCTGGCCAAACCCCATTTGGCGGAGCCAGGAGATTGAATCTTTACCCTCGGGGCTCCTCCAGAAACAACAAAAAGCGACTACGGATGGCCACGTGGAATGTTCGAACGCTCACTGCGTAGGAGAGGCTACCACTTCTCTGTCAGGAGCTGGAACGGTACTGCCTGGATCTCTGTGGTATTCAGGAGGTCTGGTGGACCGACTCTAGCTCCTTCCATCATTGAGGGGTGGACACTCCTCTACCCGGGGCAGGAAACTGCTAAACAACAGGGAGTGGCTCTTCTTCTGAACAAACGAATTAAGGGGGAGTGGGAGCGTGGCGGTGAGGTGTGGGAATTTGTAAGCCCCAGGCTACTTTGGGCTCGCCTTCCCATCAACCAGAGGCGAGGAGTGGTGGTCGTGGTTACTTATGCCCCCACTGAAGACAAACATCCGTGGAGGGATGCAGGCAGGGCCGATGAGTCAAATGCCTTCAATGACATCCTGTCACAGGTGCAAGCTAAAGTGGTCCCTCGGGATAGAGTCTTCTTGTTGGGTGACTTCAATGCCCGAGCTGGTCATGATGCTGGCACCTGGTCTGGAGTGATTAGAAGGCATGGGCCAGGTCAGCTCAATAACAACGGTAGGAGGCTGCTAGATTTTGTGCAGCCCTTGGGATTGTAATTACCAACACGCTGTTCCGGCATCGGCGCATCCACACAACATCATGGATGCATGCCGGGTCCAAGCATAGTGACGGAACAGCGGATGCGGGCCCATGTCCTTGACACCAGGACCTACCGTGGAGCTGATCTGCCCTCTGACCATCGACTTGTCATCTGTAAGATGCGCCTGCCATTCTTCCACTCCGGTGGTTGGTGTACACCCAGGACCCCATTCAAACCTAAGGTGGCCAGGCCTCAGCTAGCTGATGAAAGTTGCAAGCGAGAATTTCACCATCGCTTGTGGTTGGGGTTGGCATCGTCCCCCACTTCTCCAGATGTCGAGGGTAAATGAGCGAGGTTTAGGACTGTGACTCAGGCAGCTCCAATGGCTGCTTTGGGTACGTGGTCCAGACCTCCCCGGAGACCCTGACTGACAGAAGAGGTGTTCAGGATGGCTGAGAAAAATCAACAGGCCTACTCTAATCGTCTACAGCATCCCACGTCAAAGAATGAGGAGGCTTACCGCAGCCTTCGCTCGGAGGTTCTGAGAGCCGTGAGGCATTGCAAGGATGGGTGGTGGTCGCGGGTTGATAATGTCGTTATTACGCCACTGATAATGTGTTACTACGCAACTAATAATGTCGTCACTAAGCCACGTATAATGTAGTTACTACACCACTTATAATGTAGTTACTACGCCACTGATGTCGCCACTATGCTGCTGATAATGTAGTTACTACGCCACTGATAATGTCGTCACTACGCCACTGATAGTGTAGTTACTACGCCACTGATAATGTAGTTACTATGCCACTGATAATGTAGTTACTACACCACTGATCATGTAGTTACTACGCCACTGATAATGTCGTCACTACGCCACTGATAATGTAGTTACTACGCCACTGATAATGTAGTTATTACACCACTGATAATGTAGTTACTACACCACTGATCATGTAGTTACTACGCCACTGATAATGTAGTTACTACGCCACTGATAATGTAGTTACTACGCCACTGATAATGTAGTCACTACGTCACTGATAATGTAGTTACTACGCAACTAATAATGTCGTCACTATGCCACTGATAATGTACTTACTACACGACTGATAATGTAGTTACTACACCACTGATAATGTAGTTACTACACCACTGATAATGTAGTTACTACGCCACTGATAATGTAGTTACTACACCACTGATAATTTAGTTACTACGCCACTGATAATGTAGTCACTACGCCACTGATAATGTAGTTATTACACCACTGATAATGTAGTTACTACGCCACTGATAATGTCGTCACTACACAACTGATAATGTAGTACACATACACCACTGTAATTAATGTAGTCACTAACGTCCACTGATAATGTAGTTATACCGCCACTGATAGTGTAGTTACTACGCCACTGTAATTGTAGTTACTACGCCCACTGATAATGTAGTCACTACATCACTGATAATGTAGTTACTACCACCAACTTATAATGTAGTTACGTTCTCGCCACTGATGTCGCCCACTATGCTGCTGATAATGTAGTTCACTACGTCACTGATAATGTAGTCACTACGTCACTGATAATGTATTACTACGCCAACTGATAGTGTAGTTACTACGCCACTGATACTGTAGTTACTATTGCCACTGATAATGTAGTTACCACTGATAATGTAGTTACTTACACCACTGATAATGTAGTTACTACGCCACTGATAATGTCGTCACTACGCCACTGATAATGTCGTCACTACGCAACTGATAATGTAGTTACTATGCCACTGATAATGTAGTTACCACTGATAATGTAGTTACTACACCACTGATAATGTAGTTACTATGCCACTGATAATGTAGTTACCACTGATAATGTAGTTACTACACCACTGATAATGTAGTTACTATGCCACTGATAATGTCGTCACTACGCCACTGATAATGTAGTCAGTACACCACTGATAATGTAGTCACTACACCACTGATAATGTAGTTACTACACCACTCATAATCTAGTTACTACACCACTGATAATGTAGTCACTACACCACTGATAATGTAGTTACTACACCATTGATAATGTAGTTACTACACCACTGATACTGTAGTTACTACACAACTGATAATGTAGTCACTACGCCACTGATAATGTAGTCGCTACGCCACTGATAATGTAGTTACTACACCACTGATACTGTAGTTACTACACCACTGATAATGTAGTCACTACACCACTGATAATGTAGTTACTACACCACTGATAATGTAGTTACTACACCACTGATAATGTAGTTAGTACGCAACTGATAATGTCGTCACTACGCAACTGATAATGTAGTTACTACGCAACTGATAATGTAGTTACTACGCAACTGATAATGTAGTTACTACGCAACTAATAATGTAGTTACTACGCAACTAATAATGCCGTCACTAAGCCACTTATAATGTAGTTACTACACCACTTATACTGTAGTTACTACGCCACTGATGTCGCCACTATGCTGCTGATAGTGTAGTTACTACGCCACTGATAATGTAGTCACTACGTCACTGATAATGTAGTTACTACACCACTTATAATGTAGTTACTACGCCACTGATGTCGCCACTATGCTGCTGATAGTGTAGTTACTACGCCACTGATAATGTAGTCACTACGTCACTGATAATGTAGTTACTACGCCACTGATAGTGTAGTTACTATGCCACTGATAATGTAGTTACTACGCCACTGATAACGTCGTTACTACGCCACTGATAATGTAGTTATTATGCAACTAATAATGTAGTTACTATGCTACTAATAATGTAGTTACTACACCACTGATAATGTAGCTACTACACCACTGATAATGTAGTTACTACACCACTAATAATGTAGTTAGTACGCAACTGATAATGTCATCACTACACCACTGATCATGTAGTTACTATGCAACTGATAGTGTAGTTACTACGCCACTGATAATGTAGTTACTACGCAACTAATAATGTCATCACTACACCACTGATCATGTCGTTACTACGCCACTGATAATGTCATCACTACGCCACTGTCAAGTTCACAATGGCCGTGTCAGAGTCACTAAGCCAGCGGTGTTGAGAGTCTGCGTTGGTCAAGCCCCGTGGGTTATGACGCCAGTCTTAATAGGTTCACAATGGCTGCGTAAGAGGCATCGATCCAGCACTGCTGAAATGGGTTCATGCACTGGGTGAGGGCGCGTGTTTATCAGGGCATGTTCACAATGGCCATTTCAGAGGCCCTGCGACACCGCCAGGAAGGTGCAAGCCCGAGGTTTGGGTCTCTCTCTCAAGGGTCTCGTAATGGCCGTGTCATCGCCACTTCGCAGCACCACTAGGAACCCAATTTTCAACTCCTAGGTCATGGTCTCATCATTTCTTAATGACTTGTTTTATTAAACTAATCTTGTCTCTTTTGCTTGTCCGCTCCTTCCTATACCTGCTGCTGACTCACCTGCATCACCCCTTGTCTGTGCACCTGTAACACCCATATCTATACCTTTCCGCTCACCTCTATCATCCCCTACCTGTGCGCCTCACTACCACGGCCATCAACCACCACGCCCCACGACCCCGACCCACCCCGTGGTCCTCCTGAACTCCCGGTGAACCTTCCTTGACCTTTGACCGACCCCCACCATGCCCCTTCACCCCGATCTCTTGACCCTTAACCCCCAAAGCCGGCTTCGTGAGATCCCCGCTGTCCCAGTCGCTGCTGCTAGGGGAGACCACGACCCTGCACTGCGAGGTGGTTGGAGTCCCGACCCCAGAGGTTCAGTGGTGGTTCGCCCCGGCCCAGCGGGACATGATCAATGAAGACGATGATGGTGGTGGTGGTGGTGGTGATGATGATGAAGATGTTGACAACGATGAAGATGACGGCGATGTCGATGAATCTGATGACGATGATGATGTTGATGGAGAAAAAGCTCTCGGAACAAGAGAAGCCACCACGGTGACCCAGCAAGAAGATATTGCGTCATCATCTTCAGCGTCGTCATCTTCAGCGTCGTCATCTTCAGCGTCGTCGTCGCTGCCGCTCGTCCCCTGGCTCTCCGTGACGGACATCGACCGCGACCCCAGCGAGTTGGGCCCACCGGGGCTTGCGGACCTTCGGGGGGCTGCTGGTGGTCGCCGCCGCCCTGGGCAACGCCACCACGGCCGGATCTTCTCGCAGCTGTGGGACGGAGACCGCGGGGGCCTCGTGTCGCTGGTGACCGCGTACGGTCCCCGCGGCGCGCAGAGCGGCCTCACCCTGCGGGGGCTTGCGCATCGCCACGCGGGCACCTACGAGTGCCGCGCCAGCAACGCGCCCAGGAGGAACCACCCGCGCAGGGCCGGGATGGGGGCCCGCGGCAGAGAGCCCCTCCCTGTCCCGAGATGGGTGCGAGCTCAGGCGGCCATCGGCGTCATCGCCCGTACGTTCCGGCGGGGGGGGGGGGGGTGGAGAAGAAGGGGATGGCGTGGTTGGGAGTTGGTTTCTAAGAAGGGGAGTAGGGAGAGCGGTGGATCCAGAAACTTCCCGGGGGGCAAGAGGAGGGAGGGGGCGGGGGACAGTCCCAAATTTTTCTCTTTTCCCCTCTCGCTTCCAAACCAATCGTGGCGGCGCGATAACGAAATGAATGTTTAAATTATAATTTTATGGCGTCGCAAAGGCAGATGGGTCTCCCCCATCGCCCCGCCCCCCTCCTCTTTTGTATCCTTCACGAGGGGAGGGGGGTTGGGGGGTTCAGTACTTAAACCCATCAGGAACAGCCCTGCACGCTGTCTAGGAGTGTCGCGCCGCATCTCCACTAAACATGCCAACGTTAGCCCAACGTTGGCATGTTTGTTAGAAATGTTGGTCCGACGTTGGCCCAACATTCGATGTTTATTGGGTCATCGTCATCTCGCCTTCTCCTTCTTCTGCCCGCGTCACGCCGCGAAGGCCGCGTTGCACTCCCACGCCGACCTGAACAGGAGCTCGCTGACAGCACTCAGTGTGTAGTATAGTACTATAGTAATAGAGCAAGTGCAAAATCACTGAACCGGAATTGATAGCTTGAAAGCATTTAGCGCGGGGCCCTTGAAAGTGCGGGGCCCGTAGCTACTGTACATGTAGCTACTACACGTGTAGCAGCTACTACACGTGTAGTAGCTACTGTACATGTAGCTACTACACGTGCAGTAGCTACTACACGTGTAGTAGCTACTACACGTGTAGTAGCTACTGTACATGTAGCTACTACACGTGCAGTAGCTACTACACGTGTAGTAGCTACTAAACATCGAATGTTGGGCCAGCGCTGGTCGGTTGGAATAGGTGGAAGGAGACCCGGAGGCAGTGCCGGATTAGCCTCGTAACACGTGTAGTAGCTGCTACACGTGTAGTAGCTACTACACGTTACGAGGATAATCCGGCTACTACACGTGTAGCTACTACACATGTTACGAGGATAATCCGGCACTGCCTCCGGGTCTCCTTCCACCTATTCCAACCGACCAGCGCGACCCGAGAGCCCGTCTTGAACTCGTCCCTCTCCTACTCGCCGGCCCTGCCCTACCCGACCCCACCTAGACCCGGAGATCAGGACGTCCCCCGCGGTGCAGCTGTCGGGGTCCGGCCGCGATCGACGTCCCGTGAGCCTGCGCTGCGAGCTGTCCGCGGCCGCGGGGCTCCACGTGCTGGGCCACGCGTGGCTCAAGGACGGGAAGGCCCTGCCGGGCAGCGAGGACGACTCTGCCAGCCTCACCACCACCTACAGGTGGTGACGCGCTCGCCTCTACACTCGCCTCGACTCACTCGCTTTTCCACTCGCCTCTACACTCACCTCTACACTCACATCTACACTCATCTCTATTCTCACTCGCCTTGAGACTCACCTCTAGACGCACTCACCTCGACTCACTTTCCTCTCCACTCGCCTCTAGATTCGCCTCCAGACTCGCCTCGAACCTCTCGAGACTCACCTCTACACTCACCTCTACACTCACCTCTACACTCACCTCTACACTCACCTCTACACTCACCTCTACACTCACCTCTACATTCACCAGGGCATTCATTCCCATGGGCACCCTCCTGTGTGCCCCCTTGTGTCCGTTGACGGGGACGCTCACTTACTTTGGCCATCGCTCACCTGGGCCATCGCTCACCTGGGTGCTCACCTGGGTAGTCATCCGTAGAATCACTTGGGAACTCGACGCGTAAACTCACCTGGGTGCTCACCTGTAGAATCACTTGGGAACTCGATGCGTAAACTCACCTGGGTGCTCACCTGTAGAATCACTTGGGAACTCGACGCGTAAACTCACCTGGGAACTCACCTGTACAATCACTTGGGAACTCGACGCGTAAACTCACCTGGGCGACCGCTGACCACCTGGCCACTCGCCTTCAGACTCACCCGTCGGCTTCATCCGATGCCGCGCTTACCTGTGCACTTCTCGGTACACTCACCAGTACGCTCACTCACCTATCCCAGCCCTGCTTCAACTCATTTCCAACCCGGCTAAGTTCGGGCAGGGGGGGGGCGTTATAGGGGCGGGGGTGAAGGGGGGGGGGCTTGGGAGCAGTGCGGCGTTTGTCCACCCTCTCCCCTAATTACACCCCTCCCCTCCACCCCCTCCCCTCCAGCCCCTCCCCTCCAGCCCCTCCAGCCCCTCCCCTCCAGCCCCTCCCCTCCAGCCCCTCCCCCCCACCCCCTCCCCTCCACCCCCCCACCCCCTCCCCTCCAGCCCCTCCCCTCCACCCCCTCCCCTCCAGCCCCTCCCCTCCAGCCCCTCCCCCGCTAATCAAGAGCCCCCACCCGCACCTCTATCGACTGTGGCGACCACAGTGACCTCTCCCCAGGGGCTGCGAACCACGTGGGCGTCGGTTCGATCCCCGGCTCTGCCCCCCACCCCCCCACGCAGTGTATTCATGCGCCACGAGGAGGATTGTTACAGCTGTACACGTGACACCCATCGTTGTACTGCACCGCTATGCGCCCCCGCCTCCCTTCCCACATCTATCTATGAGCCTCGCCTACACCAACAGCGCGGTGATGTGTGGCTGTCCACCTCGCGCCTCCCGCCGTAACCGGGGAGAGAACTCGTCCGTGGACAGTGACTGTGTCAGTGTCAATGTGGTGAGGCTCCTACACTGCGAACGGGGTGAGGGGTGTACGGGGGTCTGTGAAGGTTGGGGGGTGGGGTCTTGGTGGGAGGTTTATGTGGTGTGGGTTATGGCACACGGGGAGCGGGGGCAATTAATTAAATACACAATTGGGTCACGTGGTCGAGGAATGTCACTTTGGGGGTCAAAGGAAGCCCCCGGCGTCGTGGGCTCGCGTGGAGCCCGGTTGGAAGGGTGGTGCCACCTGTCCGGGTTTGACCGGGACACTGCGGGATGAGTTGGCATCTGTGGTCGCGTGTCAGGAATTGAGGTCTGGTGGCAGATGTAGGCGGATGCGGCTGAGCAGCACCGAGATCTGTCTGTTCGTGGGTTTTTGTTGTTGTCGATTTCTCTAAGGCATTCAACACGACGTTCTCAGAGCCTGTAGGATGTGCAGGGCACTTTGTGGACATCATGAGACCGTTTCGTGACAACGTGACTGGTCGGGTATCCGTCGCAGGAACTGTGACAAGACCCTCGTTTTCACATTTGGCCATGGAGTGAAACAGGGACGTGCACTGGCCCCCAGCCCATTCGCTCTCCTCCTCTTAGCAAGGCTCACAGCCACGAGTGTAAATCTTAGCACCGGCATTTATATACGAACCCGGAGCGACGGCAAGCTGTTTAATCTGTCTCGGCTACGCGCTCACACCAAAGTGAGAGAACAGCGTGTCCGGGAACTGATTTTTCGCCGAGGAAACAGTCTTTGGTTGCTCACAGCCGGAGTGACATTCAAGACGTCGCTCACCGTTTTGCTGCAACTCGAGTTACACGGAGTAGTTGCTCCAACCAGCAAACGGACAAAATGTCATCAACAATCACCCAGAAGTCTTCGTCAGTGGTGAAGCTCCCAGGTGGGTGTGAACTCACATGGAAGGCGCAGTGTCTCACGACGACTCTGCAGACACCGAGATCTCATTGCGCCTTAGAGCTGCGTCTCAGACATTCCGTCACCTACATACGCGTCTTTGTTCCCAGCATGGTATTAAATATTCACCAAAGTAAAGGTGCTAATTCCTGCACGACTCTACTCTGTAGCAACACGTGACACTCTACAGACGACGCCTGAGACACTAACGCGCCCTACCGCTGAGACATTTGAGACAAATCGTGAGGATCGAGTGGCAAGAGCGAACTTCAAGCACCGAGGTGCTGGCGAGAGCGGGGGGGGGTCCCAGTTTAGAGGCGATAGTCGATACCTGCTCTCAGTTGACAAATAATTTTAACCGCTCTGATAGCTACAGACTTAGCAAAGCTTGGAAGCGTTTTATTAAGTAATAGACAATACATATTACAATTCCTTATAGAGGAATGAAGATGAACACGGCACAGTGTTGAGACGAGACCTCGTGCTGAGAAACGTGTCCCGGTTTGGTCTGCAGTGGAAAAGGTGGCAAACCTGTCTCTTGCTCGCTCACGCATTCCCTTACCCACACCCCCACTCACTCATTCACCCACTCGCCTACCCACACCCCCACTCACTTACCCACACCCCCACTCCCTCATTCACCCACTCGCCTACCCACACCCCCACTCACTCATTCACCCACTCACTTACCCACACCCCACTCACTCATTCACCCACTCGCCTACCCACACCCCCACTCACTCATTCACCCACTCACTTACCCACACCCCCACTCACTCATTCACCCACTCGCCTACCCACACCCCCACTCACTTACCCACACCCCCACTCCCTCATTCACCCACTCGCCTACCCACACCCCCACTCACTCATTCACCCACTCACTTACCCACACCCCACTCACTCATTCACCCACTTGCCTACCCACACCCCCACTCACTCATTCACCCACTCACTTACCCACACCCCCACTCACTCATTCACCCACTCGCCTACCCACACCCCCACTCACTCACTTACCCACACCCCCACTCACTCATTCACCCACTCACTTACCCACACCCCCACTCACTCATTCACCCACTCGCCTACCCACACCCCCACTCACTCACTTACCCACACCCCCACTCACTCATTCACCCACTCACTTACCCACACCCCCACTCACTCATTCACCCACACCCCCACTCACTCATTCACCCACTCACTTACCCACACCCCACTCACTCATTCACCCACTCACCTACCCACACCCCCACTCACTCATTCACCCACTCACTTACCCACACCCCCATTCACTCATTCACCCACACCCCACTCACTCATTCACCCACTCACTTACCCACACCCCCATTCACTCATTCACCCACTCACCTACCCACACCCGCACTCACTCATTAACCCACTCACCTACCCACACCCCCACTCACTCATTCACCCACTCGCCTACCCACACCCGCACTCACTCATTAACCCACTCACCTACCCACACCCCCACTCACTCATTCACCCTCCTACTTACAAACGCATCCACTCACACCCCATACGCTCACTCGCCTACCCATTCACCTCCTCACTACCCTTATCCACTCACCCACTCACTCATTCACCAACTCAATCACCCATCCTTACATTCACCCACCCACTCACTCACCCACTCACTCACTCACCCACTCACTCATTCATCAACTCACTCACCCACCCACTCACCCACTCACTCACTCGTCCGTCCACCACCCACTCGGGCCCCCACCAGTCCGAGGTGGGCTGCTGCTGTTGCTGTTGGCGGCACCGCGGAGCGCGTGGGGGTCGCGGTGGGTGTCGTGGAGCCGGCACCGACGCCGACTCGCCACGTGGGGGCGATGGAGGCGGCAAACGCCGCGGCTGGAGCTGGGGTCGCGGTGCTCGGTGCGCATGCGCGATATTTATTTATTGTGTGTGGTTAGGAGTGGTGTGTGTGTGTGGTGAGGAGTGGGGTGTGTGTGGTGTGTGTGGTTAGGAGTGGTGTGTGTGTGGTGAGAAGTGGGGTGTGTGTGGTGTGTGTGTGGTGAGGAGTGGTGTGTGTGTGGTGAGGAGTGGGGTGTGTGGTTAGGAGTGGTGTGTGTGTGGTGAGGAGTGGTGTGTGTGTGGTGAGGAGTGGGGTGTGTGTGGTTAAGAGTGGTGAGGAGTGGTGTGAGCGTGGTGAGTAGTGGGGTGAGTAGTGGTGTGTGTGGTGAGAGTGGTGTGAGCGTGGTGAGGAGTGGTGTGTGTGGTGAGTAGTGATGTGTGTGGTGAGAAGTGGTGTGAGCGTGGTGAGTAGTGGAGAGGAGTGGTGTGAGCGTGGTGGGTAGTGGTGTGTGTGTGGTGAGGAGTGGTGAGTAGTGGTGTGAGCGTGGTGAGTAGTGGTGAGGAGTGGGGTGTGTGGTGAGGAGTGGTGTGAGCGTGGTGGGTAGTGGTGTGTGTGTGGTGAGGAGTGGTGAGTAGTGGTGTGAGCGTGGTGAGTAGTGGTGAGGAGTGGGGTCAGTAGTGGTGTGTGTGGTGAGAAGTGGTGTGTGTGGTGAGAAGTGGTGTGAGTGTGGTGGGTAGTGGTGTGTGTGTGGTGAGGAGTGGTGAGTAGTGGTGTGAGCGTGGTGAGTAGTGGTGAGGAGTGGGGTCAGTAGTGGTGTGTGTGGTGAGAAGTGGTGTGTGTGGTGAGAAGTGGTGTGAGTAGTGGTGAGTAGTGGGGTGTGTGTGTGGTCGTCTTGAATGCATCTCTATGAGTCTCTATGGGTCTCTGTGGGTTTACTCTCCGGTCCATAGTTTTGATTTCACGGTCGCCCTCCTGCCCGCATCATCATCATCACCGCCGACGCGTCGTCGTTGGCCGCGATTGGCACGGTGCTGCTTACGTACGGCGCGAAAGAAGTTGAACGTCGCGCGGGTGAGGCTCACCGCTGCGCCACCGCTCTCCAGAGACCACCGCCCTCCTCCCAGCTGCCCGAGCCCCGCTCATCCATCCCGGGGCCCCGAGGCTTCAGCAGCAGCCGCAGCAGCAGCGACTCGGGCTGCACGTGGCGTGAATGCCACGCGGTGTCGCGCCCGTGACGTCCGCGGTGTCGCTCGCCCCGGCGGGCAGGGGGGGGGGTGGCGGTGGGGGTGGGACGACGGTGGAATACGGAATGGAGTCTTCGTCGTGGAGGAATCCGATGAGCTGTGCATCTCTTCTTTGTTTGACGCAGTTAAACCGGTGACCGTGCAAACCGGGGCCGTTTTCAGGACCCGGGAACCGATGCCCGGTGCATTGTTGGACATGGAGTGCGCACAATAATTGGCACTGTAAGGCAACGTACAAACGGCATGGCGGCAGCCCCAAGGCACCGCGTGGTTTATCATTTGTCTCCCGTTACCTCAGAAGGTAAAGGCGAAGCCCCTGCAATTGCTCCTGCGGCCGCATGTCCCTTGTCCCGTGACCCGTGACCCATGTCCCATGTCCCGTGACCTGTGACCCGTGTCCCGTGACCCGTGACCCGTGACCCATGTCCCGTGACCCATGTCCCGTGACCCATGTCCCGTGACCCATGTCCCGTGACCTGTGACCCTTGTCCCGTGTGCCGTGACCCATGTCCCGTGCTCCGTGTCTCGCCGCAGCATCGAGGTGACGGACTACAGTGCCTCGGGCCTCTACACGTGCGCCTTCCACACCGAGCCGCCCGTCAACAGCTCCATCGCCGTCAATGGTGACCCCCCCCCCCACTCCCCATGACCCCGTGACCCCTAACACCTCGCAACCTCTGACGACACAGTGCCCCTCACCACCAACGTATGCCGACCGCTGTCGCGCTCACCTCTGACACGCCGAATTCTGACCTCGGTCACACCGACATCGTGACCTCTTGACCTCTAACACACTGACCCCTGGCACGTTTACCCTTCACACATCTCATGTGCTGGCCCATTGGGGGCCCTACACGTAAATCATGGACCCCTCCTCGCCCCTGTCTTGACGACGATGACGACGACGACGATGACGACGACGATGACGACGATGACGACGACGACGATGATGACGACGACGACGACGATGACGACGATGATGACGACGATGACGACGACAACGACGATGACGACGACGATGACGACGACGACGATGACGACGATGATGACGACGATGATGACGACGACGATGACGACGATGACGACGACGACGCTGACTGCACTCCCCCCGCTCCCCCTCCAGCGCCGTTGGTGGTGGAGGCGCCCCACGCATCGGAGAGCGCGGACGAGGGGGGCTCGGTGTCCCTGCGCTGTGACGCACGCACCTACCCACCCCCCGCCGCGTGGACCTGGCACCGCCAGCAGCACGACGGCACCATGCAGGTGGGCACCCTGCAGGTGGACACTGCAGGTGGACACTGCAGGTGGGCACCTTGCGGGGTGGACAACCTGCACGCGGGCACCCTGCGGGGTGGACACTGCAGGTGGACACACTGCAGGTGGACACTGCAGGCGGACACACTGCAGGTGGACACTGCAGGTGGACACACTGCAGGTGGACACTGCAGGTGGACACTGCAGGTGGACACACTGCAGGGTGGGCAACCTGCAGGTGGGCACCATTCAGGAGGAGGACCCGTACATTCCCTTATGTGTCCTCCCTCCCTCCCTCCCTCCGTCCCTCGTCCCAGGTGATCGGCTCTGTGCGGGACGGGGAGGAGGTTGGTGAGGACTCGGGCACGGGAGACGCGGAGGCGGTGAGAGACCCTGGGGTCACGTGACTCACCCCGCGGGTCACGGGAGTCAACCCTGACACGTAGACCACACGCCCCCCCCCCCCCCCTCACCGTGTTTCCACAATACAAAATACAAAATTCGAGCGTTGTATTTTCCTTACACATCCCATTAGCCACCCGGCCTTCTGCAAGTACATCATTTCAGCACCTTTGGTTCGGCACAACCAAGCCCGTGGACTGGTTTCGGCGCTTGGTGTCTCATCAGCAGGCTCGAGCTCGCTTGAACCGGGCCACTTGACTATACCGCACCTGGCTAGTAGGACCTCTCACCTGTTGTTAGGTCACCCGAGTAAAGGAGGCCTTTGTGACCTGGACAAAATCGGTCGTGCGATATCGGAGGTATCGGAGGTAAGGTCGGAGTGTGGGCGGAAGAAGTATGGATGTGGTGTGCAGGGTGCAGAAGCATTTACTGGTCAGAAATTAACGCCACAGGTTTCACCCCCTCCCCCACTCCCGCCCCTCCCCCCCCCCGCCCCCCCTCTGTGTCAGGGCCGCGCCGTGGTGGTGGTGTTGAATGGGGGGCGCCGCTCGGAGCTTCGCCTGGGCCCCCCACTCGTGTCGAGCCGGGACTCGGGGCTCTACGTGTGCAACGCGAGCGTGGCCGCGCGGCTCGCTACCGGTGCGGCGGAGGTGGAGGAGGGGGGGGTCGCGGATGAGGGCCCCGCGTGGGGGTCCGGGCAGGTGTCGCTGCGCGTCAGGGCCCACCTGGCCGCGCTGTGGCCCTTCCTGGGCATCGTGGGCGAAGTGGTGCTGCTGACGGGCGCCATCCTGGTGTACGAGCGCAGGCAGGTGGCCAGGAAGAGGCTCGCCAACGGGGCCGGTGAGAGGCGGACGCGGCCAGAGGGAGTGGGGGGGAGAGGGTGATGAGAGAGTGGGAGAGAGGGAGGGGGTGAGGGAGGGAGTGGAAGAAAGGGAGGGAGAGTGAGAGGAAGGGAGGAAGGGGAGTGGGAGAGAGGAGTGGGAGAGTGAGGAGAGATGGAGGGCAAGTGGGAGGGAGAGTGAGGAGAGGGAGGGAGAGAGAGGGGAAAGTGAGGAGTGGGAGAGATTGAGGGAGAGAGAGAGAGGGAGGGAGGGAGGAGAGAGAGATGAGTGGGGAGAGTGGGAGGTGAGTGTAGGAGAGAGAGAGGGAGAGTGGAACCAAGCGTCAAATTTGGTCCTGACGGCATACGCCGACGACGTCCTCCTCATCCTGCGCTTTCTGGATGATGTCGCCCTGCTGCATGAGTGCCAGGAGGTCTTTACGAAGGCCTCCTCATCAAAAATGAACTGGCAAAAGTGCAGCGGGCTCCTGGTTGGAGCGTGGGACATGACCGAGTGTCCCCAGAAAGCAAAAGCCATAAATTGGAGCGCACCATCGCTGCTGCACCACCTGGGGGTGTTCCTGGGATAAGAGGAGGAACCACCGCAGAGGAACTGAGTCGAGCTGGAGGAGAAGGTGAAGGAGCGGCTGGACACCTGGAATCGCCTGTGCAAGTTCCTCACCTTCAGGACAAAGATGTTGGTGGTGAACCAGCTGGTGATGTCCATGCTGTGGCACCGACTCTTCTCCCTGCACCCCCCCCCCCCCCCCCATGAGCCTCGTCAACGCGCTTCAGAAGCGAGTCCTCGACTTCTTCTGGTCGGGCGGAGGACACCGGGTCGCGGCTGGGGTCCTGGCCCTGCCACTGGACGAGGGCGGTCACGGGCTGGTGTGCGTGCGGAGTCAGCTGGCCACCTTCCGACTGCAGGCCGCGCAAAAGTTCCTGCACGCCGCCCCTGCACCGGCCTGGAACGTCACGGCCTCCTTCCTCCTGAAACAGCTGGGGGCTCTGCAGTGCTCCAAACAACTATTCTACATAGACCTGCAGGGCCTCCCACTGGGACAGCTGCCACCTTTCTACAGGAGCGTCCTGCAGACATGGAGCTCCCTCGCCGTCAGGAGGCTGAACCAGCCGTGATCGGCCGAGGATCTGGTCTTCGAACCGATCCTCAGGGACCCGCAGACAAAGCTGCCATCCACCACCACCACCCCTGGCATGGAGAGGTGCCTCGCCAACGCACGGCTGACCAGGAGATCTGGTGGAGCCCAGAACACGGGGCCGGTGGCTCGGACCGCCCGAGATGGCCGCAAAGACAGGGCTTCAGTCGCTCTGGGTGGCTGCCCGGATTTTGACCGAAGCCAAGGGGGCCTTTTCAGCGGCAGCAGGGAGAACGCCCCCCATCGGCATCGGGGATGACGAGGCCCCTCTCGGTCCCCCTCCACCGGAGCTCTCCGTCGTGCCGCTGCATCGCCAATGCCGACAAACAAAGGCAGATCATGACCTGTGCCAGCTGGAAGACCTACCAGAGGTGGCCTTCACAAACATCAAGAGGAAGGTGCTCTACTCCTACATGGTCCAGTTTCACCAACAGGATGCCCTGAGGAGCCACAATGACCATGGAGGGAAGCCCTGCCCTGCATCTCTCCGGAGAGGCCTCTCTGGAGGCAACTCTACTCCAGCCTGACGTACAATCGCATCGGCGACCTCAGCTGGAGAATCGCCCAAGGCACCGTCACCACCAACGCCTCCCTGGCGCGCTTCACGACACATCCCCGGAGTGCCGGTTCTGCGGTAAAGTGGAGACAGTGGTGCACCAATATGTGGAGTGCAAGAGCCTGGACTCGCTATTCAAGGTCCTCAAAAACATCCTCCTAAGGTTCAGCCTCCACTTCTCCCCGACGGTCCTCATCTTTGGACACCCGAAGGGCGATCGATCACAACATCTTCAGGGGCAGGTCAACGTGCTCGTCGGCTACGCCAAGCTCGCCATGTACAGGGCGAGGAAGGTGGCCGTGGAGGGGAAACGTCCGGCCAGCAGCCTGGGCATCTTCCACGCCCTGGTCGGAGCCAGGGTGTGGCTGGAGTTCCGCCATGCGCAGCTGACCCACGCCATGCCGGCCTTCAAGGAGCAGTGGGCGCTGGAGGAGGCCGTGTTCTCAGTGGCAGAAGACGGGGAGCTCTGCATGCAGATTATGAGCTACCCGTTGGAGGCCGTAGGACTGCGAGAAGGGCTGGGTGCAGATGCAGCACTTGTTGTCGTTTAATTTGTTTTTATTACATAGAGAACAGGGGGAACATAGAGAGAGAGAGTAGGGAGAGAGGGGGTAAAGAGAGAGGGGGTAGAGAGAGAGGGGGTAGAGAGAGAGGGGATAGAGAGAGAGAGGGGTAGAGAAAGAGAGAGGGGGTAGAGAGAGAGAGGGGGTAGAGAGAGAGAGGGGTAGAGAGAGAGAGAGGTAGAGAGAGAGAGGGGGTAGAGAGAGAGAGAGGTAGAGAGAGAGAGGGGGTAGAGAGAGAGAGGGGGTAGAGAGAGAGAGGGGGTAGAGAGAGAGAGGGGGGTAGAGAGAGAGAGGGGGTAGAGAGAGAGAGAGGTATAGAGAGAGAGAGGGGGTAGAGAGAGAGGGGGGTAGAGAGAGAGCGAGGGGTAGAGAGAGAGAGGGGGGTAGAGAGAGAGAAGGGGTAAGAGAGAGAGGAGGATGAGAGAGAGAGGGGTAGAGAGAGAGAGAGGGGGTAGAGAGAGAGGGGGTAGAGAGAGAGAGAGGGGGTAGAGAGAGAGAGGGGTAGAGAGATGGGGAAGGGGTAAGAAGGAGGAACAGAGTGTGCTTCTTCGTGTTGATCTTTGTGTCTATCAAAGTAGCACAGATTGATACTGTTGCACAATGGTAAAACACGTAAAATATTTCATTTAAAAAGGGAGGGGGGAGCACATAAGGAAAAGCAATGAAAAAAACGAATTGATGAACGAAGCAAAGTGCCACCTCAACCGAGCATCTTATTATTTCCTCTGATCGTAAAAAGAGAGAGAGAGAGAGGGGAGAGAGAGGGGGTTTGCCAGTGAGCCGCTTGTCCCAAGGACACCACCCTCCCCATGCTGGAGAGGGAACAAAGTAAAGTGTGCATCTTTACAAAGGACGCCTAACATATACAAGGGCCAAAGCCACACAAACAAAGGACACCCCAAAGAAAACACGGCAGGTAGGGAGGGTGAAGGTTGAAAGGCCATACCCACGAACATGCGAGAGCCACACCCACGCATGCATATTTTACAAAGGACACCCAAAATCATAGGGGTCAAAGCATAGCCACTCACACGAACACAGCGCAAATGCACGCCCAGTGCGCGTTTACAAAGGGCACCCATAAATCCGGGGCCAAGCCCACGCGTACATGAGGGGCCCTGTGTCACAGCTGTTCGCCAAACAGGACGTTCGTCGTCGCTCCAGCCATGCACGTTGTACAGCGGCTCTGCGCGTCTGACATTTAAGCTCGTCGCTGCTGTGGTCGTAATGAGGTTTCACCTCGTTGCAGTGAATGTTGTTCCCTGGTCGTGCGTGGAGTCACAAGGAGGCCTGCTTTCAAATTAATTATCGTCTCCTCCCCCGTGACCCCTGTTTGACCCCCTGTGACCCCTTTTAACCCCTGATCGCTCCCCCCCCCCCTCCTGTGACCCCCATGATCGCGACTCTCCCTGCATGACCCGGTGATCCCACGAGCAGATGATGACCCCGTGGCACCGCGAGTTCCCCAGGCGCTTACCGTGGTGATCAAAAACCTCGACGCTGACGAAATGTACGATGGTGTTATCGATGCATTGTGGGTGACGCGTGATAGCCGAGTAAATAAATCAATTTAACCGACTTCCACGTCTCAAGATAATTGGTCATGCTTCAGTCCATCATCAGCCAATCGGCTTTCCAGACCAATGTTAACCAGCCGCATTTGTCTGGCAAGCAAGCAAAGTGTGGGCCGGTTCAGACTTTCTGGCTCTCATCAGCAGGGTTGTTGTTGCTGCTCGCCGGTAACTTCCGACTGCCGTGTTCTCCGTTTCCTCCTGCCACTCGTGTCCCCTCTCCTCCTCTGCTCTTGTCCTACCCCTGTCTGCCCCCCCCCCTCGCTGTCCGGCCTCCACTCTAATAGAGCAGAATTACTTTTGTCTCTCGTCTCTCGTCAGCTGTTGTCATGACACGCCCTGCCCATTTTGCTTTAACAGCAGTGTCAGGCTGGCTAAACAACGTTCACGATGGGGCCCTCGTTCAACACAAAAAGTAGTGTTGTAATATATATGCATATATATTAAAACTCACTACGCTGTTGCGAGGTATCATGGCTATTGGATTTTACTAGCCGGACTTAGAGGTTAATTTCAGCACCAAACATTTGGTCGATATTTTGAATAGTATAGCCTGTCTTTGGCAAGCGTCTATTTTTGTAAAGTATATCAAACTTTATCGTTACCGCATATAAACGGAGGCTCAATATCTCAACCGCAAGCAATCTGTGTCCCGACAAGGCCAGAGGAGATGTGTCAACAAGTCACAAATTGTGGGTGCCACGTGGCACAAATCAAGATGGCTGTAAATTATATAAAATGGACGCCTAAAAACACTTTTTTTTTTTACAAAATGTCGATCTTGATGTAAAAAATGTAATCTGAAAAAAATGTCTACCAATATTTTCACGGCAACTGGATGTGTTTACATATGTACTGTTGACAAGTGAAGCCCAATGCAAATACATGTCTGGTATGTCGCGAGTTAAAAGTCTTAAGATGATTTTGTATAATCAGGTGAGAAGAACTCAAGAGACCAGGATAGAATCTCATGTGAAGAGTGACCTGGTCACCAGGTTGACGAAAGCAATGAGGACAGCGATTAAACAAATAGAGATTAGAGCAGAGACCAGCAAAGATAAATAATGGCAAATACAACGGCGTTACCAAAGAAATGGAAAAAGTGCTGAAAAACGATGCGATATTACATTAGTACATCTCCTGTAATGAGTTGACGAGCACGTGATGCACATCTCTGGTAATGGCCGCGTTCGTTCACACAATCGCACGTGCGTTGTTAATTGATGGCTACTATTATTTATTTGTAGGAAAAGCGGCGCTGACGCCAGGCACGACTCGGCACTGAGACAGCGCGCCACGCAGTGATGGGCGGGTGAGTGATGTCACGTGCTTTGTGGTGGTGATGTGTGATGTGATGTGTGCACCGGTGTTGGTGTGTGTGTGAGAGAGGGAGACGCAGAATGACTCTCCGTGT
Source organism: Lethenteron reissneri (assembly GCF_015708825.2). NCBI lineage: Eukaryota > Metazoa > Chordata > Hyperoartia > Petromyzontiformes > Petromyzontidae > Lethenteron > Lethenteron reissneri. Next base: position 1,465,457 of record NC_083796.1, on the reverse strand, counting down.
CGCTGTTGATCTCTCTCCGAGTGATCCCCTATCTCTGTTCAGCTCTCTTCTGATCGTGGTCACGGTGTTGTTCCTCTGTGTTCCGCTCTGGTCATGCATCTCGGGTTCCCTGTGCTCCCTGCCCTGTCTCTCTGTGTCCACGTCTCTGTTCCTCTCTTGGTGTCTCGCTCACTGTTCCTCGACCTGTTCTTTGTGTTCCTTTGCCCGTACGTTCCTCTAATTCATTGTTCTGTTCTCTTGCTGTTCCCCTTTTCTGTTTACGTTTTTCTATATTCAAATCAAAATGTAACTTTCTATTCTCTGTTTTTTTCTCTCGATGCAGCGCTCACATCGACGTTCCCGTGTCTCTGTTCCCTACACCCCCCCCCCCCCCCACTCCTTCCCCCTCCAGTTCCTCTCGTCTCGTTCCAGTCCCCGTCGTTCCGTTCCAGCCCCGCGACGAGGAGGCGCGACCGCGACAGCAGGCGCAGCCTCGAACTCACAGTCGCATCAAAACAAATATAGACCAATAATCACAACAACAACAGCAGCAATTAACGGTTAAGTATGCGCGTGTGGAAACTGGGTCACGTGGCGTGAGCAGGCTCGTCGCACGAGGGGACGATCAGCGGGCCCGCACCGAACGCCGCGAACCGGCCAAGCGCAAGCTTCGGTGAAACCCGAGTCCTCGATTCCTTTACTAAATCGTAATTGACAAGGTGATTTAGCGCTATTTAATTAATTAGGGGCCGTCATTCCCTCCGAGTGTGAATTGCGACTGGAACTTGCCCCTCTCCCTCGGATTCGAGCCAACCGGGCCCCACCGCGTGCCCGAGACGCGCAACGTAGAGGCCGCCTCTCATCGAAACTCCACGTGGCGACGCGTCGCGTTCATTGGCTTGCGTTGAATTCCGACCAATCACCCCCCACCCATCCCTACCCACCGACCCTTACCCACCGACCCCTACCCACCGACCCCTACCCACCGACCCCTACCCACCCACTCATACCAATCAATTCCCCCCCCAACTCCTCCTCTACCACCACCACGTCCCGCAAACTCACGCAGTTCGGTGCCGTGATCAGCCGCTGTTTGTGATGCGGGCCCGACACCCGACACACGCGCGGCTCTTCCCAAATGAGACGCAAAGTGACTTTCACTTGCGCGCCAGTGACGTAGCCGTATCGACGCTCGTGTCAAGATGAAATGCGACCGCGTGCTCGTGCAGACGACGCACAAAGACAACGATCCGTCCCAGGTAGACTTTGACAGGGCAAGTGCTATGAGTGAGTAGCACCTATAAAGGCACGGCGCGGCACAAGAGGAGGTCTTTGGTCAGCACTACGCCCCGCCGGCTTTGTCTCCTCAGTGCTGATATTTACACACCGCACCAGGTACTCATTGAAGGCTGAGGCGACCTAGGAGTGGCCCGGGACCGGTTCGAATATTCGGCACTGGCGAAGTGAGCTCGGGTCGGAATGCAGTGCACTCATCGCTGCGCCACCGCTTCCGTGCAACAACAACAACAACAACCGCCATTCACGGTTGTATTGCTTGTGCCAGGCTAGGTGCACCTTGAGGCCGTCACGTGAAATGTCGAAGGCTCGTTGGTGGAGGTCACGGGACAGGCCCAGGTGTTATGGGTTGACTGACTGAGGTGTATGTATGTTGAACTTCTTTTGCACCGTACGTAGTCAACCGCGCTAGCAAACTGAACACAAAACGCAGTTCGAAAGAAAAAAGTTTTCAATCTAGATAATGATTTAAAAGTGCATAGCTCCGGTGGTTTCCTAATATCGGAAGGAAGAGCGTTCCAGACGGCCACAAAAGCGCATCCGAAAGCGCGCGATGCGGTGACCGCCTTTGTTCGATGGCTGAGCCAAAAGCCGCTATTAGGATGAGCGGAGTTCGCGTGGTGATGGTTTATGCTCCTTAACGAGATCTGCAAGGCATTGTGGTTCGTTAGTGGCAAGCACTTTGTGTGTAATGAGTGCGACCTTCAAATGTACTCGTTCAGAGATGGCTGGCAGATGCACCACCTGTGATCCCTACTGTGCCAGCTCGCTGACTGTTTACCGCCCAGCGCTCGGCTCGTTGTTGTGAGCGTCGCTCCTCCGCCCTCCGCTGCTGGAGGGCGACTGCCTCCAACTGCCCAGTAGCAGCAGCGTCCTTCACGAACCTCCTCGACCGCAGAGGCCGATCGTGACACCGCTGGTATCGGTCATCGGCAAGCCCACTCGGCTCCACATCCTCCTGTACCACATCACTCCATCTCTTCTCTAGCCCGTGCCGCGCCCGTTTAGCCCCCTCATACATACACACAAACATTCACACACAAACATTCACACACAAACACAGATGCACATTCACACACAGCAAAGACAAACATCCCCTGTGCAGCCTTTCCAGATACAAAGACACGGACACAACAACACTTCGCAACTCCGATTAGCACGGTTGGCTACGTACGGTGCGAAAGAAGTTCAACAATCAGTACATGCAACGCAGATACACTCGCAGAGATACAGATGCGCACAAACGCACTTTGACACATGCAGATACAAAGACACACACACTGGCATCTGCTGTTACGCGATGATGATGATGTTGTTGTGATGTAGAGCTTGATTAACCCACTGTCATCCACTCCCCCCCCAAAAAAAATCTATTTTAATAATTGTTTGAAAGTGGGGGGAGGGTGGAGGGTCAATTGCCCCGCCTGCCCCCCACTCCCCCCCCCCGCCCCCTCCTGCATCGTTACATTAACCCAGAGCACGGGGCACTTAACGATTCACGATCCCTCTCCCTCCCACAGCCCTCTCCCCCCACCCTGACCCCCCCCCCCCACCCATTATTTGACTGTGGCTGGCTCTGTCTCTTGTTCTGTCTCGCTTGACTTTGTCTGAACTCACGAGACAGACAATACAGACGGGACGGTTACCGTTCGAAAAAAAATTGATCGATAATTTAATCGAATCGTGTGCCTGAATTGTTGCAATTAATCGAATTGCAATTTGGGGCCGCGAAATTAATTATTAATTTCCTTTTTCAAGTGTCGTGTAGTAACCGCATAACGCTTCCTCCTCCTCTCTCGTTCTGCCTCCGTCTGCTCTCTTAATTAGAACAATAACAACAACAATAACAACAACAATAATAATAAAGTCACAATAGAGACAGTGGCCGTACGCGGACTGCCTTTTGTGTCGGTGACTTCACTTGGTTCCGCTCCCCGGCGCGAGTCAACAACCCCGTGCGTGGCGGGCGGGGGGGCTGCTGATGAGAGCCCCGCCAAGCGCGGAAGAAGCCGGCACCACGGCGGTGTCGCTTGGCTCTGCCCGATCATGATCGAGGCTCCCGCCGCTGTGAGGGCGTGAGGCCGACGGAGCCGTGTGGGTTCGGGAGCCGCCTCTCGTCCGGTGAACAGAACCCTCCGCTCCCCCCAGCCCCCCACTCCCGTCCCTCTTCCTCTCTCTCTCTCTGTACAGCAGCCGCGTGCTGTCCACGAGAGGACCTCGCTGTTTAATTGACCTCCCTGATTTCAAGGTCACCCTCATCCTAGACCCCCCCCCCCCCCGGGGGTGGGGGGATGGGTCTCGCCACGCGCCAACCCCCATTATTAATTCCTCTACAAGGAACCGCCCCCACCTCTCCCTGCCCACCACCCACCCCACCCACCTCCCCCCAGCGCCCCGCCCCTCACGCCCCTCGGACAAACCACCACCCCCACCGTGCCTCACCCCCCTCTGTGCCCCGCCCCTCACCCCATTCCCCCCCCCCCATCGTGCCCCGCCCCTCCCCCCTCGGACATCCCCGACTTGCTCCCTCCCCCCGCCCCACCGCCGGTAAGAGGATGCCGCATTTCCGCGAGGGGGCGAGGGGGGGGTGCAGGGGCGCCCAGTTGCCACGGAAACGCAGCAGCCACTCAGCAGCTCCCGCTACCATGACGACGGGAGGATGAGGGGGGGGAGGTCGGGGGGGTGTCAGTAACTCGGCGTGACTCGGGTTGGACAGACATCCTGACAGCGAGTCTTGAGACTCGGCGGGCTTTTCCTAAATATAAATACACAAACGTTGCCGGACCGTGTGTGTCAATCCGCTGCTGGTTGAAGGCCTCTCCAAGCCCCGTCGGTCGTAGGAGGGTCATTTGCCCATACTGCACTGCGCTCGTCAGCGAGAGAGAGACGCTTCAGATATCGCTCGCCACCACCGTGTGAGCCGTGGCCAGGAATCGAACTCGGGTCTATTTGGCGAGGTAGTGAGTGCGCTAACCACTGCGCCACCGCTCCACACGAACTAATCGGGCGATCGATTGATATTCATCTCGGCCACCAATCAGAGAAGGCGCCCCGCTTTGCGGCACGCCTCCCTCGCTTCAAAGCGCATTGTGACGTCACTTGCGCGCTCTTCAAAGTCCGTGCGCGTCGGTGACGTCACTCGCGACCTCGTCTAAATTTAGAGCGGCTCGATCACGTGACCGTCTCGGGAAAACCAACGCAGCGTCACGTGCACGAGAGGTGTCCCCATTGGTTGGTAGCGCGTGGCGCCTTCTCGGTGGACATTCTGGACTTGTACACCAAGATGGCGGCAGAACAGGAAACTCACCTCCAACCCCGTCCACCATCGCCTTCATCACCATGTCCCATCACCACCATCAAGACCCAGATCCCATCACCCTGTCCCATCACCACCCTCAACATCAAGACCCAGATGCCATCAGCCTGTCCCATCACCATATGTGTATGTTGAACTTCTTTCGCACCGTACGAAGCCAACCACGCTAATATCACCACCCACGTATCACCACAATCATCACCACCATCCACATCGCATCATTACAATCCTGTCCCATCATCACTCAAATACCATCACCAGAACTACTTTTTGTGTTGAGTTTATTGTCGTTCCCCCCCACACACCTACACGTGCCACCCACCACCATCAACACAAACAACACGTGCCACCCACCACCATAAACACGACCAACACGTGCCACCCACCACCATCAACACGACCTACACGTGCCACCCACCACCATCAACACCACCTACACGTGCCACCCACCACCATCAACACCAACTACACGTGCCACCCACCACCATCAACACGACCAACACGTGCCACCCACCACCATCAACACCACCTACACGTGCCACCCACCACCATCAACACCACCTACACGTGCCACCCACCACCATCAACACGACCAACACGTGCCACCCACCACCATCAACACCACCTACACGTGCCACCCACCACCATCAACACCACCTACACGTGCCACCCACCACCATCAACACCACCTACACGTGCCACCCACCACCATCAACACGACCTATACGTGCCACCCACCACCATCAACACGACCTACACGTGCCACCCACCACCATCAACACGACCAACACGTGCCACCCACCACCATCAACACCACCTACACGTGCCACCCACCACCATCAACACCACCTACACGTGCCACCTACCACCATCAACACCACCTACACGTGCCACCCACCACCATCAACACGACCTACACGTGCCACCCACCACCATCAACACGACCAACACGTGCCACCCACCACCATCAACACCACCTACACGTGCCACCCACCACCATCAACACCACCTACACGTGCCACCCACCACCATCAACACGACCAACACGTGCCACTCACCACCATCAACACAACCTACACGTGCCACCCACCACCATCAACACAACCTACACGTGCCACCCACCACCATCAACACGACCTACACGTGCCACCCACCACCATCAACACAACCAACACGTGCCACACACCACCATCAACACCACCTACACGTGCCACCCACCACCATCAACACGACCTACACGTGCCACCCACCACCATCAACACAACCAACACGTGCCACACACCACCATCAACACAACCAACACGTGCCACACACCACCATCAACACCACCTACACGTGCCACCCACCACCATCAACACGACCTACACGTGCCACCCACCACCATCAACACAACCAACACGTGCCACCCACCACCATCAACACAACCAACACGTGCCACACACCACCATCAACACAACCAACACGTGCCACACACCACCATCAACACGACCTACACGTGCCACCCACCACCATCAACACGACCTACACGTGCCACCCACCACCATCAACACGACCTACACGTGCCACCCACCACCATCAACACAACCAACACGTGCCACCCACCACCATCAACACAACCAACACGTGCCACCCACCACCATCAACACAACCAACACGTGCCACACACCACCATCAACACGACCTACACGTGCCACCCACCACCATCAACACGACCTACACGTGCCACCCACCACCATCAACACAACCAACACGTGCCACACACCACCATCAACACCACCTACACGTGCCACCCACCACCATCAACACGACCTACACGTGCCACCCACCACCATCAACACAACCAACACGTGCCACCCACCACCATCAACACAACCAACACGTGCCACACACCACCATCAACACCACCTACACGTGCCACCCACCACCATCAACACGACCTACACGTGCCACCCACCACCATCAACACAACAAACACGTGCCACCCACCACCATCAACACAACCAACACGTGCCACACACCACCATCAACACAACCAACACGTGCCACACACCACCATCAACACGACCTACACGTGCCACCCACCACCATCAACACGACCTACACGTGCCACCCACCACCATCAACACGACCTACACGTGCCACCCACCACCATCAACACAAGCAACACGTGCCACCCACCACCATCAACACAACCAACACGTGCCACCCACCACCATCAACACAACCAACACGTGCCACACACCACCATCAACACGACCTACACGTGCCACCCACCACCATCAACACGACCTACACGTGCCACCCACCACCATCAACACGACCTACACGTGCCACCCACCACCATCAACACGACCAACACGTGCCACCCACCACCATCAACACCACATACACGTGCCACCCACCACCATCAACACGACCTACACGTGCCACCCACCACCATCAACACCATCTACACGTGCCACCCACCACCATCAACACCACCTACACGTGCCACCCACCACCATCAACACCACCAACACGTGCCACCCACCATCATCAACACGACCTACACGTGCCACGCTCCACCATCAACACGACCTACACGTGCCACCCACCACCATCAACACAACCTACACGTGCCACCCACCACCATCAACACCACCTACACGTGCCACCCACCACCATCAACACCACCTACACGTGCCACCCACCACCATCAACACAACCTACACGTGCCACCCACCACCATCAACACAACCTACACGTGCCACCCACCACCATCAACACCACCTACACGTGCCACCCACCACCATTAACACAACCTACACGTGCCACCCACCACCATCAACACGACCTACACGTGCCACCCACCACCATCAACACGACCTACACGTGCCACCCACCACCATCAACACCACCTACACGTGCCACCCACCACCATCAACACGACCAACACGTGCCACCCACCACCATCAACACCACCTACACGTGCCACCCACCACCATCAACACCACCTACACGTGCCAACCACCACCATCAACACAACCAACACGTGCCACCCACCACCATCAACACCACCTACACGTGCCACCCACCACCATCAACACAACCTACACGTGCCACCCACCACCATCAACACCACCTACACGTGCCACCCACCACCATCAACACAACCAACACGTGCCACCCACCACCATCAACACCACCTACACGTGCCACCCACCACCATCAACACGACCTACACGTGCCACCCACCACCATCAACACGACCTACACGTGCCACCCACCACCATCAACACGACCTACACGTGCCACCCACCACCATCAACACCAACTACACGTGCCACCCACCACCATCAACACCACCTACACGTGCCACCCACCACCATCAACACAACCTACACGTGCCACCCACCACCATCAACACCAACTACACGTGCCATCCACCACCATCAACACGACCTACACGTGCCACCCACCACCATCAACACGACCTACACGTGCCACCCACCACCATCAACACCACCTACACGTGCCAGCCACCACAATCAACACGACCTACACGTGCCACCCACCACCATCAACACCACCTACACGTGCCACCCACCACCATCAACACGACCTACACGTGCCACCCACCACCATCAACACGACCAACACGTGCCACCCACCACCATCAACACCACCTACACGTGCCACCCACCACCATCAACACCAACTACACGTGCCACCCACCACCATCAACACGACCTACACGTGCCACCCACCACCATCAACACCACCTACACGTGCCACCCACCACCATCAACACAACCTACACGTGCCACCCACCACCATCAACACGACCAACACGTGCCACCCACCACCATCAACACCACCTACACGTGCCACCCACCACCATCAACACGACCTACACGTGCCACCCACCACCATCAACACGACCAACACGTGCCACCCACCACCATCAACACGACCAACACGTGCCAAACACCACCATCAACACCACCTACACGTGCCACCCACCACCATCAACACGACCTACACGTGCCACCCACCACCATCAACACGACCAACACGTGCCACCCACCACCATCAACACCACCTACACGTGCCACCCACCACCATCAACACGACCAACACGTGCCACCCACCACCATCAACACGACCAACACGTGCCACCCACCACCATCAACACCACCTACACGTGCCACCCACCACCATCAACACGACCTACACGTGCCACCCACCACCATCAACACGACCAACACGTGCCACCCACCACCATCAACACGACCAACACGTGCCACCCACCACCATCAACACGACCAACACGTGCCACCCACCACCATCAACACGACCAACACGTGCCACCCACCACCATCAACACCACCTACACGTGCCACCCACCACCATCAACACCACCTACACGTGCCACCCACCACCATCAACACAACCTACACGTGCCACCCACCACCATCAACACGACCTACACGTGCCACCCACCACCATCAACACCACCTACACGTGCCACCCACCACCATCAACACCACCTACACGTGCCACCCACCACCATCAACACGACCAAAACGTGCCACCCACCACCATCAACACGACCTACACGTGCCACCCACCACCATCAACACGACCAACACGTGCCACCCACCACCATCAACACCACCTACACGTGCCACCCACCACCATCAACACCACCTACACGTGCCACCTACCACCATCAACACCACCTACACGTGCCACCCACCACCATCAACACGACCTACACGTGCCACCCACCACCATCAACACGACCAACACGTGCCACCCACCACCATCAACACCACCTACACGTGCCACCCACCACCATCAACACCACCTACACGTGCCACCCACCACCATCAACACGACCAACACGTGCCACTCACCACCATCAACACAACCTACACGTGCCACCCACCACCATCAACACAACCTACACGTGCCACCCACCACCATCAACACGACCTACACGTGCCACCCACCACCATCAACACAACCAACACGTGCCACACACCACCATCAACACCACCTACACGTGCCACCCACCACCATCAACACGACCTACACGTGCCACCCACCACCATCAACACAACCAACACGTGCCACACACCACCATCAACACAACCAACACGTGCCACACACCACCATCAACACCACCTACACGTGCCACCCCACCACCATCAAACACGACCTACACGTGCCACCCACCACCATCAACACAACCAACACGTGCCACCCACCACCATCAACACAACCAACACGTGCCACACACCACCATCAACACAACCAACACGTGCCACACACCACCATCAACACGACCTACACGTGCCACCCACCACCATCAACACGACCTACACGTGCCACCCACCACCATCAACACGACCTACACGTGCCACCCACCACCATCAACACAACCAACACGTGCCACCCACCACCATCAACACAACCAACACGTGCCACCCACCACCATCAACACAACCAACACGTGCCACACACCACCATCAACACGACCTACACGTGCCACCCACCACCATCAACACGACCTACACGTGCCACCCACCACCATCAACACAACCAACACGTGCCACACACCACCATCAACACCACCTACACGTGCCACCCACCACCATCAACACGACCTACACGTGCCACCCACCACCATCAACACAACCAACACGTGCCACCCACCACCATCAACACAACCAACACGTGCCACACACCACCATCAACACCACCTACACGTGCCACCCACCACCATCAACACGACCTACACGTGCCACCCACCACCATCAACACAACAAACACGTGCCACCCACCACCATCAACACAACCAACACGTGCCACACACCACCATCAACACAACCAACACGTGCCACACACCACCATCAACACGACCTACACGTGCCACCCACCACCATCAACACGACCTACACGTGCCACCCACCACCATCAACACGACCTACACGTGCCACCCACCACCATCAACACAAGCAACACGTGCCACCCACCACCATCAACACAACCAACACGTGCCACCCACCACCATCAACACAACCAACACGTGCCACACACCACCATCAACACGACCTACACGTGCCACCCACCACCATCAACACGACCTACACGTGCCACCCACCACCATCAACACGACCTACACGTGCCACCCACCACCATCAACACGACCAACACGTGCCACCCACCACCATCAACACCACATACACGTGCCACCCACCACCATCAACACGACCTACACGTGCCACCCACCACCATCAACACCATCTACACGTGCCACCCACCACCATCAACACCACCTACACGTGCCACCCACACCCATCAACACCACCAACACGTGCCACCCACCATCATCAACACGACCTACACGTGCCACGCTCCACCATCAACACGACCTACACGTGCCACCCACCACCATCAACACAACCTACACGTGCCACCCACCACCATCAACACCACCTACACGTGCCACCCCACCACCATCAACACCACCTACACGTGCCACCCACCACCATCAACACAACCTACACGTGCCACCCACCACCATCAACACAACCTACACGTGCCACCCACCACCATCAACACCACCTACACGTGCCACCCACCACCATCAACACAACCTACACGTGCCACCCACCACCATCAACACGACCTACACGTGCCACCCACCACCATCAACACGACCTACACGTGCCACCCACCACCATCAACACCACCTACACGTGCCACCCACCACCATCAACACGACCAACACGTGCCACCCACCACCATCAACACCACCTACACGTGCCACCCACCACCATCAACACCACCTACACGTGCCAACCACCACCATCAACACAACCAACACGTGCCACCCACCACCATCAACACCACCTACACGTGCCACCCACCACCATCAACACAACCTACACGTGCCACCCACCACCATCAACACCACCTACACGTGCCACCCACCACCATCAACACAACCAACACGTGCCACCCACCACCATCAACACCACCTACACGTGCCACCCACCACCATCAACACGACCTACACGTGCCACCCACCACCATCAACACGACCTACACGTGCCACCCACCACCATCAACACGACCTACACGTGCCACCCACCACCATCAACACCAACTACACGTGCCACCCACCACCATCAACACCACCTACACGTGCCACCCACCACCATCAACACAACCTACACGTGCCACCCACCACCATCAACACCAACTACACGTGCCATCCACCACCATCAACACGACCTACACGTGCCACCCACCACCATCAACACGACCTACACGTGCCACCCACCACCATCAACACCACCTACACGTGCCAGCCACCACAATCAACACGACCTACACGTGCCACCCACCACCATCAACACCACCTACACGTGCCACCCACCACCATCAACACGACCTACACGTGCCACCCACCACCATCAACACGACCAACACGTGCCACCCACCACCATCAACACCACCTACACGTGCCACCCACCACCATCAACACCAACTACACGTGCCACCCACCACCATCAACACGACCTACACGTGCCACCCACCACCATCAACACCACCTACACGTGCCACCCACCACCATCAACACAACCTACACGTGCCACCCACCACCATCAACACGACCAACACGTGCCACCCACCACCATCAACACCACCTACACGTGCCACCCACCACCATCAACACGACCTACACGTGCCACCCACCACCATCAACACGACCAACACGTGCCACCCACCACCATCAACACGACCAACACGTGCCACCCACCACCATCAACACCACCTACACGTGCCACCCACCACCATCAACACGACCTACACGTGCCACCCACCACCATCAACACGACCAACACGTGCCACCCACCACCATCAACACCACCTACACGTGCCACCCACCACCATCAACACGACCAACACGTGCCACCCACCACCATCAACACGACCAACACGTGCCACCCACCACCATCAACACCACCTACACGTGCCACCCACCACCATCAACACGACCTACACGTGCCACCCACCACCATCAACACGACCAACACGTGCCACCCACCACCATCAACACGACCAACACGTGCCACCCACCACCATCAACACGACCAACACGTGCCACCCACCACCATCAACACGGCCACCCACCACCATCAACACGACCAACGTGCCACCCACCACCATCAACACCACCTACACGTGCCACCCACCACCATCAACACCACCTACACGTGCCACCCACCACCATCAACACAACCTACACGTGCCACCCACCACCATCAACACGACCTACACGTGCCACCCACCACCATCAACACCACCTACACGTGCCACCCACCACCATCAACACCACCTACACGTGCCACCCACCACCATCAACACGACCAAAACGTGCCACCCACCACCATCAACACGACCTACACGTGCCACCCACCACCATCAACACGACCAACACGTGCCACCCACCACCATCAACACCACCTACACGTGCCACCCACCACCATCAACACGACCTACACGTGCCACCCTCCACCATCAACACGACCAACACGTGCCACCCACCACCATCAACACCACCTACACGTGCCACCCACCACAATCAACACGACCTACACGTGCCACCCACCACCATCAACACCACCTACACGTGCCACCCACCACCATCAACACGACCAACACGTGCCACCCACCACCATCAACACAACCTACACGTGCCACCCACCACAATCAACACGACCTACACGTGCCACCCACCACCATCAACACGACCTACACGTGCCACCCACCACCATCAACACGACCTACACGTGCCACCCACCACCATCAACGAGACCCACACGTGCCACCCACCACCATCAACACCAACTACACGTGCCACCCACCACCATCAACACGACCTACACGTGCCACCCACCACCATCAACACGACCTACACGTGCCACCCACCACCATCAACACAACCAACACGTGCCACCCACCACCATCAACACCAACTACACGTGCAACCCACCACCATCAACACCACCTACACGTGCCACCCACCACCATCAACACGACCTACACGTGCCACCCACCACCATCAACACCACCTACACGTGCCACCCACCACCATCAACACAACCTACACGTGCCACCCACCACCATCAACACGACCTACACGTGCCACCCACCACCATCAACACCACCTACACGTGCCACCCACCACCATCAACACCACCTACACGTGCCACCCACCACCATCAACACCACCTACACGTGCCACCCACCACCATCAACACCACCTACACGTGCCACCCACCACCATCAACACAACCTACTCTCCCTGTCTCGACTCGCCCCCCCCCCCCCCACCGGGCAGTGATTCACGGCTCTTGAAGGGATGAGAAATAATTAAATAATGAGTCTTGACCCCAGCGCGTCCTTGCGAGCCCCAGACTGAGGCCGCTGCCTCACGCTCACTCACTCTCATTCACACTCTCTCATTCACACTCTCTCATTCACACTCTCTCACTCACTCATACTCCCTCACACTCTCTCACACTCACTCACACTCTCTCATTTACACTCTCTCACACTCCCTCACTCTCTCACACTCTCTCACTCACTCACACTCTCTCACTCACACTCTCTCACTCACACTCTCTCACTCACACTCTCTCACTCACTCATTCACACTCTCTCACTCACACTCTCTCACTCACTCACTCACTCACACTCTCTCACTCACACTCTCTCACTCACACTCTCTCACTCTCTCACTCACACTCTCTCACTCACTCACTCACTCTCTCACTCACACTCTCTCACTCACACTCTCTCACTCACACTCTCTCACTCTCTCACTCACACTCTCTCACTCTCTCACTCTCACTCTCTCACTCTCTCACTCACTCACTCTCTCACTCACACTCTCTCACTCACACTCTCTCACTCACACTCGCTCACTCACTCACTCTCTCACTCACACTCTCTCACTCTCACTCACTCACACTCACACTCTCTCACTCACACTCTCTCACTCACTCATTCACACTCTCTCACTCACACTCTCTCACTCACACTCTCTCACTCACACTCTCTCACTCTCTCACTCACTCTCTCATTCACACTCTCTCACTCACTCATTCACACTCTCTCACTCACACTCTCTCACTCACACTCTCTCACTCACTCATTCACACTCTTACACTCATTAATTCACACTCTCTCACTCTCTCACTCACACTCTCTCACTCACACTCACTCACTCACACTCACTCACACTCTCTCACTCACACTCACTCACTCACACTCACTCACTCACACTCTCTCATTCACACACTCTCTCATTCATACTCTCTCACTCACACTCACTCACTCACTCACACTCACTCACTCACACTCTCTCACTCACACTCACTCACTCACACTCACTCACTCAAACTCTCTCATTCACACTCTCACTCTCTCACACTCACTCACACTCTCTCACACTCTCACTCTCATTCACACTCTCTCATTCACACTCTTTCACACTCACTCTCTCATTCAAACTCTCTCACACACTCTCACTCACACCCTCTCACTCACACTCTCTCACACTCCCTCACTCTCTCACACTCTCTCACTCACTCACTCTCTCACTCACACTCTCTCACTCACACTCTCTCACTCACACCCTCTCACTCACTCATTCACACTCTCTCACTCACACTCTCTCACTCACACTCTATCACTCACACTCTCTCACTCACTCATACTCCCTCACACTCTCTCACACTCACTCACACTCTCTCATTCACACTCTCTCACACTCCCTCACTCTCTCACACTCTCTCACTCACTCACTCACTCACTCTCTCACTCACACTCTCTCACTCACACTCTCTCACTCACACTCTCTCACTCACACTCACTCACACTCTCTCACTCACATTCACTCACTCACACACTCACACTCTCATTCACACTCTCTCACTCACTCATTCACACTCTCTCACTCACACTCACTCACACTCTCTCACTCACACTCACTCACTCACACACACTCTCATTCACACTCTCTCACTCACTCATTCACACTCTCTCACTCACACTCTCTCACTCACACTCTCTCACTCACACTCTCTCACTCACACTCACTCACACTCTCTCAGTCACACTCACTCATTCACACTCTCTCATTCATACTCTCTCACTCACACTCTCTCACTCACACTCACTCACACTCTTTCACTCACACTCTCTCACTCACACTCTCTCATTCACACACTCTCATTCACACACTCTTACACTCTCTCACTCACACTCTCTCACTCACACTCTCTCACTCACACTCTCTCACTCACACTCTCTCACTCACACTCTCTCACTCACACACTCTCATTCACACACTCTTACACTCTCTCATTCATACTCTCTCACTCACACTCACTCACTCACTCACACTCTCTCACTCACACTCTCATTCACACTCTCGCACTCACACACTCACACTCTCATTCACACTCTCTAATTCACGCTCTCTCACTCTCTCACTCACTCACACTCTCTCACTCACACTCTCTCACTCACTCATTCACACTCTCACACTCATTAATTCACACTCTCATTCACACTCTCTCACTCTCTCACTCACACTCACTCACTCACACTCTCTCATTCACACACTCTCTCATTCACACTCTCACACTCACTCATTCACACTCTCATTCACACTCTCTCACTCACACTCACTCACACTCACTCACTCACACTCTCTCATTCACACACTCTCTCACTCACACTTTCACACTCTCATTCACACTCTCTCACTCGCACTCTCTCACACTCACACTCACTCACACACCCTCTCTCACACTCACACACTCTCACTCACACACTCTCTCACACTCACACTCTCTCATTCACACTCACTCACTCACACTCTCTTACTCACACACTCACACTCTCTCACACTCACTCACTCACACTCTCTCACTCGCACTCTCTCACTCACACTCTCTAATTCACACTCTCTCACTCACACTCTCTCACTCACACTCTCTCACTCATTCATTCACACTCCCACACTCATTAATTCACACTCTCATTCACACTCTCTCACTCACACTCTCTCACTCGCACTCTCATTTTGGGGGGGGGGGGGGGGGACAAGCAGAATAATAGTGTCGTGACATCGCAGGATGTCACCGTGTAGTGCCGGCCCTAGAGAGGCACGGCGCGGCGGTGTATCGACATCGCGGACACCACGAGGATGTGGGTGCAGTACCGGCCCTAGAGGGGCTAGATGAGCCCTGACTGACAGTACTGGATGGCACCACGCTCTGCGTGCAGTGCCGGCCCCCACAGGATAGGGTGTGGGAGTGTCGGCCATGTAAATGGGGTTACTAAGGGCCATGGCACTCTGGTTGACCCCAGAAGACACGTGACCGGTGAAGTCTACACAGGGCCCTCAAGTGGGGGCTAGGGGTGGTCACGTGTCAGGGTCGAGATCCTGCTCGAGGATTCTAGAAGGTGGGCGTGGCTAAGGGCGGGTCCCCCAAAGGGACCGGCAGCTGTTCATCCTGAATAAATCTACGTTCTACGTCCTACAGAGTCTCCAACACGTGGACTGGGACCCAAGCTGGGGTCCGGTCCGTAGTAGCTAGTCACGGTGTAATTAGCGTAGTTAGCCTGGCGGTCACCACCGCAGGTTGTTACCCTGTTAAGGGGCAGTTACCCCGTGTGTTGGTGTTAATAAATGTGTTGCCTCCAAAGAGCACGTCTGTGACTGGATGTTTCTGTTGCGCATCGTCACTTTAAGATGTTCTTTGTTCAGCGACCATCAATTCAGAGTTTATTTATAACATCTTGCCCCCTAAATGTCGTACCTTATGTCCTGTCGAAGCTCCGTGCTTCGCCGCAAACGGCGGCTCATTGGACATCGTTGGGAGAATGAGGTGTGCATTGTGGATGTCAACTTGATGGGTCCGGTTCTTGTATCCACGTCCTGTGACATTCCTTGCTTGCTTGGGACCGACTTTTTGGAGAGGATGCCCCTGAAATTTTTGAATTACCATCCGGCCGTCAAATAGCATTTTTGCCTTCTTCCACTCGCTTGTGCACAGCCAACGCTACCGTGCAAGTACTTGCACATAAGACAGTAAAGATTCCCCCTGGCGCACAAATGTTGGTCCCTTTGCGATTACGGAAGCCGCTAGAACAGGAGGCGGCGGCGGGAAGAATCCTCTTGGGGGCCTCTAATAAAGCCATTCGTGGGTTGACATTAGTAGGGGCCCAGACGTGGGTATCCAATGATCGGGAACCCTTCATTCAGGTCCTTAGCGCAGGGTTAGACACGTGGGTCATTCAGGAAGGTACCGTGCTAGCTCACGCGTCGCCAGCGCTTCATGAAGGAAGCATCATTGGCAGTGTGGGGGCCACGTCGCGTCAGATACGCGGCCGCAAAAGGGTCTGATGGGGGGTGGATGGAGACGCTTTGTTCGGAAAATGCGGAATTGTCTGAGGCCCAGAGGGGGAATTGAGGGCGCTTTTGCGTGAATTCTCGGATGTTTTTAGCAAAGGCAAATTTGACATCGGCCGCACTACGCTTTTGAGTCATCACATCGATACGGGTTATGCCGCTCCGAACCGGCAAAATCCCTAACGGCAGAGCCCTATGAAAAAAGAACGCGTATGGCTGGCGGTTGTCAAAATGTTAGCCGCAGATATTATCTCACCATCCACCAGCCCGTGGGAAGCCCCTATTGTCCTTGTTAAAATAATAGAATGGCAGCTTGCGCTTCTGTGTTGACTTCTGTAAGCTTAACAAGATCTCTGTTGCTGACGGTTACCCTCTACCTCGGATGGACGACTCCCTGGATGCTCGAGCGGGAGCACATTTCTTTTCCACTCTTGACCTCCTATCCGGATTTTGGCAGTTGCCACTAGACGAAGCCTCTAAGCCCAAAACAGCCTTTCGTACACCACAAGGCTTTACCGAAAGAACCAAAGAGTATGGATTCCTGCAGTCACGAAAGCTTCAAATCAAGATTGAACCACACACGAATGCGGACACCCTGTCGCAATTACCAACGAGCGAGGGGTGCGCGTGTTTTTTGGGGCTCTGGATGCTGTAAGCCACCCACCGAGCACTCGCCCCATCCGCTTGCGGCGTCGGCCGAGGTTGGAACTTCTGAGATGGCCGAGGGTCCGTTGGCGCGTGACGCCATCATTGGGTTGGACCACGAAGAATGGGGGCGCCTCCAGGTTGAGGACGCTTCCCTGCTTAAATTGCGACGCCATGTCAGGGAGGCTGATGGGGGCGGGGATCGACGGGGTGTCGCCTCTGTCATTCCCAGAGGCGGACTGCTCGTGCATTGGGATGGAGGGTTGCGCCGTTATAGCAACATTGTTGTGCCCACTGCCCTGCGGGGCAAGGTCATTTGGGCGGTACACGAGCGACTGTTGCACCTGGGTGTGCATAAGACGTTGGCCACACTTAAGCTGGACTTCTTCTGGCCTGGCATGGTGGAAGATGTCGCTAATTTGTTGAAAGGGTGTGTGCAGTGCACGCGACGAAAACCGCCGTCGAAACCCTGTTGTCCACCATTGCAATCCATTCCGGTCTCCCGCATAAATGAACTGGTTGCTCTGGACATCCTTGGTCCATTCCCACTACCCCTCGTGGGAATAAGTATTTGCTAGTGGGAGTCGAGTATTTTTCACGGTGGCCGATGGGCCTGGCCGCTCCCCAACCAGTCGGCGGCCACGATCACTGAGGCATTCCTTAATGGCTACGTCATGGACAAGTGACGATCACTGAGGCATTCCTCAATGGCTACGTCATGGACAAGTGACGATCACTGACGCATTCCTCAATGGCTACGTCATGGACAAGTGACGATCACTGAGGCATTCCTTAATGGCTACGTAATGGTCAAGGGTGCTTCCGAGCATCTTTAGACCGATCAGGGCAAAACATTTTCTTCAAAATTGCTGCGCAAGGTGTGCGATTTGTTTGGAACAAAGAAAGTACGCACGTCACCATACCACCCGCAGAGGGATGGCATGTTGGAGCGGCTGCACAGGACCCTGACCTCCATGTTGAGCCATCAGGTCACCAAGTCCCAACTTGACTGGGATTTGCATGTTCCCGGAGTCATGCGCTGCAAAAAGAATGGCCCCTCACACATACACCGGCTACTCACCGTTTTTTTAATGTATGGGAGAGAACACGACCCCCTGCTTGATGTCCAGTTACGAGCCGTGCCAAACAAGGCTAAATAAAAAAAATCTGACTCGTGCGCTTTACCCTTCAGAAGCTTTCCGAAGCGCGGGAGGCTTGCAGAGAAAATTCGAATTCGCGTCAATTGGCAAATGAGCAGCTGAGGGGTTCCCGTACTTCCGCATATGAGTGGGTACCAGGGGATAGAACCTGGTTGCACTGTCCACAGGTACCGGTGGGTACGTTGCCCAAATTGTTTAAACCTTGGAGGGGGCCAGTTGATGTGATTCGGGTCGTTCGACCACAGTGTGTTCAGATTTGCTTGGGTCAGTGGAGTTGGTTTGTACATCCATGAATTCCTTCCATCTCCACAATGTCAGATGTATCCGGCTAGCTGAGGTGTGTCCCCGATGAGGTTGCTCCTTGGGGGCGTCATGTGGTCCCGTCCTCAGGTGCCGCGCGTCTAACGTCCCCCAAGCCGCCACCGGCGCCGTCTCCACTGGATTCGGGAGAGGAGAACCGGTCCGCCTGTCCGCCTGCCCAACTGCTCTTCGTGAGGCACCGGGTTCGACGGGACATTTGCAAATTCCCCCCGGGACCTCCAGGGAGAGTGAGCCCACCTCCCCTCGGGACTCGATCAAAGACTCTTCGGTTTTCGTGATCCTCATACACACACGCTCCCACACCGTCAGTTGGTTGTCACACTCGGCAGGCCGTATCGGTTATTGGCTGAACCTCGCCTGTATTGTGCTTGCAGGTGTTGTTAAACGGTGAGGGTGGGAGATGTTGGTGATGGAGGGGGTCCCGAGCGTTCGCGTTTTACTGCATTTTTTCCTTCTCTCTATGTCTCCTTGCTTTGTTGTTCTGTACTTCCACCTCCTTTTCCCCATCCGTTACTGTACATGTGTAGATACTGTATATATTGTATGTGGGTTGGTGGTATTTATTTGTTAATTGTTATTTTTGAGGCATACATTGGGGTTTTTATTCACTTTATTCATTTTGGTCTTTGTTTAAGGGAGAGTTGACAGCCGGGACAGCTGAGCGCTACGAAGGGGGGGGGGGGTGATGTCACCGTGTAATGCCGGCCCTAGAGAGGCACGGCGTACGGTGTAGCGACATCGCGGACACCACTTGGATGTGGGTGCAGTACCGGCCCTAGAGGGGCTAGGTGAGTGCTGACTGACAGTACTGGATGGCACCACGCTCTGCGTGCAGTGCCGGCCCCCAAAGGATAGGGTGCGGGAGTGTCGGCCATGGGAATAGGGTTACTAAGGGCCATGGCACTCTGGTTGACCCCAGAAGACACGTGACCAGTTAAGTCTACACAGGGCCCTCAAGTGGGGGCTAGGGGTGGTCACGTGTCAGGGTCGAGATACTGCTCGAGGATTCTAGAAGGTAGCCGTGGCTAAGGGCAGGGCCAGCCAGGCTACAGAGGATAAAAGCCGGGTCCCCAGAGGGACCGGCGGCTGTTGTTTATCCTAAATAAATCTAAGTTCTACGCTCTACGTCCTACAGAGTCTCCAACACGTGGACCTGGACCCAAGTTGGGGTCCGGTCCGTAGTAGCTAGTCACGGTGTAATTAGTGTAGTTAGCCTGGTGGTCACCACCATAGGTTGTTATCCTGTTAAGGGGCAGTTACCCCGTGTGTTGGTGTTAATAAATGTGTTGCCTCCAAAGAGTACGTCTGCGACTCAGTTGAACCCACTACGATAGTACTAGTGACATGTGCCATGTCCCACACGGAGCCGGGGCCACCGGATGGAGCGGAGCCCCTTTCCGCATGCGCGTCGACTCGGGGTGGTGGTGACCAGGGTGATGGAGGCGCTTGATGGACAGACGAGCAGCGGCGGCCAAGATCATCGTCTCGTTCCAGAGGCAGCCGTGTCACCTGCTACAATTGCAGCCTGCCAGGGCACGTGTCCTCAGGCTGCTGCGTACCACGACGGCGTCTCCCAGCATCACCGCCATCCTACACTTCCCTACATCTTAAGGCGAGTCGCAACACACTCCACACTTGACCCCTGGCCTCATCTTGCCCATCTAGGTGTCTCCGTTCGCATCCCGGCCACACGTCGGTACGGGGGAGTCCTTTGCGTAATCATGAGGTTCGTCAGCTCCGACCGGATCAGTGGTCAGAGCTGGCCCATCGAGTGGTGGCTGTGGCCGCAGGTCCATCTGCCGTGCTTGGGTTTATTGAGGGTGTGGAAATAAGGATGCTAGTCAACACAGATGCATCGGCAACTATGATCTCGGAGTTGATTTACAATATTTTACCCCCTAAGTGTCGGGTTCTAGACCCTGTTGATGCACCGTGCTTCACCGCTGATGGCGACTCATTGGGTATTATCGGTCGGATAATGGCCGAGGTGTGCATCGCTTACGTTAAATTGTCAGGACACATTCTTGTCTCCAAGTCCCTGGCTGTTCCATGTTTACTTCGACCCGATTTCCTTGGTAGGATGCCTTTGAAAATCCGCATTGACCGTGGCTGTTTGGAATTGCCATCCGCTCTTCCCCCACACGTTTGTGTACGGCCAACGGTACGGTGCAGGCGCTCGCGCGCCGAATGGTGAGAATCCCTCCCGGCGCACAGATATTAGTTCCCCTCTGCTTGAGGAAGCCGCTCGATTTGGGAGCTACGGAGAATATAATTGTTTTTGGACCTTCCAACAAGGTCGGTCGCGGACTTACTTTGGTGGCGGCTCAAACGTTAGTTTCCAACGACCCGGAGCCTATTATTGCGGTTCTTAATGCTGGGTTGGACACCACAGTCATCCAGGAGGGTACGGTGTTGGCTCATGCGTCGCCGGCACGCCCTGAAGGGGGTGTCATCGGGAATGTGGGTGCTGAGCCTTACACGCGACAATCCCGGGATGTGGATGAAAGTTGGATTGACAAACTGTGCGCTGAAAGCGGTACCTTGTCCCCGGACCAGATAGGGAACCTGCGGATGCTCTTGCATAAGTTTTCGGATATTTTTAGCAAGGGTAAATTTGATATTGGACGCACGTCGCTCCTGAGTCACCACATTGATACGGGCGACGCGGCCCCATCCGGCAGAATCCCTACCGGCTGAGCTCGGCGGAGAAGGAACATGTTCGGCTGGCGGTTGATGAGATGTTGGCCGCAGACATCATCTCACCATCCACCAGTCCCCGGGGAGCTCCGATTGTGCTTGTGAAGAAGCACGACGGTAGCTTACGATATTGTGTTGATTTTCGGAAGATTAATAAGGTTTCTGTTGTGGATGCGTATCCCTTGCCTCGCATGGATGATTCGCTGGAAGGATTGGCGGGGGCATGTTTCTTCTCCACCCTCGATCTCCTATCCGGGTTCTGGCAGTTTCCGCTTGACGATGTCTCGAGATCTAAGACAGCCTTTCGTATGCCTCAGGGATTGTTCGAATTTAACCGGCTTCCTATGG
This sequence comes from Lethenteron reissneri, assembly GCF_015708825.2. Taxonomy (NCBI): domain Eukaryota; kingdom Metazoa; phylum Chordata; class Hyperoartia; order Petromyzontiformes; family Petromyzontidae; genus Lethenteron; species Lethenteron reissneri. Next base: position 1,442,212 of record NC_083796.1, on the reverse strand, counting down.
GGCTCCATTCCACACCAGCCACGTTCCAACGTTTTAATGGAACTGGTCTAGGCATGTCTCCAATGGGACTCGTGTTTGATATATCTCGACGATGTAATCGTCTTCAGCCGCACTTTTGATGACCATTTGGTCCGCCTGCATGCTGTCTTTCTTAAATTGCATGCGGCTAACCTTCAATTTAAACCTCAGAAATGTCACCTTCTCCAGAAATCGGTTCGGTATCTTGGCCACATTGTTAACGAATCGGGTATTGCGACTGACCCCGAGAAAACTGCGTGCATTCGAACTTGGCCGACCCCCACCTCGGTGACTGAGGTGCACAGTTTCATCGGCTTTGCATCCTACTAAAGCCGTTTTGTTGCCGGGTTTGCATCAATGGCATAACCTCTCCAAGCGTTAATGGCCAAGGGTCATGCGTTTCACTGGAGGGAGGAGGAGGCTGCATATCGTGCCATCCACGATGGATTGGTGAACGCACCTCCCCTGCGTTATCCGGATTTTTATTGCCGCTCATCCTCGATACGGATGCTAGCAATATCGGAATTGGAGCCGTCTTGTCACAGGTTGTTGACGGGGTGGAGAGAGTTGTTGCGTATGGCAGTATGGTGCTGTCTCTGGCTGAACAGCATTACTACATTACGCACCATGAATTTCTAGCCATTGTGGTTTTTGTGCAGCAATATCGCCCCTACTTGTACGGTAGATGATTTGAGGTGCGCTCCAATCATGCCTCGCTCCAATATGTGCTGCGTGTGGATCAGCCGTCAGGCCAATTATCACGCTGGCTGGAGATCCTGCAGGACTTCTCATTCCACGTTACGTACCGCAAGGGTTCTCGCCATATGAACCCCGATGCTCTGTCGCGATTACCAATGGCTGGAGGTTCTGCATAATTTTCGGGTTCCGGGTGCTGTAAACTGACCAATATGACCTCGACCCCTCGTCTCGCGGCATCTGCCGATGTGGCGACAGGTGGGACGGGCGCCGGTCCGGGCGCACGGGATGCGGTCATTGGTCTGGATTACGTGAAATGGGGACGCCTTCAGGCGGAAGACGCTTCGCTACTCAAATTGTGGCATCGTGTGAGGGAAGCTGATGGGGGCGCTGATCGACGCGGCGTCACCTCGGTAGTTCTGTGGGGCGGCTTACTCATGCATTGGGATGGGGGGCTGCGCCGTTATACCATAGCTGTCCCCACTGCCCTGCGAGGCGAGGTTGTTTGGGCTGTGCATGACCGTCTCTGCACCTGGGCGTGCAGAAGACGCTGGCCACGCTCTAACGGGATTTATTTTGGCCGGCCATGTCTGCGGATGTGGACGATTTGCTCAAAGGGTGTGTGCAGTGTGCTCGGCGGAAGCTGCCATCAAAACCCTGCTGACCCCCCTTGCAGTCGATTCAGGCGTCGCGCGTCAACGAACTTGTTGCTCTGGACATACTTGGCCCGTTCCCCACTCCCGCTCGAAAGAACAAATACCTGCTTGTGGGGGTCGAGTATTTTTCACGATGGCCTGTTGCTTGGCCGCCCCCTAACCAATCAGCTCTGACTATATTATGGAGGCATTCCTCAATGGTTATGTTATAGACAAAGGCGCTCCTCAATGCCTTTTGACCGATCAGGGAAATACATTTTCTTCTAAATTGTTGCATGAGGTCTGCGCTTTGTTGTGAACAAAGAAGGTGCGCACGCCGCCGTACCACTCGCAGACGGATGGCATGGTCGAACGGTTACATAGGACTCTGACCTCCATGTTGAGCCACCAGGTCAATGAGTCACAACTCGATTGGGATTTACATATCCCTGCGGTCCTCGCCACTTATAGGATGGCCCCGCACATGTCCACCGGCTACTCGCCGTTTTTTTATGTATGGAAGGGAATATGACCCCACACCCCCCCCCCCCCCCCAATCGATGTACAGTTACAGGCCACGCCGACAAAGTATAAATCCAAGATTTCTGACTCCGTTCGGTTCACTCTTCAGAAGCTTTCTGAGGCACGGGATGCTTTCAGGGTTAATTCTGAGTCGCGACAATTGGCCAACGAATGGCTTAAGGGAGTGCGTGCTTCTCTGTATGAACGGACACCTGGGGACAAGGCCTGGTTGCACTGTCCACAGGTGCTGGTGGGTACATCGCCTAAGTTACTCCTACCCTGGTGGGGGCCGGTTGATGTTGTTCGGGTTGTTCGACCACAGCGTGTCCAGATCAACTTGAGTTGGTTCGTGCATCCCTCTCACCTGAAATCGTTTATGGCGCCGCGCGAATTCGTTTCATCTCCACATATGCAGGGGCCGAGTGTCAAATGTGTCCGACGAGCCGGGGTGTGTGACCGCTGGGGTTGGTCCTCAGCGGAGCGATTCTGTTCTGCCCCCAGGTGCTGCGCGACTGACGTCTCCCGAGCGGCCGCGCATGCCGTCTCCGCAGGCTTCGAGCGCAGAGGATCTGTCAAAACCGGCCTACTGCTCTCCATGAGGAACCGAGTTCGGTGGAACATTTGCACATTCCCCCTAGGATCTCCAGGGTGAGCGAGCCCACCTCCCCTGGGTGCCCGGCATTACGGACTCGCTCAAATACTCGTTTTTCGTGATCCCCTTACACACACACACACCCACGCTGTCAGTTGCTTGTCGCGCTCGTTGAGTCATTGTGGTAATTGGCTGATCCTCGTCGCCATTGAGCTCAAGAGCGTCGTTGCACGGTGAAGGTGGGAGGTGTGGTGGTAGGGGGGGATCTCGAGGTTTCACGCGTTTTTTTGTTTGTTGATGTGTTGTTGTTATGGGTTCGTTGGTTTACACCCTTCTCCCTGGTTGGTTTGTACATTTGTGGATAGTGTAATTTTTGTACAGGGGGGTTGGGGTATTTATTTATGTTCCTGTTATTGTTGAGGTACACTATGTTTTTTTCTTGCATTTCACTTCCCTGTTCACTTGGAGGGGGAGTTGACAGCCGGGACGGCTGAATGCTACGAAGGGGGGGGGGGGTGATGAAGTGACATCGGGGATGTCACTGTATGGTGCCGGCCCGGTAGGGCCGTGGCGTGCGCTGTCCCTACATCGCGGACAGCACCGGGTGGGTTGCTGTGTTTTGCTTTAGCACAGCACGGCGTGCGATGCACCAGCCCTAGCGGGGCTTGGTGAGCGCTGGAATAGCGCGGGCACCACGCATAGCGCGTAATGCGTGCTCCCACAAGGGGGAACGGGAGAGTGTCAGTCCAGGGGCAGGGTGATCTGGAATGTCCACAGAGGGGGGGGGGGGGGGTAGGGGGTGATCACGTGTCCAGGGAGAGCTTTCCAGGGGGATCGAGAGGGAGCTAGAACGCTCGAGAAGGTGGGCGGGGCCGAGGGCGGAGCCGGCCCCGACCCGGGAGAATATAAGGTGGGTCCCTGAGAGGGATTGGGGTCGCTGCATTCGACAAGCTGGAAGCTCCACGTCATACAAGCTAGAAGCTCTACGTCCTACGAGGCATCAACACGTGGCCGGGGACCCGAGTGAGGGTCCGACCCTTCGTAGCTGTAACTCCTACGTATAGCGTAGTTAGCTGGGTGGTCACCACGCTAGGCTGTATCTGGTAAAGGGGCAGTTACCACTTTGTGTTAACGTGTTGATGTTAAATAAATGTGTTGCCTCTGAAGAATAACGTCTGCGACACAGTTGGACTCACTACAACTAGTAATACGCAGCAATACTCCTTGGTTCTTTTGGTAAAGTCACGTAGGTAAAAAATAAAAATTAAATCACAATGTCACGTGATTTTATTTTATTCTTTACCTACGTGACTTTACGGAAAGAACCAAAGAGTATGGATCCTTGCAGTCACGAAAACTTCAAATCTAGATTGAATACGCAACAATAACGACCGCGTCATCGGCAATTCTGATGGTCAACCCCATAGCACCTGGGGCTGTCCCCGTGACCCTCTCCTGCCAGCAGCGAGCCATGAACTCCTTCACGTGATGGCCTCAGAGTGCACCTAGCCTGGCACGAGCATTGCGGTTGCTGTGTGCAGTGGATGCACTTAAGGTGACTGCGAGAGTGTGTGAGTGTATGATGGTTGGTGTTTAATGTATATAGTGTATGTATTGTGCAATGTTTATATTGTATATATTGTGTAATGTTTGTAATGTATGTATTGTATGTATTGTGTAATGTTTATATTGTATGTATTGTTTAATGTACGTATTGTGTAATGTTTATAATGTATATATTGTATGTATTGTGTAATGTTTATATTGTATGTATTGCGTAATATTATAATGTAAAATTTGTATGTATTGTGTAATTTATCAAATGTATATATTGTATGTATTGTTCAATGTATATAATGTCTATATTGTGTAATGTTTATAATGTACAGTATATAATGTATGTATTGTGTAATGTTTACATTGTATGTATTGTGTAATGTATATATTGTATGTATTGTGTAATGTATATAATGTATGTATTGTATGTATTGTGTAATGTATATAATGTTTGTATTGTATGTATTGTGTAATGTATATAATGCATATAATGTATGTATTGTATGTATTGTGTAATGTATATAATGTATATATTGTATGTATTGTGTAATGTATATAATGTATGTATTGTATGTATTGTGTAATGTATATAATGTATGTATTGTGTAATGTATATAATGTATGTATTGTGTAATGTATATAATGTATATATTGTATTTATTGTGTAATGTATATAATATATGTATTGTATGTATTGTGTAATGTATATAATGTATGTATTGTGTAATGTATATAATGTATGTATTGTGTAATGTATAATGTATATATTGTGTGTGGAACGGCAGTGGCGTAGTGGTTACCAGGCTGCGACCCGAGTTCGATTCCCGCTCACTACCAATAACGGTGAAGGCGAATATTTGAGCCGGTCCCGTGTTTTCCCTAGATCGACTCGGCCTTAAATGAGTACCTAGTTGCCGTGTCTAATCATCACCAATGGGAAGACAAAGGCGGCCGGGCGTGGTGCCGTTCAATGCGACTCGCTAGCAGCACTTGCCCCAACAGCCTGTGAAAGGCTACACGGGGGATCTTTGTCTCTGTGGGTGTATGATGATGATGATGAGGAGTATGATGCTGAGTGAGTGTGAGTTTGTATTCAGGACCCCACCCCGGACATCCATCGTGGCCCCAGCCACCGCGTCACGTGACCGCGTCCCGGGCACGCGCGCCACTGCGCCCCAGCGCCACCAATCCCCGTGTCAGGGCATTCCCCCCCCAACCTTGCCCCGGAGGACACTCCACACAGCCGTGTCCTCGAAGCGCTCTTCGCGGCCGTGCCCCTCAGCCTTGCCCCCAGGGAGCTTTCCTCTCAGCGATCCTCGTGGGCATTCAAACGCGCCCTTGCCCCCCCCCCCCCCCCTGCCATGCACTCGTGCCACTCCTCTTCAGCCGTGCCCGCGGGGCATTCCTCTCATCCTTGCCCTCGGGGCATTCAATGCGGCCGTTGCCCCCCCCCCCCCCCCGCGTGGCAAATGTCCGTCGGGTTTTTCCTTCGGTCCGTCTCGTGGCCTCGCGCGCCTCGCGTCATGCCGCGTCTCCGTCGCTTCGTCCGCCCCCCCCCCTCGTGTCTCGCGGCGTTATTTATTGGACGGCGTTTAATTATTTATTTAGGGCTCATTTAACTTCCAGCCCCCTCCTCCTCCTCCCACTGAGACGTGGAAGCGAGAGCCACGTGCGTGGAGTGAGAAGAGGGAACCCTGCGGCCAGCGCGCCCCCGTCCCACAGGGGTCTGAAAAGGGGGGGGGGGGGATAGCTGCTACCCATGTTGCTGCTGGTATTACAGGGGGGGGGGGTAGCTGCTACCCATGCTGCTGCTGGTATTACAGGGGGGGGGTAGCTGCTACCCATGTTGCTGCTGGTATTACAGGGGGGGGTAGCTGCTACCCATGTTGCTGCTGCTGCTGGTATTACAGGGGGGGGGGGTGGTAGCTCCTACCCATGTTGCTGCTGCTGCTGGTATTACAGGGGGGGTAGCTGCTACCCATGTTGCTGCTGCTGCTGGTATTACAGGGGAGGGTAGCTGCTACCCATGTTGCTGCTGCTGCTGGTATTACAGGGGGGGTAGCTGCTACCCATGTTGCTGCTGCTGCTGGTATTACAGGGGGGGTAGCTGCTACCCATGTTGCTGCTGCTGCTGGTATTACAGGGGGGGTAGCTGCTACCCATGTTGCTGCTGCTGCTGGTATTACAGGGGGGGTAGCTGCTACCCATGTTGCTGCTGCTGCTGCTGGTATTACAGGGGGGGGTAGCTGCTACCCATGTTGCTGCTGCTGCTGGTATTACAGGGGAGGGTAGCTGCTACCCATGCTGCTGCTGCTGCTGGTATTACAGGGGAGGGTAGCTGCTACCCATGTTGCTGCTGCTGCTGGTATTACAGGGGGGGGGTAGCTGCTACCCATGCTGCTGCTGCTGCTGGTATTACAGGGGAGGGTAGCTGCTACCCATGTTGCTGCTGGTATTACAGGGGGGGTAGCTGCTACCCATGCTGCTGCTGCTGCTGGTATTACAGGGGGGGGGGTAGCTGCTACCCATGTTGCTGCTGCTGCTGGTATTACAGGGGAGGGTAGCTGCTACCCATGCTGCTGCTGCTGCTGGTATTACAGGGGGGGGGGGTAGCTGCTACCCATGCTGCTGCTGCTGCTGGTATTACAGGGGGGGTAGCTGCTACCCATGTTGCTGCTGCTGGTATTACAGGGGGGGTAGCTGCTACCCATGTTGTTGCTGCTGCTGGTATTACAGGGGGGTAGCTGCTCCCCATGTTGTTGCTGCTGCTGGTATTACAGGGGGGGGTAGCTGCTACCCATGTTGTTGCTGCTGCTGCTGGTATTACAGGGGAGGGGGGGTAGCTGCTACCCATGCTGCTGCTGCTGCTGGTATTACAGGGGGGGTAGCTGCTCCCCATGTTCTTGCTTCTGCTGCTGCTGGTATTACAGGGGGGGTAGCTGCTCCCCATGTTCTTGCTTCTGCTGCTGCTGGTATTACAGGGGGGGGGGGTAGCTGCTCCCCATGTTCTTGCTTCTGCTGCTGCTGGTATTACAGGGGGGGTAGCTGCTCCCCATGTTCTTGCTTCTGCTGCTGCTGGTATTACAGAGCGGGGGGTGCAGTGGTGGGACTCGTGGTGGGACTCGTCCCTGACAGCAAGAAGCGCGTGGGTTCGACTCTCAACTCGGGCACAGGTCGCATGGCTGTCAACCCCTTGTCAGCTCCCGCGCTTGTTACAGATCAATTCAGGCCGTATTGGTCACCCCGTGCCCCTGAAAAATATCAACGTTCATCCCACAAAGTCCCGTCACAAGGGAGAACCACAAAACAAATAGACAAAAACACGTTTTACTCAATTTCCCCGTACAATAATACGGATAAACCGCACGGGCTGGCAGCTACGAGGCGGTGAGTTCTCCCCCTGCTCTGCCGGGTTATCAAACAAAACAAAATCTCCCACACACCACAACGTTGCTGGCATCGGCCCAAGCGATATCGCCAATGCCGAGAATTGACACCGTAAAATCCCTCCACTGGGTTCACACACGGCAACCACCAACCCCCACCCACTCCCCCCTCCCCCTACTGGCAGGACCCTCCTCAACCAGGGTCTTGAGACTCGGTGCGGATTCCCCCTCGGGCTAAAGACGCGAAATCGAAACCCCGACTGCCGCTGCGGGGTGGGAGGCAGGGGCGGCCAGCCCCACGCATGCGCGCCCTGCGTCCGTGACTACGCATCACGTTTCCTCCCATCACCATCGTCACCCCCCCATCACCAACGTCACCCCCACCCATCCCATCACCAGCATCACCCCCATCACCAGCAGTAGCAGAGGCAGCAGCAGCAGAAGGCGTGTCGCCTGGCGCGCTTATGTGAACAACCGCGACTCGCGTGTTGCGTCTGTGTCTCTCCGTCTCTGCGTGTGTCTGCATCTCTGTCTGTGTGTCTCTCTCTCTCTGCTGTCTGTGCGTGTGTCTGTACCTCTGTCTATGTGTGTGTCTCTGTCTCTGCGTGTGTCTCTCTGTCTCTACGTGTGTCTGTACCTCTGAGTGTGTGTCTCTCCGACTCTGCGTGTGTCTGTATCTCTGTCTGTGTGTCTCTCCGTCTCTGCGTGTGTCTGTCTCTGTCTGTGTGTCTCTCTCTCTCTGCTGTCTGTGCGTGTGTCTGTATCTCTGTGTGTCTCTCTCTCTCTGCTGTCTGTGCGTGTGTCTGTACCTCTGTCTGTGTGTGTCGCTCTGTCTCTGTCTCTACGTGTGTCTGTACCTCTGAGTGTGTGTCTCTGTCTGTTCGTGTGTCTGTACCTTTGTCTGAGTGTGTGTGTGTGTCTCTCTCTCTGTGCGTGTGTCTGAGTGTGTGTGTCTCTCGTCTGTGTGTCACGGTCTCTCTCTCTATCTGTTGCTCTGTGCGTGTCTCTGCGTGTCTCTGCGTTCCTCTGTGTGTGTCCGTATAGGACTATAGGTGCTCGCTAACAGCACTTGCCGCAACAGTCTGTTTAGGCTACACGGGGGATCTTTGTCCCTGTCTGTATCACCCTCGGTGCGTGCCCCTCTCCCTCTGTGTGTCTGTGTCTCTGTGTCTGTGTCTCTGTGTGTGTCTGTGTCTCTGCGTGTGTCTGTCTGTGTCTCGTTTCTGTTGCCGTGAGATCGTCCTCTGCGTGTCCCATGTCTGTGTGTGCGCGTCTCGGGGTGTCTGCTGTGCTACCCCCGTGTCTCTCTTAAACGACGGCGATGTAGCAGAGCACAGCGGACGTGCACGGATTGCTCGGGCGATTTGTTTTACATTTTATTTTTTTATTATCGGTCGACGAGAAGCTGGAGTGGAATTCTTAACGAAGTGAGAGGAAAAAATCCGACTCGACCGTCAAGAGAAACAACAACAAGAGGAGCAACAGCCACAACAACATCCACAACAACATCCACAACAACAGCCACAACAACAGCAGCAGCAAGGAGAGGATCAGACGATGGTGATGATGATGATCATTTTAATTTTTGAATCACAAATGACGACCACTGCCGAAGCGAGATACAAGAACGGCGAGAGACAACGGCGGTGATGATGAAGACGATGATTACGACCTGAGAAGATGTGAGATGTTGAGATGATGAAGATGTGAGACGAGGTGAGACGAGGTGACACCGTTCCACCGTCCCTCCCGCCCGCCCGCTCGCCTCTCCGTCCCGCACGCGCGCGCGCGCCCGTCCCGGGTCGCGTTCCCACGCCCACATCCCGAGCCGTGCCGGACCGAGTTCGCTCCCTACCCTGACCCTCACCTTCACCTGTAGCCTGACCCTGAACATTACCATCACCGCTTGCATTTCCCCCCGGCGTACCCCTTGCATTCAATACCCCGACCCGAACCTTCACCGGACCCTAACCCACCCGACCTCTCGTGTCCTTACCTGCATGTGACCCCCCCAGTCCCCCCTTGCCCCCTCCCCCCGCCCCTTGCTCTCACTCCCCCCCCCCCCCTCGGCCCCCCCCCCCCACAACGCATCGTAGCCATGGAGCGGCTCCGCAAGCGGCTGTATAGCTCGGCGCGACACAAGGAACCCATCCTGGACCGAGAGGAGAGCGGTGGCGGCGGTAGCCACGGGGACGCGGAGCGTGGCCGGGGCATCAGACTGCGGGCGCTGCCATCCCCGAACCTCGGGGGGGGCCCGGACGAGGGGGCGGCCAGGGCAGCCAGGGCAGCGTCAGGACCACCGCCACCGCCACCACCAGCAGCAGCAGCAGCACCCTCCTCGTCGTCATCATCGTCGTCGTCTACCGTGGCCGAGGCGGGCGCGGTGCGGGAGGACGACTGGACCGTGTCGAACGGGAACGTGTCTTGCGGCGGGGGTGGTGGCGGTGGCGGCGGTGGTTCCCGCGCTCACGACCTCAGCGACGGAGACATCTTCCACGCCACGGAGCAGCAGCAGCAGCGGCACCAGCAGCTGCAGGGACGCAGCGCGCAGCAGCAGCAGCAGCAGCACGCGGACCGGCAGCAGGCCACAGTGAGGTCCGCGCACGAGTTCGTGGCCAACGCTGATCCCGAGCGCGCCGGATTCGCGTTGGCCAAACACAAGCGCACGGCCGCCTCGGCCCTGGGCCTCCTGCAGCGCGGCTCCACGGAGCAGCTGGCGACCGGGGGGAGGCCGCCCGCAGCGCCCGCGCAGGTGGGGCTCACCTGGGGGGCTCTCACTCACTCACCTGGGGGGCTCTCACTCTCTCACTCACTCACCTGGGGGGCTCTCACTAACTCACCTGGGGGGCTCTCGCTCACTCACTCACCTGGGGAGCTCTCACTCACTCACTCACCTGGGGGGCTCTCACTCACTCACTCACCTGGGGGGCTCTCACTCACTCACTCACCTGGGGGCCTCTCACTCACTCACTCACCTGGGGGCCTCTCCTCACTCACTCACTCACTCACTCACCTGGGGGGCTCTCGATCACTCACTCACCTGGGGGGCTCTCACTCACCTGTGGGGCACTCACTCACCTGGGGGGCTCTCACTCACTCACCTGGGGGCCTCTCACTCACTCACTCACTCACTCACTCACCTGGGGGGCTCTCACTCACTCACTCACTCACCTGGGGGCCTCTCACTCACTCACCTGGGGGGCTCTCGCTCACTCACTCACTCACTCACTCACCTGGGGGGCTCTCACTCACTCACCTGTGGGGCACTCACTCACCTGGGGGGCTCTCACTCACTCACCTGGGGTCTCTCACTCACTCACTCACCTGGGGGGCTCTCACTCACTCACTCACCTGGGGGGCTCTCACTCACTCACTCACCTGGGGGCTCTCACTCACTCACTCACATGGGGGGCTCTCACTCACTCACCTGGGGGGCTCTCACTCACTCACCTGGGGGGTTCTCACTCACTCACCTGGGGGGCTCTCACTCACTCACTCACCTGGGGGCCTCTCACTCACTCACTCACCTGGGGGGCTCTCACTCACTCACCTGGGGGGCTCTCACTCACTCACTCACCTGGGAAACTCACTCACTCACCTGGGGGGCTCTCACTCACTCACCTGGAGGGCTCTCACTCACTCACCTGGGGGGCTCTCACTCACTCACCTGGGGGGCTCTCACTCACTCACCTGGGGGGCTCTCACTCACTCACCTGGGGGGCTCTCACTCACTCACCTGGGGGGCCACTCACTCATTCACTCACTCACCTGGGGGGCTCTCACTCACTCACTCACTCACCTGGGGGGCTCTCACTCACTCACCTGGGGGGCTCTCACTCACTCACCTGGGGGGCTCTCACTCACTCACTCACTCACCTGAGGGGCTCTCACTCACTCCTTCACCTGGGGGGCTCTCACTCACTCACCTGGGGGGCTCTCACTCACTCACTCACCTGGGGGGCTCTCACTCACTCACCTGGGGGGCTCTCATTCACTCACCTGGGGGGCTCTCACTCATTCACTCACTCACCTGGGGGGCTCTCACTCATTCACCTGGGGAACTCTCACTCACTCACCTGGGGGACTCTCACTCACTCACCTGGGGGGCTCTTACTCACTCACTCACCTGGGGGGCTCTCACTCACTCACCTGGGGGGCTCTCACTCACTCACTCACTTACCTGGGGGGCTCTCACTCACTCACTCACTTACCTGGGGGGCTCTCACTCACTCACCTGGGGGGCTCTCACTCACTCACTCACCTGGGGGGCTCTCACTCACTCACCTGGGGGGCTCTCACTCACTCACTCACCTGGGGAACTCACTCACTCACTTGGGGGGCTCTCACTCACTCACCTGGGGGGCTCTCACTCACTCACTCACTTGGGGGGCTCTCACTCACTCACCTGGGGGGCTCTCACTCACTCACTCACCTGGGGGGCTCTCACTCACTCACCTGGGGGGCTCTCACTCACCTGGGGGCTCTCACTCATTCACCTGTGGACACTCATTCACTTCTCGCTCATTCACCTCGGGGACTCTCACTCAGCTGTTGACTCTCACTCACATGGGGCCCTTCCTCACTCACTTGGGGACTCTCACTCACCTGTGGGATTTCAATCACCTGTGAACTCTTACTCACTCACCTGGGATCTCACTCACCTGTGGACTCTCACTTACTCACCCAACATCACTCACCTGTGAATTCTCACTCACGTGTAGGCACTCGCTTCTTCTGTCGTATGGCTGATGCAGAGCAACAACTGCAGTTCCACGTGCAGGTGGTTATCAAGGCACACAACCAACCGCGTCAGGAGCAGCTGTGAAGTCCCCTTCGTATTTGTGGATCTGCCATTGCGTCGTTAAGCGTCGCACTCCGGTCTGTTCTGATGAAACACAGTCGCACGCTGGAGCGTTTTAATTTTCCATTTGTGCATCAGATACCGACATCTACTGCCCTGGTTTGTGCAGTGGATGTGGTTATGGTGGACCATGAGCTTCGTGGAAGATCGAACCCAGTGATCTTCTGCGTTGGGTCTTCACAAGGTGGTGTTTGTGAGTCCTTTTGAACTCCATTCAGCTTCCCACGCTTCATCGGGTTGAACTCACATTGATGAAGGTTCAGCGCGTGGGTCCAAAAGCGCTTGGCGTGACTTCAAGCGATGCCGAGGGACGTTATTGAGGTCCTCGTGAATGGGAAGGCGACTGCTTCCCTCGATTGGGATGATGATGGGTGGACAGAGATTTGGTGACAGCACGGGCAGCCAGGGTGTTGGGGTCGACTCGAGGGTTCCGGTGACACACCACATTGCAGTGTTCAGTTGGACATCAACAAGTGGAGTGGTGACTGCTTCTGGTCCAGACTGGTGCGCAGCACTTGGCTACAGGGTACACGAGGGCCATCGTTGATGTCCCGAGCACTGAGGGTGCTGATGCTCCCCAGCTTGTGATTGCCAGTTTCTGGACCAGGTTAACCTCTTGTTTGGGTCGTGGCGGCTACCTTAATCAGGTGGTCGTCGTACGGTCCAGCTGCACTCCGAGATAGGTTGGAGTGGGGTCGTGTCGCACAGCGGTGCCGCAGAAGGTCACTCTCAGAGTGTGCTTGGTGCTCCTATTGTCAAGGTGAAGTGATGTGACTGTTGTCTTGTGGCGAGCCTTCGTTTCCCGCAAAATTCTCCTCCATGGTGTTTAGGTCTTGGTTCAGTGGATTCGATGTCGTTGAAAGTGGCTGCTTGCGCTGCCAGGCGAAGGTCATCCGCACGTAGTAATTTGCGTGACCCGGTTGGTGACGTGTCGCTCGTGTAGCCATTGAAGAGCGTTGGCGCGAGCACCGAACCTTGTGGCAATCCATGGTTGAGGAACCGCTGTGAGCTGAATGTGTTGCCCATAGAGACACGCAGTCGCCTATTGCGTAGCATAATCCATATGAGGAGTATTGTTTCGCGGCAGGGAATGGTCCGAAGCGAACTTCAACATCAAGCCCTTAACCCACACGTTTATCGTCGGGCGATGACAAGTCCACAAAGGCTGCGCCGGTCTTGGCTTTCTTCTGTAATGCGGCCTCGATGTGCGTCGCAAGGGCCATGACTTGTCACAGCAGCTGCGTGCAGGCCGGAATCCTGCTTGTTCTTCAGGGATCACTCGACTTCATTAACCTGTGGGCTCTCACTCACTAGCCTGATTTCACTCACCAGAGAATAGTGGCTCAAAGTTGATGTTCTGTGACCAGGGTGTGAACTGAAGAGACCGGGATGAGTCCAATTTGCAAGAGTGACCTTGGGCACCAAAATTACAAATAACATAGAGGCTGACGTTTCATGCAATGGACCTTCTTGACATGACACCGCTGATTCTCCTGAGAAGACTCGCCTGTAATAGTCGCTCGCCTGCCTGCGATCGAGCACTTTGAAGGAAGGGTTGGTGGAGCACCAAGCGATGAGTGAAGCTCCCGAGCGAAGTAGCAAGGCGGTGGGAGTCCAGCAAGTCAGAATCAGAATCGGTATTTAGTTCGCTGGAATCTGATGAGCTATAAAGCTCTTTTTTTTACAGATGTCCAGTCGGAGATGATCAGAATGTTACAACAACGATACAAAAACACGATAGAAATGCAAAGTATAGGAATGGTCAATAAATCACTTCAGAAATAAACAGATAAAACTAAACTATGTTTTTTTATCTTATCAAATAAAGCCAACTGAGCTATTAACTTAGTTTTTTCAGAAGCGACCGGCCACACCATGGCAACTCGACCAAGTGGCGTGCCGTGTGGGACCGTGAACCCGTCTGTGGAGCGCATTTCAGTGGTGTCCCCTCGTACGCGTGGAGGGTTTTTTGTGGGTGATCCAGTTTCCTCCCACACACAGCCACACGCGGAGCAGCACTCACCCACCCGTCCACTCACCCACCCATCCACTCACCCACCCGTCCACTCACCCACCCACCCGTCCACTCACCCACCTGTCCACTCACCCACCTGTCCACTCACCCACCCGTCCACTCACCCACCCACCCATCCACTCACCCACCCGTCCACTCACCCACCCACCCGTCCACTCACCCACCTGTCCACTCACCCACCCGTCCACTCACCCACCTGCCCACTCACCCACCCGTCCACTCACCCACCCGTCCACTCACCCACCTGTCCACTCACCCACCTGTCCACCCACCGACCTGTCCACTCACCCACCTGTCCACTCACCCACCTGTCCACTCACCCACCCGTCAACTCACCCACCCGTCCACCCACCCACCCGTCCACTCACCCACCTGCCCACTCACCCACCCGTCCACTCACCCACCCGTCCACTCACCCACCCGTCCACCCACCCACCTGTCCACTCACCCACCTGTCCACTCACCCACCTCTCCAATCACTCACCCACCTGTCCACTCACCCACCCGTCCACTCACCCACCTGTCCACCCACCCACCTGTCCACTCACCCACCCGTCCACTCACCCACCTGTCCACCGACCCACCTGTCCACTCACCCACCTGTCCACTCACCCACCTGTCCACTCACCCACCTCTCCAATCACTCACCCACCTGTCCACCCACCCACCTGTCCAATCACTCACCCACCTGTCCACTCACCCACCTGTCCACTCACCCACCCGTCCACTCACCTACCTGTCAACTCACCCACCTGTCCACCCACCCACCTGTCCACCCATCCACCTGTTCAATCACTCACCCACCTGTGCACTCACCCACCCGTCCACTCACCCACCTGTCCACTCACCCACCTGTCCAATCACTCACCCACCTGTCCACTCACCCACCCGTCCACCCACCCACCTGTCCACTCACCCACCTGTCCACTCACCCACCTGTCCAATCACCCACCCACCCGTCCACTCACCCACACGTCCGCCCACCCACCCGTCCACTCATCCACCCGTCCACTCACCCACCTGTCCAATCACTTACCCACCTGTCCACTCACCCACCTGTCCACTCACCCACCTGTCCACCCACCCACCTGTCCACTCACCCACCCGTTCACTCACCCACCTGTCCACTCACCCACCTGTCCAATCACCCACCCACCCGTCCACTCACCCACCCGTCCACTCATCCACCCGTCCACTCACCCACCTTTCCACTCACTCACCCACCTGTCCACTCACCCACCCGTCCACTCACCCACCCGTCCACTCACCCACCCGTCCACTCACCCACCCGACCACTCACCCATCTGTCCACTCACCCACCTGTCCACTCACCCACCCGTCCACTCAACCACCCGTCCACCCACCCACCTGTCCACTCACCCACCTGTCCACTCACCCACCTGTCCACTCACCCACCCGTCCACCCACCCACCTGTCCACTCACCCACCTGTCCAATCACTCACCCACCTGTCCAATCACCCACCCTAAGAGGTTGTTTTTTTTGGGTTAGATCGCGTAAATATATACATGTGTCGTTAAACCCGCCACCACCCGGCACAGCCAACTAGAAGCGTTGTCACGTAAATAGAACGTGCCAATTCGTCACTAGTACAGCACACCGGTGTGTTGGGGAGCCAAGCCACAACATTTACAATCTGCGTACGAAGTTTCTCCAGTAATTATAAGCAGCTTCATTCAACACACCGGTGTGCTGTACTCGTGACGAATTGGCACGTTCTGTTTACATGACAACTCTTACTAGTTGGCTGTGTCGGGTGGTGTCGGGTTTTAACGACACTTTTATATATTTACGCGATCTAACCCCCCCAAAAAACCTCTATTATGGATGATATTGGTCGCGAAAGCCTCCTACGTGTTAAACTGACTCACCCACCTGTCCAATCATCCACCTGCCTCTCACCTCCCCAATCACTCACCCGTACAAAGACGAAGATCGTTCTCCGTATGCGGTGTCATTTCTATCCTTCCATAAAAATCAATGTTTTCTTAAAATACATAAACACAGAGAGATAGACGGATAAATACAGACAGAGACAGACAGCAAACGGGCAACTCCAACGGATACAATAAGAGATTACAAAAAAGACAAAGATCCCCCGTATAGCCTTTGACAGACTGTTGGGGCAAGTGCTGTTAGCGCGCGCCTATGAACGGCGGTACACGAGGGCGTGGGTGTGGTGAGCGCCACGCCCGGCCGCCTTTGTCTCCTCGGTGCTGATGTTTGTACACACGGAACCAGCTCCTCGTTGCAGGCCGAGTCGCCCCGGCAGGGGGAGAGGCCCTGGGCCAGCTCAAATGTGTTGCCATCGTCGTTGGTCCTGAGCGGGATCATCGAACTCGGATCATCGCGTTCGTAGCAGTGCCTTGCGAACCACCAACGACCGTTGTACTCACGTACTCACGACTATAATGATGTAGAGGTGATACGCGCTGGGATTAGAGATCGTATGCCAGCGCGTAATGATTGGCTGTGTAGGTGGTGACGCGCGCTGACGGTGGAGGATCAGGGGTCAGCGCGGGGTCGTGGGTTACGGGGTACTGATTGGCTGTGGGCCGGTGACGTGCTGAGAGGGAGTGATCGGGTGGCAGCGCGGTGTGATTGGTGGAGGAGTGTTAACACGCGCTGGGGAAAACGGATCGTAGAGAGAGTGCGTCGTGATTGGTTCATTAAGGAGCGAGGCTCACGTTGACGTACGCATCAGCTCCGTCTCTCGTGAGCAGGGGCTATAAAAGGGGATGCACACAGGCGTGAGGGCAGTGTGTAACCAGCGAAGAATGAAGACGGGGATGAAGACCTAGGGCCCTGCGGTACCTAGTCCCGCTGTCCTAACGGGACCGGGACTCTGTGTAACCCAGAGGCGAGTGTAGGGTGTGTAGCCAGAGGCATAAGGTCTACACGAGCCGAATGCAGTGTGTGTAGCCAGGGACATAGGGTCTACACGAGTCGAGTGTATTGTGTAGCCAGAGGCATAGGGTCTACACGAGTGAAGGGTATCGTGTGTAGCCAGAGGCTTAGAGTTTATACGAGAGTAGTGGAGTGTGAAGTCGGAAGAAAGGCGATTACACGTTGTATTTTGACACGTAAAGATTTAATAAAAAGTGTGTTCCCGTCAAGAAGTTCCTGCCGTCA
Source organism: Lethenteron reissneri (assembly GCF_015708825.2). Lineage (NCBI taxonomy): Eukaryota > Metazoa > Chordata > Hyperoartia > Petromyzontiformes > Petromyzontidae > Lethenteron > Lethenteron reissneri. The sequence goes on along the minus strand of NC_083796.1, from coordinate 1,424,758 downwards.
ATTCGCATACTTCAACTGGCGTCAGAAGTGAAACGGTCTTCCAAGCATGGATACAAGGAGGAACCGTCGGACCCACGGGATTGACCACGGGGACAACCTCGACGACGCGGGCCAGCTGGCATCGGGGGGTGAGGAAGAGGAGTTGCCCACGGGGCAGGATCCGCCGACGGCGCCGGACGAGCGACGGAGGACTGACGCCGTGCTTCGCGAAGCGCACTCCCGTCTGGCGGAGCTGCTGCTCGCCGCCGCGTCCATCCTGGCGGAGATCAGCTCGTCGGGAGGAGCGGGAACGGCGGCCGACGTTCTGCAGGGTCGCCCTGCAGATTCCCGCCAAAACGATTTGGCGATGGCCGCCATTTCATCTACACCGACTTTTGGCGGGAACGGCCATCACCACGTGGCAGCGGTTCTCCATGCGCGCCCGCTGACATCACCAACGCGCGCGGTGGACCGCCATCACACACCCGCCGATGGGGCCGCCATCTTACACACCGACGGGGCGGCAGAGAGGAAGCACGAGGAGGAGGACGACTTCATCTTTCAGCAGCGCCTTCCCACGTTGTCAGCCTTCAAGGCGGAAGGCGGGGATTGGAGCCAATTTCAGCGCAGATTTTTGGCGCATCAGGAGATGTCCGCCTGGTCCGACGCTACGGCACTGCGGGCACTGCCTGCCATGCTGGATGACAACGCGCTCGCGGCCTTCACGTCCGCACGCAGGTCGGACCGCTCCACGCTCAAGGATGCGCTGGCTCTCATGGCCAAGGTCTATGGTCCTCCCTCGGCGTGCCGCCATCATTTTTATGCAAGACGGAAGGCGGACACGGAGACCGTGCTCGCCTACCGCACGGCGTTGCTTGCTCTCGCCGACGCCGCGTTCCCTCGTATGGACGAGGAGGGCCAAGATGCCATGGTTTTTGGAGCAGCTGCTCAAGTTGGCGCAGGACCTGGGGGTCCCCATCAACACGGCCGATGAGACCGATATTTCATCCTTACGGGTCGCCACAAGCATACAAGCGCACGAGGTCCTTCAACGTAAGCAGGGAGTCGTCTGCAACGCTGCCGTGGCCTCAACTCCGGGCCCAGTTGTCACCGTGCCCCAAGTCGTCAGCCCACGAGAGGAGGCGTTCATCGCGGGACGACCGGGGGACTGGAGATCGGGGGGTCGTTCGCCTCTGCGAGCGGCCCGCAAGCTGGAGCAACCGAGATCTCCGACGACTGTCATCACCTGCTATAACTGCGGCCTCCGGGGCCACGTGGCCTCCGGTTGCCGCGCCCCACGTCAGCGCGCCACGGGACCTCGGCTGGACGACGACCAAGGCCCCAAGTCGTCCCTGCAAACCCCGGCAAGTCGCGGCACCTCACATGCTCGGCCCGCATACTCGGCACATATGGGTCGTCGCGTTGCGGCGGGGGAGAGCCGAGTAGAGTTCGGGGATTCGGTGCGGAGAGGGGGATTCGGCCGGGACCGGGGAGACATTAAATGGTCGGAGTTGGGGCACAGAATAGTGGCTGCCTCAGTGGGTTCATCCGTCGTTACCGGATCTATTGATGGGGTCGAGGTCAGGGTGTTAGTGGACACGGGGGCATCGGCGACTATTATATCGGATCTCATTTATAATATTCTCCCCGTACAATGTCGTCCGCTTCTTCCAGTGGATGTGCCATTTTACGCCGCTAACGGGGGATCGTTGGGCATTATCGGTCAGATTAGGGCGTCCATTTGCATTGGTGATATCAAATTGTCGGGACCCGTTTTCGTTTCGTCCTCCCTGGCGGTCCCTTGTCTATTGGGCACTGATTTTTTGGCAAAAATGCCCATCAAAATTCTCATTGATCAGCGTTGCATTGAACTACCATCGGGTCGCCGTATTTCATTTTTGACGAGCCCTAATGAAATTCGGACGGCGTGCGCTACCATACAGGCGTTAGCGACACAGACCGTGCACGTGCCCCCGGGTTCACAAATGTTAATTCCCCTCCGGTTGCGGAAGCCATGGGTGAAGGAGGCCTCGGAACAGGGCATGCTTTTGGGTCCTTCTAATAGGGCTGTTGGAGGTCTCGATTTGTCGGTGGCTCACACTTTGGTGGGGGCTGACAGGGATCCGTTTGTGATGGTTTTGAACGCTGGGGCGCGGCCGGCCGTCATTCAGCAGGGCACCGTGCTAGCTCACGCGGCGCGGGTCCCTGCGGAGGAGAGGCTGGTTGCGCAGGCTGATCCGAGTCCCACGAAAAACGTTACGTTGAAGGAGGACCTCGATTGGGTTGATTCCCTGTGCGCGGACTCTGACGATTTGTCAGCGGTACAGTTGGGTGCGCTGCGTGGGTTGCTGATTGAATTTTCGGATGTCTTCAGTAAACATAAGTATGACATTGGGTGCACGGACCTGCTACGCCACCACATTGAAACGGGCGATGCGGCACCGGTCAGGCAAAATCCCTTCTGACTGAGTCCTGCTGAGAAGGAACATGTTCAGTCGGCGGTTAACGATATGCTAGAAGCAGACATTATTTCGCCTTCCTCCAGTCCTTGGGGAGCACCTATTGTGCTCGTTAAAAAGCAGGACGGGTCCCTGCGATTTTGCGTCGATTTCCGTCGCCTGAATAAGATCTCTGTGGCCGACGCGTATCCGCTCCCCAGGATGGACGAGTCTCTCGACGCATTGTCTGGTGCGCGATACTTTTCGACTCTTGATTTATTATCCGGATTCTGGCAGTTGCCACTCGACGAAGAGTCTAAGCTTAAGACTGCATTTCGGACTCCAGGGGGCCTGTTTCAGTTTAACCGGTTACCCATGGGACTTCACTCCTTTCCGGCGACGTTTCAGCGTCTTATGGAATTGGTTTTGTCGGGCTTGCAGTGGGATACGTGCCTCATTTACCTTGACGATGTCATTGTTTTCGGTAAAACGTTCGAAGAACACCTCCAGCGATTGAGAGGGGTGTTCTTGCGAATGCGATCGGCTAAATTAAAGTTTAAACCGGCCAAATGCCACCTTTTTCGTAAATCCGTGAGGTACTTGAGTCACATTGTCGACTCTTCGGGGATTTCTACCGATCCTGCGAAGACGGACTGTGTCAGTTCGTGGCCGACGCCCACGTCAGTGTCAGACGTACGCAGTTTCATCGGTTTTGCTTCGTATTATCGCCGATTCGTTGAGCACTTCGCCACCATTGCAAAACCCTTGCACGCTCTAACGGCGAAAGGAGTGAAGTTCCGATGGGGACCGGAGGAGGAGGCTGCATTCTGCTCCCTCCGGGACGCCTTGGTTAGGGCCCCGCCCTTGCGCTATCCGGACTTCGCGAGTCCCTTCTTGCTAGACACGGACGCTAGCAACACGGGCATTGGGGGAGTGCTGTCCCAAGTCGTTGGAGGGGTCGAACGAGTGGTCGCCTATGGTAGCAGGGTGTTGTCGCCGGCAGAGCAGCGCTACTGCGTCACCCGTCGCGAACTGCTTGCCATTGTTTTTTTTGTACAACAATTCAGGCCATATCTCTATGGTCGTCATTTCACGGTCCGGACGGACCACGCGGCGCTCCAGTATTCATTGCGGGTCGCCCAGCCCTCGGGCCAATTGTCGCGGTGGTTGGAAGTCCTCCAGGACTATCAGTTCACGACTACGTACCGTAAAGGGTTGCGACACACAAATGCCGATGCCCTGTCGCGGTTGTTGCCTTGTCACAAATGTGCGTGCTTATCGGGATCGGCGCGCTGTAAACCGCCGGTTACGGAAGGTAGGGAGGCGTTGGTTGCGGCCGCGAGCACACCGATTGGGGATGGTCCCGCTACCCCTGGGGGTCAGGACTCGCTGCTCTCACTGTCATTGATTGAGTGGGGCCGTCTCCAAATGGCGGACAGCTCCCTGCTGGCATTGCGCCGCAAGACGGGGGGTTCCGAAGGTAACCACGACCGAACTGGCTCCTACGAGCTTAAGCAGGGCCTATTGATGAGATGGGACAGTTTGTCCCGGCGGCATGCGATTGTGGTGCCTGCTGCTGTGAGGGGGAAGGTTGTCTTGGCCGCACACGAACGCCTCTTGCATTTGGGAGTTAACAAAACGCTTGCCCTGCCTCAGCGTGACTATTATTGGCCGGGAATGGGGGGTGACGTGGTGAATATTCTGAAGGGTTGTGTTGAGTGCGCCAGACGGAAACCACCGCCTGTGGCAGCTAATCCACCGCTGCAATCCATCCAGGTCTCGCGCACTAACGAGCTCGTTGCACTCGATATTCTGGGGCCTTTTTCCGGTCACGCCTAGGGGTAATAAGTACCTGTTGGTGGGGGTCGAATATTTTACCCGGTGGCCTATGGCGTGGCCACTCGCCAACCAGTCGGCGGCGGCTGTGACGGACGCCTTTGTCCAGGGCTACGTCCTGGACAAGGGGGCTCCCGAACGCTTGCTGACTGACCAAGGGAAAAATTTTTCGAGTAAATTACTGCAAGAGGTGTGCGACCTGTTGGGTACCAAGAAGGTGCGTACCTCCCCGTACCACCCGCAGACGGACGGGATGGTAGAGAGGCTTAACAGGACATTGACTTCTATGTTGTGCCAGCAGGTGTGTGAGGCACATGTTGATTGGGACCTGCAGGTCCCTGGGGTCCTCGCCGCGTATAGAATGGCCCCCCATGCAGCTACGGGATTTTCCCCGTTTTATCTGATGTACGGTCGGGAAGCCGACCCGCCCATGGAAACGCAGCTGGGTCTGCCCGCACCACGAGCTAATTCGAAATTGGCAGAGCATATTAAATTTAATATTCATAAGCTGACAGAGGCAAGGGAGGCCGCACGGCTTAATTCGCGGGCTCGCCAAATTGCAAACGAGCGGTTGCGGGCACGGAAGGTGTCCGTGCACAATTGGGAACCAGGTGACAGGGCCTGGCTGCATTGCCCTCAGGCACCTTTGGCTACGTCGCCTAAATTGTTGAAGCCGTGGCGGGGACCCGTGGAGGTCGTGCGGGTTGCACGCCCCCAGTGCGTTCAGATAAAATGGGGAAAACGCCGTTGGTACGTCCACCCCTCCCGACTGAAACCGTTCTCGCCTCCGTATGGCCTCCCCTTGTGTCATGAGGGCCGAGCATGTGACGTGACCAGCGACCCTGAGGGGGAATTGTCTTTGCCTGCTCCTCACATGTCTCCGCCTGATCCGCTCCTAGGTGTCTCGGAACTGACAGCTGCCGACCACCGGCGGCCGGATCTTGAGCGGCCGGAGCCACCGGACGGTCGCCAACGTCCCGTCCCATACGACGGACCGGCCAGACGGACTCGCGCTAGGTCGCGCTACTTTGTGTGACCTGCCACGTGAGGAGTCGAGGCAGCCGGAGCGCCTCGGCACTGCGTTTAGTCACAGAGACACTTGGCGCGTTCGTTTTCCGGTGTTCGCTTTTATTGTGTTGTTCGTCGGGCTGTATATTGCTTCATATTTAAGTGTTGTGTTGTGTTGTTGTTGTTGCGTTACGGGGCACACTGGGAGGTGGAGTTTCTTTATTACTGCGTTGACGTTAGGTTGTGTTGTTGGTTAACAGCCGGGCCGGCTGCAAGCTATGTGGGAGGGGGTGATGTAGAGGTGATACGCGCTGGGATTAGAGATCGTATGCCAGCGCGTAATGATTGGCTGTGTAGGTGGTGACGCGCGCTGACGGTGGAGGATCAGGGGTCAGCGCGGGGTCGTGGGTTACGGGGTACTGATTGGCTGTGGGCCGGTGACGTGCTGAGAGGGAGTGATCGGGTGGCAGCGCGGTGTGATTGGTGGAGGAGTGTTAACACGCGCTGGGGAAAACGGATCGTAGAGAGAGTGCGTCGTGATTGGTTCATTAAGGAGCGAGGCTCACGTTGACGTACGCATCAGCTCCGTCTCTCGTGAGCAGGGGCTATAAAAGGGGATGCACACAGGCGTGAGGGCAGTGTGTAACCAGCGAAGAATGAAGACGGGGATGAAGACCTAGGGCCCTGCGGTACCTAGTCCCGCTGTCCTAACGGGACCGGGACTCTGTGTAACCCAGAGGCGAGTGTAGGGTGTGTAGCCAGAGGCATAAGGTCTACACGAGCCGAATGCAGTGTGTGTAGCCAGGGACATAGGGTCTACACGAGTCGAGTGTATTGTGTAGCCAGAGGCATAGGGTCTACACGAGAGTAGTGGAGTGTGAAGTCGGAAGAAAGGCGATTACACGTTGTATTTTGACACGTAAAGATTTAATAAAAAGTGTGTTCCCGTCAAGAAGTTCCTGCCGTCAATTCGCATACTTCAATAACAATAAGAGCAGTAATGCATGTCACATGGCCATTGTATTAACGAAGGAACCCCCAATGGTTCCAACCACTTGCCAACGTCGGCCCAACGTTGCCAAGTAAATAATAATAATAATACTGTCACCTTGTTAAATAATAATAATACTGTCACCTTGTAAGGCGCCGGGAGGAGGAACCACAGACGGGAGCGGTAAGGCAGCAGCAGCAGCCGCGGAGTGAGCAGCCGGCGCTCCCAGTAATTGCCCGAGCTCCGCGGCCCTCTATTTATTCAGGAGCCATCGGCCAATGAATGATGAGTGCCGACATGTGGGTAGAAGTCGGACCCCTCGGAGTGAAACCCACGCGTGCGAGGAGGCGACGCTCGATCCCGTGCAGACGGAACAGATGGAGCCTCGATTCTCTTGCACCGCCTTCTCCCGGCGAACCGGGGGACGGCTCCCCCTCGACGCCCGCGGGAAGGGAGTTTGGCAGCATCCGTGCGTGATCCACCAACCCTCGCTGCTGACTCCACATAACGGGCAGCCGCGTGGCCCCCCCTCACCCCCCGCTAGCCGGCAACCGCCTCACTGAGTCTCAAGACGCGAGCAGGAGGCTCCTGCCACTAAGATGCTTGACCACTGCCATCATCAACAGGGACGTAGTTTGCTTCGCCTAAGAGACGTTATGGATACGAGCTTGCGGACCCACTTGCTCTACTGCCTCCACGTGGAACGTTGGGCCGACGTTGTCCTGATTACTGGGTCCCCCCGTGGCAGCCCAGCGGGTTGGGAGTCTCCCCACTCCTCCCCACACTCCTCCCCACACTCCTCACCACCTCCTCACACCTCCCCACACCTCCCCACACTCCTCCCCACACTCCTCTCTCACACTCCTCTCTCACACTCCTCCCCACACTCCTCTCTCACACTCCTCACACTCCTCCCCACCTCCCTCACACTCCTCATACTCCGTTCCTCTGCCCTGCTCCCACCATCTCACGCCCACCTCATCACGCTTTCCCACTCATCCTTGGAGCGTCACCCCCCCACCCCCCACCCCCACACCTTTGCCTCCCACCTCGCCCCACCACCTCGCTTGTCCTTCCACCGTCTCCCACCTCGTCCCGCCGCCTCCCCCTCCTCGCGTCCTCTCGTTGTGACCCTGCGTGACACCGCGGTCTTAATCGATATCCATCTCCGACCCCAAGCAACGCTCTGCTCCCTCCATCCCTCCCTCCTTGCATATCCTCTCTCTCTCTCTCCCTCCCCCTCGCCCTCCCTCCTTTCTCTCCCCGTCTACTTACTCTCTCTCCCCCCATCTCTCGTCCTCACTCTTCCTTCCACTCTCCCTCCTTCGCCCTTTGCCCTGCCTAGCCCTCCCCCTAAGAGTAGCAATTTTAATAATACACGCAAAGGTCTCTCTCCTCCATTTCTCTCCGCATCTCCTCTGTTTATCTCGCCTTCCCAATCTCTATCTCCCTCCCCAATTTTCTGTCCATCTCTCTCCCCCATCTCTCTCCCATTTCTCTGTCCATCTCTCTCCCCCATCTCTCTCCCGTTTCTCTTCCCCTTCCCTCTCCCTCATATCTCCCCCCCCCCATCTCCCCCCCCCCCATCGACCCTTCCCATCTCTCCCCCGTCTGCCTCTCTCTCTCTCTCTCTTGTTCCGTCTCCACGCACGGAGTTTGCGGTGCAGCAGCAGCAGCAGGAGGTGAAGTCTGGGAGTTGAGTTCGCACTCTGGCCAAGCTCCTTCCGCGCGCGGAATCGCAGCCCCTGGCCATTGGGATCCTGTCACCGCGAGGCGGCGGCACGCGAGGCGGCGCTGGGGGTGGTTGCCACCGCAGGGCCCCTCACACGTGGGGAGATGGCCCGGCCCGAGCAGGCGTCGCCGGCGTGGCACGGAGGGTCCCAGCAGTTGCCACTCCTGGAGGTGCCAGCGCAGTTTAAGGGCTCGAGGGGTCCCGTGCGGTGGGGTGAAGTGTGGGTAACGCCCCACCGACCGGTGCCGACACGCGTCTGGGCAACGTGGGAGAGTGGCCCAAATTCCCTCCAGAGTTCGCGAGCAGTGGCGCGAGCGAGCGACTGCTCGACCTTTGAGTTCTGTGCCACCACCTCACCTCCTCTCCCACCCCATCCCCTTCCGTCCTTCTTCCCCCCCCCCCCACCCCTCCAGGTTCGACACCCCTCCGTGGCGTTTCTCAAGGCAGACAGCGGAGAGCAAATCCTCTGCGCGCCGGGTGGCGGAGGAGGAGGAGGAGGAGGCGGTGTAACGCAGGGGATGTCTGGGACCCCCGGAGGGGTCGGGGTCGGAATCGGGGGTCCCGGTGGAGTGGGCGACGAGGGGATCGGGGAGACGCGGGGCAGCCAGGCGAGCTTCATGCAGAGGCAGTTCAGCACGATGCTGCAGCCCGGCGTGAACAAGTTCTCGCTGCGCATGTTCGGCAGCCAGAAGGCGGTGGAGCGCGAGCAGGAGCGGGTCAAGCTGGCCGGCCTCTGGATCATCCACCCCTACAGCGACTTCCGGTGCGGGAGCACGGGTCTGGCTCAGACCCGGGGGACAGGGGGACAGGGAGACACGGGGACAGGGGGACACGGGGACACGGGGACAGGGGGACACGGAGACACGGGGACAGGGGGATGGAGACAGGGAGGCACGGGGACACAGACACACGGGAACAGGGCCACACTGGGACAGGGGGACACGGGGACAGGGGGACACGGGGACACTGAGACACGGGAATAGGGCCACACTGGGACAGGGGGACACGGGGACAGGGGGACACGGGGACACTGAGACACGGGAATAGGGGGACAGGGGGACACGGGGACACTGAGACACGGGGAAACACGGCAGTGGCCCTGGACTAACACTGACCCAAACCCTCACGTGGGGTCAACCCTCGTGGGGGGTCCGGTCACGTGCGTGCCTTCTTCCACGGTGGTGGAGCGGTGGCGCCGTGGTTAGCTCACTGCGCCAACCGCCGCGCCCCAGGGGCGACGAGCCCAGCCGACCGAGTTCAATCCCCACACCACGACATCGGTGGCAATGTTATTAACAATTACCTGGGCATCCCGTAGGTCTACTCGGCCCTAAAATTACTAACCAATGGGTACCTCGAGGGGGGTGGGGTAAACATCAGCGCGGGGGAGACAAAGGTGGCCGAGGGTAGCGCTGGTGGCCGCACCCCGCTCGTGCGCGGTGCGGAGGCTTCTCATCGCATGCTCAGCACTTGCCGCCACCAACAACAACAACCAACGCGGGGCCACACGGGATGTCTCTATCCCTGTCTCCGCAGCTTCTACTGGGACCTGACGATGCTGCTGCTCATGGTGGGGAACCTCATCATCATCCCCGTGGGCATCACCTTCATCAAGGAGGAGACCACCACGCCGTGGATCATCTTCAACGTCGTCTCCGACACATTCTTCCTCGTCGACCTCGTCCTCAACTTCCGCACGGGCATCGTGGTGGAGGACAACACCGACATCATCCTGAATCCGCGCAAGATCAAGGTGCTGCCCTTGTTGCTCTCACTGCTGCCCCCCCCCCGCCCCTCGCCACGTGCAACTGCTGCTGCCCCTGCTCGTGCAACTGCTGCTGCCCCTCGCCACGTGCAACTGCTGCTGCCCCTGCTCAATCGTTTGGTTGTTGTTGTTGTTGTGATTGGAGCGACAAGTCGAGAGCGATCTGCGTCCGTGCCTCTCCCCGGCTGCCCCGGGGTGGAGAGAGGGTGGCGGGGCCGTGCCCACGCTCGGCGTGCCTCGAACACTCGACGATCGGTCGCTCTCCGCGTCAATTTGTTCCCTGTCTCCCGCGCGCCGTTACGTCGCTGGCTTCATGTCCACGTGCCATGTCTTCGCCTGTTGGTGTTGGTGTTGATTCCACCTGTTCCGTTGTGGATGGTAAAAGCGTGGCGCCCCCTCGCACGTGTGGGGGGTTTCCCCACCCCCCCTCCCCCCTGGGTATTTTCCTCCCACGTTAAAATTGACTTTGGCCACACATCCGAATGCAAATCGTCAACGTGTAAGGACGACGGAGCTCGGGAAAGTGTCGGCGCTGTCGTGCCGCTTTCTGGCTTCTGCCTTCCCCGAGCGCTTGTCCGCACGCAGCTCGTTACCAACTCCACTGCAATGTCCCGAATAACGCTGCCATGTACAAACATAACCATTACGATTAGTCATGCTGCATTGTGTGTGTGTGCGTATGATGAGCGGTAGTGTCGCGGTTAGCGCCTTGCGCTACGAACCCGGCGATCCGAGACCGCCCAACACCAGTGACGATTATCTGAATCGGTCGTGGGCCTTCCCTAGGTCGTCTCAGCCTCAAATGAGTACCTGGCGCGGTGTGTAAACATCGCCACTGGGGAGACAAAGACGGTCGGGCGTGGTGTTGGCCACCCACCGCATCGTGTGCCGTATCGGCCTTCATAGGTGCTCCTTGCGAACAGCACTTGCCCCAACAGTCTTCTCAGACTACACGGGGGATCTTTGTCTTTGTGTCTCTGTCCGTCTGCGTGTCGCAAAATATGGGGAGCGGTGGTGCTCACCACTTCGCTACAAACCCGGCGAGCCAAGTTCGATTCCCGCTCGCAAACCAATAACAGTAACAGCGAATAATTGAACCGATCCTGGGCCTCCCCTAGGTCGACTCAGCCTTTAAAATGAGTACCTGGTGTGGTGGAAAAAAATCAGCACTGGGGAGACGAAAGCGGCCGGGTGAGATGGTGCTAGCCTCCTGTGCCGTGCCGGCCTTCATAGGTGCTCGCTTAACCGCACTTGCCCGAGCAGTCATTTAAAGGCTATACGGGGGATCTTTGCATCGTTTTCTTATCTCTTAATGTTGTAGTTGTCCGTATGCTGTCTGTCTCTATCTATGTATGCTTCTCTTTCTGTGTTCATGTATTTTAAGATTGATTTTCATGGAAGTGTAATGCGGGCGTAAATGGGCGGGGCGGATATGACGATCCAAGAGGGAGGAGTCAGGGTGACGTGGGGGAGAAGTTATAGTGGGGAGACAGGAAGCCATCTGGGGCAGTCGGGGGAGTGAAGGGTGGTGAACACGTTGGGTGGTCGCCGTGCCTCAGCCTGGTGGCTGAGGGGCTCATGACGGCGCCAGCCAGCGGGGTGGAAGAGAGAGTGGAGGATTGAGGTAGGAAATGGCGAGATAGCCATAGAGGCCACGAAGGGCTGACATTGGGAGGTGGCGAGATCGCCACGCACGGAGGAACAGGGAGCAGAGATGGAGCTGCTGGGGGAGCAGCCAGAGGGCTGTACCAAGAGCCTGCAGCGGAGCTGCAGGAGCGTGGAAGGCTACGGGAGCGAAGGCAGATGTGGGGCTGCCAGGGAGAGAGTCTCAGGAGGAGTGCCGTGTGGGAAGGAGAACGCGAACCCCAAATAAAGGACACGGAGTCAGCAAGAAGTGTCTGAGTCCTTTTATTACAGAAGGATAGAAATGACACCGCGAGAATGACGCGGCAGTGACAACCGCGAATCCGCAGTCTCATCACAGCGCCCGCCCCCCTCTGCGTGACCACCCCCGATTAGCACGGAGGGCTACGTACGGTGCGAAAGAAGTTCCACATTCATGAATGTCATCATCTGCCTGTATATCCGTCGGTTTGACTGTCTTTCTGTCCATTTGTTTGTCTGCCCATCCATCTCTCCCGTCTGTCTGCGTCTCTGTTCGTCTGTCCATCTGATCATTCATTCATCCATGTGTCAATCTGTCTGCCTGTCTGAGTGTCCATCTGTTCATGTACCTATCCGTCTATTCATCTGCCAGTCGGTCTGTCTCTCCATCACACTGTCTGTTGGTCCATCTGTCTGTTTAAATATCATCTGTCTGTCCATCTGATTATCCATCCATCGCTCCGTCCGTGCGTCCGTTCCCTGCGCGTCTCACCGTCCATCCCGCTGTCCGTCCATCCGTTCCGTGCGCCCGTGCGCACGTCCGCCAACGCAGAGGAAGTACCTGCGCACGTGGTTCCTGGTGGACTTCCTGTCGTCCATCCCGGTGGACTACATCTACCTGATCGTGCAGCGGGGGTTCGACTCGGACGTGTACAAGACGGCGCGCGCCCTTCGCATCGTGCGCTTCGCCAAGATCCTGAGCCTGCTGCGGCTGCTGCGACTCTCCCGCCTCATCCGATACATCCACCAGTGGGAGGAGGTGAGCGCCGATGCACTCACCTGGGTGTGCACGTCAACTCACCGCTGCGCCACCGCTCCTCGCCAGCGAGGAGCGGTGGCGCAGCGGTTAGCACGCCGCACTACGAACCCGACGACCCGAGTTCGGTTCCCCGCTCGCGGCCAACACCGGTGACGATTATCTGAAGCGGCCTTCGGCCTCCCCCCTAGGTCGACTCCACCTCAAATGAGTACCTGGTGCGATGTGTAAACCTCGCCACTAGGGAAGACAAAGGCGGTCGGGCGTGGTGCTGATACCCACCCCCTCGTGTGGCGTGCCGGCCTTCATAGATACTTGTGAACAGGACTTGCCCCAAACATCTGTTCAGGCTATACGGGGGACCTTTGTCTTTGTACACTCGCCTGTGCGTGGACCTGTCTGCACACCTCTCTGTGTATGGAGGGAGTTTGTTGGTGGCTATGCACGTGGCCTGTCACCGAGCACTGGATGCAGCAGCTAGTGTTGGTGGATCACACGCAGATGCTGTGGGACTCCCTCCCTAACGGTGGGCGTTGAGGAGGAGCCGTACCCTGACTCGCCAGGAGAAGGCAGTACAGCAAGTGGACTAATCGCCATTCTGTTTATTACGTCTGCACGGGGATAGAGCGTTGCCCCCTCGCGCAAGGTGTGGAGTTTCCTCCACCCAAGGGAATAATAAACAAACACGACTCATCATCGTCCACATAAGAATTGATTTTACCTTTTCTGGCAATGAAACAGAAGGTGTTAAGATGTTTTTGTTTGCATGTTCACCACAAGTATGTGTGGTTAATGCAGACACGATTCCTTCTCATCATCTTCTATTTTATTGCCAGAAAGGGTAAAACCAATTCTTATATTTTGATATTGGCAAGACAGGTTCCATGATGTCATCATGGTTCATCGGTTGAAAACATAAAAAAATAAAAACCCATCCTGGATGAGTAAGCAATATGAACTGAAATTAAAAACGATATTTATCGTAGCAGCTGAGGCCCACTGAACTATGTGGCTCTTCGTCAGAAGCGACCTGGTCATCACAAATGATAGCTCAACGAAGTGGCTTTTCACGTGGAAATGTATAGCAGCCAAATACGCTAAACACGTGATGTTGATTCTAAATGTGGAGGGCCCGGAGAAAAATCCATGCGACTACGGGGAGAGAGACACGCAAACTCCAAATATACAGCAGCAGGCGCCAGGGTCGAGATCGAACACACGACCTCCTGTATACCAGGCAAGGTAGTTAACATCTCGCCGCCAAAGTAAGTATGATTTAATAATTACACTATGTATCACAATTTTGTCCCTGGGTACTAAGTGTTATTTTTATTAATTGCTTATGCCTACAAAGTATAGAAAATGACTATTATTCCCCACAAACGTTGCTTATGTGACCAGGACTGTATGTGAAAGAAAGACACAAATTCACACGTTTTCTCATTTAAATAGGAAAATTTCAACATCATTGTCCTGGTCACAAAATAAAAGTTTATGGGGAATAATAGCCATTTTCTGTACTTTTGAGGCATAAGCAATTAGGAAATAACACCGACTACCCAGGAACAAAAACGTGTGACACAGTGTTATTAATGGAGTATATTATTGACTTTGCTTTTGTGTTGGTCACAAAAGCAAAGTTTATGGGGAATAATCGCTATTTTCTGTACCTTTGAGGCATAACCAATTAGGAAATAACACTGACTACCCAGGAACACATCTTTTTTGTTACACAGTGTTATCATTATCATCATTGGAGAGGGAGATTGAGATGAAGGGAGATAGGAAGATGTAGATGGAGGGAGGGGGTGGAGAGACGGGTGAGTAATCCCTCGCGTCATTCTGTGGAGCCAATTACCCCAAGTGGGTGAGAGGCGGGGGGGGGGGAAGGGGGGGGAGGAGGCGCGTGCCCTCGCACTCATTAACGCCTCTCCGTGCAGGTGCGACGCATTCCGTGGCAACACGTGGGGGAGACAGATACACGTGGGGGAGACAGGGAGACAGAGACACGTGGGAGGAGACAGGGAGACAGAGAGACACGTGGAGACAGGGAGACAGAGAGACACGTGGGGTAGACAGGGAGACAGAGACACGTGGAGACAGGGAGACAGAGAGACGCGTGGGAGGAGAAGGGGGGACAGAGAGACACGTGGAGAAAGACACCGAGACCGGGAAAGTTCTGAATTGACCGTCGTCTAGTGACACCACACGGCACGCTGTCGGGCGGGTGGTGGTGGTATCTGTGCTGCACGCGGCTGCCTGTAGCCCAGCACTGCGGAGACAGCAGCGAGGGTTGGTAGATCACCACACGGATGGGGTGAAACTCCTTTCCGGGGGGTGTAGGTGGCAACGTGGAATGTTCCAACGCTCACTGCAGAGAAGAAGCTGCCACTCCTCTGTGGGGAGCTGGACCAGTACAGCCTGTATCTGTGGTATTCAGGAGGTCCAGTGGACCGTCTCTGTCTCCTGCCACCTTAAAGGGTCGACAGTCCTCTACTCGGGACAGGAGACTGCCAAATAACAGGGAGTGGCACTTCTTTTTAACAAAAGAATGAAGGGGGCATGGGAGCATGGCGGTGAGGTGTGGGAAGCTGTAAGCCCCGGGCTGCTTTGGGCTCGCCTTCCCATCAACCAGAGGTGAGGAGTGGTGGTTATGATTACTTATGCCCCCACCAAAGATGAACATCAGTGGAGGGATGCAGGCAAGGCCTATGAGTCAGATGTCTTCTATGACCCCCTGTCACAGGTGCTAGCTAAAGTGGCCCCTCGGGATAGAGTCATCCTGTTGGTTGACTTAATGTTCGAGTTGGTCATGGTGCTGGCACCTGGTCTGGAGTGATTGGAAGGCATGGGCCAGATCAGCTCAATATCAACGGTAGGAGGCTGCTAAACTTTCGTGCAGCCCATGGGCTTGTAATTACCAACACGCTGTTCCAGCATCGGCACATCCACATAACATCATGGATGCATGCCGGGTCCAAGCGAGAACATCTGCTGGACTATATAGTGACGGAACAGCAGATACAGGTCCATGTCCTTGACACCAGGACCTATCGTGGAGCTGATCTGCCCACTGACTATCGACTTGTCATCTGTAAGATGCGCCTGCCATATTTCCACTCCGGTGGTGGGTGTACACGCAGGACCCCATTCAAACCGATAGTAGCTTGGTCTCAGCTAGCTTATGAAAGTTGCAAGCGAGAATTTCATCATCGCTTGCGGCTGGAATCTGCCTCAGTGGCCCGCGATCACACATCACTGTTTAATTCCATCAAAAAAGTAACTTGCAGCACCACACCTATCACCATCATTAGGTGAAAGAACGGTGATCCAATCTCCAACCCCCAGAAGTAGAAGTATTCACCCCCTGTGAGTGGCTGGCTGAGGTGCCATCTGTTGAGGAAGTACTGAAGGCCGTTTGTGCACAGACTGTCCTACATGCCATCATAACAACAGTCTGGACCACTGAACGAGTTCCACAGTATTGAAAGGATGCCCTGGTGGCCCCCCTCTTTAAGAAGGGGGACCGCACAGACTGTAACAACTACAGGAGCATCTCCCTGCTTAGTGTGCCGGGAAAGGTCCTGGCAAGGATTATTCAACATCGCCTTGCTAGGCACGCTGAGGCTAGGCTCCCGGAGCCCCAGCGTGATTTCAGGAAATGCGGTCCTGCACAGATGCCAAATTTCTGTCCGTCTGCTACAGCAGAGGTGTAGGGAATTCCAATAAGACATACATCTCTGCTTTATTGACCTGGTCAAGGCCGATGATACCATCAGTAGGCCTGGGCTCTGAGTTGTTCTTCGTGCTTTCAGAGTCCCTGACTCTCTTCTCACAATCATTAAGGACCTTCATGATGGTGAGCAGGCCCGGGTAAAACTACGTGGCCGGGAGTCGGAGCCATTCCCTGTTCACCTTGGGGTGCGACAGAGATGTCCTCTGGCTCTCACATTATATAAAATCTATTTCGACCACGTAGTTTGTGAAGCTTTCGATGTCTGTACCAGAGGGGTGCAGTCAAGGGATGGCTCCCTTTTGGTCAATCATGTTACATATGTTGATGCTCTGGAAATTGCTGCTCACTCAGAGGAGTTGGAGGTACTGCTGCTGAACCTGGAGTGCGCGACTGAGAGGTGGTATCCTTACCATCTCAGCCCCACCAAAACTAAGCACCTGCCTGGGTATTTTGTACCATCAGATACTCCACCCCCACAACTCCCAATTGGTGATGGGGCAGTTGTGAAGAGAGTGGAGAGTTTCCCATACCTGGGCAGTGTGCTTATGACCGGCTCCGGTTTGACAGCAGAGGTCTTACTCCAAATCGAGCGACATTATCTTTTCATCGGTTGCATAATGCTGTGTTGAAGCTACCTGGTCTGTCGCTCCACACGAAGCTTCAGGTCTTCTCGGCCACAGTCATGCCCTCCCTTCTCTATGCTTGCGAAATGTGGAACCCCTAATGGAAAATCTTTTCTGGTTATAATCATTTAGGCTGGCCTGCCTATGATCGATCCTGGGTTTAACCAGGTGGGTTGTGTGAGGAGCTACATATCCTTGAAAGATCTGGACAAAGTCCCATCAGTGAGCTCCTCTGGTTGGCAAGGCTGCGTTGGCTGGGTCATGTAGCCCGCATGCCCGGCAACTGCATGCCTAAACAGCTTTTGTTCGGCCAGATAGAGGGAGGTAAACGGGCGCGGCACGGGCTAGAGAAGAGATGGAGTGATGTGGTACAAGAGGATATGGAGCTGAGTGGACTTTCCGATGACTGGTACCAGCAGTGTCAAGATCGGCCTCTTTTGAGGAGCCTCGTGCAGGACGCTACTGGGCAGTTGGAGGCAGTCGCCCTCCAACAACAACGGAGGGCAGAGCAGCGAACGTCACAACAACGAGCGGTGCGCCGGGTGGCTAAAGCACAGCAAGTTGGCACAGTAGGGGGCACAGGTGGTGCATCAGCCAGTCATCTCAGTCAGTCGACTCATGGCACTTGGATCTGTCCCGTGACCTCCTGCCAGCGGGTGTTCGATACTTCACGTGGCCTCAACGTGCGCATAGCCGAGCACAATCGCCGTGGTGACGTCACCGCCACTTAGTGGCGAATGGCGGTTGTTGTTGTGTACTTATCTTTGTACACCCCCACCCCCCCCTGCATCTGGCAGATCTTCCACATGACGTACGACCTGGCGAGCGCCGTGATGCGGATCTTCAACCTGATCGGGATGATGCTGCTACTGTGCCACTGGGACGGCTGTCTGCAGTTCCTCGTGCCCATGCTGCAGGACTTCCCCAAGGACTGCTGGGTGGCGCTCAACGGCATGCAGGTGCGTGTGTGTGTGCAGGTGCGTGTGTGTGTGTGCAGGTGTGTGTGTGTGTGTGCAGGTGCGTGTGTGTGTGCAGGTGTGTGTGCAGGTGCGTGTGTGTGTGTGCAGGTGCGTGTGTGTGTGTGCAGGTGTGTGTGTGTGTGTGCAGGTGCGTGTGTGTGTGCAGGTGTGTGTGCAGGTGCGTGTGTGTGTGTGCAGGTGCGTGTGTGTGTGCAGGTGCGTGTGTGTGTGCAGGTGCGTGTGTGTGTGCAGGTGCGTGTGTGTGTGTGCAGGTGCGTGTGTGTGTGTGCAGGTGCGTGTGTGTGTGCAGGTGCGTGTGTGTGTGTGCAGGTGTGTGTGTGTGTGTGCAGGTGCGTGTGTGTGTGCAGGTGTGTGTGCAGGTGCGTGTGTGTGTGTGCAGGTGCGTGTGTGTGTGTGCAGGTGTGTGTGTGTGTGTGCAGGTGCGTGTGTGTGTGCAGGTGTGTGTGCAGGTGCGTGTGTGTGTGTGCAGGTGCGTGTGTGTGTGTGCAGGTGCGTGTGTGTGTGTGCAGGTGTGTGTGTGTGTGTGTGCAGGTGCGTGTGTGTGTGTGCAGGTGCGTGTGCAGGTGCGTGTGTGTGTGTGCAGGTGCGTGTGCAGGTGCGTGTGTGTGTGCAGGTGCGTGTGTGTGTGTGCAGGTGCGTGTGTGTGTGTGCAGGTGCGTGTGTGTGTGTGCAGGTGCGTGTGTGTGTGTGCAGGTGCGTGTGTGTGCAGGTGCGTGTGTGTGTGTGCAGGTGTGTGTGTGCAGGTGCGTATGTGTGTGTGCAGGTGTGTGTATGTGTTTGCAGGTGCGTGTGTGTGTGTGCAGGTGCGTGTGTGTGTGTGCAGGTGCGTGTGTGTTTGTGCAGGTGTGTGTATGTGTTTGCAGGTGCATGTGTGTGCGCGTGGGGAGCGCTAACAGCACTTGCCCCAACAGTTTGTTAAGGCCATACAGGGGATCTTTGTCTTTGGAGCGGCAGTGCAGCGGTTAGCGCGCTGCTCTAGAAACCCAGTGACCCGGGTTCGTATTCCCTCTCACGGCTAACACCAGTGACGATTATCTGAACTGGTCATGGGCCTCTCCTAGGTCGACTCAGCCTCAAATAAATACCTGGTGCTGTGTGTAAACATCGCCACTAGGGAGGCAAAGGCGGCCGGGCGTAGTTGTTGGCCACCCATCCCCTCGTGTGCCACAGTGTCGGCCTTCATAGGTGCTAATCGCTAACAGCACTTGCCCCAACAGTCTGTTATGGCTACACGGGGGATCTTTGTTTTTTTGTTTGTAACTCTGTGTGTCTGTGTCCGTGTGTTAAGTGCATTGAGTAACCCACAAATAGGCAGGGCGAGTTTATTACGATCGTTAATTATTCATCACCGCTGTTGTTGCTGCAGCTTGGAGGAAATCGAGGCGCGTTGTTGGCAAGCGGTTGAGGCAGGAGATTCATGGACTTGCTCTTTTCCATCGACTCACTTTGGCTCATTTAGACTGCGAAGGGCAAGGCACCGAGGCTGCACGTGTTCACCCAGGAAAGCCTCGAGTCTCGTTTCACTGGACATCTGTGAAAAAGAGCTTTATAGCTCATCAGATTCCTCCTCTATTATAAATACAGATTCCGATTATGTTTTCAGGAGGGTCCTGCTACTTTGGGACGTTTTTTTGTTGTTGTTGTTGTCGGCTGTGAGAGCGATCCTGAGAAGCCCAGAGGGAACCAATGCAGAACAGGAGGGAGAATAAAGACAAAGATCCCCCGTGTAGCCTTAACAGACTGATGGGGCAAGTGCTGTTAGCGGGTAGCACCGATGAAGGCCGGAATGGCACACGAGGGGGTGGGTGTCCAGCACCACACCCGACCATCTTTGCCTCCCTAGTGGCGATGTTTACTTCACACCGCACCAGGTACTCATTTGAGGCTTAGTCGACCTAGGGGAGAGTCAGGACTACACACACATACACTCTCTCACACAGTCACCACGTTCACTCACGTTCGACTACGCTAATTGTATGGAGTTTCCATTTTTTTTGTATACATAAGTCTTAATTTTTCTAAACTTTACTGTTCACTATACTAGACTTTTTGGAGTTGGAAGTTTGAGATATTTTTTTGTAAATTAGGAGAATAAAAGCCGAGTCTGCGTGATAAGTTGCCATGTATTTGTCTGCGTATGGTCAAGACGTGTCCATGGCAGTCACTGGGAAAGACTTTGAGATGAGCGGCAAATTAGAAGCATAAATCATAATAATAGAGTTCATAATTAATTTATTTTGGGTTCGAGCCTCTCGGTACGATGCCTACACGACGACCACCCACACCAAGTAGCAACCATAACATCGGTAGTAAAAGCCTATGGGTAAAATTAATAACACTACGACGCGCCATGGTAATCATACTACGGCGTGCCATAGTATTATAACGGCAAATACAACCGCAGTATTTACCAGGATGGTCACTGTAAGTCGTAGTATTATAACGGAAAATACAACCGCAGTATTTACCAGGGTGGTCACTGTAAATCGTAGTATTATAACGGCAAATACAGCCGAAGTATTTACCAGGGTGGTCACTGTAAGTCGTAGTATTATAACGGCAAATACAGCCGAAGTATTTACCAGGGTGGTCACTGTAAGTCGTAGTATTATAACGGCAAATACAACCGCAGTATTTACCAGGATGGTCACTGTAAGTCGTAGTATTATAACGGAAAATACAACCGCAGTATTTACCAGGGTGGTCACTGTAAATCGTAGTATTATAACGGCAAATACAGCCGAAGTATTTACCAGGGTGGTCACTGTAAGTCGTAGTATTATAACGGCAAATACAGCCGAAGTATTTACCAGGGTGGTCACTGTAAGTCGTAGTATTATAACGGCAAATACAACCGCAGTATTTACCAGGATGGTCACTGTAAGTCGTAGTATTATAACGGAAAATACAACCGCAGTATTTACCAGGGTGGTCACTGTAAATCGTAGTATTATAACGGCAAATACAACCGCAGTATTTACCAGGGTGGTCACTGTAAGTCGTAGTATTATAACGGCAAATACAGCCGAAGTATTTACCAGGGTGGTCACTGTAAGTCGTAGTATTATAACGGCAAATACAACCGCAGTATTTACCAGGGTGGTCACTGTAAGTCGTAGTATTATAACGGCAAATACAGCCGAAGTATTTACCAGGGTGGTCACTGTAAATCGTAGTATTATAACGGCAAATACAACCGCAGTATTTACCAGGGTGGTCACTGTAAGTCGTAGTATTATAACGGCAAATACAACCGCAGTATTTACCAGGGTGGTCACTGTAAGTCGTAGTATTATAACGGCAAATACAGCCGAAGTATTTACCAGGGTGGTCACTGTAAATCGTAGTATTATAACGGCAAATACAACCGCAGTATTTACCAGGGTGGTCACTGTAAGTCGTAGTATTATAACGGCAAATACAGCCGAAGTATTTACCAGGGCGGCCGCTGGAATGTTGAACCGCTGAACCTCCGCGACAACGAAGGCGGCAAGAGGCTCCGCCGCTGGACCCGCGTTGCCGGATTGAGGCCAGGGCTGGGGCGAGGGCCGCGCGCTGCCGGATTGAGGCCAGGGCTGGGGCGAGGGCCGCATGTTGCCGGATTGAGGCCAGGGCTGGGGTGAGGGCCGTGTGTTGCCAGATTGAGGCCAGGGCTGGGGTGAGGGCCGTGTGTTGCCGGATTGAGGCCAGGGCTGGGGTGAGGGCCGTGTGTTGCCGGATTGAGGCCAGGGCTGGGGTGAGGGCCGTGCATTGCCCTCCCGGCAGGTGGCGGCTGCAGCCGAGGCCAGGGCGGCTGCAGCCGTCACCGTGATGCTAATTTGGGTTCATGCGTCAGGGGCCGTGGGGCCGGAGGGGGGGGGGTAAGACAACAAAAATAACAACCAAACAAACAGACGCGGATATAAACACGATCCTCTGAAACCCACGTTTAGCGTCAAAGCCAAGCAGGGTGCAGGCCACTAAACTTACCCCAACCAAGTCGCAATTCCACATTCCCACGATTGGAAGGGTTGAGGGGGGCTGCAGGGGGCCAGTCCATCCACAAAGTGGTACAGTCGTCGATTTAACCTCCCTCAAAGGATGATGAAATGCACTGCGGTACAATGTGAGTTCATGTAGCAGCATCTCACTCAATGTGACTGCGTTGCAAGACGCCATACAAACGCGCTGGCTGCCTTTATTTTATAGAAAGAGGCGGTAGGGGTCTATATGTCTCTGTGTGGGTATATGGGTCTCCATGTGAGTCTATGGGTCTCGGTGTGAATTTATGGTTCTGTGCAAGTCTATAGGTCTTTATGCAAGTCTATGGGAGACATAACACTATGGAACACAATTTTTGTTCCTGGGTAGTAAGTGTTATTTCGTAATTGCTTATGTATAAAAAGTATAGAAAATGGCTATTAGTCCCCACAAACTTTGCTTTTGTGACCAGGACAGTGATATTTTGAAATGTACCTATTTTTTATTAGAAAACGGGAGAATTTGGTGTCTTTTCGTTCATATAAAGTCAGAAAAAAACATAATATGAATGAAAATTAACATGTATGTATTATACTAACGTAATACAAAAATGACTTCAAAAATTTAGAAGTGAGTAGTTTTTCGAGATTTACGATTATACTGTAAATCACTTTCACGAATCAGCCCCCAAATGTAGTCTCCCATCATGTTCTCGTTATACTGTGCTTGGTAGCGGCGTTCAAAGTCCAGTATATCCTGGTGGAAGCGCTCGCCTTGCTCCTCCAAGTACGCTCCCATGTTCTGCTTGAATTTATCAAGATGAGCATCAAGGATATGGACTTTGAGGGACATCCTACAGCCCATTGTGCTGTAGTTCTACACTAGAGTCTCAACCAGCTCCACATAGTTTTCGACCCTGTGATTGCCCAGGAAGCTACGAACCACTGCGACAAAGCTGTCCCAAGCCACTTTCTCCTTACTAGTGATGGGGAATTCATTGCGCTCCAGGATCTTCGTTATCTGTGGTCCGACGATAACAACGGCTTTGACCTTTGCCTCAGACAGCTTAGGGAAGTAGTCTTGAAGGTACTTGAAGGCTGCCGACTCCTTATCTACAGCTCTGACAAATGGTTTCATAAGGCCCAATTTGATGTGCAGTGGTGGCATCAGCACTTTCCGGGGGTCCACCAGTGGCTCACACTTGACGTTGTTCCTCCCCACAAAAAACTCGGTCCGCTGTGGCCAGTCCTGCCTGTGGTAGTGCGCCTTGGCTTCCCTGCTGTCCCAAAGGCAAATATAGCAGGGAAACTTGGTAAAACCGCCTTGGAGACCCATCAGGAATGCCACCATTTTGAAGTCTCCGATGACCTCCCAGCTGTACTCCTCATACTTCAAGGCGTCCAGCAAGGTCTTGATGCTGTTGTAATAATCTTTGAGGTGCACCGAGTGAGCCAGGGGAAGAGATGGGTACTTGTTACCATTATGGAGCATCTTGACGGGTGAAGAAGCTGCAAAAAGTTTGGTGACGCTTCCTCAGATCAACGACTTGCACACTTTTATCCAACAAGTTCCACTGCTAGAGCCTAGATGTTAAAAGCTCGGCATTGGACTTAGTGAAACCAAGATATATGATCAAGTCGTTGAGGTCTTTTTGGTTGGGGTAGCATGGGTTTCTCTCTCCTCAGCTCCACGTCTTCCTCGCTCTGACTTGCTGCTCTCTTCTAAAGACGGCTGCTTTCTCTCCGGAGGAGTGGGTATGGGGAGCTCATGGCAGTGTGGCACCGGGGCGATGGATGAAGGAAGGTCCGGATACGTGATAGCAGGTGCATTATTGCCAGTCCAACGTTTGTAAGGGTCCACCATGCAGTTGCTTGAGTGGTCAGTGAGTTCCCGCCAAATTCTTGGGATAGCAAACTTCATGGCTCTCTTTTCCCCTCTGTACCATCCTAAAAAATACATTTATTTCACCCATGGCTAATGTGTAGGAGATTCTCGCAACATTTTTCGTATATGATATATTTTTTCAATAACATTTAAAATTGTAAAACATTTTAAAATTGCTTCTACAGAGTACTTTTTCACTCTTGTCTTGATAAATTGGCCGCAGACATAGCAAAATACATCTGCCGGATGCTTGCAGCCTCTTGATGCCATTTCAGAAAAATCAGATATGCATCCACTTAGGCAGCTGGAACTAAACTGAACTGGTGGGCTTAAGGCCCCTGTATTTATACTACTTTTTATATTACTGGAAAGTTCTAGAATGTTCTGTAAGTTACTCCAAGTTTACTCCGCATTAAATCTATATGGAATGTTCTGGAAAATAGGTCAATTTCAAAATATCACTGTCCTGGTCACATAAGCAAAGTTTGTGGGGAATAATAGCCATGTATATACATTTGAGGCATAAGCAATTAGGAAATAACATTTACTACCCAGGAAAAAAAAATTGTTACACAGTGGAATCAGCCAGGAAGAGAAGAGGAAGGCCTAGAGCCTGGGCCTGAGCATGGACATGGAGTCGACAGCACGGGTGGCCAGGGAAAGAAAATTCCAGATCTTGGGGGGTATGGGCAGCAGTGAGAAGCGACCTCCCACTGAGCGGAGGCTGCATTGGGGCAACAACCACGTGGCCTGAGAATTCACCCACAGTCATCTGTGCTGGTTGTTTGGGTCTGGAGTTGAACTAGAACCCTGTGAGTTAGTAGGCTGCTGGGGCTGTGTGGGGATGGGCCCATGGAGGGGAAAAAGGGGGGAGGTGGGGAGAAAGGCGTCAATTATTAAGGAGGTCGCGTCTCTTCCATTAGTGGTGGGAGTTGAAGTAAAATGGTGAAACCGCAGCCTAATACAGTGCATCACTCACAGCAGCCAGCTCATAACATCCCATTCATAGCACACCACTCATATCAATCCATTGACTGCACACCATTAATAGCACGCCACTCAAAGCACACCATTCATAGCACGCCATTCACATCACATCATTCACAGCAGCCAGCCCATAACACACCATTCACTGCACTCCATTTACAGCACACCACTCAAAGCACGTCATTCATAGGACACTACTCATAGCACGCCATTCATAGCACGCCATTCACTGCAGCCAGCTCATAACATCCATCCCATTCATAGCACGCCATTCATAGCACCCCACACTGCCATTAACAGCCCACCCATAGCATAGCACACGGCTCATAACACCACATGATCCATAGCACAAGATACAAAACCAGACCATTCATCACATAGCACACACCCTTACACACCCCACCCATATCCGACCCATGACGCACACCACACTGCCACACAATGTGCCGTACATTTAAAAAAACACAGCACACCACACATCGTAGCCAACAGCACTGTAATCGCACCTCCGTTTAGTGCGTTTGGCTATGTACGGTGCCAAAGAAGTTCAAGATACATACATATCACACACCGTGCAGTGTGTATCACACCACCACAAGCTCATATCACTTAATCCACACGATACATACAATGCATTGTTATCCACACCACCCACACCACTCCACGTCACCACCCACACCACTGACACCACTCCACCCACACCACCCATCCTACACCACCCACTCCACCACATTCACACTAGCACCACGTCACTTCGTCTTCAGCTCTAGCGGTGTAGTGTTAAGTCTTTTTATATACCTCGTGGTGTCGTTTTATATTTAGCAGCGCCGTCGTCGTTCATGCAAATTGCATCTTTTTTTGTCACAATCCCCGAGGAGCCACAGACGAGCGGGGAAGCAGCAGCCACGCGCGGAGCGAGCACCAAGTCCCCCCCCCGGCTCTGCGGCTCTCTAGATATAAAGGTGTTACCGACCAATTAATTACCCAAAGCGTGCGGGAGGATACACGGAGCACGCGGAGTAACCCCACCACCACTTGACCCAAATTATCAAGCGTCATACTACGATAGCCGCCCCTCCAACCAGAATGCCGGCACGGCACACGAGAGGGTGGGTGGCCAACACCACGCCCGGCCGCCTTTGTCTCACCAGCGCACCAGGTAATCACTTGAAGCCGAGTCAACATAGGGGAGGCCCAGGACCAATTAAAATCTCCACCACTGTTAATGGTCGCGAGCAGAAATCGAACTCGAACCGTTGCGCCACCGCTCCCCACACGCCACCCACACCGCTTCATCCTCCCGTCCATCGCACTGCCGTCTCTGTCGCGTTGCCATTCATGCCACAAGGAGCGAGTTGGACTCCCCAGCCCCTGCGTTGTGTGGCGCCGTCCCGGAGACGCGTCCACGCGGTGTCACGGCTGACGCCCCGAGCCGTCAACAATTCACTCGGCGCAGAATCCCGCACGACCCACAGCGTGGGGAGAGGCGGAGTGGGGGCCTTCTGTCACGTAGCCTTTCCACGGAGGGCTGGCGGCTGGGGTGTATTGCGTCGAGTTGGTGTTAGACCACTCAGAGACCTGGCTGTTAGGGATGTCAGCTTTTATTTCTACACGAGCCGACACCAACCACCCCACGCAGAGGAGTTATAGCCTGGTAGCAGGCTACCACAGAAAATTTAACGTAATAAGAAGAAGCAGAAAAGCACCCACACACATGCAATCACACCTCGTGTTCCTAACGCCTTTGCGAGACTATCACACAGAAGCTTCGGGGGGCAGGGGCGGGCATGCACCTCCCCTACTCTCCCACACGCAACTCTGCTTTGCACAGTGCCCCGTGTTCCTGCTCAGGGGTTTCCACCCCTCGCCTGCGAACCCCTCGCAGCAGGGCAGCTCGTGCCTCGAGCTTATCCCGTCTTCGAGCAGTGGGCGATGTCCACAGCCAGCCGAGCAGCCACCCAGATGGCACCAGATGGCACCAGTCTCCACGCTCGCCGGTGCCAGGCTGCAGCCGGCCTGGTTCCCCGCTGCTGCCGCTCCCGTCATGCCCCGGTTCAATCCCCAGGCCGGCCCCTGGAAACAGATAACAACAATACTACTAAAGTCACCTAACGTTTACCCTATAACATCTATATTCCGTGGAGTGGGAGACAGCCCTCAACTTGCACTTACAGTGAAGATCTCCCGGTCCTCACTCACGTCGCTGCTTAAGGGTGGGAGCTTGCCCAGCCACTACTGGGGGGAGTGGAGAAATGCTGCCACCACCGCCGCTGCTGCTGCTGCTTCTGAGTTGAGCTCCCACTGACGAGTCGGGTGCTCGTTTTATAGCGCTGCTCAGCCCATTGTTTAGTCCCTGGGCCAATCACGTGAGAGGTCCGACTATAAATGGTCTGAGATTCCCTCCCCCTCAAAACCTGTCCCCACGTTGTGGTGGCTCCCGGCTCCACACAAAGGACTGCGCCCAAAAGCACGAGCTTCTCCCTCCAGCTTAATGGGCGTGCCTCACGCACTACGCCACACCTTCATCCAGCAGTGGAGTCCATTCTTGTGTGCTGGTGGTGGCAGCAGCAATGATGTTCAGGAGCTATCGACGTCAATGTCGAGGTCTGCTGCTGCTGGCCATGACCAGGAGGCTTCAGCAGAGAGAGACCAACAGTGGGGTTCATGTGTGGTCCATCGTTTGGGTTGCATGGCCACAGTCGCACGACCGTGGCTCGTGTCTTTAATGTTCCATTTATTGGGGAGATGTTTTGCCCATCAGCCTGTTGACGTTTTGGTGCAGTTGTTGATTGCACCAGTGGTGAGTGAGTGGGTGGGCGAGCGGGTGGATGAGTAGCTAAGTGATTGAGTGAGTGGGTGGGTGGGCGGGCGGGCGGGCGACTTAGTGAATGACATAGTTAGGCCAGTGTCTTCGAGGAGGAGGAGAGAATGTCAGAGCCAGGAGGAGGTGGTGCGATGATGTGTGGGTCTGGAATGATGAGGCGTTTCTTCCAGACGTCCACGTTGTTCCACATTGTTCGCGAGCAGCAGCTGCTGCGTTCTTCTGGATGTGGGTGAGGTTCTAGGGTGGGACACGGTAGCCTCCTCCTCCTTCTCACGGTGCCCCCCCCCCACCCGCCTCTGGCGTTATCTCACGAGATGAAGACGCTTCCTTTTGTTTAAAACTCTCGCAGTGAGCAGTGCACCACCCTGTGTCAAAGGACTCTGCACGGTGTGGGTGGTGAGGTCCCATTGGCCGCCTCTTGTCCACACGGGCTGGCGCTGTCGATGCGTTTGTCGCATGGCAGGGAAACCATTCTTTATATTCATGATCATGAATTATTATTTCATATTATTATGATTGTACGGTGGCATTAACCACTTGGTGATGCTGCTACTGTTGCCGCTTTGGCAGTGGGTGCACAAGCACCGACAACAACAACATCAACGCATTTGTCAACAACAACACTGTGAGCGGCCTTAACATGAACACCTATATATATTAGGCGACGTTTCGGGCAATGGCCCATTTTGAGTCGACGTGCGTTTGGAGTACTCACTTTAGTTTGCTGCTACACATGTCCACGTGATAAGCCATTTCGCTGAGCTGTCATTTGTGATAGGCAGGTCGCTCCTGAAAAATAAGACGATAGCTCAGTGGGCCTTAACTGGTAAGATTAAAACATATATATAGTTTAGTTTTATTTGTATATTTAAAGTGGTTTGTTTACTCTTCCTATACTTTGCACTCCTATCGTGTTTGTGTAATGTTTGTTGTTGTAGCGTTATGACCCGCCCCGACTGGACATCTGTGAAAAAGCGCTTTATAGCTAATCGGATTCCTCCAGTATAAATAAAGATTCTGATTCTGTATATGTTCAGAGCTGGGTTCAGCTGAATGCAGTGCCAAACTCGGTGTCATCTTTTGTTTATGCGCTTTTATGTGTGTGTGCCTGTCGATGTGTGTCTGTGTGTCTCTTCTGTGTCTATCTCGGTCTGTCTCTCTGTCTCCGTCTCGTGTCTCTGTGCCTCTGTCTCCCTGTGTCTCCGTCTCTCTGTGTCTCTGCCTCTCTGTCTCTCTGTGCGTCTCTCTCTGTGTATGTGTCTCTGTCTCTCTGTCTCCGTCTCCCTGTGTCTCTTTCTCGCTGTGTTTCTGTCTCCCTGTGTGTCTGTGTCTGTGTTTCTGTATCTCTGTTTCTGCCTCTCTGCGGCTCTGTCTCTCTGTGTCTGTGTCTCTGTGTCTCTGTGTTTCTGTCTCTCCTTGTCTCTGTCTCTCTGTGTCTCTGTGTCTCTGTGTTTCTGTCTCTGTGTCTCTGTCTCTCTGTGTCTCTGTGTCTCCCTGTGTCTCTGTCTCCCTGAGTCTCTGTGTCCCTGTTTCTCTGTGTCCCTGTGTCTCTGTGTCTATGTGTTTATGTGTCTCTGTATCTCTGTCTCTCTGTATCTGTTTCTGTCTCCCTATGTCTCTGTCTCCCTGTCTTTGTATTTCTGTCTCTCTGTGTCTTTGTCCCCGTCTCCCTGTGTCTCTGTCCACGTCTCCCTGTGTCTCTCTGTCTCCCTGTGTGTCTGTGTCTCTGTGTTTCTGTCTCTCTGTGTCTCTGTCTTCATGTGTCTCTGTATCTGTTTCTGTCTCCCTATGTCTCTGTCTCCCTGTCTTTGTATTTCCGTCTCCCTGTGTCTCTGTCCACGTCTCCCTGTGTCTCTCTGTCTCCCTGTGTGTCTGTGTCTTTGTCTCTCTACCCCATACTTCTCTCCCATGCAGAACGTTACCTGGGAGATCCAGTACACAAACTCCCTCTTCAAAGGTAGAGGCCAGCGTGCACCACATACACACATCAAGACAACAAAGATTCCCGTATAGCCTCAAAAGAATGTTGGGGCAAGGGCCGTGAGCGAGCGCCTATGAAAGTCATCATGACACACGAGTGGGTGCCACGCCCGGCCGCCTTTGTATCTCCAACGCTTGATGTTTGTACACCCCGCACCACGTACACATTTACGGATGAGTCGACCTCGCGGAGGACCCAGGACCGATTCAAATATTCACCACCAACGATGGCCGTGAGCGGAAATTGAGAGCGCTAACCACTGCGCCACCACTCCCCGTAGCATCAGTGGCGAATTTTTTTACCGGTTCTGAGCATCGCCTCGGGCAGCGGTCGGCAACCAAAGTAAGGAGAAGAGCTGTCGCCTGATGAGGCTGGTGGCTGCTGTTGTTACCGGCGAAACGTGACGGTTTTTAGATTGTCAATGTCGTGGGTTTACTCTCCAACGCACAAGCGCTGTGCTGAGCTCGTAACGAATTGGCACGTTTTGTTTAAGGACGCATTCATATGTTGACGCGATCTAAACCCAAACACCTCAATGATGCATTTTTGCTCATTATTTCAAGAGCCGCAATGCAACGCGAAGACGAGTAACTAAATGTCACGAAGCAGTCCTTGAAGAGCCACCGCGTGCGCCTCGGGACCCCTGGGTCTCGGAGGGCTCAAATGAGTCCCTGGTGCGGTGTGTATTACACATCGGCACTGGGGAGACAAAGGCGTCCGGGCGTGGTGCTGGTGACCGCCCACCCCCTCGTGTGCCGTACCGGCCTTCAGAGTAGGTGCTACTCGCTAACAGCACTTGCCCCAGCAGTCTGCGCGGGCTACACGGGGGATCTTTGTCTTTGTAATCCGTGCACACACGCACACAGACACACACGCTTTCGCACGCACCATCTCAGTGGAAAGAGGAGGCGGTGTTGGTGACTCTGCAGCTGCTACGAGTGGTGTTTGTAGGAGGTGGTGTTTGTATGGTTGGTCTGTTTGTTTACCTTGGCGATGTTGTTGTTGTCGTTGTCGTTGTTGTGGATGGCGGTGGTTAGTTGTGGTGTGGGGGAGCGGTGGCGTAGTGGTTAGCGCGCCGCGCGACGAACCCCAGCGCCCCGAGGTTCGAATCCCGCTCACGGCCAATAACAGCGACGAGCATCTGAACCAGTTCTGGGCCTCCACTAAGTTAACTCAGCCTTAAATGAGATACCTGGTGCGAAGTCTAAATGTTAGCATTGGGGAGACAAAGACGGCCGAGCGCGGTGCTGGCCACCCACTCCCTCGTGCGCCGGTCCGACCTTAATCGCTTCTCACTAACAGCACTTGTCCCAACAGTCTAGTAAAGGGGCCGTCCATAAATGACGTCACGCACCTAGGGGGGGGGGGGTCAGACATTTGTGACGATGTGTGACGAGGGGGGGGGGTGAGAAATGTGACGTCACATCAAAATGCGCAACTTTAAATAAATATAGACAACACGTTCTACTTCATTAAATAGACTTTTTAATAAATGTTTTCTCCTACAACATCAGAGTGCAGCGGCACATTAAATACTCACTACAATGACAATAGTTTAAAGCGATTTGAAGCATGTTTTATTTTGGGGGGGGGGAGGGGCAGAGCTTTGTGACGTCATATTTGAGGGGTGGTCTGACTTTTTGTGACGCCGTGTGACGAGGGGGGGGGGGGGTCAAAAATCGTCCAAAATCGCGTTACGTCATTTATGGACGGCCCCAAAGGCAATAGGGGGATCTTTGTCTTTGCCGCTGAGGACAGCGGTGGAATAACTTAACCCAAGCGATGCAATCAGTCCTGTTGCTGATGCCTCGGCTGCTGATACTGCCTTGGCTTCTGCTGCTGATGATGATTCTTCTGATGATCCTGATGCATCTATGACTACTGATGATTATGATGGCAATGATGCTGCTTCTGCTGCTTCTGCTGCTGCTGTTGCTACAACAGTCCTGCTGTTGCTTATTCCGATGCTGCCGAGTCCTCTGCCAATGCTTGACACTGATGCTGCTGATGATGATTAAGATTCGCCTCACGATACCAATGCTGCTGCTGCTGATGATGATTAAGATTCGCCTCACGATACCAATGCTGCTGATGATGATGATGATTAAGATTCGCCTCACGATACCAATGTTGCTGCTGCTGCTGCTGATGCTCTCGCTCCTCCTTGTGCTCCTGACGACGACGCTAACGATCCTCCCCGTGGCGAGCAGCCATGAGCCACATGCTGTGCATCGGCTACGGCCAGCAGGCTCCCGTGGGCATGTCCGACGTGTGGCTCACCATGCTCAGCATGATCGTGGGCGCCACGTGCTACGCCATGTTCGTGGGCCACGCCACGGCGCTCATCCAGTCGCTCGACTCCTCGCGCCGACAGTACCAGGAGAAGGTGCGGGGTGGGACGGGGGGGGGGGGGGGCTGGCGGGGGGGGGGGGGTCCTTGTAAGGGACCTCAGGAGGAGCCGGTCGGGGACTCTGTGGGGGTGTGGGGACTTTGGGGATAGGGAACCTGGGGTAGTAGAGCAGAGCGTGTTTTCCTGAGTGAGGCCTTATGACCAACCCCCCCCCCCCTGCTGCCCTGCCCCCCCCCCCCCGGCCGTGTCCCTACAGTACAAGCAAGTGGAGCAGTACATGTGCTTCCACAAGCTGCCGGGGGAGCTGCGGCAGCGCATCCACGAGTACTACGAGCACCGCTACCAGGGCAAGATGTTCGACGAGGACAACATCCTGGGGGAGCTCAACGAGCCGCTCCGAGAGGTGTGGCGGCGGCGTGGTTATCACGACCCTCGTCGTCGTCGTCATCGCGGTCGTCGGCAATCAACATCGCCATCGTTGTCGCCGTCGTGACGGCCATCGTCACGACGGCGACGGAATCGTCGTTGCCAGCATCGCCGTCGTCGTGGCGATCGAGATGATCGCCGTCGCCGTCGTCGTCGTGATCGTTGGGGGTTGGGGGGGTGGGGGGCGGGGAGGTGGTGGCGGTGCGGTACTGAAATATCGAGGTTTTGAAACCGGGGCTCCGACGTAAATAAAAACGAAACATTCGCAATTGAAACACTGCTGATCTGATTTGATGAACGACTTTTGTTATTTTTTTCACGGTAAATCATCGGCTGTGCCAATAACAGTACCGAGCAACAAAATCAACTCGATAGACATCAACAAAGTAGCCACATTCAGGGCTCTCAGGAGGGGCGAGGGAGGGTAGCCGATCGCCACCATGGGTGCCGTCCTTGTATCCACCACTCTCTTTTCACCTGCCCCCCCCCCACCGTCCACTCTGACCTGCCTCCCATTTCTCACCCCCCCCCAACACCGCACAGTCCATCGTGAACTTCAACTGCCGCAAGCTCGTCGCCTCCATGCCGATGTTTGCCAACGCCGACTCCAACTTCGTGACGGCCATGCTGACCAAGCTGCGCTTCGAGGTCTTCCAGCCGGCGGACTTCATCGTGCGCGAGGGCACGGTGGGCAAGAAGATGTACTTCATCCAGCACGGCGTCGTCAGCATCATCACCAAGGCCAACAAGGAGACGAAGCTCGCCGACGGCTCCTACTTCGGAGGTAACGCTCGCCGCCCCGGTCTCGGCTACTGGCCCGGGACGGCGTCGACCTCCCCCTTCCCCTTTCCCGCGTTCGACTCCGACGTGGCCGCCCCGGTTAACGACGACGAACGCGGGGGGTGGGGGAGGTCGGGGAGGGTGGGTGGGGGGCATGCTAAACGTGAATGTGCGCAGAGGGTGTGGTGCTTCAAAAGCATCACGACGGGGCCACAGTTTGCCAAATACTGAAAAATTACATCGCAAATTCAATGACTCGATTGAGATTACACGCAGCAGCAGCAGCAGCAACAGCCGCAATTATGTCTCCACCCATTAGTAGACTAATGCCCGTCGTGAGGCCGGGTGCTAAGTCGTATTGTGAAGCGTGGGGTATATCTGCTGCCGGGCGGAGCCCTTGGGATGTTCGAGATGGAACAGACGGTGCTTTGCTTCTTCTCCTTCCCTCGCACTGCCTCCTCCCATCGTCTCTTCCCCCCCCCCCCCAAGCTCTTAAACCAACAACAACAACAACAACAACCTCGTTCATAACGCGTATCCATTACCACCCTGATGGTGCTATTTGTTGCTTCGGGGACTTGCGCTCGGCATCTGCGTAAGTAAACAAAACAAAAGCCCGTTGACGACAAACGACTTGACGAGTGCAGCGTTCCCCCGCGCCGCGCGCGTGGCCAAGCCGTCCCCAGCTCCCTCCCTCGGCTCACAGCGGCTGGCGGCGGCCTCCCCGCCGCTCCGCGTCGTTGCAGAGATCTGCCTGCTGACCAAGGGCCGCCGCACGGCGAGCGTGCGCGCCAACACCTACTGCCGCCTCTTCTCGCTCTCCGTGGACCACTTCAACGAGGTGCTCGAGGAGTACCCCATGATGCGGCGAGCCTTCGAGACCGTGGCCATCGACCGCCTCGACCGCATCGGTGAGACGCCCTCGCGTCTCCCCCGCGGGTCTCCCGTTCGTCTCACCGTGTCTCCGCGCACCTCCGTCTCGTCGTCTGTGTGTCCGCGTTTCGATCCCACCGTGCCTCCGTGTGTCTCCGTCCCCGCGTGTTCTGCGCGACCTCTCGTGTCTCTCCCCGTACGCTTTGCGTGTTCCCATGCGATTGCGGGGTCTCAGTAACGCGAGTGTGCGCCTCTCCGTCTCTCCGTGTCGCTGATCACTATTCGTTCGCCGGTGTGTCCCACCTCTCTGTGTTTCTCCACGCGTCTCCGTGCATATCTGTCTCTGCGTGCATTGCGCCATGTCTCGATCTCAGCGCATCGCTGTTCATCGCCGCATCTCCCTCCCCGTCTGCTTCTACCCCTTGCCCCCCTCCCCTCCCGCCACCTCCAGGCAAGAAGAACTCGATCCTGCTGCACAAGGTGCAGCACGACCTCAACGCGGGAGTCTTCAACACCAAGGAGAGCGAGATCATCCAGAGGATCGTGAAGTGCGACCGCGAGATGACGTACCGCGAGAACGAGCTCAAGGAGGCCCTCGCGCTGCAGGCCGCCGCCGCCGACGGCGCCGCCGCCCGCCGCGCCTCCATGGCGGCCAAGCGCTCGGCGCTCAGCTCGCTCATCCAGTCGAGCGCCGCCATGTCCGTCTCCATCGCGCTCACCCAGAAGGGAGGAGGACAGGGAGAAGGAGTCGTCGTCGGCGGCGGCGGCGGATTCTTGCTGGGACCCGTGGCCCAGTCGCCGGGGGCTACCGGCGGTAGCAGCGGCGGCGGCGGCGGTAGCAGCGGCGGCGGCGATGACAGTGGCGGTGGCGGCACCGGATGTTCCGTGTCTGGGTCTTCCTCCACCACCGGCCTCATGCTCCTGCAGCAGCAGCTGCAGAAGCACCAACAGCTGCAGCACGAGTTGCAGCTGCTGCATCAGCTACAGCAGCAGCAGCAGCAGGGCGTGGGGACTCATGGAGAGAGTGGTGAAGCTTCGCAGCAGCAGCAGCAGGCCCAGGCCGCCACCACCACCGCCACCACCACAGCGGCCATGGTGGTGGGCTCCCCACAGAGTGCCTCCCACTCCCCCATACCGGTGCAGAGTCCCCCGGCCGCGGTTCACGGGGCCCCCGGCAGCCTCCACCGCCAGATGGCGACCACCTCGATGGGCGCGGGCGGCGCCGTCGTCCCCCCGCACCACCACGGCGGGGCCACGGCCGCCCCGGCGCCGGGGACGACCCTGCTGCTGGGGATGCAAGGGGGGGACCCGCCGGGGGGGCCCCCGGCCGCCGCCGTCGGGGTGGGGGCTCTGGGCAGGGACCCCTCGAGGGTGCTGTCGGCCTCGCAGCCGACCCTCCCTCCCCCGCCCCTGCCGACGGGCCACGACCCGCAGCCGCCCCGTCTCGCCGCGGCCGGCCTCGCCTCCCCGTGCCCCCCGGCGTACCCGGGCGGCGCCCCCGCTCAGAGCGCCTCCCCCGCGTGCCCCGTCGGGGCCGCGTGGCCTCTGTCGCGCGGGACCAGCGTGCGAGGCCGCCCGCTGGCCCACCGGGTCTCCTCCGAGAGCCTGCCGCCCACGTCGGCGGCAGGGCCGGCCATCGGGGCGGGCGTCGGGGCCCTCCCCGGGATCCCGGCGCGGCCGGGGCCCCTGGGCCACGCGGCCGCGCCGCCCCCGCCGCGCGGCGTCCTGCTTAGGGCCGCCACTGTGAGCCAGCGGGACTCCCCCCTTCTCCCCGAGGGAGACCCCAATCGCGCGCGGCTCCCCTCCAACCTCTAGCCTCTCACCCCTGTTCTCTAACCCAGGGCTCCGTCCGTCACGTTGCTCCCGGTGGAAGAGACTTTGGCCTCGACCGGGGTCCTGGATTGGGGTCCCGCCCGCCAATCCGCCATGAATTTCGGGTTCAGACCGCGGGGATCGACCTATGGCAGAATGCATTTAGCGAGGTGGGGTGGCATCTACAACGTTTTGGGCACGATGATGATGATGACATCTTGATATTGTTCAAAAGATGGCCAAGCGTATTTTGCCTATCGCGGTGGGAAATCGAAGAGACCAGGATAATTCTCGTTTGCACGAGTCAAGTGGCCCATCACAATGACAAAAGCAAAGCACATTAGAGACGGTGGTAACTGGGGGGGGGGGGGGGGTGCTCTGCATGAGGCGCAGAGACTGGCGGGGGGGGGGGGCTTTCTGTGTCGGCGAGCGCCGATTTTAATGCCGTCGTGTGCCGTGCGAGGTGGTGGCTGGGTTTATTGAGGGCAGTGTCACTAGCACGGGTGTGCACGCCAGGCCGTCTTTGTCTCCCCGTGGCGCGGACGTGGTGAAGACACCACATTTTACTGTGCTCTTTTATGCCGAGTCAACCTAAAGGAGCCTCCGTGCAGCAGCGTTGGTGCGCGTGAGTTAAGAGTCGAACCCCAATGCTGGAAGGTTTGGTGCAGTGTGACACACACACACACACGCAGGTGTGCACAGTTACATACACACGTATGCAAGTATAAGCAACATACACACAGATACACAACAACACCGATCCCCTAACGAGCAGCTATTGAGGAGGTCGCGGCATAATGCACGAGAGAGTGTCGTGAAGCCAGCGCCACGTCACAGTCGTGTTTGTCTCCCCAGTGCTGAAGGTTTATACACTGCAGCAAGTCGTTATTTAAGGCTAAGTCGACCTAGCAGGGAGGTTCAGGAATGGTTAAAGATGCCACTTACCACTGGTGTTGAAACCGAGGTGGCTGAGATTACAGTGCAGTGCGCGAAACACTGTGATACACACACACACGCAACACACACAGGCAGGTGCAGACAGAGACACACCAGTCACCTGCGCGGCACAGGTGACTGGTACGGTCCTTTGAGGCTCTCGCATTCCGCCTTGTAAAGGTGACTTTGTTTGTGAATTCATGCGGGGGGGGGGGGGGGGGGGGTAACTCACGTAGATGTCCAATGTGCATCCATTCATATGGGAAGGGCGGTCACAAAGTGTTGACAACTTGGATATTTCAGCGATAAAAACACGCGCAACTGAACTGTGTCAACTTGCCAGAAGAAGTACCTCTACATTGAAATTAAGTTCAAGTTATGTATCGGGGCGGTGGTGGCTATGCACGTGGCTGGCTGTGATCCAGCACTGTGGAGGCTGCAGCGAGGGTTGGTGGGTCGCACGCAGATGGGTTGTGAACCTCCCTTCCCATGGGTGCTGAGGAGGAAGCTACTCTCTGGCTCGCCAGGAAAAATGTGGACTCCATCTGTCCGTTCGGTATGGGATAGTGTTCGCAACTCAAACGCGTGGGTTTTCTCGAGGTGTGCACATGCAAGCACTCATTAATTGGCCGACAGCTTAATATTTCGAGGACCGCAGAGCTTGGGCAATTGTAGGCGCCAGCTCACCGCGTGGCTGCTGCCTTTCCACTTGTTTGTGGTTCTTCGTGCCTCTAAATCATTGTCCCTCTTCCCGAGCGAGCGAATACTGCGATGTGCGTTACAGGTTCAAAATGATCCATTCGCAGCCCTTTGTTAGTCCGCTGCTGGGTAGAGGCCCTCCTCCGCGCCGTGTCGGTCGGACAATGCAGGTCAGCCGCGAGTTTGAGCAGGGGCCACTCGGGCACTGCTCCAAATAGAATTCGCCACTGATGTTAGGCAGTGGCT
Organism: Lethenteron reissneri; assembly: GCF_015708825.2. Taxonomy (NCBI): domain Eukaryota; kingdom Metazoa; phylum Chordata; class Hyperoartia; order Petromyzontiformes; family Petromyzontidae; genus Lethenteron; species Lethenteron reissneri. The sequence goes on along the minus strand of NC_083796.1, from coordinate 1,387,271 downwards.
GGGAATCGAAACTCGGGTGGGCGAGCTCACAGCGCAAGTGCGATAGCCAATACTACACCACCCCAGATTCCATTCCTGCGGACGAACTTCGGTTTAAAAGTTTACACGCTCATTTTTTGTCAAACAGGATTTTAGTTCTCACATGAGACGAAAAAAACAACACTTGTAACAATTATATTTTTCTCACAAGGCTGCCTGATAATGAGTTTTATATTTTAGTATCCGTTTCGCCAAATCTCCTGTGCTTTATTTTTTAATTACTACCAAAGTGTACTGGATTATTGGATGAAATCTTGAGGTTTTGTCCCTTTACTGTACCTGCTATCCACAGGTTTAATCATCGCTCTTCCCCAATCCGTAAAAAAAAATATTTGCCTCGTCATATTAAATCCCCAGAGCTCATGTCAACACTGACTTTTAACCAGAGGCCCGGACTTTAGGGATGGGTGACCCAGGATGGCAACGGAGGGGCGCCCAGAATACACCTATACAGAGAATGTCATCTATTTTGTTTACCCAGTTTTGCAAGTGCGTCATTAAACGTGAATGTAATTGGTGATACTAACACACACACACACACTCTCCCTCCGCATGACAAATAACAATTGGTCGTGTCATTACTATAGGTCGCTTGCACAGAGTGGCAAATTAGGTGTTTTCCCACGGGAGCATTTACGTTCAGGCTTGGCCTGGTTAAGCAAAGCGTTCTAAATCAGTCAAGGCTCTCGCCTGCCGATGATGAACAATTCACAAATCTAGGGGGCTAGACGGCAAAGTATACACAGTGGATTCTTGAATCCATCTGTGGTGGAATTTTTGAATTGTCAATCTCCACGTAAGAGGTTGCTGGGTTTTCTCCGGGTTATCCAGTTTCCCTTCCACACGAAGCATCGTACAATCTCACGAATGGAGGCGTGCACCCAACATCCGCCCGTGTAGCACAGGACCCTCCTGGCAGGCCGTCTTGAGACTCACGCGAGGCTTTCCCGAGGTGCATAGTGGCCGTACGTTATTCATAGTATCGTATGATTAGAATTGCGGGGTGGTTTACTCTGCATGTAGCTCACGGAGCCTCCGATGCTCTGGATAATGAAGGAATGTACCGGTGAGGTATTTTATAGCGCAACGAGTTAACGGTTGACAAGCGAGATGCGGGAGCTTCCCTTGCGGGTAGACCGCGAGTGTGGATGGCATCTCCCAGGCAACGTCGCTGCCCTCTTCACGTCCCTGTGGCCGCCTTCGTTCCACTTTAGCGGCAGAACCCGCGCAGTGGAGAAGCCCGAGTAAATGTCCCCTAATTAGCTAATCGCCGTGACTAACTCGGGCTGGGGCGGAGGGCGAAGCTGTGACGACGACGACGGATGATGATGACGACGATGCTGACAGGAGAATGGCGACTCGGGTGTTGTTGCGTGTTGTTTGTTGGTTTTTTTGCATCAAAATGTCCACGGCGCGCCGCCGCGTCGCTCGTGCGGCTCGAGTTCAACAAACAACAACAACATCCAGATGAGATGTCACTCAAATAATCGGGCAGCGCAGCAACAAGATTGCCAACGTGTATTTCCCCATCGGGGAGGAGGGGGTGGTTTGAGTGACGGCGCATGTTCTGTATGTTGTACTGTGCGTTGAACTTCTTTCGCACCGTACATGAGCCAACCCATGCTGAATCGGGAGGTGCGGGGGAAGGTGGGGAAGGACAACAAACTAAACACACACACAAGCAGTTCTAAAGAAAGAAAAGGGTTGGTGGACCAGACGGAGACTTGTGTGTGGAACTACATGAGCTCCTCCACTCTGCTGCGAGCGGGTTCTAGGACTCGTCCTTGTGGACCTCTCTGAGAGTCGTGCCCCACTAATTGCATGGGGCGGCTTGTCGCGGCATTGTCTCCGAGATGAACGCAAACATAATAATGCTGTCGAGTACTCATTGAAAAGGAAATGGCCAAACATTCCAATGCAGGCCCTGCTGAGGTTTCGTGAGACTTAGGCTCGCCTGTGTAAACTGAACTATTGGCAATTACTTCACGCAGTGGTGAGGAACCCCTTTTTTCCCTTACGGAGGACCAAATAAGACATTTAATAGCCGATTAGTGCAGCTAGATGCTTACAGTGACTGATAAATAGCATCCGTAGTTTAGCAAGAGATATGTAGGCCTCGTGTGGCCGTGGGTCGTGTGAGATGACGTCGTGGGCTGTGTGGGATGGAGTCGTGGGCTGTGTGGGATGGAGTCGTGGGCTGTGTGAGATGGAGTCGTGGGCTGTGTGAGATGGAGTCGTGGGCTGTGTGGGATGGAGTCGTGGGCTGTGTGAGATGGAGTCGTGGGCTGTGTGAGATGGAGTCGTGGGCTGTGTGAGATGAAGTCGTGGGCTGTGTGAGATGAAGTCGTGGGCTGTGTGGGATGGAGTCGTGGGCTGTGTGGGATGGAGTCGTGGGCTGTGTGAGATGGAGTCGTGGGCTGTGTGGGATGGAGTCGTGGGCTGTGTGGGATGGAGTCGTGGGCTGTGTGAGATGGAGTCGTGGGCTGTGTGGGATGGAGTCGTGGGCTGTGTGAGATGAAGTCGTGGGCTGTGTGAGATGGAGTCGTGGGCTGTGTGAGATGGAGTCGTGGGCTGTGTGGGATGGAGTCGTGGACTGTGTGAGATGGAGTCGTGGGCTGTGTGAGATGGAGTCGTGGGCTGTGTGAGATGGAGTCGTGGGCTGTGTGAGATGGAGTCGTGGGCTGTGTGAGATGAAGTCGTGGGCTGTGTGAGATGAAGTCGTGGGCTGTGTGGGATGGAGTCGTGGGCTGTGTGGGATGGAGTCGTGGGCTGTGTGAGATGGAGTCGTGGGCTGTGTGAGATGGAGTCGTGGGCTGTGTGGGATGGAGTCGTGGGCTGTGTGAGATGAAGTCGTGGGCTGTGTGAGATGGAGTCGTGGGCTGTGTGAGATGGAGTCGTGGGCTGTGTGGGATGGAGTCGTGGACTGTGTGAGATGGAGTCGTGGGCTGTGTGAGATGGAGTCGTGGGCTGTGTGAGATGGAGTCGTGGGCTGTGTGAGATGGAGTCGTGGGCTGTGTGAGATGGAGTCGCGGGCTGTGTGAGATGGAGTCGCGGGCTGTGTGGGATGGAGTCGTGGGCTGTGTGAGATGGAGTCGCGGGCTGTGTGAGATGGAGTCGTGGGCTGTGTGGGATGGAGTCGTGGGCTGTGTGAGATGGAGTCGTGGGCTGTGTGGGATGGAGTCGTGGGCTGTGTGAGATGAAGTCGTGGGCTGTGTGGGATGGAGTCGTGGGCTGTGTGGGATGGAGTCGTGGGCTGTGTGAGATGAAGTCGTGGGCTGTGTGGGATGGAGTCGTGGGCTGTGTGAGATGGAGTCGTGGGCTGTGTGAGATGAAGTCGTGGGCTGTGTGGGATGGAGTCGTGGGCTGTGTGAGATGAAATCGTGGGCTGTGTGAGATGGAGTCGTGGGCTGTGTGGGATGGAGTCGTGGGCTGTGTGAGATGGAGTCGTGGGCTGTGTGAGATGAAGTCGTGGGCTGTGTGGGATGGAGTCGTGGGCTGTGTGGGATGGAGTCGTGGGCTGTGTGAGATGAAGTCGTGGGCTGTGTGAGATGGAGTCGTGGGCTGTGTGAGATGGAGTCGTGGGCTGTGTGAGATGGAGTCGTGGGCTGTGTGAGATGAAGTCGTGGGCTGTGTGGGATGGAGTCGTGGGCTGTGTGGGATGGAGTCGTGGGCTGTGTGAGATGAAGTCGTGGGCTGTGTGGGATGGAGTCGTGGGCTGTGTGAGATGGAGTCGTGGGCTGTGTGAGATGAAGTCGTGGGCTGTGTGGGATGGAGTCGTGGGCTGTGTAAGATGAAGTCGTGGGCTGTGTGAGATGGAGTCGTGGGCCGAGTGAGATGAAGTTACGAGCCGTGTCTGGCTCATGGGCCCGTGGGTTCCTCACCCCTGCTTTTAAGGTCGTTGTTTGAGTGAGGAGGAAGGTTGGTGATGAAATTGAAGTACCGGTGAAGACGCTTGACGCCGAGGTTGAGGCACACGTATATTTATTTCACAGTATGACAGTGGGCATATACACTCTCGAGGGGGTATCGGCCCCCTCACCCGTATAACTCGGGATACACCCCTAGCTAACTCTGTCCTAGCCCCGAATCCTCCACTAATGGGCTAGGGGAGGCTAACTGGCCCGACACTGGTAAGTCGGGCCCGGTACCCGGAGTTCCAGACCAGCTCTTACAAGAGCACCGGCTCTGGCTTTCGGGACCACGCCGCTGGCTCAATCCTGTCCGGCCCTGAAAAGGACATCGAACCAGGGGAGTCCAGGGCTCTATCTAAGACGTCTTCAATCTTCTTCCCTTAGCTTAAACATAACTGCCGAGCCCTTTGAAACATCCCCTTTTATACCCAACCCCTCCCTGAGGGGTGGGGCCCCGGGGGATCATAACGTTCGAACCAGCCCCCCCCCAGGGTGTCTGGCTCGGACGTCGTAGAGAGCACTTGCTCGTGCACTTACGTAGCCCCGCCCACTGTGTTTGTTTTCCATAGGCTGCCATGCATAACGGGCCCTCTCTTTAACACCCCTACAAAATTATACTTTGTGACAAAAAGTTAAAATTGTTTGACCAAACTAAACAGCGTGAAGTTGTAACAAGTGCTGCCATTCAGGTCACTTACCAGAACGAAAACAAGCGGTTCGACACAGTCCTTGCTAAAACATTTGCTCTTGATGCTGCTGTTACCGTTACTGTGTTCCAGGTTTGTCCAGGCAGCTGCTATTGCTGTTGATGATGTTGACGGTGTTAACGTTGTTGATGATGCTGCTGCTGCTGCTGCTATGTTGGAGCTGGACACTTGCCATGCGTCTCACTTTGCTCGTCGGTCTTCGTTTGTGTACGCGCATCCCCGTCCTTTGCTGTTGTTGCTGCTCTTACTGCTGCTACCCCCTGCATCTGTTGTCTGGCCCAAATGCCATCATCCCGTGTTGCTGGCTGCTGCTGATGATGATGACGGAGGCAATGATGTCTCCGCGGGAGCTGTGGTTGGTGGTGGCGAAGGACTCATTTTCAAACCGTGCCGCAAACACTGGGGAGGGGCGTTCTCCACAGTCAATCGACCAGGCAGGAGTGTGTGAGCATGGCGATCAGAAAGGGGGTAACTTCTCAATGAAGTCTTGGATGGAGGGGATAAGAGAATGATCAAAGAGGACAAACGGGGACAGAGTTCCTCTGCAATGGTGAATACACCCGACTGAGATTTTCAAGTCTGTTTCTCATGAATGTCAAGTTTATTGATGTAGCCAGAGGAGACTTCAAGCGACCAGGGTTATCTCATTTGCAAGAGTGACCTTGGCATCGCCGTCTTCAGAGAATGTGCCTACAAGAGCAGACTGCCAGGGGCCCCAGACGGAATGGAGTGCCGTCCCCCCATCCCAAAGATGTTTTAGAGTCGAGCCACTGCACCTCTTAAACACGTTCTCTGGTGCTGTCATCCTGTCACTCGTTAACCGATTTAAAAGGTCACAAACAACCAAACTATCGGGGACACAATCACGTGGTCTGCAATACAAATCCCACCTCATGCCGCCACTCTGCATTCTCATGTTACAGGTGCTGCAAACTCTCGAATTGGAAAGTAGGCAAAGTTAACCAGAGGCCCCGCCAAAGCACTGGAAGTGGGGTTAGGGTATAGGGTCAATTGGGAGGACCAGTGTCTGGTCGGCTTGTTGGGTAGGGCTAACGTTTGATTGGTTAGTGCACTCCTTCCACAGACTCATTTGCCCACCCATCGCCATTGCAATGTGATCGCCTTTTCGGTGTTGGGGCCTCTTTCGTTTCTCCGTCTACAGCGCCGCCTAGTGGCAGCCGTTGACTGCTGCACCTGACCTCCAACCCCAATCAGTATTTCACCTTCTGCTGCCACCGACCAGATGTTAAGGGCTCAGAGAGAGAGGCATGTGTATATATATTTAACTTTAGACCTATACCGCATTCAGTGCAATTGTGTATCTCCCACGTGTGAGGCCTCATTTGGGGCCCCGTGTGCCGAGCGTGGCAGTGACGCTGTCGGTCCCGCGGTGGCGTAGCACGGTTGGCACTGCCGCTTGGTGCGAGGAATGATATTGAGGACCCGTCCCAGTTTCCCTCGAATGTAGCTAGAAACTTGGGCACCGGCTGTGCACTCCCGATAGCTACGCCGCCGCGGTCGTGTCTGTCCGCACCTCGTCCGCACGACGAAGGTTCGTCCTGGTGGACGCGACGGCGTGGATCTCCCTCCCTTCGTGTGCAGCAGCGCTAGTAATTAAGACTAATCAAGCAATAGCGGTGACGTCGCCGCGTTTTGGGGCCAGTGTCCGGCCCCCCCCCCCCGCTAACCCTCTGCTAATCCCTCGCGCTCATCCCTCGGTGTTGTAGAGCGACCAGCCCTGCCCACTCAAGAGCAATGACTGCCATCAATAAATGCTTGCCATGATCACTCCCACCGTGTCGGTCTGGCTCGCACTGGGCAAGGTCACTGCGCGACAAAGGAGGCCCCGTGGGGCTTCCGGAGTGGCCCAGAGTGTCAACGTGGTCAGGTGCACGCCGTGAGTGCACAGCAACAGGGAAGAGGACTGCAATCCGAGCAGAAGGGATGGAGAAGCTGCAAGCACTCTGACCACTCCGTACGATGACTGCTGCAAGCCGTCTCGTCAGGGATGAGTCGGGCCGCAGCGTCATCGTTAACAGAGGGATTAGTCTCAGTCGGGCGGGGTCGGGCAACGCGGAAAATATTTCCACACCCAGCAATTCACATCCCGTCAACGTCTTGCGACTGTACTAGTCATGTGCCTACTCTGGTCAGTCTACCGTCGATGTGGACGATACTCCGCGAGACATGAATCCCAGTGGGTACGCTACGTCTGGCTCCACAAGGACTCCCACCATCGCCATCTGAGCATTCCAGGACTGCCGTCAGAAGGGGGCCCCTGTGTAGCAGTAGAGCGTTGACCACATGTGGACACACGTAGTGTCTAGTTGTGTAACTCTACAGGGATGTTAAACTATCGTACCATACGTGCATCATATTCTTATTTCTGGAATGTTCCCCACTCCTAGGGTCTGCCTTCCTGGCCCCCACTGGGATATACTCACTACGGTGCCACTGGGATCACACCCTCCTCTCAATCTTGCTTGAGTGTAACAGTCAACTGCTCAGGTTGCTCACGATCCCCTTATTTTCTGCATTTATGCCTCTATACTCCGACTTGATATGTATTGCCTGATTCATATCTCAATGCCGTCAAGCAACCGGTTGAAGGATCATCTTTAAACTTGCAGTGAATTAACAGGAAAATTAATACAATCAAGAGGCGTGAACTTGAAAATACGAAGTTGAATTTTGAGTGGCACCCTCGCAAATACACCAACGAATTGAATTGGTTCATGCATGTATACTTCTTGTGCCTATCGTGGATGAATTGCACAAATTTGAACTCACGGAACACATTCCTGTGGAGGGAGCTGGTAGGAACGTTGGGTTGCTCGGTCAATGGCCAGGGTCAACGGCGGCGTGGTGTATTCCGGAAATATGGCCGACTGTGAGGGCAGGCACAAGCCGGCGTGAGGAGGTTAAACGTTGAGTTTTATAAGGGCACCACGGGGTGACCAGCCCCACCCCACCCAGCCCCCACCCTCCCCTCTCCACCCAGCCCCACCCCTCCCATTTTTGGATGCACGACGGACAGACACAATAATCCCCTGTGGGCTGGTGTAACCAGGAGGTTCCTACCAGTAATATAACGTCCATACTGTTAGCGATACTCAATTCATTGCTTATTAGTGCCCAATATTGCCTTGTGGTAGTCACCATCACTGGCAGCACGCTCGTCATGGGGACGATAAAGACACCGTGACGATGTTTGTGAAAGTAGACCACTGTGCCGGTATAATGACCACGGGGCAGTGAAGGCACGGGATGCCCTTTACAAACCACGGATCCATCCCGCGCACCGCACCACACACACCACGACCCCACACAGCCCACAGTTTAAGATTTTATTGACGTCAATGGCAGGAAAAGCGACACCCAGACCACAATGCATGTCTGCAGGCTGCCAAGCAACCCGGCAAGGGTTTTGCCAACTCCTCCTCGTGTCTTGTCGTGAGCTTCACATGCAGTGCCACTGACAGGGTCTGTCATTCATAGCCGGAGGGAGTGGTGGGGGGGGCGTTTTAAAACCCGATGCGGACCTGCTCATCGCTGGTCCCCCCACAAGGGTGGTTGCGGCTCGCAGTATGCTGCATCCCAAGGGGAAACTGGCCGCCGCGTCTCGAGTGCATGCGTTCCATCGCAGGAGGAGGAGGGCAGCGGTGGCGCGGGGTTTAGCCCGGGGGCCAGCCCAGCTGGCGCCCGCCCAGCACGTGCAGGTGCAGGTGGTAGACGGACTGGCCACCCTCGGGCCCGTCGTTTAGCACCAGGCGGTAGCCGCTGGTCAGGCCGACCTGCGCGGCCACCTTCGCCGCCACCAGCATCAGGTGTCCGAGCAACTGCGCGCAGGCAAACACATATGCACACGTGTACGGTGACACACTGGTACGCGTGCATACGGTAGAATGAGTGTACACGGACATGCTCACAAAAGATATCCTGTGTAGCCTCTAATGGACTGTCTGAACGAGTGCTCTTCACTGTTTCCCATTCCGAGACGCCTGCAAATTGCAGGGTCGGTGTCCAGTTCACCACCGAATCTCGGAACGCCCAAACGGCTTGGCGTTAATTGTAATTAGAGAGGCGTAACGCCATTCTTCATAAAGACATTGTACTCATCGCAGAGATCTGTAGTGACACGACAGCACTCTATGATAGCTGGTGCCAAACTGTGCCACACGACCTTCCGCAGAGCTTTTTGGTAGCCTCGGAACCGATAAAGTTATTTTATTTTAGTTTTTCTTCCGCTTTCGTTTTGATGATGTACACATACGTCATCGGAACGGGAAAGGGTTAAGCGAGCCCCTATCAAAGCTGCCAGGTGCTCACGAGGTGGTGGTGTGGCCAGCAACAACAACACTTCCAATCAACCTGGCAGCAACACCGTCTCTAATTTTAGCACCACACTCGGTCACTTCCATCGCTGCAACGGGCCTCTATACTTGGCCGGCGCACACGTTACTTTTTGCGTTAATATGGGAAGCAGTGTCCGCTAAGTGGGGAGTGGCAACGGTTCGCGCACTTCGCTACGAACCCGGCGACCCGAATTCGTTTCTCGCTCACGGCCTATACCAGTTACGATTATCTGAACTGGTCCAGGGCCTCCCCTAGGTCGACTCAGCCTCAACGGAGTACCTAGTGCGGTGTGTAAAAACTTTGCCACGAGGGAGACAAGGACGGCCGGGCTTGGTGCTGGCCACCCACGCCCTCGTGTGCCATGCGGGCCGTCTTAATAGGTGCTCGCTAACAGCACTCGCCCCAACAATCCGTCAACGCTATTAGGGGGGTCTTTGTGCCCGCTAAAGCTGTTATTCGGCCCCCACGAAGGGAAAACGTTCTTCAACCCCTGCCTTATCCCCTTGCCGGGGGATGCTCACCGCTTGGTCCTCGGCAGTGGCGTTGGGAAGGCCAGGGATCACCTTCTTGGGCACGACCAGGAGATGGGTGGGGGCCTGGGGGGCCACGTCGTGGAATACGATACACTGCGCACACACACACACGCGCACACGTGCCAGCGACACACACACATTCATGGATCCTGCTCGATGCTGTGACACGGGAGTCAACGCCCGTGTATGTATGATGCACGTCCGTACGTTGAACTCCTTTCGCACCGTACGTTATAGCCAACCGTGCTAATCGCTAAAGGGAACGACAACAAATTGAAACACAAAAAGCGGTCCTAAAGAAACCAGCCACCCAATGTAACGGGAGTGCCTCTGTGCTCACACTCTTCACCAACCCGCACTGAACAGAGCGTCAAACACCATCAATACTCGAAACGCTCGCATGCTCTAACACATTCCTGCAGAGGGAGCTGGTAGGAACGTTGGGTTGCTCGGTCAATGGCCAGGGTCAACGGCGGCGTGGTGTATTCCGCAAATATGCCTGACTGTGAGGGCGGGCACAAGCCGGCGTGAGTAGGTTAAACGTTGAGTTTTATAAGGGCACCACGGGGTGACCAGCCCCTCTCCACCCAGCCCCTCCCCACCCTCCCCACCACCACTCCCCACCACCACCACCACTCCCCACGACTCACCACCACCACCACGACTCCCCACCACCACTCCCCACCACCACCACCACGACTCCCCACCACCACTCCCCACCACGACTCCCCACCACCACCACCACTCCCCACCACCACCACAACTCCCCACCACCACCACGACACCCCACCCCAACAACTCCCCACCACCACCACGACTCCCCACCACCAGCACCACGACTCACCACCACCACGACTCCCCACCACCACCACGACTCCCCACCACCACCACCACCACCACGACTCCCCACCCCAACAACTCCCCACCACCACCACGACTCCCCACAACCACCACGATTCCTCACCACCACCACGACTCCCCACCACCACGACTCCCCTGGCTGCTTCGCTCCCGGGAGTCGGTGCGACCGGGGCGCATTGCGGACTAACTGGTCAGCAACCCGCGATTGCAAATCGCATCGACGTCGTGACCCCGGGACGCCACGTGGCTGTCAAATGAAAACTCGTCCCCCCCCCCGTGGGGCCGAGTGGCCCAGGCGTGGCGAATTACATCCGAAACCCTCGCGCCAGTGACCAGCGTGGTGAAGTATGGTCAAGCAACCCTCACGACCGACACACGCGCGCGTGTCGTCCCAAGTAGTCGCCCACGTGTCGCCCGCAATTTCAATCAAGAGTCGCCCGGTCGTCGCAAGCGGCACTCACGCAGGCCGCGTGCAACACAGCGGCCCACCTGCTCGTCTTCGTGGATGATGTTGGCTGGAATCTCTTTGCGGATGATCTTGCCGAAGATGGTGTCACCCCCGGGCCGAGCCGCCTGCGCCTTGGCCACCTCGTCACACATGGCGCCTCTTCAATCTCCTGCTGCTCCTGCTGCTGCTCCTGCTGCTGCTGCTGCCGCTCTCTCCACTGCTGCACTGTCAGACAGAGACGCGGCGATCCGATTCCGGCAACGACGACAACAGCCGATTCCGATCCACGCAGGCAAGTCGATTCCACTACACACGCGATATCGATTCCACTAAAACACGCGTTATCGATTCCACTACACACGCGTTATCGATTCCACTATAACACGCGTTATCGATTCCACTACACACACGTTATCGATTCCACTATAATACGCGTTATCGATTCCACTATAACACGCGTTATCGATTCCACTATAACACGCGTTATCGATTCCACTATAACACGCGTTATCGATTCCACTATAACACGCGCTTTTCGATTCCACTATAACACGCGTTATCGATTCCACTATAATACGCGTTATCGATTTCGATCCCTCTCGGAACAGAACGTGCAGTAAATTCGAATGAATCGATTCATTCTCAATCGGTTCGCGTGCAGCTTTTTCAGAATTTGCATTCGGGACAAAAAAATGCACTTTTAATTAACGACTTAATTTTGCTAATTATTGCAAAGGCAAAATAGTGGTCGCGCATTTAAGAGCTCGTTTATTCAGTAATGATCGTGGATGTGACGTCATCCGATGCGGCATGCAACGACATGTACTGAGGTTCCGTGACGTCATACACGCGGCACAACCGCCACGATATGACGTGCCAACCTTTGTGCGTGACGTCACATTCATGTTGACCAAATAATTCCGTGACGTCGACCGCTGGTAATCCGCACGTGCTGCTATGGCACTGCTCACTTTTTCGTGACGTCATGTCCCCCCTCCGCGAAATGTAAGCACATGACGTCATATTTCGCGAGTTGGGAGCACGTGGGAGGAGCAGGAGACGCGAGACGTACGCATGGCGGCCAGGGCACAGGTGACCCGCGTCTCCCCTCGCTCCCCGCGGGGTCCCCCCGTGTCCCCCCGTGTCTCCCTGCTCCCGCGGGGTGGAACCCGCTCGCTGGGTCCCGTGTAGAAACCCCCGAGACCACCACCCGCCTTGATGGGGGTGCAGTGGGCGCTCAGTGATGGGTGGACAAGGTCGCGGGGTCGCGCGAACGATGGAGCTCACGTGGGGAGTTGGTGATGTTGGTGATGGGGGTGATGTGGGTGGTGGACGCATCTGACAATTATTTCCGGCACTTCACCCATAGCACCTGGGTCTGAGCAGTGACATGCTGCCAGCAGCGAGCCTTCCACGCTGCTGTGACAGCCTAGCCCGGCACAAAACGTGCATGGTAACGTCACCGTTGATGATTGGGTGGGGGGTGATAACGATCACTGGCGCAGTAGTTAGCGCACTGCGCTACGCACTTTTACACTTGAGTTCGCTACCAGACCGCGGTTAACATCAGTGGCGAGACTTATCTGAAATACGTCCTGTGCCTCCCTTAGTTCTGCTCAGCCTGAAATTAGTACCTTGTACGGACTGTGTACACATCAGCACTTGAGGATGGGGCAGAGGGGCCCTTGTCACACTCGTGCCCCGTGCGTGCCTTAATAGGTGCTCGCCAACAGCACCTGGCCCCAACAGCGCGTGTCACTAAATGTGGTGGGGGGGGGGGCATCTTTGTCTGTCTACCCCGGCCTCCCCCCAAGGTGTTGTCCCTCTTCCGCGCCCTGCACAAGACGCGGAGGCACGTGTTCCGGGACGACGCGGCGAGCCTGGATGGTGAGTGGTGGCAGTGTGCAGCCAGCCACCACTGGAACCATCCACTGCTGGATGAGCCCCCCCCCCTCTCCTTCCCCACGGCTTTGCGGGTCGTCTTTGGAGGTTATCTGAAACATACTTCACCAGGCGAGGAGCTTACACGTGACAACAACATAGCGGTAGAGAACAATTTATTTTGCTGCAAGCCCCCCACTCACCCCATCCCCTGCTGCCCACAACGAATCTCCGAAGCAAACCTGTAACACGAGTTGTGCACTGTGGAGGCAGGCGGTCGTTCATCCTCTCGCTATCCGGACTCAAATCTGCTTGGCTGGTGAGATCTGACGAGAACCAGGTGCATTCTGGATCATTTGGTCCTCGGCGGTGACATTTTTAGGGGCGAGGTATCTGCGTCTGACAACCGCATGATCAGCCATGATCAATCCACTGCTGGTTAAAGGCAAGGATATCACCACTCCAACGTCTTGACTGGCATGGTAATCGTTAGTGCATTGAAACTGTGGCAAAAGGCTAGACAATCATTGGTTTGTTATTAATTTCAATCGCTATGGATAGGAGAGCAGTGATCTTATACATTTACTGGACATCTGTGAAAAAGAGTTTTATAGCTTATTGGATTCCTCCAGTAGTCTGATAATTTTTTTCTTCATAAGCATCGTCACAGGATTGCGAGAGATGGCCACGACTTGAATTGATCATACCTCATGATGATGAAACATTGCCGCTTTACCTGCGCGTGCGTCATCATCTCTCTCGTTGAAGCCGTACGGAAAATGATCAACGTGGAGTTTGAGAAGAACCGGCAGGAGTTGTCACCCGACAAGATCACCGAGGTGAGGATGGAACCCGTCGCATTGAAGGGGGAGCTGTCGGTGACCCCGTGGCCCTATGAGCTGACCTCTGACCTACGCTTTTACAGCTGCTCAAGTTTGGCAGCGACGTGGAACTGGTTCTGAGGACGTCTGTGGTGCAAGCAGAGGTCATGGAGTCCGGGGCCCTGCGTGAGCTCCTCACACTCACGCCAAGGCCAACACACCGTCACCATCACACGGACACCATTACACCGAGACCATTACATTGACGAGCCAACACGCTGACACATCGTCACTCCAAAATCATCACACCAACGCCATTACACCGACACCATTACACCGATACGCCAACATGCTGATACACCATCACACCGTCACACCGTCACTCCAAAACCATCACACCGACACCATCACACCGACACCATTACACCGACAGCATTACATTGACAAGCTAACACGCTGATACACCATCACACCGAAACCATCACACTGACACCATCACACCGACACTATTACATCGACAACCCAAACACGCTGACACAATGACACCATCATACCGACACCATACTGACACCATTACCCTGACACAGTCACAAGGACACTCCGATAGGGCATCACACCATCACACAAACACATGGACACAGCGACACACCGTCACACTGACACACTCACACAGCAACATACCATCATCACCGGAAAAGCCGCCATCACTATCAGCAGTGCCACCATCACAACACCTGTAGTGCCGATTCAACGACCATCAGCATCGCGAGCAGGGGGTTACTTTCAGTGGGGGCTGGGTTCATGAACGTTAAGGCCATTCCATCATTCCTGTGCTGTGCTGTACTGAGTGGATTGCCGCTCGCTCACTCTTCTTGTCCACCTTCCAGGCATCAACCCATCCAAGGAGCACATGGAGGAGGGCCCTCCGCCTGCCGGGAGCATTCCTAAGTGCTGTTAACAAGAGCTCATCACTGGCACCTGTCCCCCTCCCCCACTCCGTCATCTACCCTGCACTGGCCCCCCAGGACCCCCTAAGGGCACCCCAAGGGTCCCCCGAGTGTCCCACCGAGGGCTCGCAGGAACCGCCACGCTGAGACCCGTCGTCGGGTCCCAAGAGCTAAGCAGGGTTGAGCTTGGATAGTGCCTGGATAGGTAATGACCACCATGCACATGGGTTTGCAATAGGCTGCTGCAGATGTACGTTGTGGACAGAAGGCAGTACGGAAAGATCCATTGTTGTATTTTACTTCTATGCCCCCCATCCCCCCCGCCACCACCGCCAACCTGCACTGACCAGCATGGTGAAGTACGGCCGAACAACCCTCCGCGCACAACCTGCACGGTGCGGGAGGCCCTTGTTCAGCAGTGCATCGACAAACGGGGCTCTGCATTGTTACATTGTTACTGCAAGCATGCGCTCGCTTGCCATTCCAGCTTTTCTCAGAATCTTGGGAATACCAGCGCTCTGGACTCCGGACTAAAGAAGAGGGCGTGTGACGACACGTTTGCCTGGATTTTGCTCGTCGTTTCAGGCCTGATTTCATGACCGAACTATTCTCCCCAAACAGCCAAATCTTAAGAAACGAAATAGGGGCTCATCATTCATCAGTAGGATAATTGGTGGAAACTTCCTCTCTCTTCACCAACACTTGAATTGGGACCCCTCCTTTCGCCCCCATGTTTAAAAGACAAGGCAGCCCGCGTTCTCCTGCCCGCCCTACGACTGTCGATGTTGTCGCTTTGTCCACCAATAAAGAGCGATCCGCGATGCGCCTGCACCTCGCCGTGGATTATTTGTTGACGTTTCATGTGTCCCGTGTTGATAACGCCGCACGCCGACCTGTCGGCCTTCATAGGTGCTTCTCTTAAGTCTGTTAAGGCTTTACGGGGGGATATTTGTCTTTTGTGTCTGTACGGGATTGTGTTTGGGCGTAGGTGCTGGCCACCCACCCCTCTCGTGTGTGCCGTGCCAGCAGCCTTCATAGGTGCTACTCGCTAACAGCACTTGCCCCAACAGTCTGTTCATGCTGGGCTGGGGGGGGGGTGCAGGAGGGTTGGGAGGAATTGGGGGCTATTTTGCTTTGGTGCTCCGAGCACGGAGGGGTACTCTGTGGTGTTTCGCAGCAGTGATACACGGCCCGGCATGTGTTAATTTGTGCGGTCCAAAGGCCCGTGTGACACCAAGCGGCCAGGAACAAACAGTACGGCACTGTCAGAGTTGCGTGTTGAACCTCGAGCAATCGGCTGTTCGTTGCTGGTCGCTTGTACATCACATGGGCCTCTGTTGCAATCGAGAGGCGTTGCATGCCTTTCTTGAGCAAGGTTATTGCAGTTCAGTGCGAGCTTGAGACTGCGGTGGAAGGGAATTGTGAAGAAGAGGAGAGGTGTTTGCACACAAGCCACGGTAATTCACATGCGTGGCAATTACAGCGTTGGCCAATTAAGGAAACTGGCGTTAAAGCAGATGAGACGCAGGCAGAGATGGATTACATCCTGCAAGCGATGACGTATGATCGTGCTGTTCACATAATTTGGGTTCAAATTAAAACGTTCCCACGTGGCCTTGTTATATATGGCAGGGCGAAGGTTGGTTTGGTGCGTATAACCTAAGTGTAGGTTACTTTACACTTAACTGTTGTGACTGCAGGAATTCATATTCTTTGGTTCTTTCGGTAAAGTCACGTATATAGAAAAATAATAAAAAAATATATGAAGTGAATACAAATTTTAAATAATACTAATAAAATAAAAACACTAATGTAGCCTGGTGCTTACTCAGAGTGAGTCTATATTGTAGACTGTAGCCTGGTTATTAAGTTTGGTGAGCGTACTAGCAGTCTATAATGTAGACTGTAGTCTGGTTATTAAGCTGGGTGAGCGTATTGGCAGTCTATAATGTAGACTGTAGCCTGGTTATTAAGTTTGGTGCGTGTACTGGCTGTCTATAATGTAGACTGTAGCCTGGTTATTAAGTTTGGTGAGTGTACTGGCAGTCTATAATGTAGACTGTGGCCTGGTTATTAAGCTGGGTGAGTGTACTGGCTATAATGTAGACTGTAGCCTGGTTATTAATCTGGGTGAGTGTACTGGCTATAATGTAGACTGTAGCCTGGTTATTAAGCTGAGTCAGTGTACTGGCAGTCTATAATTTAGACTGTTGCCTGGTTATTAACCTGAGCGAGTGTTCTGGCAGTCTATAATGTAGACTTATTATTGGTTCTTTCAGTAATTAAACTAAATGTTATGTGGGGGGGGGGGGGGGTACAGAGTCCGCACGTCAATCAACGGGGCGCGCGCACGCCCTGCGAGTGGGCGGAGTAGATATTTATTTATTTATTGGCCCCGCCCACGCGTGACGTCACTTCCGCTGTCGATTCAAACGCGGAGGAAGCGTGGCCCCGTGGGTTGGGCCGGCTGCACCGCGAGTGGTCGCCGCGTCTCCGACTCGACGCCCACGAGCCCGCGGATCCTTCGCCCGCCACCGATTCTGGGCCTCGGAGTAACTAAAGGCCGGAGTCGTTTCGGGGTCTTTTTTTAAACATTTATTTCTGCGGCCGAGCGAGGACTCTTTTAAGCGCAATCGAACAAGAGGTCATCCAAACGGGGAGAGATCCGCGCCGGGGATAGACGAGGACTTCCCTTGCAGCCGGGCTGGGCTGGAACATCTGCACCCGGGCTGGGCTGGAACATCTGCAGCCGGAACGTCGCGGGGTTGTTCCAAACAAGAAGCCGGTGGCGGCGGCGGAGGAGGAGGAGGGAGGAGGAGACGTCGGCGCGGCTCGTGAGGACACGGGGACCGGGAGAGGTGAGACACGGGGGGGGACATCCACGTGGAACGGGGTGTGAGACAGGAGACGCCGTGGGACAGAGAGACACGCAGGGGCTGACCAAAGACAGGAGACACGGGGAAGATGCTAGAGGCAGTGGACCCCAGGTTCTGTGTGTAAACATTGAGGGGATTGCTGTTTGCTCTTTAAATACAGCAGCGCCTGACCTATGAGCAAATCAACCGGAATGTGTCGGATCTCATCTCGGAAGCTGAGCAGGGCTTGACCCTGGACAGTGCTTGTGGATGGGCGACAACCACCATGCACAACACGTTGCTATAGGCTGCTGCAAAATCAATGTGTTGTACTGTACCTCTACGCTGCCACGCCTTTGCTCTCGCCGCCACCTCCAACCCGTATTGACCGGTTTGGTGAAGTATGGTCAAACAACCCCCCCCCCCCAACATGACCTGCATGCTTGTTGTGTCGGATGCCTTCATCCAGAAGTGTATTGGCAAAGGGGCTGTACGCTGTATACGTACACTGCACATTGTTGTTTAAATAAGAAACGTGGAGTTGGTTAAACCTTCACTGCGGTGAAATCACACGGCACATGACGCACGGGGGGGGGGGGGGGTGTAGGAGAGTGGGAAGGTTGGTGTACAGCGTTCATTTTAGTTATTGCTTAAGCATTTCGTCCAGCAATGGATTGGTCATGGATGATGATGACGAAGAGGCGAATGTAGTGGGTTAAAGGCGAGTCGGAGCCTTCGACTTGAGCGTGGTAACGACTCGACAAGGGATTGGGTGGGGTGGTGGGAAGCGGTGGCGTGGTAGGTGGTGGTGGTGTGGTAGGTGGTGGTGGTGTGGTAGGTGGTGGTAGGTGGTAGGTGGCGTGGTAGGTGGTGTGGTAGGTGGTGGTGGTGTGGTAGGTGGTGGTAGGTGGTGGTGGCGTGGTAGGTGGTGTGGTAGGTGGTGTGGTAGGTGGTGGTGGTGTGGTAGGTGGTGGTGGTGTGGTAGGTGGTGGTGGTGTGGTAGGTGGTGGTGGTGTGGTAGGTGGTGGTGGTGGGAAGCGGTGGTGTGGTAGGTGGTGGTGGTGTGGTAGGTGGTGGTGTGGTAGGTGGTGGTGGTGTGGTAGGTGGTGGTGGTGTGATAGGTGGTGGTGGTAGTGTGGTAGGTGGTGGTGGTAGTGTGGTAGGTGGTAGTGTGGTAGACGGTGGTGGGGTGGTAGATGGTGAATTGGTGGGGTGGTGGTGGTAGTGTTGTAAGTGGTGGTGTGGTAGATGGTGGTAGTTAATGGTGGGGTGGTAGATGGTGGTGGTGTGGTAGTTGGTGGGGTGGTGGTGGTGTTGTAGGTGGTGGTGTGGTAGACGGTTGTCTGGTAGATGGTGGTGGGTGGTAGTTGGTGGTATGGTGGTGGTGTGGTAGGTGGTGTTGTGAAAGATGGTGGTGTTGTAGGTGGTGTTGTGAAAGATGGTGATGTGTTGGTGGTGTGGTGGGGTGGTAGATGGTGGGGTGGTAGATGGTGGTGGTGTGGTAGTTGGTGGAGTGGTGGTAGTGTTGTAAGTGGTGGTGTGGTAGTGTTGTAAGTGGTGGTGTGGTAGGTGGTGTTGTGAAAGATGGTGGTGTTGTAGGTGGTGGTGTGGTGTGGTGGTAGATTGTGGTGGGGTGGTAGTTGGTGGTGTTGTCGGTGGTGGTGGTGTGTTAGTTGGTGGTGTGGTGTGGTGGTAGATGGTGGTGGGGTGGTAGGTGGTGGTGGTGTGGTAGTTGGTGGGGTGGTGGTAGTGTTGTCAGTGGTGGTGTGGTAGTGTTGTAAGTGGTGGTGTGGTAGTGTTGTAAGTGGTGGCGTGGAAGGTGGTGTTGTGAAAGATGTTGGTGTTGTAGGTGGTGGTGTGGTGGTAGATGGTGGTGGGGTGGTAGTTGGTGGTGTTATCGGTGGTGGTGGTGGTGTGTTAGTTGGTGGTGTGGTGGGGTGGTAGATGGTGGTGTGGTAGGTGGTGGAGGCGTTTGGTTGGTTCATTGGTTGTGGTGTTTGTTGAACCCTGCCGTTTGGTGAGGCTATATGGTTTATGTGCGGGGTTTATTTAGTGTGTGTGTTTCCTGGGGTGTGTATTTGGTTTTTACAGTATTGTAGTGTCTGACGTGTGTTTCCTGGTGTATTGAGTCGTGTGTGCTGTTTGGTTTATGTGTTGTGCGTTTTGTGTATGGCGTCTGGTGTTTACTGGGTGTGGTGTCTAATAAGTGTGTGTGGTGTAGTATGTAATTTAAACGTTGCGTGTGTTACCTCGTACGGATGTGTGTCTGATGTGTATGTGGTGTTTGGTGTGTGTGTGCGTGGTGTGATACCTGATATATGCGCCGTGCCTATGTGTGTGTGTGCGTGCTTGTGCCAGCTGTGAGTGGCGTGGCGTCTGTTCTCTTCAGAACACACCCCTGCTGCAGTACCATTCTGCATTGTTCCCCATGTCAATCAGTCAGCCCCCCATCCACCTATTCAGCCCAATATCCATTCAGCAAGCACACCACTCACCCAGCCAACCAACCACTCGCCCAGCCCGCCATTCATCCAGCTCACAACCCAGCCAGCCCACCAGCCAGCAATCCATCCCTGTAAAAATGTTATCTTAGTACCTTCCCTATCAGTGTGGGCACCTTCCCTCCCACTTCCTGTTGCTGCGACTGCTGCTGCCACATGCAATTTCACTATCGCTGAGTCCAGCAAACGGCTGCAGACCACTCATCTCGAAATCCCGATTGGTTCATTTTGTGAGTGGTGAAGCCATGGCCCGTAATTTAATTTCACATGGTCAGCATCTACATGAGGCCTACTGCTTCGAAACGATCCTCAGACCAATCGGTCACAAATGAGGCAGCGTCGCTGAACTCTGACCAAGAACCCTGGGCTCAGCCTTGCGGGAAACATACATCCCGTGGCCCAAATGTGGCCCGTGACTTCATTTCACATGGCCCGTGGCCAGACAAGGTCTACAACTTCTAAACAGCCAGCAAATTATATTTACCCATCACTGCAAGCATCTTGGCAGCACTAATCGGGTACTAGAGGGGGGAATACTTTCAACCTGGGAACGACACTTTGTAATGTTAATAACATGCTCAGTTACTTGTCACCTGTTGTTTGGCCCACCAAAGGTATTTAAAAGCCCTGTCCGGCCGTCAGCGAAGAAACGGATCCTCACGTCTGTTTCACTGCCTCTTCTCCTTGACAAGAAGTGGGGTCTAGATCAGTCGATTGCTCAAAAGGTCAGTTGGCTGTGCATGACTCCTTGTCTCCTGCTCAGCATCTTCCCCCAGTTTCGCTTAGCATGGTTGGCGTGGGCCATGGTGCCAAAAATGAAAAGGGCCCCACCCTGTCCCAATTTCCCATCCTCTTCGTAGCCCAGTGTCCGGGCCTCTCCGACCACCATGCCCCGTTGCAGTCACACTGCTTGCACAATCGATAGCTATGCTGCTGTAGAGACTGAACGCGATGGAAGTCTTAGTTTGGCTATACGAGCCACTTAAACGAACGCTAAACACGAAGGGAGCATTACTCATGTTCGATTAGCCCGACGCCCGGTGACCTCCAGGCCGTGGGCCCCGGTGCAATTTCATTGCCTGCACACTCGACAGCTACGCCACGGTTTCGCCACATTCCCACCACTACCAGCACCACGACTGCCACCCCCACCACCACCACCACGATCTCGCTGCCGCTGCTGCTGCCGAGTTTTGTTGCCACGGCAGCGGGAGACTGCGGTTTTTGGGGCGCGTCCCGCGCACAGAAAGTCGCTCGCCCACGCATCTGGTTTTTTTTTTGTGAAATACTGTTACTGACTACAGGCCCAAAGGCCCACTAACGTTACTCGGCCTGCAACAAACATAATAATCAACGTTGTAATCGATAAGATTTGACACGTTTCTTGTACTGAGCAATATTTTTGTTATAAGAGCCTGGGGGCGGGGGGGGGAAGAGACGATGGGAAAGGGAGTCCAAAGTGGAGCAGTGCGAGGGAAGAAGCAAAAAGAGAAGTGAGGTGACCTGCAGTGTTGGCGAGTGAGTGAGTGAGCGAGTGGGTGAGTGAGTGAGTGAGCGAGTGGGTGAGTGAGTGAGTGAGCGAGTGTGTGGGTGAGTGAGTGAGTGAGCGAGTGGGTGAGTGAGTGAGTGTGTGGGTGAGTGAGTGAGTTAGTGTGTGGGTGAGTGAGTGAGTGAGCGAGTGGGTGAGTGAGTGGGTGAGCGAGTGGGTGAGTGAGTGAGTGAGCGAGTGTGTGGGTGAGTGAGTGAGTGAGCGAGTGGGTGAGTGAGTGAGTGAGTGAGTGGGTGAGTGAGTGAGTTAGTGTGTGGGTGAGTGAGTGAGTGAGCGAGTGGGTGAGTGAGTGGGTGAGTTAGTGTGTGGGTGAGTGAGTGAGTGAGCGAGTGGGTGAGTGAGTGGGTGAGTTAGTGTGTGGGTGAGTGAGTGAGTGAGCGAGTGGGTGAGTGAGTGAGTTAGTGTGTGGGTGAGTGAGTGAGTGAGCGAGTGGGTGAGTGAGTGGGTGAGTTAGTGTGTGGGTGAGTGAGTGAGTGAGTGAGCGAGTGGGTGAGTGAGTGAGTGAGTTAGTGTGTGGGTGAGTGAGTGAGTGAGCGAGTGGGTGAGTGAGTGGGTGAGTTAGTGTGTGGGTGAGTGAGTGAGTGAGTGAGCGAGTGGGTGAGTGAGTGAGTTAGTGTGTGGGTGAGTGAGTGTGTGGGTGAGTTAGTGTGTGGGTGAGTTAGTGTGTGGGTGAGTGAGTGAGTGAGCGAGTGGGTGAGTGAGTGAGTTAGTGTGTGGGTGAGTGAGTGAGTGAGCGAGTGGGTGAGTGAGTGAGTTAGTGTGTGGGTGAGTGAGTGAGTGAGCGAGTGGGTGAGTGAGTGAGTTAGTGTGTGGGTGAGTGAGTGAGTGAGCGAGCGGGTGAGTGAGTGGGTGAGTTAGTGTGTGGGTGAGTGAGTGAGTGAGTGAGCGAGTGGGTGAGTGAGTGAGTTAGTGTGTGGGTGAGTGAGTGAGTGAGCGAGTGGGTGAGTGAGTGGGTGAGTTAGTGTGTGGGTGAGTGAGTGAGTGAGTGAGCGAGTGGGTGAGTGAGTGAGTTAGTGTGTGGGTGAGTGAGTGAGTGAGCGAGTGGGTGAGTGAGTGGGTGAGTTAGTGTGTGGGTGAGTGAGTGAGTGAGCGAGTGGGTGAGTGAGTGAGTTAGTGTGTGGGTGAGTGAGTGAGTGAGCGAGTGGGTGAGTGAGTGGGTGAGTTAGTGTGTGGGTGAGTGAGTGAGTGAGTGAGCGAGTGGGTGAGTGAGTGAGTTAGTGTGTGGGTGAGTGAGTGAGTGAGCGAGTGGGTGAGTGAGTGGGGGAGTTAGTGTGTGGGTGAGTGAGTGAGTGAGCGAGTGGGTGAGTGAGTGAGTTAGTGTGTGGGTGAGTGAGTGAGCGAGTGGGTGAGTGAGTGGGTGAGTTAGTGTGTGGGTGAGCGAGTGGGTGAGTGAGTGAGTTAGTGTGTGGGTGAGTGAGTGAGCGAGTGGGTGAGTGAGTGGGTGAGTTAGTGTGTGGGTGAGTGAGTGAGTGAGTGAGCGAGTGGGTGAGTGAGTGAGTTAGTGTGTGGGTGAGTGAGTGAGCGAGTGAGTGAGCGAGTGGGTGAGTGAGTGGGTGGGTGAGTGAGTGAGTGGGGAGCGGTAGTGTAGCGGTTAGCGCGCTGCGCTATGAACCTGGCGACCCGGGTTCGATTCCCACTCATGGCCAACACCAGTGACGATTATTTGAACCGGTCCTGGGCCTCCCCTAGGTCGACTCGGCCTGAAATGAGTACCTGTTGCGGTGTGTAAACATCGCCACTGGGGAGACAAAGGCGGTACGGGCGTGGTGCTGGCCACCCACCCCCTCGCTAACAGCACTTGCCCCTACAGTCTGTTAAGGCTATATGGGGGATCTTTGTCTTTGAATGAGTGAGTGTGTGAGTTTGTGAGTGAGTGGTCGAGTGTATTTTTGACATGCGGTGTGGTGGTGGTTTGAACACAGAAATGTTAAGATAAAACGGTTGGGCAGACCGAGTTTTCAACATGGGTGAAGAAATAAACGAGTGAAGTTCACGGGGACCAGTAACCATGGGAGTAGCGATGACGTGCTTACCAGAATGGGAGAAGTAGAGCCGTTTATTCAAGACACGAGGTCACGGGGAGGTCACGGGGAGGTCACGGGCAGTCGCTGGCGGTCAGTGGGTACCCGTGTCCCTGCTGTGGCATGTGTGCGAGGGAAGGTTTCTTGAACTTAAATGGTTAAAGAAGTGTACTTTAGTCATAGGGTACTGAGGAGAGGTGATGGCATGCAGGCCATTACCAGCTAAACTCAGGCGAGTCGTGTAACCTGTTTTACCAGAATTAAACGGAATAAGGGTGATTACAACTTGCCGTTTTTTTAGTTGTAAGGGTGATTAAAACTTACCGTTTTTGAGTTGTGTAATGCTAATTAAATTAGCTTTACACGATGAGGTGGCCGAGGAGCAGTGTGGCCCTGACTTCATAAACCGACTACAAATACAACCCAAATTGACAACAACAAAACAGCCAGGCTGGTTGAAAAAAACAACACGCCTTTGTGTGTGTGGGGAGTGGTGGCGTGGTGCTGGCCACCCACCCCCTTGTGTGCCGTGCCGGCCTTCATAGGTGCTCGCTAACATAAATTGTTCAAGGCTACACGGGGGATCTTTTTCTTTGTCGTCATGTGTAGGCTCGGCTACTTTCGCTGGGTCATGAAGCCCGCTTGCCCAGCCATCACATTCCCAGCCACCGCATTGCCACACAGCTTCTGTTTAGCTGGATAGAGGGTGCTAAACAGGCACGGGCTAGAGAGGAGATGGGCTTATGCAGTACAGGGAGATGTGAATCTGAGTGGACTTAACTGATGAATGGCACCAGTGCTTTCAAGATTGGCTTCTGTGAAGGAGGCTTGTAAATGACACTACTGGGCAGTTGGAGGTAGGTGGAGCGCCAGGCAGCAAAAACACAGCGAGTATGCAAAGTAGGCAGCACAGGTGATGCATCCGTCAGTCATCCCAGTCAGTTAACTCATGGTACCAGAGTTTGCTTCATGACCTCTTGCCAGGTGAGCCTTCAACACTTTACTTGGTCTCAAGGTACACCTAGCCTGGCACGAGCGTTGTAGTGATGTCACCGCGTCTTGGTGGCAAATGCGGATTGTTGATTGTGTGTGTGTGTTTTAGTGTGTGATGGCACGTGTAGTGGTTAGCGCGCTGCACTATGAACCTGGCGACCAAAGTTCGATTCACTCTCACGGTCAACACCAGTGACGATTATCTGAACCGGTCCTGGGCCTCCCCTAGGTCGACTCGGCCTCGAATTAGTACCTAGTGTGGTGTGTAAACATCCCCACTGAGGAGACAAAGGCGGCCAGGCATGGTCTATGCCGTGCCGGCCTTCATAGGTGCTCGTTAACAGCACTTGCCCTAAGTCTGTTCAGGCTATACGGGGGATCTTTGTCTTTAATGGAATGTGTACGTGTGCGTGGACGCTAGGTGACACGTGGTATACCCGTGACCCAGCGTGACGGAGTCGGCGTTGGTTCCTGGTGGAGATGAGCGAGTTCTGGATCTCGCTCGGATGCTGCGTGGCCGAGCAGCCTCAGCCCGTGAGTCCCGCCCCCCCCCCCACCGCCACTTCATCCACCCTCGTCTTGCGGCCGTCCACCATCACAACAACATCATCGTGCCCTCATTGTCACCATCTTCATCATCATTACGCCAACTTCATCACGACCTCGTCATCACACAACGCGACGATTAATTTATTTAAAATCGATTTCTATGCGAGGTGGCTTCCGTGTGGCTTGGAGATCAGATACGCCGAGCCGGCGTAACCGAGGTCCTGGGTTCGAATCCGGGTTACAGCCACCCCAACTGCAGCGATTGATCCGCCGCGTCCTTTAACCCCTGCGCAGACGCGAAGGAGGCGAATCGACAGGAGCATGATAGGAGAACCGACCAACTTCGTGCACACGACGCACGTCGGCTCGGGGGAAATGTTCAACGGAGGCAACAACACGAACCTGGTATGCATGTACGAGTCGCTCAAGCGTGCACGTGCTGGGCAGGGCCATCATCTAATGCTCCTGGATCTCCCTCTACTTTGCGTAATGGAGGTCACATGAAGGGATTTCAGACGTAGTTCCGAGATACCCCTTCCTCGGGCCATTCTTTAGCACGAAGAAGGGTCTCACTGCTCTGTGAGATTTCCAAATGGATTTTTTGTCCCCTAACACGACACTGTGATTGTGCGATTAA
This sequence comes from Lethenteron reissneri, assembly GCF_015708825.2. NCBI lineage: Eukaryota > Metazoa > Chordata > Hyperoartia > Petromyzontiformes > Petromyzontidae > Lethenteron > Lethenteron reissneri. The sequence continues at coordinate 1,361,662 of NC_083796.1, read as the reverse complement.
AAACCGCTGGGGGGATTTTCTGTTTTATTGTCTTTGAAAGTTTCCCCTCATCCCTTGTCCTTGCCCTCAACAACCCAGCCCCCCCATGTCCTCCCCCTGCTGATCACGTCGTGACAACCTCTGACCCACAGATGCAGCACCAGATGCAGTCCAAGGGGGGCTACGGGAGGAGCTTGCGGGAGTCAGGGGGGGGCGCCTCCCGACACCTGGTGGACACCACAGCCGGATAGCACATGAGCGGGTGTGGGGTGGGGGTGTGGGGGGGGTGTGGGAGAGGTGCCAAAACCAAGGTGGGTGGTGTATGCCCGTGAATGCAAGTCAAGTGTCCCTCATTCTTCGGTCCTGTAAATAGACATTGTCTCTAGGCGCCTCGTGTCAACATCACAACGCTTTGCTTCGAACTGCTGACCACCTCGCAGCTCAATGCATGCGAGCCAATAACCCTTGCCCCCAAAGCGGTGAAACCACAGCGGGCAGGCGTGTGCTCTCGGCAGTAGCCGGCTCAACCTCGCTCTCTCAGCGGCGCTTGTCTCGACGACTCGGGCAAACGTTTTGCAATAGCAAACCGCCAGCTGCGTGCCAAGGCAGTGTCCCTCCAGTTGCGTCACAGAGTGACCTCATATGTCGTCATGTCTCATTGCAATCGGTGGTTAATTAAAAATCTGTTTATTTCAGCAGGTCCGGATCTTCGTGACTCCCGGGCTCGGTGTAATGTCGCGACTCACGGGAGACGACTCTTGTTCAAGCAGCCGCCATCGCTGACGCGAGGGGTGCGGGGAAAACTTTAGCAATGTTCTCCCTTGTGGTGGGACGAGCCACATGATGCGTTAACACTTAGATGATGTTCCTGTTCCTTTCTCTCGGTCACTTGTAAAGTATAAAGAGGGCTGTGTTTGATAGGGGAGCTTTAGGAGGGGTGGGTTGTGGGGGGGGGTTAGGGAGACCGACACAGAATACAACGTAAAGCTCTGTTTATAGGCGGGAGAACGCTGCGGCTCCTGAAAAAGCCTGACTCAAAAATCAAAACATCAAAACATTCCAAATCGAGACCAAATGGTGCCCTGGTGCCGCCTCCAAACCATTGTTGTTGTGTTTTTTTTATACATGTAGAGTTAAACATTTAGATATTTTAACGCCGCGATAAAGTTTTGTCAGCTCGCTTATCCACGTGCACAATTTAGAGAGGCCCAGCTGGACTGGGGGTAGCCACTTTTGCTCCCTGGCGGAGATTCATCGCCCCTGAACCACACGGCAGGATCGCACTTACACAGCTCGGCCGAGCTTCTCCATGCACGGTTTTGTCGCATCACAATGGTGGCGTTAGTGACTGGGTAACTGGCTACGTTTTCTTCCACAGGTTTTTTTTTATTGGACTGTTGTGCCACGGGTGTGGGTGTGGGCGGCTGCATTTTTGCGTCGCTTGATTTAGAGCTCGAATTAAATCATCTCGGCCCACCGCATGCCGTCGTTCCTCCGGTTGACTCGGCGGAGGTGGAGTTGCTGCTCACAGGTTTCACGGTGTCTGTCACTTTTTTTGTTTACGACCATCTGGGTGGTGGAGGGCCGAGAAATGTAGCTTGCACAATAACAGTTTTGCATCAAAATGTTTTGCAATTATGGCACGGTAAGGGGGTGGGGGGGGGGGGTATGTCAGGCGTCGGATGAATAAATGTGCATTGTCTTCCGCTCAATGCACCGAATGTTTTTAAGCAGACACCTGCTCTGTTCGACGGCAATGGTTTATAAATTATAAGTTACGTTAATTAAAACGGGACCACTTAAATTTAAATCTGGGTTTTGCCGAATATTGTTTATTGGAGCATTCACTTCATGAGGATCGTGGCAGCGGCTGTCAAACTATGTTCGCGATGGGAATGATGTAGCGATGGATGCATGTACATTACGCAATAATGGTGGCCATCACACGCTTGCTAACCCTACCGATTATTTAACCTGTTTTACTGCATACTGTTTATTAGAACGAATCATACTACATATTCTTTGGGTCTTTCGGTAAAGCCACGTAGATAGAAGAAAAAAAATAATAAATATGACGTTTCGATCGCAACACAAGCAATCGTCATCAGATGAAAAAATATAGCGGGAGAGCTGCTGAGGCAGGATGTTATATCGGTTTGAGATGGGTGTAGCCCAAGGGTAAGTGGGCGGGGCTAGAGATGGAATTTGCGTGTAAATGTAAGATCGGAGAGCTGATGTACTTCCACGACTACGAAGCTGTGGAGGTGGCCATTGTATTGTGAGAGATTGTGTCAATCTGTTAATATAAGATTAGCATGTCAGTGTAAGAAAACCGGGCGCCACCGAAGCTGTGGAGATGGCCACAAACCTTGAGCAGCTCTCCCGCTATATTGTTTCACCTGATGACGATTGCTTGTGTTTCGTTCGAAACGTCGTGATACTTTTTTTTATATCTACGTGGCTTTACCGAAAGACCCAAAGAATATGAATTCCTGCAGTCACGAAAGCTTTAAGTCAAGATTCATACCACAGTAAACATTTAGTGATTCTGTGTTAGTGGTGGTGCACAATACCACTGTGTAAACCTTTTGAGTGTAAGAGTTTTGACGCAGTTTCTGCTCTCAAAAAACTATGCGATTAATGGGTTTGCATATTGGTGACTTATTGCTCATATTTGTGGTGTTAGCAAGAATGTGATGGTTCTACATTGATGATGATGAACGTGGTAGTAATGATGGTGACCGTGGTGCTTACGCGTTGATGATACGTTGTGGCAATTAATTGATGGTGGCCATGTTAATGATGTGAGACTACGTTCCCATTTCCTTTTGCACTGATGTCGCCCTGGAAGCTGCGCTTGCGTAAGGCTCGTTAAATTAAGGCCGTGCGCGAACGCACTCATCAACGTTCATTAAATCTATTAAACAACAAATCCCGTCTGCTTGTGTTTCGGTGGTGAATCGGCGCGACTTGCAGTAACAATGCAAACGTTTATTGATCAAAATCGATACTTCAAATATGTGACTTGTATAATATGAAAAGACTGTACAGTACATGTGTCGTGAGTTCAACTGAGTCGCAGACGTACTCTTTGGAGGCAACATGTATTGACACCAACACAAAGGGGTAACTGCCCCTTCACCAGTTAACAACCTGTGGTGGTGGACCACCAGGCTAACTCCACTAAACACACTGGGAGTAGCGACAACGGCCAGGACCCCAGCACGCCGAGCGTGGTGCCACTCGGCGCTCTGACTCGACGCTCCCCGAGCCCCTCTGGGCCGGCACGACACCCACACACACGGGGTGTCCGCGATGTCACGACACATGCAAATGTTACTCGGTTCATGGGTTGAGAAAACGTGGGGCGCAACATAGGAGGTCAACAAACAAACGAAAGGATTTGCTTTAAGTTGTGACCCCCAAATCGGGACAATTCTTCAAGTCACTGGAAGAGTGAACTGTTGCTCCGGTTTAGTAACCGGTCGCTGTGGTTAAGGTCAAGAGGTCACCGATGCGGACGTCACCACCACACCTCGCGATCGCTTCCCCGGTGGCTGTGTTCAGTGTCTCGCTTCCCCACCCAATTTCCCCAAGAGGATGTCAAATCGAACTCTGCCACGAGGAGTGAGACCCGTTAACGGCTATGCCTTGACCCTGTTAAGAAAATGCCTTCATCATCATATGTGAATAAAATGCCTTAAGTGCATTGCGTTTTGACTGATGTATATTCCTGACGGGGCTTGCTTCACACCTGGATATACTTCTCAAGTTGTACAGTTCCAGTACTGAAATAAAGTTCAACACAACAATACCCCGAGCAGATCTCGGTGCAAATCTATTTCTGCCATCCAAACATCGATGCCAATTCCAGGACTGTCCGGGTCAAGGCAGATGAGTGGCGACCCTGCTCCCACCTCGCAATTTCATTGCTACTATTCAGGGATCACTCGAATGCAAGTGTTTTTCACTATTTTTCAGGTGGGGGGGGGGGGGTGATACATCAATGTGAGGCACGCCACATTTGAGACCATTGGGGTTGACAGCAAGACGAGTATGATGATGAGGTGTTTTCACTATTTGGGTATTGTCTGGGACCGCACTTCAGGGGCTGCACTAAGGTCCGCCAGTGCAATGAAGAACGCTGCTCTCATGAATGCAATAATCGAGTATTTTTGTTCTATTGTGGGATACATTTCCATGTATTCCTTTAGCTGGGAATGCCTCGCTGAGGTTCAAGGTAATTCCTGGAGAGTGCTTCTACATTGGGAAGTTTGGCAACTTCCATGAAGTACAGTTGTGTACTGTGTTCAGCTCCGTGTGGGAAGAGACCTGAGAGCCAGTAGAAACCCTCCGCGTAAGAAGGGGAAGCACATTCCCGCACAGATAGATTCAATAATCCATTGCCAATACTGCAATCTCCTAGCTGCTTTCCATCAAAACCAAGAGAACTTTATTTTGTTTCACAAGGTGAGGCCACGGTAATCTCGTTTGCAAGAGTAAATTGGGTAATAGCGATTACAGAAGCAACAACAAGAGCCGAGCCTACTAGCTCTGATGCGGCTACACCGACTTGTCTGTGGTCTTGTGGAAAGCGACCCACTGTGACCTCACCTTGACCCAGCATTGTGCAGGGCAGCCATCTTGGCCTCACCCTGACCAAGATGGCGGCGGCCACTGCCCCCCTGCCACCTTCCCTTATCCAACATAGCGGCGCCGCGTCACGCGCCACCAGTGACATCACAGCCGCCATGGCGGCTCGGCTACTCTCGCCGCTGGTCGTGTCGCTGCTGTTGCTGGTGGCGTTTGGCGGCATTGAGGTACCCGCGACGCGTCCTCCCGCGCGGGGAAACGCGAGCCGAGCACGCGGAGCGTGGCCGTAAGGTGCCGGGGGGTTCCGCGAGGCCTACCGCGGTTTCTCACTGCCTCCCAATCCCGAGGGACCCCGTGGTGCTACATTCCCTGCGGGGCTCGGGGTGGGGTCGGGCGGCTACGGCGGCGGGCGAGGCCGAGGCCTTCGCACAGGCCGCGTGAAAGGAGTTAGGCCGCAGCCGTCAAGTGGCGTCCCGTTATTCGATTTGACGATTCCTAAAACTCGATTTCAATGACTCTTGCGCGCAAAAGGAAATCAAGAACGTCAAACGAACGCTCTTGAATCGGTGCTTCTATTTAGCGCCGTCCCTCACTGCCCGTGCTCATACTGCACATTGTACATTGTGCATGGATTCGCAACAGTCGAGATGGGTGGTCTTTGGCAGTGGAGCGCACGAAGTCGAACGGAGTCGAATCGCCGAGAGGGTCGGGCCCTGACGGCCAAACCCGTTTCCCCGGTAACAGATCGAGTCGTTTGGGTTTGTTTGTTTACAGATACCAATTAATGAACACCGAGTGCGGCCCGCAATGTAGTTCTAACAGCAGCAGCAGCAAATATTCGTGGAACCGTCCGTGTTTATCTAACGGCCCTTTTAAAGGGCATTTCCCACGCCTATACGGGTCGTTTGACCATACTTCACCACGCTGGTCATTGCATGTCGGTGGAAATCGAGCACACACGTGGAAGCACACACGTGGAACGCTGGACTGCGGCTGCACAGCCGAGACCTGACAACGCAACCCCCGAATGCAATATGAACACATAAAGTGTCACCCTGTACATCGATACAATGTATACGATCAATAAGCACGAGCGCAGCCTTGACTAACAAGTTGCAGACCTTTGTCGATACAATGCTTATTGAACCCCCCCCCCCCCAACGCCGTGTCGGGCGTGGGGGTTGTTTTGCCATACTTCCCCACGCTGGTCAGTGCTGGTTTAGTGAAGGGGTGTCCCCAGGATCATTTCAGACATCACTGGCCAATGATGGTAGCCATGAGCCCAATTGTAATGCAGTAACGGTAGCAACATCTTCTAGCATGAAAACCGCAATCGTAAATGCGTTAGTCTCGACTGTAAGCGGCTGTGATCGGACGTAATCGTGACTTGAGCAATGCGAGAAAACGCTGGCCGGAGCGATAAGGGCGAGGTTAGGGTGGAGGACTAGTCGCAGGGACGAGTGTCGATTGGTCGATGCCGGGCTCCCGGGAGACATCGGCCGTTTGGGCGACCTCGATCGATAAAGTTCATCCGGCGCGTGGTGGCGCACGCGTGCAGAGCCCAGCGCCCAGTGGTCGAGCATTGGTGAGTTCAGGACAAGGCGCTTCGAATGTCATGCGTTTGGGAGGCATGATTTGATTTGTACCGGGAGCTGGTGGCATTGTGATGAACTGTCTTGCAGTAGAGTGCACAGTTCTTGATATACCTATCATTATCTGAGAAATATGCCCTGGTGGCAACCCTAATCCAACCACTCATCCACTCGGTCATCCACCCTCCCGAAAGGTGCCAACTGGGATGGGCCCAGGTGTTCGGCTGGGAGGAATTGATTTGCACCATCGTGTACATGTTCCACGTGATGTCAACTCGTGCATCTTGGACCGTATAACATTATCGCGAGGGTAAACGCGTGTTGGAAAACTTTACAGAATCCATGCATTTATATTTTTTGTTATTATTTTATTTACATCCTCTACAATTAAGGCTCACTTAATGGACTGGCTTGTTGGATAATTTTATGGAGTGCAGTGGTTGTGTGTGGAGCTATAGTGTAGTGCTTAGTGCACTGTGCTACAACCCGCGTTAGATTCCCGATGATCAACATCAGGGACGAATATCTGAGCCGGTTCTGGGCCTCCCTTATGTATGTGTGTATGTTGAACTTATTTCGCACCGTACATATAAGCCAATCGTGGCTATTTAGTAAAGATCACCAATGTGGAGAGAAAGGCGGGAGGGGATTGTTCCATGCACACCACCCCCTCGTGCGCCATCCCGGCTTTCATCGGTGCTCGCTAATACTGTTTGTGTGGTTGTGCAGGTGTGTGCAGAGATGGCTCTGTTGCGGTTGGTATCAGACTCGCACACGTACTGCACCCTCTACAACCCCCGCTGGGCCGAGCTGCCCCAAGACCCCACGAAGGCCGTGAGTTCTTTTAAACTATTAAAACCAAACCATTTTTTTTTACCAAGGCCCACTGGGCTATTCAGGTATTTTTCAGAAGCGACCTGGCCACAAATTATAGCTCAACGAAGTGGCTTATCATGTGCAATTGTACAGCAGCCAAATACTCTAAGCACATGGAGAAAAAAGCAAGTGACCACGGGGAGAACACGCAAACTCTAAATATACAGGCGTCAGGATCGCGATCGAACCCGTTACCTCTTGTATACTAAGCGAGGTAGTTAACATCTCGTCACTGGATCCTGGCTTGAACCCAGTCACGCTAAATTTCACAGGAGGTGCTTACATCACTCACTCATGAATCCATCACCATCACCAAGCTTTCGTTTTGCTCAGAAAACCGTCACATCAGAATCCCCTCATTAACCCCACCAACCTCTTTCAATAGCCCTAACAACGTCTATCAACAACCCCACCAACCTCTCATTAACCTCACCAAATTTTCACTAACCCCACCAACCCCTCACCCAACCAACCGCTCTCTAACCTCACTAACCTCTCACAAACCCCATCAACCTCTCACTAACCTCACCAAATTTTCACTAACCCCACCAACATCTTACTAACCTCCTCCCCCTCAGAACTCACAATGGCGACTGCTCGTGCTGGTGCCTCCTCCCTCTTTGTCCTGACAGACACCGCACCAGCTGGCTGACGGCGCTCCGACGCCACTGTGCCTCCCCGGTGACGTGCCGCCCGGCGGCTTCGCCGGTGCCGTGGCGTTGGCGACGCGCGGGAACTGCTCATTCTATCACAAGGCGCGGTTGGCAGCCGTGCACGGCGCATCCGCGCTACTGGTGCTGAGCCACAGGCCGCTGGTGTGTGCCCGCGTTCCTCACCACTGCCCCGACCCTCTTTGTGGTGCCTCGATCACGCACAAAAACCAGCTGAACCCTGCTGTGGGGGTAAAGCCACCGAATGTCCCAGTTTGGATGGGACATTCCCGGTGGGTTCATAATAGTCATCCCGGTATTGCCCCGAAGCTGAGACTGTAGAAATGGAACATAACATAATTAATACCGAAATCGAATAGCGATATACAATTGTAACAATTGACAGTTCACAGAATCACTCACTCCCTCCTGTCGGATGCCCAATTCCAGTCGGTGTCTATAAATCATCACTCATTTAATGGTAGAGAATTGTAAATATTTCTACAGCCCGGTGTTGTTGTGGTCATGGTTCACCGGATGTTCACAGAGCCCTGTGCCCCACCCCCTGTCCGTGTGTGCAGGTATCCCCCGGCGGTAACGAGACGGAGTACGAGGAGGTGGCGATCCCCGTGGCGCTCATGGGAGAGGAAGATGCTCGTCACATGCTCCAGGTGTGGATCGTCATCATCAGCCATTGTCTATCCACGGCGGGATGAAGGCCTCCATATCCCACACAGTCCAGTGCTGCTGCTCCTGTACGTGACCTGGATCTCACCACTCCATATCCACATAGATCATCCTCTTGGACGTATTCCCTTCTTTGTTTACCATTCCATCACCATTCTGGCCTATAGGCCATTATCCTGTCTTGTCTAAGTCCATTTACTCTTCCCAATTGTGTTCATTCCCTGATCCATGCGTTTCTGTTTATGTCCGTGTAATTCTTTAGGTGCTCGCCGACAGCACTTGCACTAGCAGCACGATCAGGCTATAGGAGTGGGGGGGGGGGATGTTTGTGTGTTGCACGCTACATGCTGTGCGTTGTTTCGGGCAGGCTCGGCGTGACGGCGAGCAGCAGGTGCTCCTGTTCGCCCCGCGCGAGTCCCGCCTCGACTACAACATGATGCTGATCTACGTGATGGCGGTGGGGACCGTGGCCGGCGCCAGCTACTGGGCCGGAGTCTCCGAGATGAAGACGTGAGCTCACATGCCCAGCTCGCACGCGCGGTGATGCTGGCGGTGATGATGATGATGGTGGTGATGGCGGTGATGATGATGGCGGTGGTTTTGGTGGCGGTGACGATGGCGATGGCGGTGGTTGCAGTGACGGTGATGATGGTGGTGGTCGCGATGATGATGATGGCGATGGTGGTGGTGGCGGTGATGGTGGCGGTGTTGATGATGGCGGTAGTGATCGCGATGGCAGTGGTGATAACAATGGTGGTGGCGGTTGTGCACTTTCCCCAGCAGCAGCAGCAGTAGCGCCGCGCCAACAAGCGGCGTCGGCGGCATAGGAGGAGCCGCCCAGGCCGGCGAGGACATCTCACCCAAGATGGTGGCTTTGTTCGTGGCGACCTCCACCATCATGCTCACCATGCTCTACTTCTTCTACGACTATCTGGGTGTGCAGGCACCCATGCATGTGATCACACACAGACAAAGAGCTACCGTGTAGCCCACACGGGCTGATGGAGCAAGTGCTGTTTGGGAGCACCAATTAAGGCCGACACAGCACATGAGGGGTGGTGTTGCCCAGCCACCATCTTTTCCCCAGTATTGATGTTTACACACCACATCAGGCACTCAGTTTAAGGCTGAGTCAATCTACGGGAGGTCCAGTAACAGTTGAGATAATCGCCACTGGTGTTGGTCATGAACGGGAATCAAATTCCGGTCGCCGGGTTCATAACCCAGTGGGCTAACCACTGTCCTACATACCCATAAAAGACAAAGCCTCACCAGACTGTTGGGGCAAGTGTTGTTAGTGAGCACCTATGAAGGTCTGCACGGCATCCGAGAAGATGGGTGGCTAACACCACGTCCGGCAGCCTTTGTCTCACCAGTGGCGATGTTTACACATTGCATCAGGTACTCATTTGAGGCTGCTGAGTCGACCTAGGGGAGGCCCAGGACGAGTTTAGATAATCGTCACTGGTGCCAGCCTTGAGCGAGAAACGAACCCACCCACACTCACACCCGTGTCTGCATAACCATCCACATACTTACAGATCGCATACAACGATGCCTGCATGCTCACCTGCACATGCATCTCCAAACCTCAGTTCTATACACTCACCCACTGTGCACTCGCCCACACATACAATCTCCCATGCACATCCCCTCAGGGAACTCACCTATGGTATTTGTCACAAAGTGACGAGTTGGTGTATACACCAAGCCAACGCACCTCAGTCAATCTACGGGAGGCCCATGACTGGTTCAAATAATCGTTGTCACTTATCAGCTGTGAGCGGGAATCGAACTCTGGTCGCCAGGTTCGTAGGGCAGTGTGCTAACCACTGCAGCTACTATACAACGACCAAAGATCCCCCGTGTAGCCTTGGCAGACTGTTGCGGAAACTGATCCACACACCCCCTAACACACACACAGCCTAACACACACACCCATGCACATTAACGCACAATCAGAATCAGAATCCGTATTTATCCTGGAGGAATCCGATTAGGTATGATGCTCCTTTTCACAGATTCCCACTACCCTTGCAATGCCTGCTGGTAAATAGAGAGCACGTGACGATTCGGGAACTAAAATCGACCGGTACGCTCACACGTATGCGCGTTGAATCGTGTGGGTAATAAAGCGATGCTTGTAATTCCGCGTGTCTGTGTGTCCCCGTGGATCTTCGTGCAACCCTGTGTGTCCGGGCCCAGTCTACGTGATCATCGCTGTGTTCTGCCTCGCCTCCTCGCTGGGCCTCTACAGCTGCCTCGCTCCTCTCGTCTCCCGCTCTCCGTGCGGCAGTTACAGGTGCATGTGCCTCTACCTGTGTGTGTATCCCTACTCGTGTCGAATCCTACCTATGTGTACCCCTACCCGTGTGTACCCCTACCCCTGTGTATTCCTACCTGTGTGTGTACCCCTGCCCATGTACTCTCTTCCACCGTTCTGTATTCCCCGAGCTGCGCATTGACATAGCACTGCACGCCACACACATGGCACGCACACGCACAATGCAGACACGTAACCCCCCCCCCCCGCCCTCTCCCCTGTTCTTACCCCCCCCCCCTCATTCCAACCCCTCCCTGCTCCCCACTCTCCCCGGTGGCAGGGTTCCCCGTGCCCTTACCCCATGCATGCAGGAGCCGCCCCCGGTGCGACTGGCGGTCCTTGCGCTGTTCTGTGTGGCCACGGCCGTCGTGTGGGTCGTCTTCCGCAACAAGGACAGGTGACGCCGCCGCGGCCACCCCCACGCCACCGCTGGTGCTTTTTCTCGGCCGCTTGTGACGCCGGCCGTGGTGCAGGCCGCACCGCCCCCTCGCTCACCGTGTCCGGGAGTGTTCGTGAGAGCTCGCTGACACCCCTTGACCTGGTCAGCTGACTCGGATGTAGAGCGAGCGGCTCTCAGTCCGAAAGTTGCGAGATCATATTTCGGTTGTGAGGTTGACTCAGCCCATCATCCCTCCGGGGTCGATAACATAAGTACCATTTTGTGGGGAACTCGGTAGTGGTTGGTCCTGTGGATTAGATTCACCAATAGGAATGTGTGGACCTTTCACCACTGGCTTGGCCACCGAGGCATTGATGGGCATCAATGGGGGGCAGTAATGTAGCGGGCAGCACGCTGTGCTAGGAACCTTGCCAGTGACGATTATCTGAACCGGTCTTGGGCCTCCCCTAAGTCGGCTCGGCCTCAAATGAGTTCCTAGTGCTGTGTGTAAACTTCACCACTAAGGAGACAAAGGCGGCCGGGCGTGGTGCTGGCTACCCACCCGCTCGTGTGCCGTGCTGGCTTTCATAGATGCTCGCTAAAAGCACTTGCCCCAACAGTTTGTTAAATGCTACACGGGGGATCTGTCTTTGTTTTGTGTGTGGTGCCAGCTGGGCGTGGGTGCTCCAGGACATGCTGGGCATCGCGTTCTGCACCTACATGCTGCGGGTGCTGCGCATGCCCAGCTTCAAGGTGCCGCTGGCGCCACCACCCTGCACCCTCACCAGCTGCACCGCCAATGCCACAGTCGACCAACACCACCGCCACCACTGTCATCTCCACCGCTACCATCTCCAGCCAATTCCCTCGTGTGCCGTGCCGCCCTGCATAGGTGCTCGCTAATGGCACTTACCCCAACAGTCTGTTAATGGCTATACGGGGGATCTTTATCTTTGTGTTGTGTTGCATTGCAGGCGTGCACCCTGCTGTTGGTCATGCTGTTTGTGTACGACATCTTCTTTGTGTTCATCACGCCGTACATCATGCCGGTGAGCACATGGGCGCGTGCGTGCGTGCGTGCGTGTTTCGCATGCACGGGAAAACCCGGGGCCGGCTTATGGTGCCACCGGGATTCAATGCAGGCTCGGGCCTGATTATCTCAGCTGGTGAGGAGGCCCTACTGAGCTAGGCACTCCATTACGAGGACGGCCACAGCCCAAGACCGTCTGGCAGTGGCGGCAGTTGCAGGACACCACCAGGTGGGAATGTGCAAACGAACGTATATATGTTGAACTTCTTTCGCACCGTACGTAGCCAACCGTGATAATCAGAGGTGCGGGGGAAGGACAACAAACGAAACACAAACATCTCTTCTAAGGAAATGAGTTTTCAATCTAGAAAAATTAGTTTTCAATCTTATCAACAAATTACTTGTACGGAACCCACTCCAAAACTCAAACAGGATAAACAAACAATGGCTTAAACAGCAAAAACATGATCAATAGCTCATGTCACAGATACTCAAGTACAATAAACTGTGTACTCAACCGAGCAGAGCTTAGCTATATCATTAATAGCAATTGTGGCAGAGGTGATCCTGCTGCATGACCTTAACACAACATAGCTTAGAGAAGGTCCATGTGGAATATTAAGCTTGGTTATGAGGACGTTACCAATCTTAACCGAGACCCAGGCAGAGAGAAATACGAGTAGGCAGTTGAGAGTGCATTGAGATGACCAATCTCGCGAATATAAAAGCAGGTACAAGGACGAGTGGAATAACAGTTACAAAACACAGAGCGTCTCAATTCCAAAATAAAACCGTACAATTATATGCTATATCGGTTCAACAGTTAACAGATGAAGTGCAACCGTTGACATTCAGTTCACCCAAAAGTTGTAGGGAAGTGAGTGAGGGGTGGTAGGCAAACGCCTGGGCAAGTGGTTGAGTGAATATGGAGGTGATTGGATGATTAAGTGAGTAAGTGGGTTAGTGTGTGAGCGAGTTAGTGGGTGTGAGAGTTATTCGGGTCAGTGAGTACACGAGCGGTGAGTGTGAGCGAAGAGGTGCATGTGTGTTGGTACAATAACGAAAACCCATAGTACCTGGCTCTTTCCTGTGACCTTCCTCCAGCAAGACCTCCACTTCACCTGATAGCCTCAAAGTGCACCTAGCCTGGCATAAGCACCGTGGTGAAATCACTGCCATGGTGAATGGCTAATGTTGTTGTTGTGTGTTTTTATCAGAATGGACAAAGTATCATGGTGGAGGTTGCTTCTGGCCCATCTGATTCGTCATCAAAGGAAAAGGTAATCGCTGGTAATTATCATCCTCATCATCATGTGGTCTCAGCTGTTAGTGAGCGCAATGGGAGCGTTGCTGTTGGCATCTACGTGGGTTAGCCTCGCCTCTTCATTGAACCTCGGCAAGGCGTCACACAACACAGGAGTAAATGTTGTGTCTGGTCGCCTGTGTACCTACGTCCATGTGTATGCGCGTGGTAAATGCATGTACTGTATATGCACGTGGGTGTGTGTGCATGTATATGTTCGTGTGGGGAGCGGTATTGTCGTGGTTAGTGCTCTGTGCACTAAAACCGGCGAACCGAGTTAGATGCGTGGAAGTGGTTTTATTTACTTTCATCATTTGAGATTCCCGCTCACTAACAATAACAGTGACAGCGAATATCTCAACAGGGCTTGGGCCTCCCCTATGTTGACTTAGCCTTATAATTAACACCTGGTACAGTGCGTAAAACCACTAGGGAGACAAAGGCGGCCAGGAGTACTGCTGGCCACCACCCTCCCGTGCGCCAACATTCTGTTAAGGTTAAATGTTTGGGGGGGGGGGGGCGTGTCTTTGTGTGCGTGCAGCTGCCCATGGTGCTGAAGGTGCCACGCTTGGCACCCTCGGAGCTGTCCGTCTGCTCGCAGCCGTTCTCGCTGCTCGGCTTCGGGGACATCCTGGTGCCAGGTTCGGTGCACCACGGCGCTTGCAGTCGGGCAAGAGAAGCGGCAGCAACAAACAACGTCGCCCCCTGTCCGCAGCGTGACGCGTAGAGCGTTTGCTTGTGTTGCAGCGTGTCGTGTGTCTGTAGTGAATGCGTGTTGTGTGTGGTGAATGCGTGGTGTGTGTGGTGAATGCGTGGTGTGTATGTAGTCTGTGGTGAATGCGTGTGGTGAATACGTGGTGTGTGTGTCTTGTGTCTGTAGTGAGTGTGTGTGTGTGTGGTAAATGCGTGGTAGTGTATGTGTGGTGTGTGGAGTGTACGGTGTATGTGGTGTGGTGTGTGGGGGTGCAGTGGCGCTGTGGATGGCGCACTGCTATAAAGCTGACGACCTCAGTTCGATTCCCACTCACGATCAGTAACAGTGGCGACGAATATTTGAACCGGTTTTGGGACTCCCCTAGGTCGATTCGGCTTCAAATGAGTACCTGCTGCGGTGTGGAAACATCAGCACCGGTGAGACAAAAGCGGCCGGGCATGGTGTTGGTGACACACTCTTGTGTGTGCCACGCCAGCCTTCATATAGGTGTTCACCAACATCACTTGCCCCAAACAGCCTGTTGAGGCTACACGGGGGATCTTTGTGTGCGCCTGTGCTGCAGGTGTGCTGGTCGTGTACTGCCACCGGTTTGACGTACACACCAACTCGTCGCACATCTACTTTGTGACAAGCACCATAGGTGAGCTCCCTGAGGGGGTTTGCATGGGAGGGATTGTGTGTGTTGAGCGCAGTGGGTGAGTGCACAGCAGGGTTGGGTGAGTGCGCAGGAGGGGGTGGGCGAGTGCAGTGGGTGAGTGTATAGGAGTGAGATTTGCAGATGCATGTGCTGGTGAGCGTGCAGGCATCATTGCATGCGGTCTGTACGTATGTCGATGGGTATGCAGATATGTACGTGTTGGTATTTAACACAGTGGTTAGTGCACTGCACTATGAACCCCGCTACCCAAGTTGGATTCTCACTCACGGCCAATAACTGGCAAATATTCGAACTAATCCTGTGCCTCCGCTAGGTGGGCTCGGCCTTAAACGAGTTCCTGATCCAGTGTGTGAACATAAAAACTCGGGAGACAGATGGCCAGGCGAGGTATTGGCCACCCACACCCTCGTGTGCTGTGGTGGACATAGGTGCTCGCTAACAGCACTTGCCCCAAGTCTGTATGGCTACATGACAAATACAATGGAATGTTAACAGGTTCATGTGCAGTTGAGCATCCAGGCAGACTTGCTTGGAGTCTGCTAAGCATGTGGACAGATATGCAGGTGTGTGTGTGTGGGTACGTGCGTGAATGGCTTTGCGGGTTGGTGGGTGTGCATACCCTGGCATGAGGAGGAACCGCAGATGAGCAGGAAGGCAGCCACGCGATAAGCCGGTGCCACCAATTGCCCAAGCTCCGCAGGCCTCCATGTCATAAGGTATCAGGCAATTAATGAGCGTTTACGTATGTCGGAGGAAACCAGGGCATCCGAAGAAAACCTGTGTGCGAGGGGGAAACAATCGATTCAGTTGTCAACATTGATGCCGGTGCTTGCGGTGCACGCATCGCAATGCGCGTCTAGTCATCGCTTATTTGCGATGAGCGCTCCACTCTGCACACGCTGAAAAGCGATCGCGGTGCGTGAGCCGAACCGAGACGGCAAATTACGCACGCGACGTGAAGGGGGCGGCGAGAACGCCACAACACCAGGTCACGACCCTGCATCATAAGAATGTGTCGAATCTCGGGGGGTGGGGGGAAGGGTTGTATTGAATTGGTAAGTGCCCTGTGCCCACACGCGTCTCATACCGTGACCTCCGTGACCCACCAGCATACGGCTTGGGGCTGCTGGTGACATTCGTGGCACTGGTGCTGACACGGATGGGGCAACCGGCGCTGCTCTACCTGGTGCCGTGCATGGTGCTCACCTGCACCGCCGTGGCCGCTGGGAAGAGGCAGCTGCCGGCGTTCTGGAGGGGAAGCATCGTGCGTGTGAGTCCACGGCATCTTCATTGCCATCACCACCACGATCATTGCCATCAGTACCATCATCAGTTCATGAACCAACATTGTTAATCTTAACTTCACGAGCAAAATTATCACCATCAGCTCCTGTACTAGCATCATTAATGTTAACGTCGCCACAGTGACATTCACCATTATCGCTCGCAGGATCATCGACCATCACCGCCGGTTCACCTCCCGTGACTGCCCGAGTCTCACGGTGCCCGTGTTCGACCCCTTCCGCTCCCCTTGCCCGCAGAAAGAGTCGCTCGACCTCACCGACGGCGAGGATACGAGCCGCCTCGGTGCGGCCCGGGACGATGTGGAAGGAGCGGCTGTGCCCATCCGCAACCCGGAGGCCCCCGCGGCCTCTGCCAACCCGGAGCCGTGATGGCGGGCAGCCGGCACGCCACTCCAATGAATTCCATGGGTGCGCGTGGGGAGTGGTAGTGCAGCAATTGACGCGCTGCGAACTCTGTGAACGAGTTCGATTCCCACTTGTGGCCAACATCAACGATAAATATCTGAACCGGTTTTGGGCCTCCCCTAGGTCGACTCGACTCGGCCTTTGTTGAGTATCTGATGCAGTGTATAAACATCACCAGTTGGGGGGAAAGACAAAAGAAAACAGCTGGGCGTGGTGCTGGCCAACCACCCCCTAGTGTGTCGTTGGCCTTTCGTAGGTGCTCAACAGCACTTGCCCCAAGTCTGTTAAGGAGCCGTGAGGAATCTTCGTTGTATGTGGACGGTCGCCGTTGGGAATTTGGTGAGCGGCGCTTGCGAGGCGGAAGAGCCGCTGTAGCACCACCCGCTGTAGCACCACCCGCTGTGGAGCTTGGGAGCGGACAACCGTGGTGTGGATGAGTGGATGTCTGAGCAGTAGCATGAGCAGCAGCATTCTCTCCGTGTAAATTATCGTGTATTGTATTGCGATGGATGCGTTGTGAATAGAGTAGAGCACAGATATGAGGAAGAGTCTTGTCCGGTCGCTTCTTCTTGGTGTGAGTGTCCACACGGTTACTTCCACAGGCAAGGGATTACAACACGCCTATCGTCACGGAACAGAAGCGTAGCCCCCAGGGGGTAGGGGTGGGGGTCTGGCGTTTGTGATCGTGGCGCAAGAGAGAAGAGCACCCCATACTCATGGCATGAGACCCCCCCCCCCACGCATTTGTACGTGCCCGAGTCACGTCAACAAACATTAACGAGCGCGGCTTTCAAATGTGACGCAGTCACCCTCCCATGATCAGTCGTGTGGGGTAGAGTTAGGCATGGGGAGGGAAGGAGAGACGGTGACACACGAGACACTGGACAATAATGAAGATGGTGAGAGACAGACAACTGGTGATAAGTCGTAAGACATTGGAGACGGACAGTGGCACATGAAGACAAACGAACACGAATAGACGCGGCACAGTGAGGCAAGACCGAGTTCGTGGCGCTGTGACACAAACAGGAACACCGGCACTGAGGGAGAGGGACACAGAGAGGCGAGGAGGAACCAAGGCAGAGAGCACAACAGGCGACTCGCTGGCATAGAAGCGCAACCCTGACCGCACTGCCGTGGCACATAATTTCTTTATTCTAGAAGGCAAATGTACAAAAAAAAGCTTAAATTAAATACAATTGCAAGTTCATATTAAGCGATATTGGAAAAAGGCGAACACATCGAGAGCGACGCTTTGAAAATCGTACCCACGACGGGCGACGCCGGCTCGGCCAGCAGCGAGCGGCAGAGGCGAGCGGGAGAGGCGAGCGGGAGAGGAAGTGGAGGCCTGGGGTCCGTGGCTACTGATGGCACGTCCATGATTAAGGTTTGGGTACGGTTGGTGATTGTCGGTTATGGATAAAACTGCGGATTTGGCAAGGTTTGTGGTTTGCGGTAGGGCTACGGTAATTCTGGGCAAGGCTAGGGTAGGGTTATGGTTAAGAGTGAAAATTGGTTTATGTTTAGACAGCTTGGTCCGTTTTGTTGGCAAGGTCAGGTGGGTTCGAGCTCGGACGATGCTCCGATTGGCCAGCGTGCTTCACGTCCATGCTCCCACCAGCAGCCACCTGGGATCTCTCCACTTTCACCTCACTCGTCACTGTCGGGGGAAGTGGGGGGGTGACGCCTCCTCCTATAAACATGAAACACCGCCACCGCCCCAGTGGGACTGGCCACACGAGGAGACAGACGGGGGGGCGGGGGCAAACGCCAGGGACAGACATCCCCCCTCGCTTCGGGTCTCCGGACCACCGCTCTACCAATCCCTCTTGCAATCGCTGGGTGTGCGTTTCAGCCATGGGACTCGCATCTCAATCCAGAGGAGGGGGCGTCTCTGCCTCGTTCATTACAGAGCCGGGTCTGGGTTCAAGAGGTTGGGGTTAAGAGGCACAGGGTCAAAAGTACAGTCATATTCATGACCCGGCTCAGCCCCGTGAGGGCAAAGTTAGAGGCTCAGCCTCCTCATGAATTAGCAGCCGAGCTCGATGAATTGGTGTGTTTGCATGCGCATGAGTCAATGTGCATGCGAGTGTCAGCTGGCTGTGTACAGAAGCGTATGTGTGCCAGTAGCAGTGTTGGCAGGAGTGCCCGTGTCAGTTTGTAGCAGTGTCAACGGGAGTCCAGATGGGTGTGCGAGTGTGTGCGAGTGAACCATGAGTGTGTGCAAGTGTGAGTGAACATGTGTCCGCGTGAGAGTCGGAGTGAGTCCATACGAGTTTGAACGTGAATGAGTGCGTTCGAGTCGGCGTGCGTCCCACACACGAGCACTGTCACCAAGTGCGAACGCCAGGCTTGGCCCAACACGGACGCCGCTCAAACACGGACAGAGGGATTGGGACTTGGTCCCTCACAGACCCAGCACAGTGGCCAACGCTCCCCCCACCGGTGCCCCACACACACACACAACGACACTTGTGCACCGTATTTTAGTTGCCGGTGCGAGATAGCAATGTAGACCCCATAGATCGGAACCTCGGTGGCATTCAGAAGGTTGCGAGTTCAACTTCCAGTTGGGGGTTGACTTGGCCCATCGTCATCCCTCTGGGATCAATAAAATGAATACCATATTGTGGGGAAATTAACAGTGGCTGTCCGATGGGGGGCAGACACGCACCGCCATAGGAATGGAGAATTTCCACCACTTGGTCACGACTGCAAGCATGAGATGAGGACCAGTAACTCAATGCTCATTTGAGCAGGAAAACACATTTGACTCTCAGAATAGCAAGCACGGTCATTGCACCCCCAAAAAACAAGCCCTTACAGCAATACGACTCCACCCGTAGAAAATGACCAGAACACGACATCTCTGGACGGCCAGGGTGCAAATACTGTTAGAGCTATAGGACCCCCAACCCCACCACCCCAGCCTGCAGTGAGACTACCGCAGGGTTCGTGTCGAAGCACCTGCCCATGGTTCACGCGCTGCCAAGTGGCGTTGTCTGTGTCAAGGTGCAGGACTAAGGAGGAGAGCCACTCCCATGGCAGGTACGGATCTGAAAAAGAACGACCCAGACTGGCATGGGGTTGTGGAGAGGGTGTTAACCACAGGAAGAGGGAGGTATTCAGATAATCTGTAGAATTCTAACCCCCGGGATAAATAATTCTACGGGGGAGGGGGTCAAAATACGATGTCACAGCAGCGGCACTGGCGGAAATCTTTAACGCGGGAAACCGATTTCAACGGAGGCTGGCGAGAAACTCCACGTGCCACTTGCCAAGGCCACGTATTCTACGAAGGCGTCATCGGCGTACATTTAAAAAAAAATGGCACGAATCGCCAACCGCCTTCCCCTGCGGTCGCGCCGCCTGTGAACAAACGCCCAAGGCTCGAGGCCGAGCTCCACGGAGGGCAGCGCAGGAGGGGAGAGGGCGGCAAGCAAGAAGGTATGGAAGGAGCCTAGTGCGCGCGCGTGGGAGGAAAGTAAAGGAGATGTACTGCAGCAGCATCCCCTCGGATGAACGCGCCCCGCTCGGCTAGCGGGCTTGCCGTCAGCGCCGCGCCGCGCCGCGCCGGGACGACGCGGGGCGCAGGGCATGCAGCGTCTCGCTACTCGAGGGAGACGCCAGAGAGCCGCCCGACAGGGTCGCTCGCAACAGGGTCCCTCGTGCGCGCGGCTGCAGTGACGCAAATCTTAAGAGTTTAGGTCCTGCACCTTGGCAGTGTTACGCTGCTCGAATAATAACGATAAAAATATATATAACAACGGAAAATAAACAAGTGTGATTAACGCTAACGGCTTTAAAATAACGCAACGCGTTAATATTCGTTTGGCGTAACACCAACAAGGAAAACCAAATCATCGCTACTTATCATCACTTTTGATTAAAATAAACAAGTCACTTTAGTGCGAAATTAACTCATCGTTGGACCGTCCGCGTCTTGGTGGCATCACCAGCATCATCAGCGGTGGAGAGCGGCGCGCAGCGAGAGGAGCGCGTTCACCGCCGTCCCTGGGGAGCCGCCCAACCAGGGACCGCCGTCAGGCCGACTGGACGACGGCCTCACGGTCGGATGCCGCCTCTCGATTGGCTGGTTTTGACGGTCACGGCCGCCTACTGCTATTGGCCGATTGACTGGCGTCGTTGGTCACGCGGTCGAGTGCTGTCGGCTTGATTGGCTGCTGTCCACCGGAGTGAGGCTGGCTGCCGCGGTCCGATCGGCTTGGTCCTCGGTTGCTGCCGGTTACCCCAGGAAAGGCGGGCGCGGGCGTGGATTTGCCCATGGCCCGCCGTGGCGGTGGTTACTGCGCCTTGGCGGTGGCGCGCTTGTCTCCGCCGCACACGCCCGCGTGCCCGTTCCTCATGGCGCCGTTGGAGCCCATTGCGCAATCAGTGCTAGACTCCTCCTCCGAGCCGTCGCTCTCGTCCACGTCGCTCCGCTCGTCCTTGTCGAGCTGTGACAGCGAGGGGGGGAACCTCTCCAGTTCACGCCAATGCTCGCACACTCCTCCACTTGCCCATCCATTCACTCGTACACCGACCCACTCAATCCACTCACTTTCCTCTCACCTGTCCACTTGCTCACCCGCATGCACTCACCCATTCATTCATCCACTCATGAACTCTATCATCCACTACTCGCTTTCCTCCCTGATCCCCCGCCCACCAAACCACGCGCTCACTCATTCACCCATCCATTCACTCACCCACCAATCCACTCATGCATCCACTTACCCACCCACCCATTCACACTCACCTGCTCTCTGACCTGCCCACTTTTCCACCTGTTCAGTCACCTGCTCAGTCACTCACCCACCCACCCATTAAGCCATTATCTCTGTCGCCCATTCATGTACTCAATAACCCCCCCGCCCTTCCCCGGCCAACGGCGGGGTGGGGGGACCAACCTGTCCGACGAAGATGAACCGGTAGAGCATGCGCACGATGAGGTAGGCCCAGAAGATGTGCAGCAGCTGCAGCACCATGAGCATGGCGTTGAAGAAGTAGTAGCCGAAGAACGCGGGGTAGAACTCGAGGGACGTGACCGCTGTGCAGTGGATGATCCTGCACCAGGGGTGACACCGCAGACATCACCGCCACGAACGACAACACAAACTAAACGAGACTTTTCATTTTACCAAGTAAGGCCCACTGGCCGTGAATGCTAGCGCAACGAGGCAGCTGTTGACGTGGAACTTTATAGCAGCCAAATACTCAAAACACATGACCACGGGGAGAGAGACACGCAAACCCCCAAATATACAGGCGTCAGTGTCGGGATCAAACCCACAACCTGCATACGAGGCGAGGTAGTTAACATCTCGCCACCGCGGTGCCCGTGTAGACAAAGATCCCCCATGTAGCCTTTAATAGACTGTTGATACAAGTGCTGTTAGCGCCTATGAAGACTGGCATGGCACACGAGGGGAAGGGGTGGCCAGCGCCAAAAGCAACTGGGACACATCGACACAAACGCGTAACAACGCTCGGAGTAACGGCAGCTAAACGGCTCCCAATACGAGGCCTCGGGATGAGCGAGCCCTTTTCTGGTGAGCGATTGCTAGGGAGGGTCATGGCAAAAGGGGTAGGGGGGGTGGAGTGGAGAAGGAGACAAAGTTGGGGCCTGAAGAGAGGAGCTGAACATGATTGGCTGGGAATTTAAGTGGCCATCCAGTGGGCAGGAGCAAGGCTGCGTGAGTGAGTGCAGATGTGAGCGAGCATGTGGGTGAATGGTGAGCATGTGGGTGAATGGTGAGCATGTGGGTGAATGGTGAGCATGTGGGTGAATGGTGAGCACGTGGGTGAATGGTGAGCACGTGGGTGTGAGAGAGTATTTGCGAGTGCGTACGTGAACGCGTGTGAATGAGCGTGCGTGTGACTTGCAATGAAAGGCTGTGTGAGCATGCCAGTAAATAATCATGACGCTTTGGGAGCCTGTGTGTGGACATGCAAGTGCATCGATAAGCTTACGACCACACAAAGCAAGTGAGCCCGTGTGGAGGGTGTGCGTGAGCGAGCGCAATGCCCGCACCAGAAGGGGAAGATGACGAGGCGCGTGACGAGGAAGATGACGGTGAAGACGACGAAGAGGGAGTCGCACGTGCGCTGCCACCTGGCGTAGTTGAACATCTTGGCCGACTGCGGAACACACGGCAGGGGGGCATCACGCACGGCAGGGGGGGGGGGGGGGGCATCGCTCACAGCAGGGGCATCGCTCACTCCCTCAATTCCCACCTCCGCCTGAAATCATTCATCGCGTTGACCGAGTCCGCTCACGCACGCATACACACGTAAACACTCGCATGCACGGAAGCGTCACCTCTAGGAAGTAGTCGGAGGAGTCGTGCACGGCCATGACGAGGGTGCCCGCCCGGATGTAATTGGCGAAGTACGAGAAGCTGATGAGCACGATGGTGGCGACGTGGTGAATTATCTGCTCCTTAAAATCCTGCACGGACACGCGGGGGGACAGGCAAGGGGACACGTGAGGACATGCGGGGGGACGCGCAGACGTGTGGATACAAACAGTATACACAAACTCACATGGACACATTCACAAGGAGACGTCACTTGAGAATTCCCTCCCATCATCATCTTTCTTCCAAAGCTCATATAAGAACCTCGCTGTTTGTCGCTCGACTTTTTTGTCTAACTTCACATCAGACGCTTCCCACGCTGTGACCACGTGTCCTGTCCTCACGTCCCGTGCGTGAGCGTCCCGTGTACTCGCATCCCCACTCACTTTCCGTCGGACGTCGAACGCGACGCTGAAGAGCAGCGACAAGTAGAAGCCGAGCTCGATGGTGTAGTACCAGTACTGCGAGGGCAGCAGGGCCTGCGACGCACGCACAAAGACGAAGATCCACCGTAAAGCCTTTAACAGACTGTTGGGGCAAGTGCTGTTGGCGAGCACCTATCAAGGTCAGTACAGCACACGGGGGCGTGAGTGGACAATGCCACTGACCGCCTTTGTCTCACCACTGTTATCGGTTGTGAGCAGGAATCAAACGCGGGTCGCCACGTCCGTAATGCAGTGCACTAACCACTGCACTACCACTCCCCGCAAAAATAAAAAAAAAGATCCCCTACAGAGTCTAAAGAGACTATTGGGGCAAGTGCTGAAAGTGAACACCTTATGAAGGCCAACACAGCACACCTGGCCGCCTTTGTCTCCCTCGAGGCAATGATTACACGCTGCACCAGTTACTCATTTGAGGCCGAGTCGACCTTTGGGAGGCCCAGGACCACTCCCAACACGACATGTGAACACTCGGTGATCCACAAGTTGTGCTCCGCGCCGCGTTACACTGCCGTGTGTGTGCCGGGAGCTGTCTGCTGAATTCCTGCTTGTTGTATCCTGTACTGTGTTGCAACGTGAGCCATCATATGGCATGGTGTGTTTGGTGTGGTAGACCTGTGTGCGTTACCTGCTTTGGGTATCCGACCCAGCATTCCCTTTGTTCCCAAAACCAAGGTTTCTACAAAAACAAAAACATCAGAAATTGCGCGTGAGAAAATCAAAGTAAGAAAGCGCTCAAGTTTCAAGTTTGTTTGTTTATCCAGGGCAGAACTCGATAGACCAGGATGAGAGTGAACCGGGTCACCAGGTTCACTCGGCGTGAACAGTCAAGCAAACCGACTGCGTCGCGAGTGAAGGGAGCTGGGTGCGCGCGTCGTACGTACGTCGACGATGACGGCCATGCCCATGCAGAACGCCACGATGTAAAACACAAACCTCCAGCTGCGAGCGAGACGGGAAGACATGGGGGGGTACGGGGAAGACATGGGGGGGTACGAGGAAAGGGGAAGACGTGGGGGGGTACGAGGAGGGGAAAGGAAAAAACATGGGGGGGTACGGGGAGAGGGGAAGACATGGACGGTACGGGGAGAGGGAGGAGGAGAGAGAGACAGGGGGACGGCGAGGCGAGGTGTCGCCAGGGAGGAGACGCCCGGAGGACGCAGCAGGAAGGGGAAGTGGAAGAGATGAGCGAGAGGAGGGGTGGGAGGTAGAACGAATCAA
Organism: Lethenteron reissneri; assembly: GCF_015708825.2. Taxonomy (NCBI): domain Eukaryota; kingdom Metazoa; phylum Chordata; class Hyperoartia; order Petromyzontiformes; family Petromyzontidae; genus Lethenteron; species Lethenteron reissneri. The sequence goes on along the minus strand of NC_083796.1, from coordinate 1,337,145 downwards.
TTTCTCTTCCTGGTCGCTCACGTTATCCACTGTCCAACGCTCGCTCTCACGTGCAGTCCGACAAACATAGGCCGCAACGCTACTCATTTGTGCCGCCCCGCCGTGCCGCCCTTTCTCAATCGTCAACCGGTTTCTCGGCGCCGTGTCCCAACTGCTCGCTGTATGCCGTTTCGCTTTCACCATTCCGAGTACTGCCACGTGCATTGCCCGTCTCGTCCGTGCGAGATTATTCAGATTTTGTTGTTCGAGCAATGACGTTAAATTTAAAAAGGGGGGAGTAAAATTCTGCACCGATCTGAATGAATATCGCCATTTAGACAGAAGCAAATTTCTATCTCGTCATTCTAAACAACGAATCGTTGCGCGTGCACTCAACGCACGTGCGTCACGAGCACCGCTATCGACCGACGAATCATTACTTCCTCAGCACAACCGACCGGACAGCCGTCGCGGGCGACAGAGGGGCCCCCCCTCACCGCCCCCACCCCCCCGTTTCCCCGCACCTCGCCTCGCAGAACTTCTTCATGATGCCGGCGCGGTCCTGGTTTCGCCGGCGCCGGAACCAGCGCTCCACCTGGCGCTGCGTCCAGTCGGACTGCTTCACCAGCCGCTCCAGCTCGGCCTGCGGTGAGACGCCACAGCCGGGGGACACCGCAGCGGTGGCGGCGGAGGGTAAACGATGGCGACGAGTTTCTAGCTGACGGCACGACGGCCCCAGCGTGCACGGGTCGCATCGCGATGAGGAGCCGTAACCCCGGCTCGCCAGGAAATGGCGGTACGGCAAACGTAGGCTCCCATCTGTTCCATCTGTACAGGATGGAGTGGGGTGCGCCCCCCTCACACGTGCATGTGGGTTTTGTCGGGTGCTCCGGTTTTCCTCCCGCACGTAGCAAGCGCTCATTAAATGGCTGGAAACATCTTAATATATAGGAGACCGCCGAGCTTGGGCAATTGTAGGCACCGGCTCTTCACCGCACGGCTGCTTGCTGCCGATCTCGCTCATCTGTGGGTCCTCCTGAGTCGTCCTCTCTCTCTTTCCTCCCCCCCACTTAAATTTGAGACTTTCTTTATTTATGTAGAATTGCAAATAAGTTATACTTTTTATGTATATCTCATAAGTAACAGTTAAACCCGTATAATGAAAATGGCATCAATCTCTGGCCGAGCAGACCTTAGAGAGGATGGCGGGCCGGGCGGGACGCTACCTGTGTGGGCCGCTTGGTGCGGGAGCGGTAGACTTTCTCCAGCACGGCGTTGGGCGGCACCTCCCTCCGCACCGTCTCCACCACGCCCATGCGTCGTGCCAGCGGCGTGGCCACCCACCTGCTCACACACGGTTCCATGCGCACACGGTTACCTGGCGACCCGACACGCAGTTAGACACGCAGTTAGACACGGTTACACACACCTATAAGAAAACACACATGGTTACACGCAGGTTCAGCCCGATGTCTTCCCAGCGCTGACGTCTGGATAGATTCTTCATCTCATGGCATGATGGATGAGAATCCGGTAAGGGACCAACATTGAAACGGACTCGCAGGGAACCGATTCAGAATCTCCCCGTGTGTGTGCGTGTGTGTGCAGTGCGGGTTCAGCTAGTCACTTCCACTTGGAGAGAGAATGCAGAGGACTCTCTCTCACGCGAGGTTTTAGTTTTACCAAAACACGACAGGATTCTGTGGCACACATGAATGGTTCTTTTGTAGGCTGTGCGGTGCAACAAGCTGGGCAAGCCGGGCCAGCGAGTGAGCCTCCTGCACTCTGTGGAATAAATTCCATTTCCCACCCCGAACCCCCTAAACGGTATTGCGGCCTCTGGCTAGAGTTGTGGCAGGGCCGGATGGTGTCTCCCGGATGTCCTGCGGAGGAATTAACTTCAAATGACAACTCTTCTTGTTCTCACGCCCCGTGCAGAGCTGATCAGCAGTGTTTCCGGGCTTGTGTTGCGGCTGGTGAGTGAGCCAGTCGGTGAGCTGCAGGAGTCGCCCGGTGAATTTATCACGGAAATAAATAAGTCTCGCATACACCCAGCCACTTGTAGACTCACAGGGAGATTAATGTGGTGATTTCTGAAATACTTCCGGTGAGTGATCGAAGCAGGCAGCAGCATTACTATTTGTTCCATGTGTCGAGCTATAGATGGACTTAGAGACCCAAGACTCACATGGGGACCCACAGACTCATGATGGAAGTGTGCAGTGACGCTACTATGTAGGCCGTGATTTGAGCTATAGACTGACTCAGAGACCCACAGAATCATATGATGGAAGTGGCGTGCAGTGGCGCGACGATATGGGTCGCGGTGTGGGGCTCGCCAAAATTGTCATCGGTGCAGACGTCCGCGTCTGCCGCGCGATGTCGTGACGCGGCACGGACCACCGCGTGCAGTTCAATTGCGACCGCGGAGTTCTGCGTTGAGGTCAGCGATTAAGCACTCGGTTAGGGACGTTTTCACCATCGCAGGTCGCTCTGCATCGAGTCTCAAGGCTGAATGCCGGTACCTTGGAAGCCGGCGCTCGATTCCCAAAGCCGGCCACGGAGCTTTAACCCAAACTCTGGGAGGTTCTGAAGGCTCTCTTCACTGCGATGCCAGAGGCGCCGTGATGAAAGGAGAACTGCCTCGTCAGCAGCAGCAGAGCGACTGGACTGGGAGCGTGTCAATGTGCAGCGGCGTTTCTAATCTTCCCCTGCCATTGTGTTCTCAAAAACCCAACATGAAGCAGAAACGGCGCGGATGGTGGGCACGGGTCAGAGCTTCACCCGCCGAATTGATAACCTCATGTTAAAATCCAAGTTTTATCTACCCTCGATTAAAATTGGGTACTCAAGCGTAGTGATCTGGCGGGTTCAACAGTTAAACCGTCAAATTATTCCAACTCCGGGACTTTACAAACTTCTGCGCTATTAACTCAAGCCGAACGCTCTTTGCAGGATGTATCAGAGCTGTGACCCGAATGTGGATAAAGCAGGGGAGGGGGGGGGGGGCCCTTCTCTTCTAACGTGAATTCAGAAATAGTTCTGCAACGTCATCTTCTCTTTAACGCAGGGTCGTGCCGGTGACGAGGCTGAACGGAAACGCTCTCCGGCAGCGATGGCGCAATCGGAGAACCAAATCTCCGACGAGAAGCGGGGATAGGACAATGGCCGCCACCCCACGGGGCACACGCCGGCACATTCTCGTCAGTCAACGCCAAACCGCCGTCACCGACACAAACAGGGCACCGCCCCGGGAGGCGAGTCGGTCTCCATGGTGTCCCCACACGGAACGGCGGTGCACACACCCCACCCTCCCACCCGCCCACCTGCCCACCAGCCCCCAGGGTTTGTTTACACAGCGGGACACAACGCGATCAATCCCCAGCTCAAAGGTCCCACGATCAGACTTTGCACAGAGCGGGCGTCGCCGCGACAGGGACTCTGCCGCTAGCGCACGGCGATGGCACGTGTGCTCCGTCGGTCTCTCGGCGAGGATGCGCGAGCTCGCACACTAGCACAAAGATAAAGAGCCCCTGTATAGCCTCAGACATTTGGGGCAAGGGCTGTTAGCGCATCTGTGAAGGTCGGAAAGGCACACGAAGGGGGTGGGAGGCCAGAACCGCGCCCGGACACATTTGTCTCCCGCATGACGATGTTTACACATCGCACCAGGTGCTCATTTGACGCCGACTCGACCTGGGGGAGGCCCAGGACTGGTTCAGATAATCGTCACTGGTGTTGGTGGCCATGAGTGGGAATCCAACTCAGGTCGCTGGGTTAGTAGCATGCCGTGGTAGCCGCTGCACTTCCGCTCCCATCTCACACAAAAAGACAAAGAGCCCCCGTATAGCCTTATACAAACTGTTGGGGCAAGTGCTCTTAGCGAGGACCTATGAAGGCCAGAATGGTACGCGAGGGGTGGGTGGCCAGCACCACGCTCGACTGCCTTTGTCTCCCCAGTGGAGATGTTTACACACCGCACCAGGTACTCATTTGAGACTGAGCCGACCTAGGGAAAGGCCCAGGACCGGTTCAGATAATCGTCACCGGTGTTGGCCGTGAGCAGGAATCGAATTCGGGTGGCTGGGTTTGTAGCTCAGCGCGCTAACCGCTACACCACCGCTCCCCCACATCTCGCACACATGCACTCACCCACTCACACTCGCCATGACCTGTGACCGCTGCTGCTGCTGCTCCCTCAATAAAATACCCAGCCTAGCAACCGTTATCAAATATCAAATATGCCCCTGTAGAGTACACATGGAGCCAGGAGAGAGGTCACCGCCAACGGGGCTGGGAGGTCACCAGGCAAAGCTGCGCCGTCACAGACGAGCACAATGATCGCACAACCACCGACAATTCCTTTGAATTAATATATCATGTAATATTTACAAGAATATGATCTGTGACACACTCGCTTTTTGCTCTAATTTATTTTTAGTCATTTATTGCTTAGATAATTTTTTGTTCCTAAAACAATGTAGTCACACTTTCTATTTTTTTTTGGTTACGTTTAAGACCAGTTTCCCTATGACTGTAACCTGTAAAGAGTACCGGTACACGCTGTTTGTATCGCGACCTACGTAACCACGATATTAACCAAGATCTGTTCTTTATAACTTCCATACACGTCACAGGACGCCCATGAAATAAAACCCAACAGCTAAAAATCCATCTCTAGTTGGCCGTTTTGCTTTATCGCTGTACCTTGTTTTTAGGCAATCACGTTTGTCGTTTTGGTAACCCGGATCAGTCGCTCTCACAAATGAGACAACATCCTGGTCTCACCTGGTCAAACAAACTAATATTGAGCTTGTAATTCAACTCGTTTTGAGTAGGCTCCCCATGCTGCACTTGGATGTTTTACGCGAGGCAGGAAACCAGAGCAGCTGGAGAAGCCCCACCACACACGGTGAGACGACGCTTAAACATATCTACACAGACAGCTTCACCAGCCCACTTGGTATGCGGTCATCTCGCCGCTACCCAGATCCCGTGGACTTGGACATTTTTCAAATCTCAACCTGTTGCCTCCCAAGGATTTGTTTTCACGGTAAGTGTGTGCAAACACACCTTGATAGAGGTCTCTGACTCACCAGGCAGTGAAGGGACTGGTTAGCAAACAGTACCCAAGCACAGCCCAGCACCCAGATAAACGCCATTTGCAGGGTGCCCAGGTGACTTGGGTCAGCGAGACTGGCACAGTGAGTGGCTCTGACCCACATGGTGACAAATCAGATGACCTACCTACCGTGTGGCTACTGTGTGCTTGACATTAACATCAAAATCAAATTATTTGGTGTTGGCACCGTTATTATAGCACAATGCTCCCACGAAGGAAGGTGCGATGTTTGGTGGTCTGCAGTCGTTTTTCAGCAGGGGTCGACGTTGTGGTGTGTAATCGTAATTGAGTATGTAGAGAGTTCATTCTGATTTGAACCATGACGACGGCACACAACGCCCTATACTCTTTTAAAAGGCCCATTGCGAAGCGGATTGAGCGTAGCGGCATCTTACGGTTGATACGCCTGCAGTATTAAACAGGGCTGCCTGCCAGGGTCCAACCACGAACCTCTGCCCCAAGCGGAGCGTGCGCTACCACTGGGCTGCGGCTCTGTGCGGCCTGCTGACCCGCGGGGCGCGGGCATCCCGCGGTTTCGGCTGACCTCTCGAAGAGCAGTCGCACGCCGATGAAGAGCAGGGCGACGGGGAGCGTGAGCCACAGGTCGGAGGGGCGCGGCTGCACGGTGCCCGGAGAGTCCTCCAGGTCAGCCCACGTCAGGTTTGGTGGCAGCCACAGCCGCTGGTACCAGAACACGTCCAGGAGCAGCTGTGCCATGGCTATGCTGCGGGCACAGGTCACGCGGCGCGGGTAGCGTCAAGTGCCCGCCGGCTCGGAACCCGGTAACACGTGCGCGTGTCTGTGTAGGGCAGAGGGTGCGAGTGTGTGTGCGAGTGTGTGTGCGAGTGTGTGTGCGAGTGTGTGTGCGAGTGTGTGTGCGAGTGTGTGTGCGAGTGTGTGTGCGAGTGTGTGTGCGAGTGTGTGTGCGAGTGTGTGTGCGAGTGTGTGCGAGTGTGTGTGCGAGTGTGTGTGCGAGTGTGTGTGCGAGTGTGTGTGCGAGTGTGTGTGCGAGTGTGTGTGCGAGTGTGTGTGCGAGTGTGTGTGCGAGTGTGGTGCGAGTGTGTGTGCGAGTGTGTGTGCGAGTGTGTGTGCGAGTGTGTGTGCGAGTGTGTGTGCGAGTGTGTGTGCGAGTGTGTGTGCGAGTGTGTGTGCGAGTGTGTGTGCGAGTGGGGAGCAGTGGCACTACGAACCCGGTGACCAGGGTTCAATTCCTGCTCCCGGTGGACACCAGTAACAATTATCTGAACCGGTCCTGGGCTTCCCCTAAGTCGACTCAGCCTCAAATGAGTACCTGGTGTGGTGTGCAAACATCGCTACTTAGGAAAGGCGACCAGGCGTGGTGTTGGCCACTCACCCCCTCGAGTGCCGTTCCGGCACCTCATAGGTGCTCACGAACAGCACTTGCTCCAACAGTCTGCTGCAAGCTACACTGGGGTAAATGTTGTGAATTTTCTCTCCAACACACCGGTGTGCTGTACTAATAAGGAATTCGCACGTTCTGCTTACGTGACAAACCCTTCTAATTGGCTGTGTCGGATGGTGGCGGGATTAACGACACATTTATATTTCCACAATCTAACCAAAAAAACCTATATTATGGATATTGGTCGCGAAAGCCGACGTGTTAAACTTAGTCTTTGTGTGGAGGGAAATAATTGCGTGTTAGATTTTGAGCACATGTAGGGTGTTCGTACACGTGTTTTTCAGTGTGTGTGTAGAGAGAGCAACGTGTGTGTGTAGGTGTGTGTGTAGGTATATACGTGTGTGCGCGAGTGTTTACGTTGTTGTTTATGTGTAGATTGGTGGAGCAGTGGTTAGCGCACCGCACTACAAACCTGGCAACCCGAGTTCGATTCCCGCTTGTGGCCAACACCAGTGACAATTTCCTGAGCCAGCCTCTGGCCTCCCCTAGGTCGACTCAGCCTCAAATGAGTGCTAGGTGCGGTGTGTAAACATCAGCACTTGGGAGACAAAAGCGCCTGGCCATGGTATTGGCCACTCACCGAGTGTGCAATTCTGCCAAGAAATAGGTGCTCGCTAACAGTACTTTCCCTAACAGTCTATAATAGGCTATTCGGTGAATATTTGTGGTTTATTTGAGCGTAGAGTATAGGGCGTGTGTTTTAGTGGATGTGTAAGATGTTATTATGAGAGTATGAGTGGTGTGTAGGTACCTGTGTAAGAGTTGCATGTGTATGGGTTTCTAGACTCTGCGTGCAGGTGCATGAATAATCAAGTCACTGTCATTACTAGTTGTGTGTGTTTACCTAACAATGTGTGTGGGTGGCTGTGTAATGGCATGCGTGTGCGTGCGAGTGCATATTAAGCACATGCATCATCATCACCATCATCGTCGTGCCGTGAGACCGTGGCTCAAACGCGTTCCTCCGTCCGTGCGTGCGGAGCGGTGGAATGGATGAGGATTACAAACTACAAAGAGAGTTAATTACGTAGCGTCTCATACCCGTCCCAAATGCACCCAAACGTCCACCAACGAGTGCCACGCTCCGGCGGTTTCCACTCATGACCTGCTCTCTGTACACACCTCACCACAGAAGCACCACGCCGACGTACCACCGCTATGGACCAGCGGGGTCAGGTCACGGCAAGGGTGGCGCGCGAGAGGATCGGATCCCCTCGTGGCTGTGGCAACTGAGCAGCCGGGAACTTGGCGGCTGTTCTGCTGCCGCTCTTAGCTCAATGGAGATGATGACTGACAGTGCGGGGATGAACCAGTGGCGCCTGAAGCCAGACCCCCTTCCCTCATATCCCCCCCACCTCCATCCCTCTCTCAGCATCACCACGTGCACCCAGGCCCACACGAAGAAAACCAGAGAGGACCCAAAAATCAAGAAACGCTAACACTAACAGTGGATTTAAATACGACTCAAAGGGACCCCCCTTGGCACCCCAACTCACAGCAAGTCCATCAAGGGATATTTACAAACCCCTCCAATGCCCAAAGGAAACTATGAAGCCATAAGAACTCAGACTACTGGAAAGGTCTACAAACTCAAGATAACTCAGAGCCACCAAAACACCTTTAAGAGACTCCAAATAACTCCTAGAGACGACAGACACCCCATATAGACCCAGAATAACCCATAGATAACCATAAACAGCGTATAGATACGCCATATAGACAACACATAACCCATAAAGACCAAAGGTAGACCACAAAGATCTCCAACAAACCCCAATAATCCATTAGTCTTACAGCTGACAAGTAACCAAAGGAAACTTAAGAACCCTAAAATCCCAGATAACCCAATGGAACCTCTAAAGTTTCACGAGACTCGTAGAGACCCCAATGGACACTGAGGAACTCATAGACACCCTCGGGGACAATCAGAGATGCCATGGGACCCTCAGGTGCCCCACAGAGACCCCCCCCCAAGGAAACCCTCCGCCACCACCACCACCAAGTTCCACAGCCACGCACCTGCGAGCGCTGATCCCTCTGCCTCGCCGCTCTCTCCCCGTCCCTCCTCGCCGGAGTAATCAAGGCAAGGTGGGTAGGTGGGGAGGTAGGTAGGGAGGTAGGTGGGGGTTCTCCACGGGCCTGAGCACGCGTGCTCGACAAAGCTCAAGAAGAGCGTGGATTCGGAGGTAACTTTGGCGAACTCGGGCGTCCTGCGATCCCAGCAGCGTCGGGGGGTGAACGCCTCGTCCCGAGGGTGGGCCCAGCCGGGGTGTGGAGGACGAGGGGCGGGGCACGGCCCAGGTGAAGGGGACGAGGGGCGGGGCCCTGCCCAGGTGAAGGGGACGAGGGGCGGGGCCCTGCCCAGGTGGGGAGGAAGAGCGCGGAGTGGTGGGGGGAGGGGTGGTGGTTGGGGCCCAGCCAAGGTGAGGGGTGGGGCCTACGTTGGGGGTGGGGCCTACGTTGGGGGTGGGACCTACGTTGGGGGAGGGGCGGGGCCTAAGCCCCAGGTGAATCTGGGCACGAGCCCCCCGGCTCGCCCCCCCCTCCACACGGCCTCCACCGCCCCTCGCTCTAAATTCCCCACTGCGCTCGCGCGCGCGCGCGCGGGGTGGAGGGGGGGGCCGCGAGCACAGAGCGCGCGCCCTCGGCCAATCAGGCGGGCGGGCCCGGCCACCTCGCGCGCGCCCTCGGCCAATCAGGAGGCGCCGGGCCCCGCGCCGCGCGCATCCGCGCTGGGGAATCCGCTGGGGCCTGCAGCCCCGCACTGTACCCGCCTCACTTGTTCCCCGACTCGCCTCGAAGCGGCGGAAACTTTTCAAACCCCCCCCCCCCCCCCCCCCAATAAATATCTCTCGGCCCAAAGGCCTCTCCGAAGCGAGCGGCCCTCACCTCGCGACGGCGGCGGCGACGGCGGCGGCCGGGGAATGTCGCTCGGGGAGAAGGAAGAAGCTGTCGAGGGCGGGACGCGACGAGCGAGCGTCTTGCCTCGCGGAACAAAAAGAAACTTCGGGTGGCCGCGCGGGGCCTCCTCGCTCCTCCTTTACCTGTTGCGTTCGGCGAGGCGCCCCGCCCTGCCGACGTCACCGCGCACGATGGCCTTCGTCACTGCGTCGCGCGTGCCGACGTCATCACGCACAACTAGTGCGGGGGGGGGGAGCCGCGGGTTATTGAACGCCGCGGCAGGCAGGGAGTGACCCCCCAACACCCCACCCCCCCCTTGCGGGGTGACGTCACCGACGGGGCGCGGTGACGCAATCGCGCAATGCTGATCACGATGACGCAATCGCGTTGAGCGGAGGTGTGTGACGCAATTGCGTTTGGCGGGAAGGGGTACACGATGACGTCAACGTACCGATGACGTCATCGCGGGAGTCCGGGCCAACCCGAGCAGTATTTACTGAGCCAAGAATATACTCTTAGTTATTTCGGTAAAGTCACGTAGGTAAAAAATTAAATTAAAATTAATGAAAATAAAACAATAAAAAAAAATCACGACGTTTCGGAGGCAACACAAGTCTCCGTCATCAGGTGGGACCGTCACAGCCAGATTTGCTGCATCACTTCATGCAGCAAATCTTAATTTCATTGTTTACCTACATGACTTTACCGAAAGAACTAAGAGTGTGAGTCCTTGCAGTCACGAAAGCTTCAAATCTAGAATGAGCCAAGAATGTCTGTGTCCCGCGCGTGACGTCACTCCACGTCGAACAGCCCCCCTCATTAATAATCAATACAAGGTGACGTCACTAAACATCGAACAGCCCCCCTCATTAATAATCATGAGCAGGTGACGTCACTAAACATCGAACAGCCCCCCTCATTAATAATCATGAGCAGGTGACGTCACTAAACATCGAACAGCCCTCCTCATTAATAATCATGAGCAGGTGACGTCACTCAACATCGAACAGCCCCCCTCATTAATAATCATGAGCAGGTGACGTCACTCAACATCGACGTCACTAAACATCGAACAGCCCTCCTCATTAATAATCATGAGCAGGTGACGTCACTCAACATCGAACAGCCCCCCTCATTAATAATCATGAGCAGGTGACGTCACTCAACATCGAACAGCCCCCCTCATTAATAATCATGAGCAGGTGACGTCACTAAACATCGATCAGCCCCCCTCATTAATAATCATGAGCAGGTGACGTCACTAAACATCGAACAGCCCCCCTCATTAATAATCATTAGCGGGTGACGTCACTAAACATCGAACAGCCCCCCTCATTAATAATCATTAGCGGGTGACGTCACTCCACATGGGGGGGGGGGCGAGGCGCCTCCCCCCCCCCCTCGGCGTCAACTCACAGCCCCCACTACAAAGGCAGAACCCTCACGTCATCACGTGGTCTCCGTGACGCTGCTGTTGAGACATCAAAGTAAAAAGGACGTCATGATGAACAAGGGATTATAACCTTAAAATGAAATAAGTCTGTGTCACCGCGCCCTTACTAAGTGCACACGAATTAATGCAAAATCACGTTACGGTCTGCCTTTCGCTTGCAAGTTTCAGATTTAATGAAACACACCCGTCCCTGGACGGGCAAAAGGCTAGTTTAATTATATTTACTTTCACTGTTTATGTAACAGTACATACTGTGTTTATTGAAGGGGTTGTCTGTGGCCCAATAATAAAGGTTGTGTTTAAATTTACGCGATCTAACCCAAAAAAAACTGCACTATGGATAACATTGGTCGCGAAAGCCTTCGTGTTAAACTGTTGCCCAATAGCTCATCGTGGGACATATTTGAAAAAACTGGTGGCGAGGTGTTGGGTCATCGACGGCGTTGGCCGTGATGCTCTGTGGATCTTGGGTAAATTGTCGTCACGCTGCAGTGTTGACTCACAACCCTCACGCCACTCATCAACAAGCCACTGTCCGTTTGCCGAAGGGTTTAATTGAAGGTTTTGTTAATTGCGTGGTCCTTGAAAGCTCTAAAAAAACGGCGAACATCAGTCGAGTGATGACAGCAGTCACTGGGCACTCCCATTACCACGCACCTCCGATTAGCACGGCTGTCTACGTACGGTGCAAAAGAAGTTCAACATAAATACGAAGCATCGTCCTTGTTGTCTGAAATCTACTTTGGCCGATAACGGGCCCCATTGGGACACAAAAACACACCTCTCAGCCTCCCGTGGCCACTAGGGCTTAATCGCACTGAATATTATCCGGGTCACCAGTAAACCGGAGGTGTACATACGTGACAAGTTGCGACTGTGGTCATCCAGAACAGACCATACAATATATAATGACGCAATGCCAGATCCACAAATATAAAGGAGACATCGCAGCGTTACACTCCCGTGCTCCTGACGCGGATATCTGGTTTGGCCACCTGAGTTTGAAATTGTAGTTGTTTCTCTGCATCTACATCAGACATACGAAAGAAGAAGACTGGTTGCCCCAACCACAGCGAAAGCGACACTGAATGTTGTGGTGCCAGGTTCTGAATTATGTTTGCGGTTTCATGGTGCCAAAATCAGTCTTGCGATTTATCCGAGGTGGATACAACTTTAGCAGTACCCATAACATTACGTGACTGATGTTATCATGCGATAACATTTTAAACTTTGCGAAATAATTTTTAAAAAATCACTTTTATTGGCCATGTAAAGCAATTGACCCCTTAGCCTTATAGCATGGCCCTTAGCCTTATAGCATGGCCCTTGCTGGGTCAGTGCGGGGGCGCGGAGCACCACGTGTACGCGAACGCGAGCGACGAGAGGGCCAGGAAGAGGGAGAAGGCCGGGCCCAGCCCGAGCGAGTCCAGCAGCAGGCCCGACACCGTGCCCAGCGACAGCTTCCCCAGGAGCTCCAGCAGCGCCAGGAAGCTGTAGTGCGTCGCCTGCGTCAGGGAGAGGCGGTGCGGGTAATGAGGGGGGTGGGATGGACATACAGAAGGCAGTGCTGTCCACTCCACGTTGTGTGTCGATACAGCCCCCCCACCCCCCTCTTTGACGCTGCTGGGGTCCCATACCCCCTTCACCAACCCGCACTGACCAGCATGGTGTAGCACAGTTAAACAAACTCACGTGACCGGTACTGCGTGGGGAGGCCCTCATCCACCAGTCTATTGGCGGAGAGCTATAAACCATTTGTTGTTATTGTTGGTACGGGTTCCTTCCAGCGTCCTCATAAAACACTATTAGTCACCCAGCCCATGACCTCCAGCCGACCCCACACGGCCTCTCCGTAAAGAACCGAAGTCTTGGGAAGGTGGCATGTGGCCAGTTAGTACAACGTCGCATATGTGACTCGCAGGGCACTGAGGTTGAAGGTGGATGCGTGAAAATTAGTCACACCACCATGCTTAAATAGTGTACAGGACAAAAATAGTGGCGACTGGATTTAATCGGGAGTTTCCATTGCAAGGTTCTTGAGTGACAGCTGAATATAAGTGTGGTGACATATGACGTCACTACTGTGTTGGGACTATACAGGTGTAGTGACATGACGTCACTACTGTGTTGGGCCTATACAGGTACTGTAGGTGGGGTGTCACTGAGGTCACGTCAGGCCGTGACACTCTGCGTGAACCCATAGGGCACGTGACCGGACGAAGGGGGGCCAGGGGCCCCAGGGGGGAGCTTGGTGGTCACGTGGTAAGGGGCCCGGACCTTCCCGAAGGATCGGGAAGGGGGCGTGGCCGAGGGCGGAGCCGGCCAGGCCGCGGCAGGTATAAGAGGGGCGCGGAGAGAGAGCGCTCCTCGAGTCTCCGATCTTCGTCCGTGACCAGGCAGCCTGTTCACCTGCCCTGGTCACGTTATAGTATCTCCCCCGAGTGTTAGTTACATAAGCAACGGTGGTCACCACCTTATATATAGTGTTCGAGTTGTCTGTTACGTTGTTAATAAATAGTGTTGCCTCCAAGTTGAGTGTGCACCTCAATCTAACCCATTACATAAGGATGGCTATGATTGCGGATGTCTTTGAGAAAGGACACGGCTCATATTGAGATGTTTAAACACGGGTATATGCTCTACTGTGCTTTTCAAGTCGAGGCGGATGCACGTAATAGAACATGATTCATAATGAGTTGTTTTAGGGTTCTACCGTGTAGGTATGATGTAAAAATAGAACTACAACCCACAACCAGCCAATTAAGTCAAGTAATACCGTTGGCAAACGTGCCATTCGATTTTCTTTCGCGTTCCTGCAAATGGGGAAATTGTCAAATGAGTGATCGGGAAAATATGTCCATACCCGGCACACCACATCCAACATAGCCCTCGCTGTGGGCTGTGACTACCACGACTGTCGTGTAGCACCCACTCGCGTCGACACAGCGACCCGGAAAATACCTGGCGAGAAGCCAAGCGCGAAAGCACCCAGCCCGAGAACTTGTATGACTGGGTCTATAACTTTGGTCCGAATTTCTTGTGAAATGTCACAAACTTGTTGTCTCACTACCCACCCTCCCCCACTCCCAGCTCCCCCCCCACCTCACACGGAAAGTGCACTGTCTCAAGGCCCCTGCAGGCCGCCACCACCACACCACGGCCACCACCACGGCCAGGCGTGGCCGGTGGATGAGGTCACGCTGCCCGTGGGGCCCACTTACTCCGTGACATTCCCACGGCTGCCCCCCCCACACCGTCGCTCTCACAGCCACGAGGCTTGTTTGTGGGGTGGTGGTTCGTTGTTTAATTCAAAGAGGTTTGTTTGGCCTGGTTATGTGAACGTCTCATTTGCATCGTTCGTGTTTTGTTTGTTTCTGTCACCTTTGTACGGGTTTAGCTCGTTCCGTGCGTAACTAGAACGGTGTGCACGCATTGTGCGTGCACAGCCCTTTAGAGCAGCGGTCCCCAACCTTTCTGGCACCAGGGACCGGTATCGTGGAAGACAATTTTTCACGGACCGGGGGGGTCATCATTTGGTCTTTCCCCCTTTTCAAAGAAGCTCTCCAGCGACGTTTGTTTTTTACTCATTTTAGCTACTAGGGGTTTAGTAGCTTGTGGGCTTACCAACACTGTGACTGAGACAAGTGCGCAGTGCGGGAAAGAGGCGCGGATGGAAGTGGTGAATAATAAAATCGTGGGCGGGCCACGCGCGGACTCACCGCCCTCACCTCCTGCTGCTGTGCGGCCCGGTCCCTAACAGGCCACGGACCGGTACCGGTCCGCGACTCGGGGGTTGGGGAGCCCTGCTTTAGACAATCCACTGCTGGACGAGGGCCTCGCCGTGCCGTACGAGGCCGTACGAGTTTGTGACGGCGTGGAGCGAGATGGACAGAGCAGTGTTTCTCAAACTTTTTTGGCCCGCAGACCACTCGGCCGATGCTAATATTTCCGCGCACCACACAGCTCCCAACCCCTGGTAACAAAACACATTCACTCGTCTCTCTATATATGAATAACTGAAAATGATTCATATTACCGGAACATTTAATATTTTTTCACGCAGCCATAAGGTTTTTTAGGGGGGGGGGCATTTAGATTTTATGTTTCAGGTAGTTTAATCAGGTTAATTTACCTAACTTTATTTTTTTATTAAATATATGTATAATATGAATTAATGTCCGAAACAAAAGGTATTGTCATTATTTCTGGATCAACTTGAAGGACCGTCACGGATCACTGGGGTCTGGGGCCCACACTTTACCCTCTGCTGATCACATCATAGACCCGCAGCAGCTTAAGTGACCACGTTGGTGGTGGCTGTCGGAATCAGAATATCTATGTATGCTGGAGGAATCCGATGGGCAGCTCAAAACGTTACAAGCACTAACCAGTCGCCCATACAAGCACTATCCGGACTCAACCCTGCACAGCTTCCGAGATGACGAAATCGGGGTGCATTCAAGGTGAAGTGTGACAATTCATTGTATCGTGACGGAGGGACATGGCGGCTAGGTTAGGATGGGCTGTGGTGCAAGGAATTAAGTGGGGGGGGGGGGGGGTCCTGTCATTTCAGCCCAGCTGTCTGAGCCCCTCCAAGTGTGCACGGCCTGCACACCCGATAGCTACGCCACTGTCGACATCCGTCCCTTCACAGAGACGCACAGACCTACATGGAGCTCCACAGACTTGCATATAGACACAAACACCCAAAGGGACATGGAGACACATTGAGCCACTGACTCTCACAGAGGCCCACGGACTCACATAGAGACCCACAGACTGACGTAGGGGCCCACGGACTTCATGTCGAGACCCAGTGGCGGAACTGGAAAATTGGACCCTCTTGGTTCAATTTCCCAGTTCTCTTCGTGGCTTGGGACCTGGACCTGTTCCATCCGCAGGCCCCCGGTGAGCGCTGAGCCGGCTGTACCCTCACTCGCCATGCCGCTCACCTGCAGGTGAGGAGGCGCCCTCTGCGAACAGCGCATCATGAGCGAGAAGGTGAGTGTCGTGACGAGGCCTCCGAGCAGGTGCTGCAGCAGAATGCAGATCACGGCGAGGCCTGCACAACGCAACACCACGACGCCAGCTTGACCCTCGCCACGAGATGGCAGTGGCAGCAAGGATGGGTTCCCGAACCCATCTGTAGGGACTTTTGAGCGTTACCCCCCTCGTGTGCATGGAAGATTGGGTCCCCCCCCCCCACATTCACCAAGAGGGAACCGGCCAAACCTGTCAATGCGGTAAACTCTTAAAACAGTCGTGAGGCTTCAGGCGGCTTTCCTGGTTGCATAAATTAAGTTATAGTTGTACAATGTTTGAATGTGTCACGTGTGGAGAGCATCAGAGGCCAGTTGTAGAAAAAAACGATTATACTATACTATACACCCACGTCTATGCTCCCCTGCCTTCACCAACTCACTCTGACCGGCAAGGTGAAGTGTGGTCGTGTACATTACAAGGTCGCACTCATCACACACAAAGCGCTTGCCAGAAATTGACCCCAATACCTTGCTGATCTCGTCAAGGATCATAAACCAAACTCCGGTCATCCTTGCAGACGCTTTTGGCTGGCCATCGAACGAAGACGGCCACTGCATTGCACGCTTTCGGATGTGCTTCTGTGGCTGTCTGGAACGTTCTTCCGACATTAGGAAGCCACTGGAATGTGTAGCCTGCGGATCACGGTTGGCTATGCACCGGTGCGGAAGAAGTTCAACATACAAAGACATACAAACTCGTGTCGTGTCTCAACATCACCGAGACGTCGCCCACCGCCACCGCTATTGTTTTCCAGGACGGCCGATTATAGGTCAAAGGGCGCAAGCTCCTGCTAACTCAGTGTGGAGGAGGTTTATGGCGGTGAGACGCTGGATGTCGAAACCGGTCGAGAGCTTAGCTCAGTCTTGAACTCGTGCTGCTGGGACTATGCACTCCCAGAAGGAAGGCCGTGTGGCTGATGGAATGTGTAAAAACTATATATACTTCAATGGTTCTTTTTTATGTGAAGGGACAGATATGTGGACGTGAATTGTCTCTCGATGTTGTGAACATGGTGGGTGGAGGCAGGGGAATAGAAGAGGGAGGGGGCCGTGAGGCTGATGACTGGTGCCAGCCGTGTCAAGATCGGCCTCTGTGGAGGATTTTAATTTGATTTGTGACACGGATGGTGCCAATCTAGATTTGAAGTTTTCGTGACTGCAGGGATCCATACTCTGGTTCTTTCGGTAAAGTCACGTAGGTATAAAATAAAATAAATTAACTAACGACGTTTCGATTGCTTGTACTGCAATCGAAACGTCTTGATTTAATTTATTTTATTTTACACCTACGTGACTTTACCGAAAGAACCAAAGACTACGGATGGTGTCGTTGAGTCAGTTGGCCGGCTATTGTACACGGCAGCTCCGTGGTGCGTGAGCACAGCAGCAACAAAAACAAGCGGCTAACACGTGAATACGGCAGAGAAGGAGTGCAAGGTCCTTGAGGAATATTGCACAACTAACAAACGAGGTGTTTAATGGTCGTTTACGAAACACCGGCAAATCGGAAAAAACCCCAGGCGCCAGAAAAAAATAGTTAGGTACAGATATGCAAGTAAGCTCTCTATTGTTGTCTAATAGTTAGATACAATTTTTGTTAATTTACTAGATGATTTTTAAAATGTATTTATAACATTATTTTGATGCCGAGTGTCGGCTGCTGTGTCCTGTACAACGCTTTGAGATCCTTGATGAAAAGCAAAAAAATTTCATTATTATTATAAAACTTGGGGAGTGAAGGGGGGAAGCTCGTGAAGGACGCTACTGAGCAGCTGGAGGCCATCGCCCTCCGGCAAGAGCGGAGGGCAGAGGAGCGACGGGAAGTAAAGAGCAGCGAGTTGGCACGGTGAGGAGCACAGGTGGTGAATCATCTCAGTCGGTCTTGTGACCCCCTGTCAGCGAGCCTTTGCAACTTCACTTTGGCCACAAGGTGCACCTAGCCTGGCAAAATCGCTATGGTGACTGCCACTTCGTCGCGGGGGGAGATGGGAGGTGGGGGAGTGGGGTGAGGGAGGTGGCCACCTTTGACGAGTGGCCCCCCCGTGGGCTGCAGGCTCAGCAGCAACGTCTGCGTGAGCAGAGGCACGAGGCGCGCAGCCAGGGCAGCCCGCAGGAGCCCCCACGTGCTGCACACACGCGCACAAAACAACGGCAAAGGTGCCCCACCGCACCGTCGCCCCCGATACATGCTCGCAAAGAGTGACAGCAGTGAATGAGTGAGCGTTGGGTGTCATCGAGCAACCTGACCGCCTCGCTTGTATATTCCCTGCACAGAGTGTACGCCAATCCACAAACACAGCCCTGGAGCTGTGACGGGCACCTGTAGCGGTCACAGAGCGGGCCCCCCAGCGCCGAGCCCGCCATGGAGATCGCCACGCCGACCAAGCTCCCCCAGAGTGCCACCTCGCGGGTCGAGAAGCCCCTCTCCAGCAGCGCCAGCGGGAACATCCCCAGAGCGGCCTGCTCGCCTGGGGCACGCGGACAGGAGGACGGGAGGGGGGCACGCGGACAGGAGGACGGGAAGGGGGCACGGGACAGGTGGGACGGGGGGGCACGGGGACAGGGGGGGCAAGTGCGACAGGAAAGAGCGGGGACAGGAGGGCACAGGGGGACAGCACGGCTCTGAGTGAGGTTGCCAATGCGTGTCTATAAGAGGTGAAGGTTTACAATGATGACAATCATGCTTTATTTGTAGATAACGACGTAATTCGTGGAAATGTAATCTCAAATCGCTGCAGCAGAATTATCGCGCTGCACAGATTTCACACAGAGGCGCGAGAAGCTAGAGACAAGCAGAAATGCAGCCAGAACCGGCGCTGCCAACAATTTGCCAAAGCTCTGCGATCCCATGGTTGGATATTTGGCCAACTCCAATTGCAACGACAGCCCGCCGCTGGCAGAAGGGTCTCCGGGAGCAAGAGCTCTCGAGAGCCCCTCTCGAGGGCATTTGGCCTACTCTTCCACGCTGACCAGACGACTTGGAAGAGGTGGGGGTACCCACACTTTACCCCACCACACGCGACCTGCATTTCGACTAACGTGCAGTGTGCCCCTGCATACTGGATGTGGTGTGCTGGGTTCGCCATCTCGGTGAATGTTCCCATTAAGTCCCAGATATCCAAACTAAAACACCAACAGCCCCCTTTGTCAATCCACTGCTGGATGAAGGTCCCCCCCCCACGCCGGTCATGGGGGGATGTTTGACCATACTTCCCCACGATGTGATACACGCCACAATATAATCATCAGCGTTGTCGTTTTTGATGAATGTAACAAAATAAATCAGCAAACAATACGTCTCCTCCTTCACACATCTGTCCCCTCCAAATACTAAATATTCATACTCATCCCATCAGCCACACGGCCTTCTCGGAGTGGGAGAATATCAACCACCACGTTGGAGGCATTTCACCAGTACCGACGTTTGCAGAAGGAAACAAAATGTGAATTACATGACCTCGCGACCCACAAGAAAGGGCCATTGCTGAGTGACCTCGCTTCCACCCTGGGGCGCCCCCTGCAGGCCGCGGAGGGGACTGTGGCCGCCAGGCGCGCGGAGGACGGCCGTCTTAGGTACTCAAAACCGCACTCATTTACAGCAATCAGTAAAATAGCATCGATCAGACGCTTAATGATTATTCATAGGTCCTTAAGATCGGAACCCAGACGTGAAGAAGAGCAGAGATGAATAACAAAAATTAGGCACTCCCCGTCGGGGAATTGAACCCCGGTCTCCCGCGTGACAGGCGGGGATACTGACCACTATACTAACGAGGACGGGCCGAACGCGACCCGGCAAGCAGCGCTTGTGAATGACCCTTGGGACTCCTCACGGGGTCATTGGTGGGTTGGAGCGAGGACACGGGAACTTGGTGAGCCGTGACCTGATGAGTTTAGGTCAGAGTCAGAGTGTCCATGGGGTATGAATTACGGAGAAAATTATCGCTGAATTGAACACATGCTGCAGAGTTGGGCTCAAACTAAATAGAGCATGAGCAAAACGACGTTGCACATACTGGTTCGACAAACAGGTTCAAGTGGTCGAGTTTACGTTGTGTATCCAGGTGGGAACTCAACAGCAGACCGGGATTGGTTACATTTGAAAGATTGGCCCAACCAGATTCGCCAAAATGACAAATGGAAAACAAATTAAATAAAACAGAGCAATGAATCAAATATAAATACCACTGTGCGTGGCTTTAAAAGAAGAAGATAACAGGCGACGTTTCGAGCAATGGCCCTTCTTCGCTGCACACTGAAGTGCGCTTTGTCCTCCTGAGCGATTCAGTTGTTCCACGACGTGACCGCATTGGGGAGGGCGATGTAACAACTGGGGTCAGCGGGGGTGACCCCACGAGCCATCCACGCGGGGCGCGCGCCCCCTGCAGGCCGAGGCGGGGACTGTGGCCGCCAGGCGCGCAGAGGAGGCCCGTCTCAGACACCCAAACCCGCATTTATTACAGCAATCAGATCATTGGCATCGAATCAGACGCTCAGTACTTGCCGACAAATCGTAAGATAAAGACGCATACGAGAAGCAGAGTGGGGCGTACCATTATGTCAAACATGCACAGAAACAACAACAAAAAAGCAGAGCTGAGATTAATGAAAAAAAAAATTGGCACTCCCCGTCGGGGAATTGAACCCCGGCCTCCCGCGTGACAGGCGGGGATACTGACCACTATACTAACGAGGACGGGCCGAACGCGACCCGGCAAGCAGCGCTTGTGAATGACGATTGAGACTCACGGGGTCGTTCACGGATTGACCCTGGAGCACAGGACACGTGCTGCAAAACCCCCCGAGTTGGCAGCCTGTGCCGCGGTGCTCCTGCCCGGGGTCTGGGGCGAGGTGGGGCGCCGATCTGGCGAGATGTTAACTTCCTCGCCCGGTATACGGGAGGTCGTGAACCTTGAGGCTCCTCACGGGGTCATCGGTTGAATTTGGGAAAACTGGGAACCTGCGATCTGGAATGTGTGTAGCATAAATATCGTTGATTTTTATAAGGGCACCACGGGGTGACCAGCCCCTCCCCACACAGCCCCACCCCTCCCATCCCCCACCCTCCCCACCCAGCCCCTCCCCACCCTCCCCACCCAGCCCCTCCCTCCCCTCCCCACCCTCCCCACCCTCCCCACCCTCCCCACCCAGCCCCTCCCCACCCTCCCCTCTCCACCCAGCCCCACACATTTTTGGATGCTACGACGGATGGATGGACACAATAATCCCCTGTGGGTTGGTGTAACCAGGAGCTTCCTACCAGTATTATTTCAAACATGCAGAGAAACAACGTTATTTTTATAAGGGCACCACGGGGTGACCAGCCCCTCCCCACCCTCCCCACCCAGCCCAGCCCCTCCCCACCCTCCCCACCCCAGCCCCTCCCCACCCTCCCCACCCAGCCCCTCCCCACCCTCCCCACCCAGCCCCTCCCCACCCTCCCCACCCAGCCCCTCCCCACCCAGGCCCTCCCCACCCTCCCCACCCAGCCCCTCCCCACCCAGCCCCTCCCCACCCTCCCCACCCAGCCCCTCCCCACCCTCCCCACCCAGCCCCTCCCCACCCTCCCCACCCAGGCCCTCCCCACCCTCCCCACCCAGGCCCTCCCCACCCAGCCCCTCCCCACCCTCCCCTCTCCACCCAGCCCCACACATTTTTGGATGCACGACGGACAGACGGACACAATAATCCCCTGTGGGCTGGTGTAACCAGGAGCTTCCGACCAGTATTATTTCAAACATGCAGAGAAACAACAACAAAAAAGCAGAGCTGAGATTAATAATAAAAAATAGGCACTCCCCGTCGGGGAATTGAACCCCGGTCTCCCGCGTGACAGGCGGGGATACTGACCACTATACTAACGAGGACGGGCCGAACGCGACCCGGCAAGCAGCGCTTGTGAATGACCCTTGGGACTCCTCACGGGGTCATTGGTGGGTTGGAGCGAGGACACGGGAACTTGGTGAGCCGTGAGACCCGTGCTGCAGAAGCGACGCAGCGCTTCACCAAGTGACCTGATGAGTTTCGGTCAGAGTCAGAGTGTCCATGGGGTATGAATTACGGAGAGAATTATCGCTGAATTGAACAAAGGCTGCAGAGTTGGGCTCAAAATAAAGAGCATGAGCAAAACGACGTTGCACATACTGGTTCGACAAACAGGTTCAAGTGGTCGAGTCTACGTTGTGTATCCAGGTGGGAACTCAACAGCAGACCAGGATTGGTTACATTTGAAAGATTGGCCCAACCGGAGTCGCCAAATTTACTAAATTAAATAAAACAGAGCAATGAAGCAAACATAAATACCACTGTGCGTGGCTTTAAAAGAAAAAGATAACAGGCGACGTTTCGAGCAATGGCCCTTCTTCGCTGCACACTGAAGTGCGCTTTGTCCCCCTTAGCGATGCAGTTGTTCCACGACGTGACCGCATTGGGGAGGGCGATGTAACAACTGGGGTCAGCGGGGGTGACCCCACGAGCCATCCACGCGGGGCGCGCGCCCCCTGCAGGTCGCGGCGGGGACTGTGGCCGCCAGGCGCGCAGAGGAGGCCCGTCTCAGACACCCAAACCCGCATTTTTTACAGCAATCACACCATTGGCATGGGATCAGACGCTCAGTACTTGCCGACAAATCGTAAGAACAAGATATACGAGAAGCAGAGTGGGACGTACCAACACATTCCTGCGGAGGGAGCTGGTAGGAACGTTGGGTTGCTCGGTCAATGGCCAGGGTCAACGGCGGCGTGGCTTAATTCCGCAAATATGCCCGACTGTGAGGGCGGGCACAAGCCGGCGTGAGTAGGTTAAACGTTGAGTTTAATAAGGGAACCACGGGGTGACCAGCCCCTCCCCACCCAGCCCCACCCAGCCCCACCCCTCCCACCCCCCACCCTCCCCACCCAACCCCTCCTCACCCTCCCCACCCAGCCCCTCCCCACCCTCCTGACCCAGCCCCTCCCCACCCTCCTGACCCAGCCCCTCCCCACCCTCTCTACCCAGCCCCTCCCCACCCTCCCTACCCAGCCCCTCCCCACCCTCCCCTCTACACCTTCCCCACCCAGCCCCACCCAGCCCTACCCAGCCCTACCCCTCCCACCCCCCACCCATCCCCTCTTCACCCTCCCCACCCAGCCCCTCCCCACCCTCCCAGCCCCTCCCCAACCTCCCCTCTACACCCAGCCCCACCCATTTTTGGATGCACGACGGACAGACGGACACAATAATCCCCTGTGGGCTGGTGTAACCAGGAGCTTCCTACCAGTATTATTTCAAACATGCAGAGAAACAACAACAAAAAAGCAGAGCTCAGATTAATTAATAAAAAAAATTAGCCACTCCCCGTCGGGGAATTGAACCCCGGTCTCCCGCGTGACAGGCGGGGATACTGACCACTATACTAACGAGGACGGGCCGAACGCGACCCGGCAAGCAGCGCTTGTGAATGACCCTTGGGACTCCTCACGGGGTCATTGGTGGGTTGGAGCGAGGACACGGGAACCTGGTGAGCCGTGACCTGATGAGTTTAGGTCAGAGTCACAGTGTCCATGGGGTATGAATTACGGAGAGAATTATCGCTGAATTGAACAAATGCTGCAGAGTTGGGCTCAACATAAATAGAGCATGAGCAAAACCACGTTGCCCATACTGGTTCGACAAACAGGTTCAAGTGGCCGAGTCTACGTTGTGTATCCACGTGGGAACTCAACAGCAGACCGGGATTGGTTAAATTTGAAAGATTACAAAATTAAATAGAGCAATGAAGCAAACATAAATACCACTGTGCGTGGCTTTAAAGGAAGATAACAGGCGACGTTTCGAGCAATGGCCCTTCTTCGCTGCACACTGAAGTGCGCTTTGCCCCCCTTAGCGATGCAGTTGTTCCACGACGTGACCGCATTGGGGAGGGCGATGTAACAACTGGGGTCAGCGGGGGTGACCCCACGAGCCATCCACGCGGGGCGCGCACCCCCTGTAGGCCGAGGCGGAGACTGTGGCCGCCAGGCGCAGAGGAGGCCCGTCTCAGACACCCAAACCCGCATTCATTACAGCAATCAGATCATTGGCATCGGATCAGACGCTCAGTACTTACCGACAAATCGTAAGAACAAGACATACGAGAAGCAGAGTGGGACGTACCAACACATTCATGCGGAGGGAGCTGGTAGGAACGTTGGGTTGCTCGGTCAATGGCCAGGGTCAACGGCGGCGTGGTGTATTCCGCAAATATGCCCGACTGTGAGGGCGGGCACAAGCCGGCGTGAGCAGGTTAAACGTTGAGTTTTCTAAGGGCACCACGGGGTGACCAGCCCCTCCCCACCTAGCCCCACCCAGCCCCACTCCTCCCACCCCCACCCTCCCCACCCAGCCCCGCCCCTCCCCACCCTCCCTACCCAGCCCCTCCCCACCCTCCCCTCTACACCCAGCCCCACCCATTTTTTGATGCACGACGGACGGACGAACACAATAATCCCCTGTGGGCTGGTGTAACTCGGAGCTTCCTACCAGTATTATTTCAAACATGCAGAGAAACAACAACAAAAAAGCAGAGCTCAGATAAAAAAAATAGGCACTCCCCGTCGGGGAATTGAACCCCGGTCTCCCGCGTGACAGGCGGGGATACTGACCACTATACTAACGAGGACGGGCCGAACGCGACCCGGCAAGCAGCGCTTGTCAATTAACCTTGAGACTCCTCACGGGGTCATTGGTGGGTTGGAGCGAGGACACGGGAACTTGGTGAGCCGTGACCTGATGAGTTTAGGTCAGAGTCACAGTGTCCATGGGGTATGAATTACGGAGAAAATTATCGCTGAATTGAACAAATGCTGCAGAGTTGGGCTCAAAATAAATAGAGCATGAGCAAAACGACGTTGCACATACTGGTTCGACAAACAGGTTCAAGTGGTCGAGTCGACGTTGTGTATCCAGGTGGGAACTCAACAGCAGACCGGGATTGGTTAAATTTGAAAGATTACAAAATTAAATAGAGCAATGAATCAAACATAAATACCACTGTGCGTGGCTTTAAAAGAAGAAGATAACAGGCGACGTTTCGAGTAATGGCCCTTCTTCGCTGCACACTGAAGTGCGCTTTGTCCCCCTGAGCGATGCAGTTGTTCCACGACGTGACCGCATTGGCGAGGGCGATGTAACAACTGGGGTCAGCGAGGGTGACCCCACGACCCATCCACGCGGGGCGCGCGCCCCCTGCAGGTCGAGGCGGGGACTGTGGCCGCCAGGCGCGCAGAGGAGGCCCGTCTCAGACACCCAAACCCGCATTTATTACAGCAATCACACCATTGGCATCGGATCAGACGCTCAGTACTTGCCGACAAATCGTAAGAACAAGACATACGAGAAGCAGAGTGGGACGTACCAACACATTACTGCGGAGGGAGCTGGTAGGAACGTTGGGTTGCTCGGTCAATGGCCTGCAGGGTCAACGGCGGCGTGGCTTATTCCGCAAATATGCCCGACTGTGAGGGCGGGCACAAGCCGGCGTGTGCAGGTTAAACGTTGAGTTTTCTAAGGGCACCACGGGGTGACCAGCCCCTCCCCACTAGGGGTCGGCACGGTTTGGCTCAAACCACCAAACCGCGGTTTGAACCGAACCAAATCGGTTTGGTTTGGCTCTGTTTGAACTGGTTCGGTTTGGTTTGGGGCTACGAAAACCGACTCGGTTTGGCTCGGACAGGGTGGAACCGGCTCAAACTAGTTTGGTTGGTTGTAAAGGCGACACGAAAGGACATGCTGTAGTTGCCTTTGCCTGCGAATTCACTTTGCAATTGCATCTCCATGGCTCGAGCGGCTCAAGACGGCGCCATCCCCGGCGGCTCCAGCATCACAAGGTATCTCATCCACGACGTGGAAGAGACCAAACACGCCGGTAGCGACGAGGAGCCGATGGCGAGCGAACGTGAGAGCCCGGACGCCACGCGCGGCGACACGCGGCAGAGCCTCATGCGCACCCTCGGCGCCATAGCGCTGCAGACCGCGACGCAGCCCAAGCCCAAGAAGGCCCGTGTGTCCCGAGCGCTGTGGCACGACGAGTACTTTGAGACGAGCCAGGCCGCGGGCGACGTGCAGAGCCGGACCTGCAAGATCTGCACCCTCCAGTACACGGGCTCCACCTCCTCGGGCACCCGTATCAAGCATCTCAAGACCCATGGGATCGTCGACCCCGAGTCGCCCACGGTCGTCACGTCGCCGCCGACGGGGAAGGGTTTGCTCGTGCAGTCCAAGATGGCCACGCCCATGTCAGCGCACGCGAGCAAGGCCATGGACAGCTTTGTCGCCGAGTACATCGCGACGAGTGGTCTAGGCCATAAACACGTAACATCGGATCCCTTTACGACTCTTCTTCAACGAGCTGCCCCAGGTTACGAGCCCAAGTCTGAGCGCACGGTCAAGCGCCGCATGCTCGAGATGTATGTCGTCCTCAAGCTACTCGTGCTACAGTACTTTACTACTTTTGGCTCTTGCGTCTCCTTGACCTACGACGGTTGGACAAACGACGCCATGACCGGCTTCTTCTCGGTCACCCTCCACTGGATGGACCAGGCGTCGTTCTCCATGTGCAACTGCATCATTGACTTCTTTTGGGTGGCCCCGGGCGAAGGCGTGGGCAAGCGCATGGCGCAGCGCCTGCACGAGCTGCTCGACGACTTTGGCGTGTGGCCGCGCCTGCTCGCCGTCGTCACCGACAGCGGTTCTGACGCCGTCGCATCCGCCAAGTCCCTCACGCTCCTCGAGGGGAGCAACCTGCGCTCGACGTGCTGCTTGCGGTGCATCGCGCACTGCGTCAACCTCGGCGTCAAGGCCTCATTCGGCGCGTTCGAGACACTGCTGCGCAGCCTCCGCGCGACGCTCGGCGCTATCCGCAAGAGCAAGACGAAGAGGGCGGCCTACACGTCGCTCGCGCGGCACTACCTCAAGTGCCCGCTGCAGCCGCCTTGCCTCGACGTGGTCACACGTTGGGGTAGCACGTACGTGATGCTCACGGCGTCGCTAAGGCAGCGCCAAGTGATCGACGCCATCTGCCTTGAGCCCGGCTGGTCGCGGAGCCAGGCCGGCTTGTCGGACGAGCAGTGGGAGCAGGCGGCGCTGCTCTGCCAGTTCTTGGAGAAGCCGGCGGCCATCTCCGATGCCATGGGCGCCGAGGAGTACTGCACCATCTCGAACGCCATCACGGCGCAGGAGGCTCTCTTGAGCCACTGCATGACCCACCGCCCGAGTCCTCATGTGGTCGTGAGCTCGGCCGTCGTGACCATCTCCGACTACATGGTCAAGTACAGCGACCTTCTCTCGTCCGAACCAAGCCGCGTCGCCCGCTTTCTCGACCTGCGCCACCCCAAGCCCGCGGCCTCGAGCACCGAATACAGCAATATCAAGGACATGATGACGGACATTCTCAACCAGCGCTACCCAGCGTTGACGACGGACGCGGCGCCGCGTGGCGGCATTAACATCCTCTTTGACATGGTCTACGCGCCCAACGCTCAGGACGGCGCCGCCTCCGAGGTCGACCGCTTCCTGCTTGAGCCGACTCAGGACCTGAGCATGGACGTCGTCGAGTGGTGGAAGCTGTACGGCGGCAAGTACCCGCGCCTACGATGCGTGGCCCTCGACTATTTGCCTATCCCGGCGTCGTCCGTGCCCTCAGAGAGAGCAAACTCGGCCGCCAAGCGCTCCTTTCTTGACCGACCAAACCTGCACAAGTGCACGTTCAAGGCCGAGATGTGTGTGCGCTCGTGGGCGCGGATGTTGCCTAGTGTTGAGGTTTAACTGCCATTGAACTACCACACTGCGTTCAAGGACATTGGGCGTGCCAAGCTTGAGGAGATGGCTGTGGACGACATCGTCGTCCAGTACTTGCTAGTGAATCTCAATATGAAGAAAGCCTGCCTAGAAATTAGCGATTAATACACTTGATATTTGTATTGAATGCGAATATTGTTTGCCGCGCATATTTTCGGTTCAAGCCAACTCAAGAGGTTTGGTTTAGCTTAGTTTGGTTTGGTTTTGGTTTGGTTTGGTTCAGTCGTCGCTGGTTTGGTTTGGTTTGCTCAATTTGAAACCAGTTTGAGTCGGTTCAAACCGTGCCGACCCCTACTCCCCACCTAGCCCCACCCAGCCCCACCCAGCCCCACTCCTCCCACCCCCACCCTCCCCACCCAGCCCCTCCCCTCCCCACCCTCCCTACCCAGCCCCTCCCCACCCTCCCCTCTACAACCAGCCCCACCCATTTTTGGATGCACGACGGACGGACGAACACAATAATCCCCTGTGGGCTGGTGTAACTCGGAGCTTCCTACCAGTATTATTTCAAACATGCAGAGAAACAACAACAAAAAAGCAGAGCTCAGATAAAAAAAATAGGCACTCCCCGTCGGGGAATTGAACCCCGGTCTCCCGCGTGACAGGCGGGGATACTGACCACTATACTAACGAGGACGGGCCGAACGCGTCTCGCCAGGCGCGCAGAGGAGGCCCGTCTCAGACACACAAACCCGCATTCATTACAGCAATAACACCATTGGCATCGGATCAGACGCTCAGTACTTACCGACAAATCGTAAGAACAAGACACAAACGAGAAGCAGAGTGGGACGTACCAACACATTCCTGCGGAGGGAGCTGGTAGGAACGTTGGGTTGCTCGGTCAATGGCCAGGGTCCACGGCGGCGTGGCTTATTCCGCAAATATGCTCGACTGTGAGGGCGGGCACAAGCCGGCGTGAGTAGGTTAAACGTTGAGTTTAATAAGGGCACCACGGGGTGACCAGCCCCTCCCCACCCAGCCCCACCCAGCCCCACCCCTCCCACCCCCCACCCTCCCCACCCAACCCCTCCTCACCCTCCCCACCCAGCCCCTCCCCACCCTCCTGACCCAGCCCCTCCCCACCCTCCCTACCCAGCCCCTCCCCACCCTCCCCACTACACCCTCCCCACCCAGCCCCACCTAGCCCTACCCAGCTCTACCCCTCCCACCCCCCCCCACCCAGCCCCTCTTCACCCTCCCCACCCAGCCCCTCCCCACCCTCCCCTCCCCACCCTCCCAGCCCCTCCCCAACCTCCCCTCTACACCCAGCCCCACCCATTTTTGGATGCACGACGGACAGACGGACACAATAATCCCCTGTGGGCTGGTGTAACCAGGAGCTTCCTACCAGTATTATTTCAAACATGCAGAGAAACAACAACAAAAAAGCAGAGCTCAGATTAATAAATAAAAAAAATAGCCACTCCCCGTCGGAGAATTGACCCCGGTCTCCCGCGTGACAGGCGGGGATACTGACCACTATACTAACGAGGACGGGCCGAACGCGACCCGGCAAGCAGCGCTTGTGAATGAACTTTGAGACTCCTCACGGGGTCATTGGTGGGTTGGAACGAGGACACGGGAACTTGGTGAGCCGTGGCCTGATGAGTTTAGGTCAGAGTCAGAGTGTCCATGGGGTATGAATTACGGAGAAAATTATCGCTGAATTGAACAAATGCTGCAGAGTTTGGCTCAAAATAAATAGAGCATGAGCAAAACGACGTTGCACATACTGGTTCGACAAACAGGTTCAAGTGGTCGAGTCTACGTTGTGTATCCAGGTGGGAACTCAACAGCAGACCGGGATTTGTTAAATTTGAAAGATTGGCCCAACCGGAGTCGCCAAAATGACAAATGGAAAACAAATTAAATGAAACAGAGCAATGAATCAAATATAAATACCACTGTGCGTGGCTTTAAAAGAAGATAACAGGCGACGTTTCGAGCAATGGCCCTTCTTCACTGCACACTGAAGTGCGCTTTGTCCCCCTGAGCGATGTAGTTGTTCCACGACGTGACCGCATTGGGGAGGGCGATGTAACAACTGGGGTCAGCGGGGGTGACCCCACGAGCCATCCACGCGGGGCGCGCGCCCCCTGCAGGCCGAGGCGGGGACTGTGGCCGCCAGGCGCGCAGAGGAGGCCCGTCTCAGACACCCAAACCCGCATTCATTACAGAAATCAGATAATTGGCATCGGATCAGACGCTCAGTACTTACCGACAAATCGTAAGAACAAGATATACGAGAAGCAGAGTGGGACGTACCAACACATTCCTGCGGAGGGAGCTGGTAGGAACGTTGGGTTGCTCGGTCAATGGCCAGGGTCAACGGCGGCGTGGTGTATTTCGCAAATATGCCCGACTGTGAGGGCGGGCACAAGCCGGCGTGAGTAGGTTAAACGTTGAGTTTTATATGGGCACCACGGGGTGACCAGCCCCTCCCCACCCAGCCCCACCCCTCCCACCCCCCACCCTCCCCACCCAGCCCCTCCCCACCCAGCCCCTCCCCACCCTCCCCTCCCCACCCTCCCTACCCAGCCCCTCCCCACCATCCCCTCTACACCCAGCCCCACCCATTTTTGGATGCACGACGGACGGACGGACACAATAATCCCCTGTGGGCTGGTGTAACCAGGAGCTTCCTACCAGTATTATTTCAAACATGCAGAGAAACAACAACAAAAAAGCAGAGCTCAGATTAATAAATAAAAAAGAATAGGCACTCCCCGTCGGGGAATTGAACCCCGGTCTCCCGCGTGACAGGCGGGGATACTGACCACTATACTAACGAGGACGGGCCGAACGCCACCCGGCAAGCAGCGCTTGTGAATGACCCTTGGGACTCCTCACGGGGTCATTGGTGGGTTGGAGCGAGGACACGGGAACTTGGTGAGCCGTGAGACCCGTGCTGCAGAAGCGACGCAGCGCTTCACCAAGTGACCTGATGAGTTTAGGTCAGAGTCAGAGTGTCCATAGGGTATGAATTACGGAGAGAATTATCGCTGAATTGAACAAATGCTGCAGAGTTGGGCTCAAAATAAATAGAGCATGAGCAAAACCACGTTGCCCATACTGGTTCGACAAACAGGTTCAAGTGGTCGAGTCTACGTTGTGTATCCAGGTGGGAACTCAACAGCAGACCGGGATTGGTTACATTTGAAAGATTGGCCCAACCGGAGTCGCCAAAATGACAAATGGAAAACAAATAAAATGAAACAGAGCAATGAATCAAATATAAATACCACTGTGCGTGGCTTTAAAAGAAGAAGATAACAGGCGACGTTTCGAGCAATGGCCCTTCTTCGCTGCACACTGAAGTGCGCTTTGTCCCCCTTCGCGATTCAGTTGTTCCACGACGTGACCGCATTGGGGAGGGCGATGTAACAACTGGGGTCAGCGGGGGTGACCCCACGAGCCATCCACGCGGGGCGCGCGCCCCCTGCAGGTCGAGGCGGGGACTGTGGCCGCCAGGCGCGCAGAGGAGGCCCGTCTCAGACACCCAAACCCGCATCATTACAGCAATCAGATCATTGGCATCGGATCAGACGCTCAGTACTTTCCGACAAATCGTAAGATGAAGACGCATACGAGAAGCAGAGTGGGGCGTACCATTATGTCAAACATGCAGAGAAACAACAACAAAAAAGCAGAGCTTTGTGTGCAATATTCTATGGCACGTGTCGTGACTGGCACTGCAAGATCCGACCATGTCTGTCCAGTGCTCACCAAGTCGCATTGGCTTCCAGTTACCGAACTAATACATTATAAGGTTGCACTCATTACACACAAAGTGCTTGCCACAAATTAACCACCTTGCTGATCTCGTCAAGGAGCATAAACCAGCACGCGAACTCCGGTCATCCTCGCAGCAGCTTTTGACTAGCCATTGAACAAAGACGGTCACCGCATCGCGTACTTTCAGATGTGCTTATCCGGCCGTCTGGAACGCTCTTCCTTCTGATATTAGGAAGCCATTGTTGGAGCTCTGTACAGCAGAGTGCACCAGTATGGACCAGAAGTAGTCACCACTCGACTTGTTGATGTCCAACTGAACACTGCAATGTGGTGTGTCAATGGAACGCTAAAGTCGACCCCAACACCCTGACTGCCCGTGCTATCACCAAATCTCTGTCCCACCCATCCGCCTCAACGCTGCAACCCTCCGGGAAGTTCTGCGAATCGGGGGAAGCAGTCGCCTTCCCATTCACCAGGACCTCAATAACGTCCCTCGGCATCGCTTGAAGTTACGCAAAGCCTTTTTGGATCCATGCGCTAAATCTTCATCATTGCGAGTTCAACCCTGAAGCTTGGAGAGCTGAATGGAGTTCAAAGGAACTCACAAACGACGGCCACCTTGTGAAAGGCACAACTCAGAAGATCCCTGGGTTTGATCTTCCACGAAGCTCATGGTCCTCCACAAACCACATCCACTGCACAAACCATGGCAGATGCGGATACCTGATGCACACATGTAAAATAAAAATAAACCTTTGTAGTGTGCAACTGTGGTCATCCAGAACAGACCGAACAACGTAATGCCCGATCCACAATTAGCTTGGCCACCTGAATGTAATTTTGTAGCAGTTGCTCTGCATTTACATCGGCAGCCATACTAAAGAATGGAGTCAATGGGGGTGACGTCACGACCCATCAACGCGGGGCGCGCGCCCCCTGCAGGGCGAGGCGGGGACTGTGGCCGCCAGGCGCGCAGAGGAGGCCCGTCTCAGACACTCAAACCTGTATTCATTACAGCAATCAGTTAATTTGCATCGATCAGACACCACTTAATCATTATTCATTAATAAGTGGTCGTAAACTAGGCGTGCAGCAGGGCTCAGATTTTAAAAAATTCAATAATAAAAATAAGCACTCCCCGTCGGGGAATTGAACCCCGGTCTCCCGCGTGACAGGCGGGGATACTAACCACTATACTAACGAGGACGGGCCGAACGCGTCTCGCCAGGCGGCGCTTGTGAACGGACGCCAAGTGAACGTCCAGAGGACCCTGAGCATGGAGACACGTGGCAGTCATCAGCGCCGATTCGAGCGAGGCGGCCTCTGCTGATGAGGCACCGAATGTCAAAACCGGCTCAGTGTCGCTTGTGTTGAACCAATGCCGCTGAAATTGTGCACTCCCAAGAAGGTCGTGTGGCTAATGAGATGTCATTTTTTTGTATTCATTTATCCCCTCCGTTTAAGACCCAAACAGAAAGAGGATGTCTCCACAACTCTGGCTGTCGCCTGATGATGCTGATGATGATGCTGATGATGATGCTGGTTGCTGGCGAGACGTCACGGTACTCGAATTGTACAACCCGGTGTGCTGCACTCGTAACGAATTGGCACGTTCTGTTTGCGTGACAAACCTTACTAATCGGTTGTATCAGTTGGTGGCGGGTTTAACGACGCATTTATGTTTACACGATCTAACCCAAAAACCACGATCATGGGTGAAAAATACTTAATACGAATATGTGAAGGAGACGTCTTTTTCTGCTCATTGTGTTACTGAGACTCCACGGGGTCATTCGTGGAGACCTGGGCTCTGAGACCTGCAGCCCAGAGATTGCAGTGCAAGGTCTCAAATTGCACATTCCCGTGGTCGCAGCCATGCAAATGATATGCACGGTATTGTCAAAGTCCAGCTGTCAACACGCAACGTTGGGCCCACGTTGGCCTCTGGTTCAAGTCGTCTGCCCAAAGTTGGCCCAGCGGTCCAATGTTTCCCGGGTTTTGAACACGACGCGACGTTTTAAAACTACATGCAACCTTGGGTGGGGAAATGTTGATGTTCAGACGCGAGGCATGTTAAATCCCCTCTTGTCTCCGAGTGGTGCAGAGAGAGCTGGGACGCTTAGTCTATCCATCTGTAGGGATGTTAGAGAGAGGGCCGTTATGTATGGCAGTCTATGGGAAAGAAACACAGTGGGCGGGGCTACGTGTGTGCACAGGGAGATGCCCTCTGCGACGTCCGAGCCAGACACCCTGGGGGGGGCTGGTTTGGCGTTATGATCCCCCGGGGCCCCACCCCTCAAGGAGGGTTGGGTATAAAAGGGGACGTTATATGGGCTCGGGAGTTAGTTATGTTATAGTTAACTAAGAAGACGGAAGACGTCTTAGATAGAGCCCTGGACTCCCTCGTTCGATGTCCTTGTCAGGGCCGAACAGGATCGAGCCAGCGGCGTGGTCCCGAAAGCCAGAGCCGGTGCTCTTCTAAGAGCTGGTCTGGGACTCCGGGTACCGGCCCGACTTACCAGTGTCGGGCTAAGTAGCCTCCCCTAGCCCAGTAGTGGAGGACTGTGAGGTAGGCTAGGACTTAGCCAGGAAGTGTATCCTTGAGCTAGTCGGGTGAGGGGGCCGATACCCCCTCCAGTACTGTATGTCACATACGAGTTGTGTTGAATAAATATTCGTGTGCCTCCACCTCGGCGTCAAGTGTCTTCACCGGTACTTCAACTGGTGTCAGAAGTAAAACTCGAACATGGACACGCGGAAGACAACGCGGGCCATAGTACCGCAAGAAGAAGATACTGCCGAGATCGAAACGCCCGGGACGGCTACACAAGCCACAGTGCAGCCGGAGCCTGATGTCTCCTCACCGGGGCATCCGAGTGAAGGAGGATCACAGTCAGACGCGTTGCGGCTGGCTCACGGGAGGCTGGCGGAGCTGTTATACGCCGCTGCCGCCACGCTGGAGTCCATCACGCGGCTGGGGGCCGGTGATTCAGCACGGGGCGAGACGGCCCAACGACCAGGGCGCCTTCCCGCCATTTCGGAGCAGTCCGAGTTTGAATCTCCCGCCATCGACGCTGCAGCTGTTCGGGGCGTGGCCAGCCTAAACATCCACTCCGGCATCGCCGTCGCTGAAGCCACGACGTCATCACCACCGCGACAGGCGATTCCATCGGCCGCTCGTACCAACGCACAGCCAAGTGGAGGTGACATCCGCCCGCGGGAATCAACAACGACCGCTGCACTCCATCAGAGGCTGCCCCCGCTGAAAGAGTTTGTCGGCGCGGAGGGGGACTGGGCCGGGTTCCGCAGGCGATTCCTCGCCCATCAAGAGATGGCGAAGTGGACAGACGAGGAGGCTCTCTGCGCGCTGCCGGCGCTCCTCGACAGCGACGCGCTCGCAGCCCTCACATCGGCACCTAAAGAGAGGCGGGCGACGTTACCGATGGCGCTGCAGCTGCTGGGAGGGGTCTACGGACCATCGGCGGAATGCAGACAGGAGTTCTACGACCGCAAGCGGGGTGAAAAGGAGTCGCCCCTGGCGTACCGAACGAGCCTCCTGGCGATGGCCAAGTCGGCCTTCCCCCGTATGGATGACGACGGCATCGACGCTATGGTGACGGAGAAAATACTCCTCCTGGCTGACGACCTTGACATCGCTGTCGTCGCACAGGAGGACGCGGAAATGACATCGCTCCAGGCGGCGCGGCTCCTCCACGCAAACCTCCTGTCGCTCCGGCGGAAAGCCAGCAGGGCATCGGCGGGGCGTGCGGTGGCTGCAGCCACCCTTCCGACGGAGGAACTCTACGCCGTCGACCACCGACGGCAACGGGCGACGAGTGCACGGCCGGGCCAGGACGGGTCGGGCCGTTCCGACCATTCGTCACCTCCGACGCCGCTCCCACGGTGTTTTAACTGCGGCGTCCGGGGCCACGTCGCCTCGGGGTGCCGCTCTCCTCGTCAGCGCGGGACGACACCTCACCGGGATGACGGGCCTCATCCCAAGCTCCACCATCAAAAACCGGCGAGTCGCGGCACCCCACACGTTTGGCCCACACACACACCCGTCACGCACTCAAACACCGCGACGAGAGGGGGGCCGGTATCACGCACCATCGCACCATCACGCACCACTCCGGGTACCCATATCGAACCCGGCCAGTGGTCCGTGCTGGCCGATCGTGTGGTTGCCGCATCGTCGGGGTCGTCGGCCGTTGTGGGGTATATCGACGGGGTTGAAGTGCGCATCCTGGTCGATACGGGAGCATCGGCGACTATTATTTCGGAATTAATTTATAATATTCTCCCTGTCCGGAGTCGTCCCTTGATGCCAGTTAACATACCATTCTATGCGGCTAACGGGGGCTCACTTGGCATCATCGGACAAATTCGTGCCCAAATTTGTATCGGGGAAATAAAATTGTCTGGGCCGATTTTTGTTTCTTCCTCGCTGGCGGTTCCGTGCCTGCTGGGGACGGACTTCCTGGCCAAAATGCCGATTGTAATTTTGATCGACCAGGGTTGCATAGAGCTTCCGTCGGGCAGACGCATGGCGTTTCTGCCATCACCGGTTGCGACGCGGACGGCGTTCGCGACGGTGCCGGCGTTCGTGGAGAGAACGGTACGCGTCCCTCCGGGGACGCAAATGTTGGTACCCTTGAAACTTCGGCGGCCCCTCGTTACGGGTGCTGGGGCACAAGGGGTACTGTTGGGACCGTCTAGGGCCGGGGTTAGTGGACCTGACTTACTTCCGGCCCAGACCATAGTGAGAGGGAATGGTGAACCCTTCATCGCGGTCCTAAATGTGGGCTCGCGGACGGTGGTGGTCCCACAGGGGACCGTGCTTGCTCACGCAACGCCAGTGCCGTGTGAGGAACCCGCCGTAAATCGCGTCAACACTGTCCCTGCGTCGCAACCGCATTCGGACAGCGATGAAGGGTGGCTCGAGGCGCTTTGTGCGGGATCGACGGACCTGTCCGATTCAGAGCGTCAACAACTTAAAACACTACTGCGAGAATTTTCCGACGTTTTTAGTCGAAATAAATATGATTTGGGTTGCACTCACTTGCTGCGTCACCATATTGACACGGGTGACAGCGCGCCAATTCGCCAAAATCCGTTTCGGTTGAGTCCCGCCGAAAAGGACCATGTCAAATCGGCTGTTGATGACATGTTGGCCGCAGACATCATTTCTCCTTCCACCAGCCCTTGGGGAGCGCCGATCGTCCTGGTTAAAAAGCAGGACGGTTCGTTGCGGTTTTGCGTTGACTTCCGGCGTCTTAATAAAATTTCGGTTGCCGACGCATACCCGCTCCCTCGGATGGATGAATCGCTTGACGCCTTGGCGGGAGCGCGATTCTTTTCCACACTCGATTTACTTTCGGGATTCTGGCAGCTTCCTCTGGATGATGAGTCAAAGCCTAAAACTGCTTTTCGTACACCGCACGGCTTGTTTCAATTCAACCGGTTGCCGATGGGCTTACACTCAGCGCCGGCAACTTTCCAGCGTTTAATGGAATTGGTTTTGGCTGGACTGCAATGGGAGTCGTGCCTCATTTATTTGGATGACGTTATCGTCTTTGGTAAAACTTTTGATGAACATCTCCAGAGGTTGCGGGCGGTTTTCCTAAAGATGCGGGCTGCTAATTTGAAATTCAAGCCCCAAAAATGCCATTTGTTGCGCGATTCGGTGCGTTATTTGGGGCACATCGTGGGACGTTCAGGTATTGCTACCGATCCCGCCAAAACGCAGTGTGTCAGCTCCTGGCCGACTCCCACCTCGGTGGGAGAGGTCAGGAGTTTCATTGGGTTCGCGTCGTATTATCGACGGTTTGTTGCTGATTTTGCAACAATTGCTAAACCCCTGCACGCTTTAACATCTAAAGGGGTTCGGTTCCACTGGGGTCAAGAGGAGGAGGCTGCGTTCCGCTCCCTTCGGGACGCCCTGGTAAAAGCCCCTCCCTTGATTTACCCTGATTTTTCGAAGCCCTTTTTGCTCGACACCGATGCGAGCAACACGGGTATTGGGGGTGTGCTTTCCCAGGTGGTTGATGGCGTTGAACGGGTGGTCGCGTACGGTAGTCGGGTGTTGTCTCCTGCGGAGCAGAGATATTGTGTCACCCGTAGAGAACTGTTGGCAATTGTTTTTTTCATCCAACAGTATCGCCCATATCTGTACGGTCGGCATTTCACCGTCCGCACAGATCATGCGGCACTACAGTATGCCCTGCGAGTTCAACAACCATCGGGACAGTTGTCTCGATGGTTGGAGGTTCTCCAGGATTTTGATTTTGAGACCACCTACCGTAAGGGCGTTCGCCATACCAACGCGGACGCTCTGTCACGCATGCCAACCACCTCGGAATGTGCATGCCTCCTGGGGTCGGGACGTTGCAGACCTTCAGGGGACGCATCGGTTCCGATCCTGGCAGCCACCGACGACGACGAACCACTGCCTGATAATTCGATCGAACAACAGGGAAGGGATTCCCTGTTGGGGTTGCCCGTCACTGAGTGGGGGCGCCTCCAAATGGAGGATACCTCCCTCCTCGGGTGGCGTCGTCGCGTCGGGGGTGCTGGGCGGGTGAAAGGTGATTCAGGTGCATGGGAAATGGTACAGGGTCTGCTCATGCATTGGGACGGCAAATCACAGCGACATCGGCTGGTCGTCCCTTCTGAGTTGCGAGGCAAAGTGGTGTGGGCCGCGCATGAGCGCCTGTTACATCTGGGGACTCTAAAGACCCTTGCACTGATACAACTAGATTTTTTTTGGCCTGGTATGACAAAGGATGTTGGGGATCTTTTGAGTTCATGCCCGCGGTGTGCGCAACGGAAACCGCCGGCACGGGAGTCTAACCGGCCTTTACAATCAATCAAGGTGTCCAGAATAAATGAGCTTGTCGCGCTGGACATCTTGGGCCCATTTCCCGCCACCCCCAGGGGCAATAGGTATTTGCTGACAGGGGTCGAGTATTTTACGCGCTGGCCCATGGCCTGGCCCCTTGCCAACCAGTCGGCAGCAGCCATCGTGGACGCCTTTGTTCAGGGATACGTCCTGGACAAAGGTGCTCCGGAACGGCTGCTGACCGACCAGGGTAAAAATTTTTCCAGCAAATTACTTAAACAAGTCTGTGACCTCTTAGGCACAAAGAAAATTCGGACCTCCCCGTATCACCCACAGACTGACGGAATGGTCGAGCGCCTGCATCGCACCATTTCGTCAATGATGGCACAGCAGGTCTCAGATTCACAGACTGATTGGGACCTGCATATTCAGGGGGTCTTGGCGGCATACCGGATGGCACCCCATGCAGCTACGGGATTTTCCCCCTTTTACCTTATGTATGGTCGCGAACCCGACCCGCCTGTTCGCGCCCAGCTGCAGATCCCCGACCCGCAAGGAAAAACTAAATTGGCTGACCACGTCAAATTTAATCTGGCTAAATTAACAGAGGCGCGGGATGCTGCGAGGTTGAACTCGGACCTCCGTCAAAAGGCGAACGAGCGCCTCAGGCTGGGTCGGGCGCATGTAATACAGTGGAAACCGGGGGACAGGGCATGGTTGCACTGTCCCCAAGTGCCCCTGGCTACCTCCCCTAAGCTGGCGCGGCCGTGGCGGGGCCCTGTGGAAGTGGTCGAGGTCTTGCGACCACAGTGCGTGCGCATTCGATGGGGGAAGCGGCGATGGTTCGTGCACCCCTCTCGGTTGAAACCCTTCGTCGCGGTACACAAACCCACTTCACGCATGCGTGGCCAGACGTGTGGGGGGTCGACCGACTCACTAGGTCCGTCTCCACCGCGCTCACCTAATGCCTTGCCGGCCGTGCCACCTCCAGGTGCATCGAGACTGACGGGCTCACGCCCGACCACCCCTTCTGGGGATACCAACAGTCACGCGGCATCAGAGGAGGTCTCACTCCGGGACGGACGATTACCACCTGACGGTCCGCCACCCGGAGTTTCCCCGTGTGAGGGGCCCGCCGCAAGGACACGCGCAAAAATGCGCAGACTGTTGTGAAACCGCAAGATGTGTATATATGTTGTGTTCATTGTGTGTTGGGTGGGGGGGTGTGTTCCCTGCCCATTGAAATTACTTACGTTGTGCTCACCTGCTGTTATGTGTATGGTGGCTTCCCTGCAAATTGTATATAGCTTGTTTCTTACGGAATTCGTATTTATTCAAGGGGGGGTGCGTCGGGTTGTTTTCTCTTCTTGCTGTTGCATTTTTTTTTTGTTGTGTTCTTGTTGCCGTTCTTGTTATTGTTGAAAATTAGTGAGGCACACGCGCGGTTACGGTAAAAATTAATTTTTATTGTCATTCTGTATGTTGGCAGCCGGGACGGCTGCGAGCTATGTAGGGGGGAGTGATGTAGGGATGTTAGAGAGAGGGCCGTTATGTATGGCAGTCTATGGGAAAGAAACACAGTGGGCGGGGCTACGTGTGTGCACAGGGAGATGCCCTCTGCGACGTCCGAGCCAGACACCCTGGGGGGGGCTGGTTTGGCGTTATGATCCCCCGGGGCCCCACCCCTCAAGGAGGGTTGGGTATAAAAGGGGACGTTATATGGGCTCGGGAGTTAGTTATGTTATAGTTAACTAAGAAGACGGAAGACGTCTTAGATAGAGCCCTGGACTCCCTCGTTCGATGTCCTTGTCAGGGCCGAACAGGATCGAGCCAGCGGCGTGGTCCCGAAAGCCAGAGCCGGTGCTCTTCTAAGAGCTGGTCTGGGACTCCGGGTACCGGCCCGACTTACCAGTGTCGGGCTAAGTAGCCTCCCCTAGCCCAGTAGTGGAGGACTGTGAGGTAGGCTAGGACTTAGCCAGGAAGTGTATCCTTGAGCTAGTCGGGTGAGGGGGCCGATACCCCCTCCAGTACTGTATGCCACATACGAGTTGTGTTGAATAAATATTCGTGTGCCTCCACCTCGGCGTCAAGTGTCTTCACCGGTACTTCACATCTATTACGTGGCAAAATATTACGATTAAAAACGCAACACATTAATCAATAAGACTGTGTGTGGAATAAAAAATAAAAAATATACGAGGCGAAGTTTCGGGTACGGTCCTTCTTCACGGTACAATAATGTGTGCTTCGTCTCCCGAGCGATGCAGTTCAACGACCTCAACTCATGGGGGAGGAGAGCCAAGGAGGCCCGGCCCGACTCAGACACTCAAACCTGCTTTCATTACAGCAATCAGTTGATTTGCATCGATCAGACACCACTTAATAATTACTCATTAATAAGTGGTCGTAATCGAGGCGTGCAGCAGGGCTGAGATTTTTAAAAAATTCAATAATAAAAATAGGCACTCCCCGTCGGGGAATTGAACCCCGGTCTCCCGCGTGACAGGCGGGGATACTGACCACTATACTAACGAGGACGGGCCGAACGCGCCTCGGCAAGCGGCGCTTGTCAATTAACCTTGAGACTCACGGGGTCATTCACGGATTGACCCTGGAGCACAGGACACGTGCTGCAGCACCCTCGTGTTGGCACGGGAGTCTGCGGCCTGCGGGCCACACCCGCCGCGATGCTCCTGCCCGGGGTCAGGGGCGGGGTGGGGCACCAGGCTGGCGAGATGTTAACTACCT
The DNA here is from genome assembly GCF_015708825.2 of Lethenteron reissneri. NCBI lineage: Eukaryota > Metazoa > Chordata > Hyperoartia > Petromyzontiformes > Petromyzontidae > Lethenteron > Lethenteron reissneri. The sequence continues at coordinate 1,296,084 of NC_083796.1, read as the reverse complement.
CGCCTGGTATACGGGAGGTCGTAGGTTAGATCCCGATCCTGACGCCTGCTGTATATTTAGAGTTTGCACGTCTGTCTCCCCGTGGTCACGTGGTTTTTCTCTCCACATTTAGAAGCAACATCACGTGTTGAGAGTATTTGGCTGCTATGCATTTCCACACGATAAGCCACTTCGTTGAGTTTTCATTTGTGGCCAGGTCGCTTCTCAAAAAGAGCTATTTCGCTCAGTGGGCCTTACCTGGTAAAATAAAAAATAAATGACATTTAATAGTTTAGTGGGGCCCGTGGCAGCATGTGGCCTCCGACCAAGGAACCGCCAGTGAATGATAACGTACCCATCACTGCCAGTATTGTAGCCGCACCAATTGGGTATTTGAGGGGAATAGTTTTAACACTGTTCTTGATTTGAGCTCCATGCGTAGTGGTTCTGCAACTGCCAGGACCTCTTCACACTCGGGCGACACATTATATTACTCTGCCTTGTTACAGGATGAGGCTAAACTCAGCTCGTGTGCAGATGTTAGGTAGAGAACTAGGCCTTCATCGAGTAGTGTGTTGATCATGGCTGGGGGCGATGATATGCCGTAATATGCCAAGGCTATGTTTAGGCTAATGGGATGGACAAGGCTGTGGTAACTATGTGAAAAACACTACAAATGAGGCAATGAAAACGAGACACAGTATAATACAATTTTGAATGGAATCGTGAGTCTGAATTGTGTAAATTCATTGAATGAGCGGGAGGTGAATCGAAGTACTGCTGCTCATAGTGTGGGCGACGATCAGGATTAGGCTCAGGGCTAGAGGCAGGCCGAGAGCCAGGGATGAGTTCACCGTTTACCGAGTTTGTAGAGCAGAACAAATACGGCCATCCAAGCGGTGCCTGGCGTCTTGAGCAGCTCCCTGGAGATAGTGACGGGGTTGAAGGTGGCACGGTGCCGCTGCTGCTGCTGCTGCCCATCATCGTGCTGCCCGCTGTGCTGGGCAGGAGACATCACGCCGCCGGGCCGCCAAGTGAGCCAGCGGTGGGTGTAGGCGAGCGCCAGCAGGTAGAGCGCGCCGAGCACGCGCAGCACGCCGTGCCAGCCCAGCCGCTCGCCCGCCAGCCCGAGCAGCGCGCCGCCCGCCAGCGCCGAGCCCAGCTTGTAGGCGACCACCTGGGAGCGGGGAGTGGGGCACAGCGCCGTTTCACTTTTGCGGGCTTTCAAAGCAAGTCGCAGCTGCTTGTTTAACTGTGTTCCCTGTTATTGTTTTACAATTGTTGCCACGAAACGCCTCCGATTAGCACGGTTTGGTTAGATATGGTGCGAAAGAAGTTCAACGTACATACAAACGAAGGCAGTTTCATTCAGAACTCTCAGATGGCAGGGTAGCATCACGGGCACGTGCGCGCGATACTTACGACGGCCTATCAAGTGCCTCTCATCCACGTGAGGAGGTAGCGTCAGCAGCTCACGCTCCTTGCGAGATGTGTTCATCGCATATCAAATTAATTATATTTATCCATCGTAGTATATGGAACAATACGAATTAAACATTCACAAAACTTAACGTGATGAAGGAGTTACTGGTGACCGGAATGAGACCATCAACTGTCTAAGCTTGTGAACCCCATTTATTATTAAGAATAATAATTCAGTACATTTGGTATCCGTGCCAATCTGATTGCGCAGGACTGTCACAAAGGCGCGGCTGTGCTTCACACAGTCGGGGACAATGTTGAGTAATTTGCAGGTAATTTAGCAAATTTGAACAATGATGCCGGCATGTAATGGCCAACTCTTGTGGAATCCCATCACGAGATCTTTATCATGTATATTTAGCTCATGTTTAACGGTTAATACATAAACTAGGGCGACCTTCCGGATTCCTCTGACACCACCGGGGCGGCGGCGCTCACCTGCACGGCGTTGCCCCAGGCGAGGCGCGCCCCACCGGCCAGGAGCCGCACGGCGCACGTGTCTACCGCCACGTCCTGCACAGACGCCAGCGCGTTGAGCAGCAGCAGCAGCGCCGCGTTGGGCGCCAGCGAGGTGCGCGGCTCGGGAAGCACCGCACCGCCGACCTGCGGAGAGGGGGCGGCGGGGGAAGACGGCGCTCGCCGTCATTGCCGCCACCTCACGACCGGAGCCGGCGACGTTGGCGGGGGTCGTTCTCACAACCTCGGTGCTCAAACGACCCCGACCTCGACCGCCCACTCCGCACGCGACGAAATGGTTCACAATTGGCGGCCTGGAATTGAACTTAACCCACCAGGCACACGAGACCCATGGCGCCCGTGCTGCCTAGAAGCCAGCCCTTCAGCGAGCCGCACTGGCCCACGAGCGGCGCCCACGCGAACTTGAGCAGCCAGGGCACGTAGAGGACCCGCGTGATGGCCGCCAGCCCATACGAAGCGCCGGCAGCGCGCATGTACAGTGGCAGGTATCCCGACTGCAGGCCATAGGGCATGCCCTGCACGCAGTATAGCGCGCCCAGGAACGCCAGTTCGGAGCGCAGGGCTCCGTCCAGGCGGCGCTGCATGGCCACCCCCGCTCCCCACCCCCCCACCGCCCGCCCCTGCCGGCCTCTCCGCTGGTGCTTGTCCCGGGGGCCCCACCGGACGGGGCAGGCCACGCAATCGAGAGGTGTGCGCTCCTAAGCCGGCACAGTGCCACCACAACAACAACAACAGCACAACAACAACACAACAACAGCACAACAACAACAACGTGAGATGATCGGCAGAGGTGGAGTCCCTGGAAAATATTTCATGACAATTCAAACCCTCAAGACGAGATGTCATGGCGCCAATTCCGTCGATGGCTCCACCACTCACTGCACCACATGGCTGCCAGGGCTTTTGCCCTCCAACCAGACTTCACTGCTGCTGCACAGAAGACACGCGGCGACCTCCTAGATCTGAACCTGACGGTACTATGCTGCCATCTGGCCGTAGGTCTTCTCTACCCCTTTGCCACCGGACTTCTGATCTACACCCAATGATGTGGAGCATGTGATGTTCTGGTGAGCAGCAGGATGGGCACAATGACAGGGACTAACTGATGGGTTCATCCAATTTTGTGGTGATGATGCTGCTTTGGCCAATAGCAACAATGCATGTGGCCTTAAAAGAAAAACATATAATAGGTGACGTTTCGGGCAATGGCCTTTCTTCTATGAAAAATATTTAACATGCTATGAATAAGGGCTGTTGCCTGAAACGTCGCCCATTATATATGTTTTAATGTTAAGGCCACACACACACGGAGTGATTATTGGCAAATGCGTAAAAAGTTGAAGAGTTGAAGGCAGCGTTCATCAACTGGGGGGCCAAGGGCCAAATGTGGCCCTAGCCAGAAATCTGACTTGAAGAACGCCGAGGTGGAGGTTCGAGATGGAAGAGGGGAGAGAGAATCTGAAAAATACTGATACTCCTACTGGTACTCCTGCTGATACTCCTGCTGATGCTCCTGCTGGTGCTCCTGCTGATACTCCTGCTGATACTCCTACTGGTACTCCTACTGGTACTCCTACTGATACTCCTGCTGATACTCCTACTGATACTCCTACTGGTACTCCTGCTGATACTCCTGCTGATACTCCTACTGGTACTCCTGCTGATACTCCTGCTGATACTCCTACTGATACTCCTGCTGATACTCCTACTGATACTCCTACTGGTACTCCTGCTGATACTCCTGCTGATACTCCTGCTGATACTCCTACTGATACTCCTACTGATACTCCTGCTGATACTCCTACTGATACTCCTACTGATACTCCTGCTGATACTCCTACTGATACTCCTGCTGATACTCCTACTGATACTCCTACTGGTACTCCTGCTGATACTCCTACTGGTACTCCTGCTGATACTCCTACTGATACTACTGATACTCCTGCTGATACTCCTACTGGTACTCCTGCTGGTACTCCTGCTGATACTCCTACTGGTACTCCTGCTGATACTCCTACTGGTACTCCTGCTGATACTCCTACTGATACTCCTACTGGTACTCCTGCTGGTACTCCTGCTGGTACTCCTACTGATACTCCTACTGGTACTCCTGCTGGTACTCCTGCTGATACTCCTGCTGATACTCCTACTGGTACTCCTGCTGATACTCCTGCTGATACTCCTGCTGATACTCCTGCTGGTACTCCTGTTGATACTCCTGCTGGTACTCCTGCTGATACTCCTGCTGATACTCCTACTGATACTCCTGCTGATACTCCTGCTGGTACTCCTGCTGGTACTCCTGCTGATACTCCTACTGGTACTCCTGCTGGTACTCCTGCTGATACTCCTGCTGGTACTCCTGCTGATACTCCTGCTGGTACTCCTGCTGATACTCCTGCTGATACTCCTACTGGTACTCCTGCTGGTACTCCTGCTGATACTCCTGCTGATACTCCTGCTGGTACTCCTGCTGGTACTCCTGCTGATACTCCTGCTGATACTCCTGCTGATACTCCTACTGGTACTCCTGCTGATACTCCTGCTGATACTCCTGCTGATACTCCTACTGGTACTCCTGCTGATACTCCTGCTGATACTCCTACTGGTACTCCTGCTGATACTCCTACTGGTACTCCTGCTGATACTCCTGCTGGTACTCCTACTGGTACTCCTGCTGATACTCCTGCTGGTACTCCTGCTGATACTCCTGCTGGTACTCCTGCTGGTATGGAGTGACTCATGCTGCCAGCTATGGCTGCAAAGTTTGGTATTACATGTTATGTATATCGTTTATTGTTAAATTTCAATCACAGTTCCTATGATCACTGTTACATTGCTTTTATAGCTTTATTTTGGTGATTTCGAAAACGTTTTGGTTTGGCCATGTTTCTTTGTTGTAGTACAGAGTTAAACTGATAACTTTAATCTAAATTGTCTTGTGGTTGTTACTGTTTCACTTGCATCCCACTGGGATGTTTGCACACAGCGTTGATATACGGTGCTTTTTCTGGAAGACTTTGCTGTTTTTTCCTGGATTTTTCTGTTTGCCGGTAGTCACTTTAAGATGTTTCTTGTTCATGTTTTTGTTTGTTGCGGTTGCACCCGATTCAAGTGCCGAATGGCTCACAGGGCTATACCAAATACATGAAACTGAAACTGATGCTGAGGGTGTCGGGGTGATTCATGTCAGTCACGGCCCCAAACCGCCGAGCAGCTGCCTCCCGCCCCCTGGTGGAGCGCACGCGACCCTGCTCCCTGTGGGGCGTGCACTGCCAGCCACGCGTTCCACACAACCCAACATCGTCACCATCAGCTTACCTGTCCTCTCCTCCACGTGGCAACGGGCACAACAACGAGCTGACTCAAGTCAGACGAGTCACATGGTTTTTGTATTTGAACGTTGTGGATATTCAGATAAAATGTTTCTTCACGAAGTCGTGATATCGTCGAGTGCATAATAATGTAAAATAAATGTATTTGTCGAAATAAAACTAAAAAAATCAACAGCCCTCCCCGTCGGGGAATTGAACCCCGGTCTCCCGCGTGACAGGCGGGGATACTGACCACTATACTAACGAGGAACTGGCGAAACCCACGCACCGGCTCGTCCTCTTTAAATGTTGCCTCAAGACGTGGCATGAATTATTTTACTGACATAAATTACCGTATTAAAAACGTAGAGACGCGCCACACTGTGACGTTCGTGTCATAATAATATACGCAGCGTATACAAATATAACATTTCGGCCGAACACAATTCCCTCCGTACTAATACAAAGACCCAAGCCATTGTACAACGGGGCAAGAGCACGTGGCTGAGAATCCACGGGGAGGCCGCGCGCCGTGGCTCCGTGAGTGGCGGGTCTCGTGGCATTAGTTGTGGTTCAAACGGGCGGCGTTTGGCTCTTTGTAGCGCCACCATTTCACTGCGCGGAAACGACGCTGCCGGCTGCCTGTCGCCCACGTGGACTCCCCTCCCCGTCGCGGTCGTGAACCCCAGGCCATGAGCGCGACCATGAAACCTGACCGTGGCCTCAATACAAATCTGACGTTCAAACGTTGCGAGGTGACGCCACGTGCAGCCACCGCCCGCGAGCGGCCCGCTGACGTTTACTCACGAGCGAGAGGAGACGCGGGTTTCGCTCAGACGCTGACCCCCTCCACAGGCGGCAAACTTGGCAGCGCCCACGCCGTGATTGGTCAAACACGAATTTCAAGTATGGGGAGAAACCATTTGATCATTTTTGCCAGGGGTGTGTTGACAGTCAATGAATTTCCGTTTGCTTGGTGGCGTCAACAGTAGCATTCTCTGCCCACTGCTGGATGCACGACGTCGCTGTTAAAAGTTCAAACGTGTTTAAGTGATGAAAAAATACATTGATAACATTGTTGGGTTCGACCGGAAATAACACTGCAAGAATGATCGGGCCAACATTTTCTGTCGTGATGCCCTCCCACCACCCGACGCAGCCAAACAAAATTGTAATTCTCCCGCGGTGTGCAAGCGATATTGTATGGAGCTGTCCGAGACAATACCCAACAACACAATCAAATGTCGGGTGGTGGGAGGGTCTCATGGCACAAATGTGAAACCGTAAAAAAAAAGTTTAATAACGAAGGTTTTGTAATATTTATTGGCTTACAAAACAGACGTGTTACGACAAATGCATATGGAATTAGACAATATCCCCCGCGGGTTCTCTTGCACAAACACCCACGCCCCAAAATCTACACTGTAGCTCGTTTTAAAGGATTTAATCGCCGGCCGTGATCTATCCACCGCTGGATGAAGGCCTCCCCAAGTCGTCTCCATCAGAGAGCTGCGATGTGACGTGGGACGCAGCTCCTCCCGGGCACCACGTGCAGATTGGGAATTTGGTTGTGCGCGTGTGATTTGAACTTACATGCGGTAAAAATGTGTCGCTAATTGATTGTAAATGTTGTGGATTTGCTCTCCAACACACCGGTGTGCTGTACTAGTGACGAATTGGCCACCGTTCTGTTTACGTGGTGAACCCTTCCCAATTGGCTGTGCCGGGTGGTGGTGGGTTTAACGACACATTAGTATATATTTTCTCCGCCGCCTCGAAACACCCAAAGTGGGGAGACGTTGACAACGATTACGTGGGGTTTTTTGCTTTTATTATTATTTTTTTTAAAAATGTTATGGTATATTTTTTATTTTCTATCTACGCGACCAAGAATATCACGATGACGCACCGTCGCGTGCGCACGCGCGCCCATGCGGTCGCATCCGTCTCGCCCGCGGGCGGGGCCCCTTCTCGGACGCGTTCCGTCGTCCTGTGGATGCCGCTCCGTGCCACGCTCAGCGGAAACAATCACCAAGTGAATCTCGTGGCCCGTAAGCGACTGGAGCCCGTGCGCGGGTCATTGCCGCTTCGATCGGCAGTGTCACCAGCCCGACTCTGCTGACGAGACGCCGTGTGTCCAAACTGCTCATTGCCAATCAACAAGTGACGCCATCACATCTGCCCCTCTATTTAAGGGACGAAACACGAGGAGGGTTTCTCCACAAATTTGGCTGCTGTCCGCCTGATGATGCCAGTTGTAATTACTGGCGAAACGTCGTACTCGGATTGTAAATGTTGTGGCTTGGCTCTCCAACACGCCGGTGGTGCTGTACTAGTGACGAATTGGCCACGTTCTGTTTACTTGGCAAAACCTTACAAATTGGCTGTGTCGGGTGGTGGCCGGTTTAACGACACATGCATATTTACGCGATATATCCCAAAATACCTCTATCATGAAAAACATTTGGCTGTTCGCCTGCATTGATTCAAGCGAGCCTGACTTTGCTGATCCGGACACGTGCGTGTCAAAACACGTAGGTAAAAAATAGAAAATAAATTAAATCTGTATTTTTTTCATTTTAATTAATTTATATTTTTTTTACCTACGTGACTTTACCGAAAAAAACCAAAGAGTAGGGTGTACAGTGTCACGAACATTCCGACACAACAACAAAAAAGCGGATAAGTGAAGGAGGAGGGCGAATCTGCGCGCTCATCTATTTTGTGTTGTTAATATCCTCCACAAAGACGCGAGTGATTATGGGCGAGTTCCGCGCATCACCACCGCCGCGTCTCGCAGCGCAGAGGGGAGGGCGTGGACCCGGCCAGACCGGTCCACTCGCATTGCCCAGGCACGAGAGTGAGTGAAGAACGAGGAATGATGAGGATGCGGATGGCTGTCATGACTATTACATTCATGGCGCTGCAACGGGAACCTCCCCGCCAACCCCATCCATAATAAGTGTGGAGCCGGGAACCAACCACACGAGTTTCTCGTGCGGTGTGTGCACATCGACGCAATGGGGAGACAAAGGCGGCGGGGTGTAATGCTGACCCACGGCACCTCCACCACCACCACCACCCACCTGACACGCCATTTCTGACTATATTAAAAACAAAGGTGCTCGCCAACAACACAGGTCGCAGCCGCCCGTTTTGAAAAGTCTCCGCGGGCGGGAGTCTCTTTAATACCTGGAATGCGTGATCTTCACCTGGATCAACCCGCGCGTGGGAGGGGTGGAGGGGAAAGGGCGAGGGGGGGAACCACCTGAGCCGCATTCCTGGGGCGGCTGGGCCAGGGAGGGTGTCCAACCAACCCCCAAGCCCCTCCGCTGTGACCCCCCCCCCGCATTCGGGGAACCGGGCGCTTCCTCCTCCTCCTCCTCCTCTGCGTGGCTGCTGCTCCTCCTCCAGCGCAGCGAGACACGCCGCGTCCACACGCACGGTCACCACTCACCACTCACGCGCCCACCACACGCACGGTCACCACTCACCACTCACGCGCCCACCACACGCACGGTCACCACTCACCACTCACGCGCCCACCACACGCACGGTCACCACTCACCACTCACGCGCCCACCACACGCACGGTCACCCACTCACCACTCACGCGCCCACCACACGCACGGTCACCACTCACCACTCACGCGCCCACCGCACGCACGGTCACCACCACCACTCACGCGACACCTCACGCACGGTCGCCACATCACCACCGCCCACCACACGCACGGTCACCACTCACCACTCACGCGCCCACCGCACGCACGGTCACCACTCACCACTCACGCGCCCACCGCACGCACGGTCACCACTCACCACTCACGCGCCCACCACACGCACGGTCACCACTCACCACTCACGCGACCACCACCACCGCCGCCGCCGCTTCTCCGCGAGTATTGGTTACACCTGCTGTTGCTTTTGTACTCACTGTTCATACTAATACTACTGCTGTTGTTACTGATCCTGCTGCTGCTACTCCTTCTGCTACTACGACCAATACTACCACTGTTATTTTCACTGCTCCGACTGTTTGCTACTGCTGCCAACACGACGACCCGTGCGTGCTGTGTTGCTGTTGCTGGTGATGGCCGTGGCTGTCGGTGGCGGGGGTTCAGGCGTCGCTATGAGCGCCCTCCCGTCCAGTCGCGATTGAGGCTCCGCGAGCCTCCCACTCCCCACGGCCTCTGAAATCCACCCGAGGGCAACTCCACCAACTCCACCACCACCACCAACTCCACCACCAACGACAACGACGACGACTTCAACAGTTGTGGGCAGATTGAGTCAAGACTCGCCGAGCTGTAGGGATTGTTTACAAGTAGCTGTTTGAATTTGTAGAGACCGGTTAGCGTTTTTTGTTATTATTTTTGTTATTTTTTGTTTGTTATTTTTGGTCGTATTAAATGGCGTGCTGCCAAAGCCCACAGCAGAAGGAACAGAAGGTAATCAATGACCTCATCGAAGATCAGATTCGCAAGTCCAAGTCCAAGAGGCATCTAGAGTTAAAGCTGCTGCTTCTGGGTGAGTGGGACACGAGGAGACACGGGAGGGGAGACACGGAGGGATAACGAGAGGACACAGTGAGACACGGGGGGGGGGGGGGGTAGGACACGGAGGGATAACGAGAGGACACGGTGAGACACGGGGCGGGACAGGGGAGGAAGCCGAGGATCGGGAAAAGAGAGAGACGGGAAGACGTGGGGACACGGAGAGGCAGTGGGACACGGAGAGGCAGTGGGGCACGGAAGAACAGAGGGAGACGGGGGAACGCAGATTAAATGCCCACGTAGGGGGCTCGTTGTCGATGCACGGGAGTGACACTTTGATTATTATGCGTATTAGTGAACGACGCTACATAACCTTGAACAACTCACCACCAGCCTCTCTGCGTCTAAGTTGTGCTCGTAAACGGCCTCCCCGCGTTCCCGTTTCCCTCCCCGCGTCTCCCCGTTTCGCGCCCCGACGACTCCGCGCGCTTCACCGCGCGGAGTCGGCCACCCCCTGGTCCCCCTCCCCTACCCAGGGAAGGGGCCGCGCCCGCGTTGAGCCATGAAACTAAACTTAAATGTTGATTTCATCAGGTGAGGCCCACCAAAATATATCGCTCTTTTTTTAAGAACCCACCTAGCCAGAAATTATAGCTCAACGAAATAGCTTATGTGGACATTTATAGCAGACAAATGCTCTTAAACGCGTGTTTCTAAATGTGGAGGGGGGAAACCGGACGACCCGGTGAAAAATCCACGCGACCAAAGGGAGAACACGCAAACTCCAAACATGAAGGCGTCAGGGGAGGGATCCAACCCACCTCCTGTATACCAGGTGAGGTAGTTAACATTTTGCCAATTAACATCGGCCCAGCGCCTTCTTCCTCCAGGCCCTCACTTCAGCTGCTGTCCCACCTACTCTCTCCTCCTGTACGCTGCGAGTCTTTTATACCCCATCCAATTAAGTATCCTCCCCCCCCCTCTTTCTTTCTTCCTCCTCTGATTCCCGGGTGGACCCCAATAATTGCCTCGTCACACAATCACCACCCCCTTCTCTCTTGAGTCACCAACCCGTCTCCACTCCGATTGTCGAAATGAAGAGCCGTGAACAGAGGAGCCAGGTCGTGTGGATGGCGTCTTACGAGTCGATTACTCGGACGACACTAACCCAGCTTCTCTCTACCTTCCATCTATAACCTGCGCCCAGCTCTCCTCTCCCTCCTTGCCTCCCCCTTTCTTCATTCTCTAGCTCTGCCCACGTACCCCTGTGGTTGAGCTCCCAAATCAGCAGTTGTCCTGCTGTATCGGTTCCGCCTGATGATGGTTGCTTGTGTTGCGATCGAAACGTCGTGATTTCTTTTATTTTATTTCTACCTACGTGACTTTACCGAAATAACCAAAGAGTGCGTTAGAGGGGAGTTGAGCACTGCACTCTGCTGATAGTAATACAGCAGATAAGTGCATGTTCTCCACAGGAATCGTTCAAATTGTGATACAAGCATGCAGCTTGCTTTAGATATTCACAAAGGTGAATGTTTTCAGAAACAAAAGTGAGCCACTTAACAATTCAAGTTTGGCAGCCATTTTTAAAGATGTCCGCCAATTTCTATTTTCGCTGCAGAAATTAAAGAAAAGAATTGCCCAGTTTGGATGATTTGAGTGTCCATTTCTGTGTTCATGAGCATGCAGTATCTGACTATACAATGCATCAAACTTCTCAGACAGTTTGTATGCATCACTTCACGACATTGTGGTGGGAACAGGTGAAAAAGAGTGAATGAAAATGCCCTACCAGAGCACGGTGGAGACATTGCCGCTGTGCAACTCAGCATGGCGGGGTTCAGTACCAGCTCAGGTGTTTGTTCCCAGCACGCAGTTGTCATTTAGTGTTCCTTCGGACACCTTTCCCGGGCAGACGCCTCAGCCAGTGGCATAACTACATTATCAGCTCAGGGGGTGCGGTACTGTCAAGTGTGGCCACTTTATTTGATGTCTCGCACGGTCACACCTAGGCTATATGTCGCTGCTCCTCTTGACTAATCTCATCCATTATCATTTTCATAAAAATACATTTAAATCGCGTTTGAACTTTTCTTTGTTCATTTACACGGTCGAAAACACGTCTTATGGTGGTTGTCAAGGGGACCCCAACTTGTAGATTTGGCCACCAGGGGGCAAGGCTCGTTATCATTTGAGGCCAGGTCGCTTCTGAAAAAAGATATATCGCTCAGTGGTCCTTACGTTGTAAAAAAAAAGTTAGTTATGCTACTGGCCTCAGTCCATTGCACCAGAGCCCTGAGCACCATCATCAAAGGCCGACCGCGGGACTGGTGGAGCTGACCTCGGGGTAGACTACGGTTGACATGGACGTGCGCCACTGTTGAGGATCACGCCAAACACCGTGGTCTCGAACTGTGCTCAGCATGTAGGCCTCGGCAAGGTAAGGTAAAAGTTAAAAGGTAAAAACAACGAGCCTACCTTTACCCTACCTTTTACCCTACCCCATACAAATTACCCGACTACAGGGTAATTACTGGGGTACTACTACACATGAACAAGGGTTATAACGGTACATACTAGGTAGAGCGCTTTATTCATATAGAATACTCTCGATGATTCCAATTTTACACGCTTTCTATTAACTCACTGTCTGTTGTTGTTGTTGTCGTCGTCGTTGTTGTATCCTCAAATCTTGTAACTCAAATTTAACCCACTTCCCAATGTGGTATCGACTGCAAACTTGGTATACTTATGTCATACTGATGACAATACTATATTCTATCATAAAAAATATATATTTTTAAACATTATTTTGTATATGTTATGTTTCGGCTTGGGTCTAATTGTCCACGCTCAACTGACGTTGGCTGTAAATCACCACGGTCCCTTACTATATGGCAAGCCTCGGGGCTACTTCCTGGAGTCGTGGAATTCTGCCATTACTCGTACATTTCATAAAAGCGTGTTTTTAATAAAGTTTTTTTTTATGTTACTTATTAAATGGAGGCCACGGACTGCGCCACGGAGCTTCTAGCGGTAAACAAGGCACCGTATTTACCGGGTAATTATTCGCGCTACCTTTACCCTACTGGGTAATTTTTCCGAGCTACCTTTACCCTACCCTTTACCTTACCCCTTGGCATGTCGACACCTTTACCCTTTTACCCGGTAAAAAGGGTAAATTACCTTACCTTGTCGAGGCCTATCAGCATGGCAGCGGTGCTCAGGATACGGGGGTTGCCTGGCTGCGTCTCTGGGGGACCGCTACACTCCGACCAGGGGCAAGCCACTGATGGTGACATGCTACTTAATAAGCTCCATAATAGCGAACAACCACACCTGAATCGACAGGATGTGCCAGCGCAGGAAGGCCAAGCCAAGCAATGGTATGCGACATTTGTCCGATTCTCCTCTCCAATTGTTGAAACTGTTGGAGCAGCAGGGCCCCTAAAGTCGGTCCGTACAAAGTCGCCATCTCCCTCCTCAGGGCGTCGTCGAGTGTGCCACATCTGGCCACAGGAATAACGAGCCAAGCGTCCGGCGTGTCGCTGTTCGAGAAGGTGGGCAGTTCTTGGAGTGGCTCTTCCTGTGTCCAGCCAGCCACGTCCATCGTGGCCCGGAACACTTGTTCAAGGTGGACCCAAGGCATGCCCGCCGGGCGCTTTGGGTGGCAGATTTGTGTCAGAAAGGTGGCACGTGTTAAGCGATAATAGACGGGACAAACGTCGGTGACGGTTTGGCCGGCTTTGTTTCACGGTGCCTTGCGCTACCTTCTGGCGCCAGGGCGACTCCCACAGGGGCCAATGTCCGCTTACCGTGGCAACATTCTTGTCATTCGTCGTCCCCTCCAGCTGATGCGCGTTGATGTCCCTTGAGTAAACGTCGTCTCGGCGCGTGTCGACGATGCGTTGTCGCTGCCACCGCTGACGTGGCCATGTCAGAAGTTTATCGTCGATGAACGGTAGTCACACGTTTACCGTTCATCGAAAACACAGAATAAACGTGAACAGCCACTAACTCGTGACAAAGTGCGGCAATGTGCACGGCCGTTTGATGCAAATTCAAATGAAGCTTGTGCTAAGTTTGTTTGTGATAATTGTTCTCTAACCCACCAGAAAGTGAGTTTGAGAACAAAAGTCATTCTTGGCGTGCCTTCAAACTCGTGTACGCCTGCCAATTTAATTTGTTTTGCTGTGTGGTGCCGGGTGTTAGCGACAAATTTGGCCAGATCGTTACGTTGATCGTAATATTGGCTACGAAAATGCCATCGCTATTGTTGTTCATAATTCTAATCAATTACGGCCCCTTTGACAGTCCACTCCTGGATGAAGGCCTCCCCATGCCGTTCAGGGAGTTGTTTGAGCATACTTCACTCTGCTGGTCACTGCGGGTTGGTGAAGGGCGGGTTGGGGGGGCAGCGGGGGGTAGGGTAGAGGGATTAGCACGCGCCTATGTAATTACTACAGTGGTCGGATTCAGAGAAATCGATGTTAGCCATGGCCGGGGAATCTAGCTCAGTTGATGGTGTTTGTGACCACCACGGTTGGAGGTCCTTGTTGTTGTTGTTGTTATCGAGATTAATGTTATTTGGCGGAGAGGCTCTCTGGGAGAGCGGCGCCAGATGCCATGAGCTCGCGTTTCCCAGGCCACATTTCTCCAGAACCGAAAACTAAACCCAATTTCTGTGACACCCGAGGAGGGCGTGATGGTGGCGGTGATAGCAGTGGCGGTTGTGGTCGCTATGATGGTGATGGCCCATGGGGTCGTTGACTCCTGCTTCCAGCCATTACGTTAACGGAACTGTAGGCATAATCCGCGTGTTTTTGCGAGCACCTATTAACTCTGTGTGCCACCTTTTAAACAAATAATACACACGTGGACATGCTTGTCAGCCAGCACCAGGTCTAATCAGGACGGTAGAATACTGCAATGCAGTTCAACACGATGCCACCAGCTCACGCTGCAAATCAATCCCTGCCACGTGAGACTGCAGGGCTGTGAGTGACGCTGCTGTGAGTGACGCTGCTGTGAGTGACGCTGCAGGGAGTGACGCTGCAGGGAGTGACGCTGCAGGGAGTGACGCTGCAGGGAGTGACGCTGCAGGGAGTGACGCTGCAGGGAGTGACGCTGCAGGGAGTGACGCTGCAGGGAGTGACGCTGCAGGGAGTGACGCTGTAGGGCTGTGAGTGACGCTGCAGGGCTGTGACTATGACTGCAGGGCTCTGGTTGTGGCTGTGGAGCTGTCTTGAGGGTTGTCCCTGCCTCCTCCGCAGGCACGGGTGAGAGCGGCAAGAGCACCTTCATCAAGCAGATGCGCATCATCCACGGCTTGGGCTACACCGAGGAGGACCGGCGAAGCTTCGCCAAGCAGGTCCACCAGAACGTGCTGGCCAGCGTGCAGAGCCTGGCGCACGCCATGCACACCCTGGGCATTCCCTACGAGAAGGAGAGCAACCGGGTGAGGACCGTGCCCCGGTGCCGCCGAGCTGTATGTCGAACTTCTTTGGCACCGTACGTAGGCAACTGTGCTAATTGGAAGTGCGACACCCGGCTCCACCCCAGCACCAACCCGGCACCAACCGGCACCAACCGGCTCCCTGCAACACGGGGATCTCGAGCACAACCCCCGCCCCAACCCCCTTCCCCCAGCACCTTCGTTTACATCAGCAGCATCTGAATGGCAGCACCACCCGGGATTGTCGTTGTGTGGGTGTCTGTCCCACAGGGGAGCGGTAGCGCAGTGGTTAGCGCCCTGTGTTACAAACCCAATGATCCAACTTCCAATTCCCGCTTACGACTAATAACGGTCATGAATATCTGAACCAGTTGTGGACCTCCCCTGGGTCGACTTAAGCCTTCAAAATGTTTACCTGGTGGGGTGATTGACCCCGCTTCTACCCCAGGGGCCCTGACCCCGCTGTCCTCCCATGATGCTGACCCTGCTGTTCCCCCATGACCTTGACCCCGTTGTTCCCCCGGGGCCCGTTTGCTCCCCCTCCTCCCCGCCACCACTAGGCGCAGGCACGCTTTGTCCAGGAGTTGGACTCCATGAAGATGAACAGCCTGAACGACCAGTGCGCTCGCGCCATCGCCAGCCTGTGGGCCGACGCCGGCATGAAGGCCTGCTACGAGCGCCGCCGGGAGTTCCAGATCAGCGACTCCACCAAATAGTGAGTGGGGCGGTCCCCCGTGGCTTGGTGAGAGTTGGCCGCGTGGCCTCGCCGATCGAGAGCACCAAGCCGCCACCTTTTGAGATCCCGTGTTTGCATCTGGGTTTCGGCCGCCTGTGAACAAACCGTGGGTCTTAAGCGCACAGAGTTGGTCGGAGCCTTGCACAACAAAATCATCACGTTCAATTTGGATCACTTAATTCAGCTAAGGAACAGCTCTGAAAAAATACAAGTCTGACTGTGATGTGACATTAATCTGCGGAAGAGTCACGTGAGAACGTTTAGCGACCCCTACTGTGGTCATATGTGGTGGTCAATCCCACGGAACTTAGGAGTAGTTCAGTGGCATCTGCTTCTGTGGACCGGTCTTCAACATGGATCACGCGACCCTCCGAGTGACCCCGTCCCCTCTTCCGCCGCAGCTACCTGAACGACCTGAGCCGGCTGGTGTCCCCTGGCTACGTGCCCACCCAGCAGGACGTGCTGCGAGTCCGCGTGCCCACCACCGGCATCATCGAGTACCCCCTAACGCTCAACAAGATGGTCCTCAGGTGAGCAAGGATGCAAGCGATCAGGGTGTCGTTGTGTCACAGAGTGGGAGGGGGGGGGGGCAGCTGAATTCAGCAGGTGGGGGGGCACGACGGGATAAAGGAGCATTCATCCAGCAGTTGATTAACGACGATGATGGTGGCAATACATACTAAAGTGGTGGTGTTGATGATGATGGCATCAATGATATTAAAGGAGTAGAATCACAGTGGTGCTGTGGCTAAGTAGTTGCCTAGACTGTACGTGGCAAGCACTTTCCCCATCCACGAACTAACTTCGACTCCTGACCTTTCATTTCTCTCGTCACCTCCTCCACCACCTCCCTCAACCCCCCCCCCACCGTCCTCGCCACCCCCACTCCAGGATGGTGGACGTGGGGGGGCAGCGCTCCGAGCGCAGGAAGTGGATCCACTGCTTCGAGAACGTGGAGTCCGTCATGTTCCTGGCGGCACTCAGCGAGTACGACCAGGTGCTCATGGAGGAAGGCCACGTGGTGAGGCTCAGGGCCCCTTGCCGCACCCCTCTCACTTGCTCTTGTTGTCGTCGTCAGCCTCTAGCGTCAGCCGGGTAGTGGTCGCTACGCACGTGGCTGCCTGTAATCCAGCACTGCGGAGGCAGCGGCCAGGGTTGGTGGATCACCGCAGAGATGTCGTGACACTCCCCCGTAGCGTGGCTCGCCAGGAGGAGGCGGCACAGCAAAGTGTGGACTACCGCTGTAATCTGTCCCATCTGTCAGGGGATAGAGCGTTGCCCCCTAGCACGCGTGCATTTCTCCGGGTGCTCCAGTTTCCTCGCACACGTGTCAACACTCACGACTCATCAGCACAGCCATCATTGCCGACTGCTGCTGCTGCTGCCTGGTGGACCGCCCCTCCCTGCTCGCTGTGGGGGACAGTTGGCTCTGCCTAAGGGCGACAGTAGACCAACTCTAAAGTCTCATTCTGTAAGCGGTGGGAAAGCCGCGAGACAAAGGAGTGCGTGCGGGCTAGGTGGGTCGAGACCGAGGGCGTTGGGTTCCCATGGCGACGCCTAATTATATCAAGCCATTGTGTGGCAGCGTGTCAACACGGCCCTGTAACCTGATGGCATTCTTACACATTCCACGTGTGTGGAGCAGCGTGATGAGTGGTGGGGAGGGCATGGGGGTGGGGACCCCGAGCGAGCCGTCGGTCCGGTCACACTCAGGAATTGACCGGTCACAATTGGTCGATGAAGAATCAAGGTCCCGACTTAAAGCTTTCGTGACTGCAGGAATTCATATTCTTTGGGTCTTTCGGTAAGGTCACGTAGATAGGTTCAAAATTAATTAAAATAAACAAAAAATCACGACGTTTCGATCACAACACAAGTGATCACTTAGACCACAGGGTCTCACTTAGACTACAGGGCATCACTGAAGCCCCATTTAGAGAAGAGCTTAGGATATTGCGCACTTGAGTTGTGTTATGAAACTGCTGAAGCGTGGGGGTTCAGGCCGGGTCACTTGGCGCACGCCTCCAGTCGAGGCGACAGACATCACCACGCAGTCGATGCCCATCCATGTGGGTGGCTGTATCTGACACGCATAACCCTTTCCTTGACGACTCACTCCTTCCAGCTGAGCACAACCACGTCATCCACAGGTCGCCGGTTCGATCTCCCGGCACGGCAGCTCAAACAACGGAAACATTTCTTTAAATCCCACCCGTTGCCTCTGTCCACCCCGCAGGCCGCGTGTGGTGGGGTAAAGTGTGGGTACTACCGAGATGTCTGGAAAGTGTGGAAGAGTAGGCCAAATACCCTCTCTAGGGGGACTCCCCAGGGCTCCCTCTCGTGGGGGGCCTTACCACTCGGAGTGTGGTGAGCGAGCCATCGTAGAGCTGCGTGTTTACTGTGTGCACGGCAGGGTCCATCTCATGCCGTGTGTTACTCAAGAGATGCCACCCAACAGCTACTATTCGTTGACTATTCGTGTGCCAATTAAAAGCTGGTCATCAGAAAATCTTAAAAGAAAGTACTTCTCATCAGGCCCCATGGTGCAGTCCTAAACTCTTCTCCACTCTGGCCATTACTACGACTATCCACTATTTGTGTTTCACCAGGTGAGGCCCACTGAGCTGTACAGCTCTTTTTCAGAAGCGACCTGGCCACAAATAGTAGCTCAACAAAGTGGCTTATTACGTGGGAATTTATAGCAGCCAAACACTCTAAAGGCATCTTTCTAATTGTGGAGGGAAAACCGGAGGACCTGGAGAAAAATCCACGCGACCACAGGGAGAGACACACGCAAACTCCAAATATATAGACGTCAGGGTCGGGATCAAACCCACGACCTCCTGTATACCAGGCGAGGTAGTTAACATCTCCTAGCCACGGTGAAGAGGGGCCATTGCCCAACACGTTCCCTGTTGCATATTTTATTTCCTCTTATGGCCACACGCACGGCGCTGTTGATGACGAACGTGTTGAGTCGTCTTGTATATCATGCGCCGCTGCTGCCAACGTAGCAGCAGCAGCAGCATTACCATGTAAGTTGTTTAACATCCACCAGGATGGTTCGCTATCGCTGTTAGACTTCGATGCTATCACTCCATTGTGTTGTCTAGTCAGCTCCAAACAACTAACGGGGTTAGTTGTGAGTCCTGGTGATTGAGCTGTGCTTTTGCGTCTTTTTATGCCATTGCATCGCCAGAACCGCATGCTGGAGAGCCTGGCGCTGTTCAGCACCATCCTGGAATGCCGGTGGTTCGTGGAATCCTCCATTATCCTCTTCCTGAACAAAAAGGACATCCTGGAGGAGAAGCTGCAAAATTCGAACCTCGCCGATTACTTCCCGGCCTACCGAGGTGCGAGCTCCGATGGCGGCACGCGGCGCTTCATGGGCGGCGGTGGCGATGTGAGGGCCCGGCGGCAGCGCGCTCGCCGCTTGTCGCAGAGGTTCACGGTTCAAATTTGCATGGTTAATGCAGCGGCATCAACCATATGAATACGCGCTCTCTACCTTCGTAGTGGACAGCGTTATTTGAAACGAGCAGCCCCTTTTTGTGCTGGCGTCGCAGTCAAAGTTTGCACGATTTATTGCAAATGACTCAATTGGGATTGCACAGAGCAACGTCGCTCACTACTGGCAGGATATACCCGTCTGTGCGCCGTTGCACCTTCCTCCGAATACCATCAATACCAAATGTACTCAGCTATTATTATTGGTATTGTTAATTGGCAAACGGTGTGTGCGTCACCGTGCCTGGTCACGTGTGCGTGACCGTGCATGGGCACGTGTGCGTCACCGTGCCTGGTCACGTGTGCGTGACCGTGCATGACTGCGCGTGACCGTGTATGCGCCTCCGTGTGCGAGCCAGGCAAACCGAAGGATGCAAAGGCCGCCCAGCAGTTCATCCAAGAGCTGTACCTCCAGGCCAACAAGGACAAGAGCAAGATCGTGTTCTCGCACTTCACGTGCGCCACCGACACCGACAACATCCGCATCGTGTTCGCTGACGTGCGCCACACGGTGCTCAACGAGAACCTCAAAGTCCACAACCTCATCTAAGAAGCCTCGTCCCTCCGTCCCCCTCGCACACCGAGCGGCAGCTTCCGTCTGCTTGCAAGCGACGAGCGATGCCGACTCCCTGCCACGACCGCCACCAGCAGCGCCACCACCATTAACATCACCGCAGGCACTGCTGCCACTACAATAACCACCGACGACGCTACGCAACCGACATCATCCCCGCATCAGCACGCTGCATCAGCAGACACACCAGGGTGTCAGGACTGCCAGTAAACCTTTCCCATCGTCGCCAGCGCAAGCCATGTCCTGCGGAAGCGGAAGGCCACCGTAGATGGAAGAGACGCTGACGTGCAGCGTCTGTTTAGGATTTCGTGGCCTGTCGCACAGCAGCGCAACTAGACTGAGTTCGCGGCTGCGAATGCATCCTCTCTATAGGATGAGCCGTCCTTTAATCAGTGATGAGCCGGGAACCCGCAAAGGAGACAGAAAGTCTCGAAGAACCCCGGATCTTCGTTTAAATACTGGGTATATTCTAGTTGTCATGTGAGCGCAGCGCACAGCACACTTTGATGTCGATGGGAACCCAAGCAGCCACCGTGGCCCACGCAGTCGTGAGGCCGTACTTTGCCATCGCGTGCCCTCACCCCGCCGGCGCAAACTTGGGGGCTGAGATGATGGCATGATCTATAAATTACACGTAATTTAAATATGCAACTTCATTACTTGTGAAAT
Organism: Lethenteron reissneri; assembly: GCF_015708825.2. Classification (NCBI taxonomy): domain Eukaryota; kingdom Metazoa; phylum Chordata; class Hyperoartia; order Petromyzontiformes; family Petromyzontidae; genus Lethenteron; species Lethenteron reissneri. The sequence continues at coordinate 1,275,395 of NC_083796.1, read as the reverse complement.
TTGGTATCTAAATTACATGTCTCATTGTAATTGGCAACTTGTATCTAAATTGCACGCGATGCAGTTTAATCGGTTGTCTACATCTATGATGATACTCTACATTTTAAACGATGTACGGATACTATATTAGTCAAAAGTAGCGCAGCGGTTGTAGAATATGCAAGAAACCAGCAGCAGTTCCTGAAGAACTGTATCGTAGTCTTCTTGAATTAGGTGACCATCACAATAAATGTGAGGAAACAAAACTACCAACAGCAGTGATGATGACGATGCAGTCATAGACAACTGTAGGCCAGCTTCATCATCATTCTGACTTATCAGCACGGCACAGTTACCAATGCTCACTGCTGCAGAGTCTGCCTCTGCAAACCGTAGATTTGGAGTCCCCACTTCCATTACATGACTCCAGTGGTCTGAACATTGAGGCACTCTCCCGGACGAAGTGTGAGTATCTCGCAAACATTATGAAAAGCCATAACGTCGATGTTCTGACACTCCAAAAAACCAACGTTTGGGATGCCCTACATGGCAGTCACTACAACATCCATGGATACATCCTCACGACGAGCCACTACCACCCAAAATGTGGCTTGGCCACATACGCGAAGAACCCCATCACAGACACTTAACTATTTTTTATATTTTACCAGGTAAGGCCCACTTAGCGATATAGTTCTTTTTCACAAACGGCCTGGCCACAAATGATAGCTCAGTGACGTGGCTTATCATGTGGAAATGTATAGCAGCCAAATATTCTAAACGCATGGAACTGAAAAAGAAGCCACCAGCATCGAGATGGGGGAGCTGCACGTCACCAACCTAATTCAAAATGTCTAAAGCCAGCACTTCCAAGTGCACCGATCCCAGCCCTATACGCTCGTGACTTGTGGAGCTATTCATTAAATCAGACCGACGGCGAAGACCTCACTGACTGGATGTCTGCCAAAGATTTCACCTGGGTTTTGATCCCAAGCAGCAAGCAACATAGGCCCATCATCACCCACATCGGCATCGCAATCCCATGATTCTGTCCAAACGGTAACCAAGGTGGGACCTGGTTAAAGCTCACTAAGGAGGCTTTAGAAAGAGTGGTGAGTCAAATTGCTGTGGCACCGGAATGATATCACCAATTTGTTGGCCTCCTGACTGCAGCTGCCAAGAAGAGCATCCCCCGAGGCTTCCGGAAAGATTGCACTCCCTGCTGGACAAAGGAGATCCAGGGCCTGCTCCGACAGTGCAAGCAGTCAGGCAACCTACAGGTTGAAAGGCCCTGCTAGAGTATATTCTTAGGTTTTTTTAGGTAAAGTCACGTAGGTAAAAAATTAAAATTAATAAAATAAAAATAAAAATCACGACGTTTCGGAGGCAACACAAGCTTCCGGCTTCAGTCGTGATTTTTCTTTTATTAATTTTAATTTTTTACCTACCTGACTTTACCGAAAAAACCTAAGAATATGAATCCTTGCAGTCACGAAAGCTTCAAATCTAGAATTAATACCCTGCTAGAGTCTTTAGACTCAGCCAGATGTCAGCGGTGTTTTGAGTGTGTTGAAGGCCCTGGATTTTGCACACTTCGGCCGCCGTGCCTGGGCCCCACTACAACGCCTGGGTGCTGCTAATTCAATAGAATACTGAACTGCAAGAGTCCTGCCCAACTCTATAGCCTCCATACTAGTGGAGAACACAAAAGGACAGCTCGACAAAAACCACCAAGTGAGAGATCCATCACCAATTACACCAGGTAATGGCCTCAATTTTTTCACAATGGAGAAAGGCAAGGCTGCTGGCAGAGATTGTATCCCCCCTGAATTCTTCCATCACTTAGGCCCAAGAGGACACCAATAGCAGGCAAAACTGTCCACTAAAACCATGAAAAGTGGATACATACCACAAAAAAGCATAGCGGGAGGCGATGGTCATTGCCATTCCCAAACTGGGCAAGCCGACCTGGGAAGCTCTAGGCCAATATCGCTCCTATGCACCACCTATAAACTCCTGGAATGCATCATCCCCTGAAGAATCGGCCCCCTCGTCGAGTCAGCGATCCCTGAAGAACAAGCGGGATTCCGGCCTGGACGCAGCTGCTGTGATCAAGGCATGCAACGTACATCGAGGGTGGATTCCAGAAGAAAGCCAAGACCGGCGCATCCTTTGTGGACTTGTCATCGCCCTACGACACAGTCTGGGTTAAGCGCTTGATGTTGAAGCTCGCTTAGGACCATTCCCTGCCTCGAAACAATACTCATATGGATGATGCTAAGCAATAGGCGACTGCGTGTCTCTATGGGAGACAAATTCAGCTCACAGCGGTTCCTCAACCATGGATTGCCACAAGGTTTGGTGCTCGCGCCAACGCTCTTCAATGGCTACATGAGTGACACGCCACCAACCGGGTCACGCAAATTACTACGTGCGGATGACCTTCGCCTGGCAGCGCAAGCAGCCCCTTTCAATGACATCGAATCCACTCTGAACCAAGACCTAAACACCAAATGGAGGCTCAAGCCAAATCCCCACCACCTGAATAAGGTAGCCGCCAAGACCCAAACAAGAGGTCAACCTGCTCCAGAAACTGGCAACCACAAGCTGAGGAGCATCAGCACCCTCAGTGCTACGGACATCAACGATGGCCCTCGTGTACCCTGTAGCCAAGTGCTGCGCACCAGTCTGGACCAGAAGCAGTCACCACTCTACTTGTTGATGTCCAACTGAACACTGCAATGTGGTGTGTCACCAGAGCCCTCGAGTCGACCCCAACACCTTGGCTGCGCGTGCTGTCACCAAATCTCTGTCCCACCCATCCGCCGCAACGCTGCAACCCTCCAGGGAGGCCTGAAAATCGAGGGAAGCAGTCGCCTTCCCATTCACTGGGACCTCAATAACGTCCCTCGGCATCGCTTGAAGTCACGCCAAGCGCTTTTGGACCCACGCGCTTAACCTGCATCAATGTGAGTTCAACCCGATGAAGCGTGGGGAGCTGAATGGAGTTCAAAAGGACTCACAAACACCACCTTGTGAAGACCCAACGCTGAAGATCACTGGGTTCGATCTTCCACGAAGCTCATGGTCCACCATAACCACATCCACTGCACAACCCAGGGCAGTAGATGTCGGTATCTGATGCACAAATGGAAAATTGAAACGCTCCAGTGTGCGACTGTGTTTCATCCAGAACAGACCGTAGTGCAACGCTTAACGACGCAATGGCAGATCCACAAATACGAAGGGGACTTCACAGCTGCTCCTGACGCGGTTGTGTGCCTTCATAACCACCTGCACGTGGAACTGCAGTTGTTGATCTGCATCAGCCATACGACAGAAGAAGACTCAAGTGGTCTGTAATTTGATTATAATTTGTCCATCTCTGAACACGACTCCAAACTACAGTGGCTCCAAAATAACCCCGCGGCTTCCATCGCTTCGCTCCAACCCTTACCCTGGCTCGCCAACAAACCATGGGCACAGCTCAATACCGCTATCCTGCTCCCCCCAGAGCTCTCTCTCCACGTCTTCCCCTGTACCTCTCCTCCACCTTCCACACTCCGCTGACCACGGCAAACGTCCTACGGAGCGCCGTTTCTCTGATTCTCACTCAGCAGCAGCAGCATCCCAAGCACCTTTAAGCAGCAGCAGCTCCAGGCTCGCACCTGCCCAGGCTGGCGTACGAGGGGGGACTTTGACGTCTGGATCTGCGCCTCTCGAGTTCTCGATCGAACAATGCATCCGATACGTGAAATATGCGTGCCTTGTAAATTGTGTTTTTTTATTCTAATAAATGTTTACTGTGTTATCTCTGCGACGAGCTACAGGATGGGTGAGCCTCGATGCTCCATGTGCTAGGCGCACACCGCACGATTTTACGACCATCGACGTGATCGGACAACACCGTCGCTGACAGTTTTCACCTCCCGGCCCCGGAGTTGACGTTTCTGTGCACCCTGGGGCGTAAGCACCGCATTCTGGGGAGCGGTGGCGGAGTGGTTAGCGCACTGCGCTACGAACCCAGCGAGCCGAGTTCGATTCCCGCACACGACAAACGACGGTGATGATGATCTGAACCGGGCATGGACCCCTCTCCCCCCACTCCCACCTCAACTTGGCCTTCAATGAGTAACTGGCGCTGTGTATAAACAATCCGATCTCATGCCCGAGTTCTGAATTCGCGAGTTACTGAATGTGTACTCATTCCCTATTCGTGAGTTACTGAATGTGTACTCATTCCCTATTCGCGAGTTACTGAATGTGTACTCATTCCCTATTCACGAGTTACTGAATGTGTACTCATTCCCTATTCGCGAGTTCCTGAATGTGTACTCATTCCCTATTCGCGAGTTACTGAATGTGTACTCATTCCCTATTCGCGAGTTACTGAATGTGTACTCATTCCCTATTCGCGAGTTACTGAATGTGTACTCATTCCCTATTCGCGAGTTACTGAATGTGTACTCATTCCCTATTCGCGAGTTACTGAATGTGTACTCATTCCCTATTCGCGAGTTACTGAATGTGTACTCATTCCCTATTCGCGAGTTACTGAATGTGTACTCATTCCCTATTCGCGAGTTACTGAATGTGTACTCATTCCCTATTCGTGAGTTACTGAATGTGTACTCATTCCCTATTCGCGAGTTACTGAATGTGTACTCATTCCCTATTCGCGAGTTACTGAATGTGTACTCATTCCCTATTCGTGAGTTACTGAATGTGTACTCATTCCCTATTCGCGAGTTACTGAATGTGTACTCATTCCCTATTCGCGAGTTACTGAATGTGTACTCATTCCCTATTCGCGAGTTACTGAATGTGTACTCATTCCCTATTCGCGAGTTACTGAATGTCTACTCGTTCCCTATTCGCGACCCGCCGGACTCGAGTACTCGCGAGTGAACGTCGTGCCAGGCCACCGGCACCGGGGAGGTTGCGTGCAGAACGTTGTGACATTGAAACCGTCTGCTACGAAGAGTAGGCGCGCCCCCTCGGCTGCCCGCTTTGTTCTCAGCCTGGCAGGAATCCCGCTCTGAACTCGCTGTTGGCATTTTTACTTGATACCTACTTAGTGGACTCGCCGATACATTTTGGAAGAAACGAGTCGACTGCGAGGTCCATTCAAAGGAACGCGAATGCAGTCGGGGAAAGTGTTGCGGGCAGCGCTGCCCAGAGTGCTGGAATGATAACAGCTGTGCGGCGTTGTGATCAAACAGCTGCTTCTCCCTCCTGCATTCCTCACCATCTCCACCACCTCCATTGTCGTCAAATCATCATCAAAGGGTAACAAGCACACATTGTTTTTTTATAATGAAGTATTTATTTATGGTAGTCCTGAAACATTCCGCCCACCCCCCCCCCCATGTTCACTCGTACCAGGAACGTAACCCCATTTTTCCCATATTCTTGGTTCTTTCAGTCAAGTCACGTAGATAGAAAATAAAAATAAATTAAATAAGAATAATATAATTAAATTAAGATTTTTAAATAATACATTTAAAATAATAAAAAGCAAAAAATCCACGATGTTAAACGTGGTCGGGATTCGAACTCGGGTCGTCGGGACGGGTCATTGATGGCGTTGACCATCGGGGTCATGCACTGTGCGTGAACCACTGCGTCACCACTCCACCCCTGGTACAGTGCTCTGTTATACAATTAAAAAATACTTTCAAACAAATCTCTAAAACTCACATCATGATATAGAGAGAGATTGCGCATCTCAAAAAATCACGCGTTTAAAAACAAACGTGGAAAAATGTGTCAACAGCACTTCACCCAACCCCCCTAACCCTTATGAAAAAAACCCCATCATCATTTCCCGAAGACCCGTATTGTGATCCGATTACCGTGAGTCCCCATCGCATCGCACGTGGCCGGGCACACGTGGCACCGCCTGCCGGCAGCAGCAGTGCAGTGATGGACACCTGCAGACCGCGTGTTCTACTTATTGGGTCTCGGGCTCACGTTGATGTTGATGATGGAGCTCTCCGACAAGAGCGTCCACAATGCGGTTCTTCTGGAAATGCTGTTCGATATTTTGCTGCTGTTGTTGTTGCATGAGATGCACAGCCGATGAGCAATTTTGCTTTTTTTGACTCGCGTATGCGCGGTGTTTGCAAGATAACTTCACAGTGTTTGATGATGAAAATAAAGTGAAAAGTCACATTCCTCGCCAGACACACAGCGATGTTTGTTTTAACAGGAGTTGCCTGGGAGGGAAATGACGCGAAGGTTTTACCAACACTGCCACGGTGAGAGTCGAGGCCGAGTTGGGGAGAAACACCACTGCAGGCAGCTGTCGTCCACGAACTAACATCATAGCTGTCAACCAATACGGCTTTATAGCTCGTATCCTAGTACGGGGAAATTGAGTTTGCAGATTTCATACGGCGTACAGCCGTTTCAATGCGGGCAAAATAAAATATTTGTGTCTATTTGTTTGTGTTTCTCCCTTGTGATGGGACTCTGTAGGATGAACGTCGAGATGTATAAGGGGGCACGGGGTGACCAATAAGGTCTGAATTGGTCTGTAACAAGGTAGGGGGCACTGACAAGGGTGTGACATTCTCAACCTCATTCTCTGGTTGTGCAGCGCATCAACAACCCGGCGTGGATTGTTTGGCCACCAGCTTCGGGGCGATGTTCATTGGGCACTCGGAAAACATTCACCTTGCAGATATTGTGTCCTTCCCCCGCACCTCCGATTAGCATGGTTGGCTACATACGGCGCGAAAGACATTTCAACATACATGTTAATATACACTCCACTACTATGCACTACACGATACACTCTACTACTATAGACTATACGCTTTGGTTCTTTCGATAAAGTCACGTAGATAGAAAAATTATAAAAAAGAAAGTGAATAAAACAAGTTAAATAAAATAAAACACTAATGTAGACTGTAGCCTGGTTCTTAATCGGAGTAAGTGTACTGACAGTCTATAATGTAGACTGTAGCAATGATTATTAAGCTGGTTGAGTGTACTGGCAGTCTATAATGTAGACTGTAACCTGGTTCTTAACCTCGGTGAGCGTACTGGCAGTCTATAATGTAGTAATAAAAATAAAATAAAAATACTATTGACTACACTACTTACGACACACTATATGTAGTGAATCCAAATGAGTCGCAGATGTTATCTTGGGAGCAACACTATTTATTACGCAACTTTAACACAACACGATCTACACTCGGGTCTCGAATGCCCATCTCACCACGCTACGGCAGAACTAGACACGGTTCGCTATTCTGGCCCGGACCACGAGCTGGGTCCCGGACCGCGTGGCTCGAGGCTTCTTCTCCCCGACGTGGATCTTCTTCACACCGGCACACGAAGAACCCCGAGCTCCTCACGGGGCCCCGTTATATCCCCCTGGACTGGGGCTGGCTCCGCCCCTCACCCCGCCCACCTTCCAGATCTCTCGAGCTCCTTCTCGAAGGCTCCCGAGAGCTCTTTTAGACCACGTGACCGCCCAGCAGCCCCCATCCACCGGTGGCCCCCCACCGGTGGACGGGTAACCCTGGCTGGCTGACACTCCTTCTCGCTCCCTCACTGGGAGCCCGCACCGCACACTCCTCGCGGTGCCTCCGCGCTGACCAGCGCTCACCCAAGCCCCGCTAGGGCTGGTGGTACTACGCCCAGTAAGCGGGCTACACATAATGTCAGCACATTATCCGCCGTGGCTTCGTAAGCCCGGCACCACACAATCACAGTCACTGCATATACACAACACTACACTACTATACACTACACTACTGTACCACACACTATACACAACACTACACTACTATACACTACACTACTGTACCACACACTATACACAACACTACACTACTATACACTACACTACTTTACCACACACTATAAACAACACTACACTACTGTACCACACACTATACACAACACTACACTACTATACACTACACTACTGTACCACACACTATAAACAACACTACACTATACACTACATCACTATACAGGTGACCCTCGCACCTACGACCTAATTGGTTCCTGTACGACGATCGCAAATCGAGCCGTCATAAGTCGAACCCTCGTTTCCCATAGGCGCAATGTTAGACATTGGGGTTCTGTTCCTGGAAACCCATTACATACCATAAACATACCAAAATTGACCACGAAGATAAATGAAACTATCCATAACAAACATTTATTGTAACTTAACATAACCTTTACCAACATTTTTAATTAAAAGCACTTACAATTGAAAATCTGTAAGTGTTTTTATGCATGTGCATCACATTTCCTCTTCTCAGGCGTAGCGAGAGGCGAACATTAAAAAAAATGTTCAAAAAAGTGAAGAGCGTCGCTGTGTTTGCTCTTGGTGCAGCTGCAAACTGTCGGGCTTGTACCGTGCATACGCAGACGGCGGAAAAGAAAATGCAGCGCCATCTGCACATGTCGTGAGTGTGCGCATGTCACGTGGAGACTCGTCACCTATCGACTCGGCGTCGGTAGCAGTCGTTAGGCGGTCGTAGATACAAGTTTTGGTCGTCACTGCGGGCGTCTTAATTACTGTGAGAAAGGTCGTAAAAGCGGGGGGTCGCAAATCGAGCCGTCGTAAGTCGGGGGTCACCTGAACTAAATTGAAAGCTCATTTCTTGAGAACTGCTTGTTCGTGTTTAGTTTGTTGTTCTTCCCCTGCACCTCCGATTAGCACGGCTGGTTATGTACGGTGCGAAATAAGTTCAACGTACATATGTAGTGACAGGGTGCCATCTGTTGACCATGAATGGTAACTATGTAACAGCCAACCATTAGTGGGTGTAACTGGGCTAAAGGTCAGAGGCGGGGATCAGTCGGGAAGCTCCTGGAACCTGCACGAGAGTTCTAGAAGGGGGGCGTGGCCAGAGGCGGGGCTTGGCCACGCCGAGGAGGTTCGGGGCTGTCGTGGGGGTTCGGGTCCTGGTTGCTGTCTTCGTCGGCATCTCTTCTTCATCGTTCGGCCGTATGGCCGATCCACTGTACGGTCCCCATCGTCGTCATCGTCGCTGTATTAGTCAGCCAGCTGTATAGTTAGACGCCGGGGATGTGGCTGTATGAGTGGGTCAGCTATACGTAGCCCAGTGTGTTTGTCGCTCAGTGATTCTGCCTGTAAAGTGTGAGAAGTAAACACGGAGACCTCTACACGTCGTGTCTCGGAAGTCTCTCACTACACATACGTGCGGTGCGTGTGCGTGTGTGCGTGTGTGTGTGCGTGTGCGTGTGCGCGTGCGCGCGTGTGCGTGTGTGCGTGTGCGTGATACGTTCTTGATCTGTGCGCCCAACTAATCCAACCGCTACAAACTTTGGCCCAACATTGGCACGTATCCTGAATCCTTCTATTTTTGATGTGGAGGAACAGACATATGAAGATGTATTGCCTAGCTAAATAAAAGGTTAATCAAACATATTTACGGGTTTTTTTTTACTGCTATTGGGATGAAATATAGATCTCGACGTTTCAGTTAAGCAGCCTTCAGTACGTAGTGAGATGGCCTCGATTGAATTGTCTAATGTTGATGGTGGTGCTTGAATACCGTTACATCTCGCGGGGTTGAGTGGTGATGCGCCCGGGAGTTACTCTACGTATTTAATCAAATGTCTTGTTCATAATAAAGGGTTTTGGGTTAGTTCACGTGAGTATAAATGGGTCGTAACCCTCCACCACCCGACACAGCCAGTAAGGTTTGTTACGTAAACAAAACGCGCCAATTGGTTACTAGTGAAGTATGGGAATTGACGGCAGGAACTTCTTGACGGGTAACACACTTTTATTAAATCCTTTAGGTATCACAATACAACGTGTGGTCTCTCTTCTTCCTCCGACACACTCCACTAATCTCGTGTAAGCTCTAGGCCTCTGGCTACACCCGATACACTTGACTCGTGTAGACCCTATGCCTCTGGCTACACACAATATACTCGACTCGTGTAAGCCCTATGCCTCTGGCTACACAATACACTCGACTCGTGTAAGCCCTATGCCTCTGGCTACACAATACACTCGACTCGTGTAAGCCCTATGCCCTGGCTACACATAGTACATTCGGCTCGTGTAGACCTATGGCTACACCCACTACACTCGCCTCTGGGTTACACAGAGTCCCGGTCCCCTTAGGACAGCGGGGCTAGGTACCGCAGGGCTCTAGGTCTTCATCCCCGTCTTCCTTCTTCGCTGGTTACACACTGCCCTTACGCCTGTGTGCATCCCCTTTTATAGCCCCTGCTCACGAGGGACGGAGCTGATGCGGCGTCGACGTGAGCGTCGTTCCTTAATGACCCAATCACGACGCACTCTCTCTCAGCGCGTCACCGCCCACAGCCAATCGGTACCCCGTAACCCACGACCCCGCGCTGACCCCTGATCCTCCACCGTCAGCGCGCGTCACCACCTACACAGCCAATCATCACGCACTGTGCATACGATCCTTAATCCCAGCGCGTATCACCTCTACATCACCCCCTCCCACATAGCTTGCAGCCGGCCCGGCTGTTAACCTACAACACAACATAACGCAACGCAGTAATAAAGAACTCCACATCCCAGTGTGCCCCGTAACACAACAACAACAACATAACACAACCTTAAATATGAAGCAATATACAGCCCGACGAACAACACAATAAAAGCGAACACCGTAAAACGAACGCGCCAAGTGTCACTGTGACCCACGCAGTGCCGAGGCGCTCCGGCTGCCTCGACTCCGCACGTGGTAGGTTACACAAAGTAGCGCGACCTAGCGCGAGTCCGTCTGGCCGGTCCGTCGTATGGAACGGGACGTTGGCGACCGTCCGGTGTCTCCGGCAGCTCTAGACGGCACGGGTCGGGCCTGGAAGGACCGGCCCCGCCGTGAAGATCCGGCCGCCGGTGGTCGGCAGCAGTCAGTTCCGAGACACCTGGGAGCGGATCAGGCGGAGACATGTGAGGAGCAGGCAAGGACAATTCCCTCTCAGGGTCGTCGGTCACGTCACATGCTCGGCCCTCACGACACAAGGGGAGGCCATACGGAGGCGAGAACGGTTTCAGTCGGGAGGGGTGGACGTACCAACGGCGTTTCCCCCATTTTATCTGAACGCACTGGGGGCGTGCCACCCGCACGACCTCCACGGGTCCCCGCCACGGCTTCAACAATTTAGGCGACGTGGCCAAAGGTGCCTGAGGGCAATGCAGCCAGGCCTTGTCACCTGGTTCCCAATTGTGCACGGACACCTTCCGTGCCCGCAACCGCTCGTTCGCAATTTGGCGAGCCCGCGAATTAAGCCGTGCGGCCTCCCTTGCCTCTGTCAGTTTATGAATATTAAATTTAATATGCTCTGCCAATTTAGAATTAGTTCGTGGTGCGGGCAGACCCAGCTGCGTTTCCATGGGCGGGTCGGCTTCCCGACCGTACATTAGAAAAAACGGGGAAAACCCCGTAGCTGCATGGGGGGCCATTCTATACGCGGCAAGGACCCCAGGGACCTGCAGGTCCCAATCAACATGCGACTCACACACCTGCTGGCACAGCATAGAGGTCAATGTCCTGTTAAGCCTCTCCACCATCCCGTCCGTCTGCGGGTGGTACGGGGAGGTACGCACCTTTTTGGTACCCAACAGGTCGCACACCTCCTGCAGTAATTTACTCGAAAAATTTTTCCCTTGGTCAGTCAGCAAGCGTTCGGGAGCCCCCTTGTCCAGGACGTAGCCCTGGACAAAGGCGTTCGTCACAGCCGCCGCCGACTGGTTGGCGAGTGGCCACGCCATAGGCCACCGGGTAAAATATTCGACCCCCACCAACAGGTACTTATTACCCCTAGGCGTGACCGGAAAGGGCCCCAGAATATCGAGTGCAACGAGCTCGTTAGTGCGCGAGACCTGAATAGATTGCAGCGGTGGATTAGCTGCCACGGGCGGTGGTTTCCGTCTGGCGCACTCAACACAACCCTTCAGAATATTCACCACGTCACCCCCCTTTCCCGGCCAATAATAGTCACGCTGAAGCAGGGCAAGCGTTTTGTTAACTCCCAAATGCAAGAGGCGTTCGTGTGCGGCCAAGACAACCTTCCCCCTCACAGCAGAAGGCACCACAATCGCATGCCGTCGGGACAAACTGTCCCATCTCATCAACAGGCCCTGCTTAAGCTCGTAGGAGCCAGTTCGGTCGTGGCTACCTTCGGAACCCTCCGTCTTTCGGCGCAATGTCAGCAGGGAGCTGTCCGCCATTTGGAGACGGCCCCACTCAATCAACGACAGTGAGAGCAGCGAGTCCTGACCCCCTGGGGTAGCGGGACCATCCCCAATTGGTGTGCTCGCGGTCGCAACCAACGCCTCCCTACCTTCCGTAACCGGAGGTTTACAGCGCGCCGATCCCGATAAGCACGCACATTTGTGACAAGGCAACAACCGCGACAGGGCATCGGCATTCGTGTGTCGCAACCCTTTACGGTACGTAGTCGTGAACTGATAGTCCTGGAGGACTTCCAACCACCGCGACAATTGGCCCGAGGGCTGGGCAACCCGTAATGAATACTGGAGCGCCGCATGGTCCGTCCGGACCGTGAAATGACGACCATAGAGATATGGCCTGAATTGTTGTACAAAAAAAACAATGGCAAGTAGTTCACGACGGGTGACGCAGTAGCGCTGCTCTGCCGGCGACAACACCCTGCTACCATAGGCGACCACCCGTTCGACCCCTCCAACGACTTGGGACAGCACTCCCCCAATGCCCGTGTTGCTAGCATCCGTGTCTAGCAAGAAGGGACTCTCAAAGTCCGGATAGCACAAGGGTGGGGCCCTTACCAAGGCGTCCCGGAGGGAGCAGAATGCAGCCTCCTCCTCCGGTCCCCACCGGAACTTCACTCCTTTTGCCGTTAGAGCGTGCAAGGGCTTTGCAATGGTGGCGAAGTGCTCAACGAATCGGCGATAATACGAAGCAAAACCGATGAAACTGCGCACGTCTGACACTGACGTGGGCGTCGGCCACGAACTGACACAGTCCGTCTTCGCAGGATCGGTAGAAATCCCCGAAGAGTCGACAATGTGACCCAAGTACCTCACGGATTTACGAAAAAGATGGCATTTGGCCGGTTTAAACTTTAATTTAGCCGATCGCATTCGCAAGAACACCCCTCTCAATCGCTGGAGGTGTTCTTCGAACGTTTTACCGAAAACAATGACATCGTCAAGGTAAATGAGGCACGTCTCCCACTGCAAGCCCGACAAAACCAATTCCATAAGACGCTGAAACGTCGCAGGAGAGGAGTGAAGTCCCATGGGTAACCGGTTAAACTGAAACAGGCCCCCTGGAGTCCGGAATGCAGTCTTAGGCTTAGACTCCTCGTCGAGTGGCAACTGCCAAAATCCGGACAATAAATCAAGAGTCAAAAAGTATCGCGCACCGGACAATGCGTCGAGAGACTCGTCCATCCTGGGGAGCGGATACGCGTCGGCCACCGAGATCTTATTCAGGCGGCGGAAATCGACGCAAAATCGCAGGGACCCGTCCTGCTTTTTAACGAGCACAATAGGTGCTCCCCAAGGACTGGAAGAAGGCGAAATAATGTCGGCTTCCAGCATATCGTTAACTGCCGACTGAACATGTTCCTTCTCAGCAGGACTCAGTCGGAAGGGATTTTGCCTGACCGGTGCCGCATCGCCCGTTTCAATGTGGTGGCGTAGCAGGTCCGTGCATCCGATATCATACTTATGTTTACTGAAGACATCCGAAAATTCAATCAGCAACCCGCGCAACGCACCCAACTGTAGCGCTGACAAATCGTCAGAGTCCGCGCACAGCATATCAATCCAATCTAGGTCCTCCTTTGATGGTACGCTATTCGTGGGGCTCGGATCAGCCTGCGCAACCAGCCTCTCCTCCGCAGGGACCCGTGCCGCGTGAGCCAGCACGGTGCCCTGCTGAATGACGGCCGGCCGCGCCCCAGCGTTTAAAACCATGACAAACGGATCCCTGTCTGCCCCAACCAAAGTGTGAGCCACCGATAAATCGAGACCTCCAACAGCCCTATTAGAAGGACCCAGAAGCATGGCCTGTTCCGAGGCCTCCTTCCCCCATGGCTTCCGTAACCGGAGGGGAATCAACATTTGTGAACCCGGGGGCACGTGCACGGTCTGTGTTGCTAACGCCTGAATGGTAGCGCACGCCGTCCGAATTACATTAGGGCTCGTCAAAAATGAAATACGGCGACCCGATGGTAGTTCAATGCAACGCTGATCAATGAGAATTTTGATGGGCATTTTCGCCAAAAAATCAGTGCCCAATAGGCAAGGAACCGCCAGGGAAGATGAAACGAAAACGGGTCCCGACAATTTGATATCACCAATGCAAATGGACGCCCTAATCTGACCGATAATGCCCAACGATTCCCCGTTTGCGGCGTAAAATGGCACATCCACCGGAAGAAGCGGATGACATTGTACCGGGAGAATATTATAAATGAGATCCGAAATAATAGTCGCCGATGCCCCCGTGTCCACTAACACCCTGACCTCGACCCCATCAATCGATCCGGTAACGACGGATGAACCCGCTGAGGCAGCCACTATTCTGTGCCCCAATTCCGACCATTTAATGTCTCCCCGGTCCCGGCCGTAACCCCCCTCTCCGAACCGAATCCCCGAACTCTACTCGGCTCTCCCTCGTCGCAACGCGACGACCCATACGTGTCGAGTATGCGGGCCAAGCATGTGAGGTGCCGCGACTTGCCGGGGTTTGCAGTGATGACTTGGGGCCTTGGTCGTCGTCCAGCCGAGGTCCCATGGCGCGCTGACGTGGGGCGCGGCAACCGGAGGCCACGTGGCCACGAAGGCCGCAGTTATAGCAGGTGATGACAGTAGTCGGAGATCTCGGTTGCTCCAGCTTGCGGGCCGCTCGCAGAGGCGAACGACCCCCCGACCTCCAGTCCCCCGCTCGTCCCGCGATGAACGCGTCCTCTCGTGGGCTGACGACTTGGGGCACGGTGTCAACCGGACCCGGAGTTGAGGCCACGGCAGCGTTGCAGACGACCCCCTGCTTTCGTTAAAGGACCTCGTGCGCTTGCATGCTCGTGGCGACCCGTAATGAAGAAATATCGGTGTCGTCGGCCGTGTTGATGGGGACCCCCAGGTCCTGCGCCAACTTGAGCAGCTGCTCCAAAACCATCGCATCTTGGCCCTCCTCGTCCATACGAGGGAACGCGGCGTCAGCGAGAGCGAGCAACGCCGTGCGGTAGGCGAGCACGGTCTCCGTGTCCGCCTTCCGTCTTGCGTAGAAATGATGGCGGCACGCCGAGGGAGGACCGTAGACTTTGGCCATGAGAGCCAGCGCATCCTTGAGCGTGGAGCGGTCCGACCTGCGTGCGGACGTGAAGGCCGCGAGCGCGTTGTCGTCCAGCATGGCAGGCAGTGCCCGCAGTGCCGTAGCGTCGGACCAGGCGGACATCTCTTGATGCGCCAAAAATCTGCGCTGAAATTGGCTCCAATCCCCGCCTTCCGCCTTGAATGCTGACAACGTGGGAAGGCGCTGCTGAAAGATAAAGTCGTCCTCCTCCTCGTGCTTCCTCTCTGCCCCCCCGTCGGTGTGTAAGATGGCGGCCCCAGTGGCGGGTGTGTGATGGCGGTCCGCCGCGCGCGTTGGTGACGTCAGCGGCCGCGCATGGAGAACCGCTGCCACGTGGTGATGGCCGTTCCCGCCAAAAGTTGGAGCGGATGAAATGGCGGGAATCGCCAAATCGTTTTGGCGGGAATCTGCAGGGCGATCCTGTAGCACGTCGGCCGCCGTCCCCGCTCCTCCCGACGAGCTGATCTCCGCCAAGATGGACGCGGCGGCGAGCAGCAGCTCCGCCAGACGGGAGTGTGCCTCGCGAAGCACGGTGTCAGTCCCCCGTCGCTCGACCGGCGCCGTCGGTGGATCCTGCCCCGTGGGCAGCTCCTCTTCCTCACCCCCTGATGCCCGCTGGCCCGCGTCGTCGAGGTTGTCCTCGTGGTCAATCCCGTGGGTCCGACGGTTCCTCCTTGTATCCATGCTTGGAGGACCGTTTCACTTCTGACGCCAGTTGAAGTATGGGAATTGACGGCAGGAACTTCTTGACGGGTAACACACTTTTATTAAATCCTTTAGGTATCACAATACAACGTGTGGTCTCTCTTCTTCCTCCGACACACTCCACTAATCTCGTGTAAGCTCTAGGCCTCTGGCTACACCCGATACACTGGACTCGTGTAGACCCTATGCCTCTGGCTACACACAATATACTCGACTCGTGTAAGCCCTATGCCTCTGGCTACACAATACACTCGACTCGTGTAAGCCCTATGCCTCTGGCTACACAATACACTCGACTCGTGTAAGCCCTATGCCCTGGCTACACATAGTACATTCGGCTCGTGTAGACCTATGGCTACACCCACTACACTCGCCTCTGGGTTACACAGAGTCCCGGTCCCCTTAGGACAGCGGGGCTAGGTACCGCAGGGCTCTAGGTCTTCATCCCCGTCTTCCTTCTTCGCTGGTTACACACTGCCCTTACGCCTGTGTGCATCCCCTTTTATAGCCCCTGCTCACGAGGGACGGAGCTGATGCGGCGTCGACGTGAGCGTCGTTCCTTAATGACCCAATCACGACGCACTCTCTCTCAGCGCGTCACCGCCCACAGCCAATCGGTACCCCGTAACCCACGACCCCGCGCTGACCCCTGATCCTCCACCGTCAGCGCGCGTCACCACCTACACAGCCAATCATCACGCACTGTGCATACGATCCTTAATCCCAGCGCGTATCACCTCTACACTAGTATAGGGGTCTGACTTTTTGTGACGCCGTGTGACTAGGGGGGGAGGGTCAAAAATCGTCCAAAATCGCGTGACGTCATTTATGGACGGCCCCATAGTGTATAGTGTAGTATACTACTTCAGCCCACCGGTCTGTTGGAGAGTAAATCCACAACCTTTACAATTTGAATACGACGTTTCGCTGGTAATTACATCCAGCATCATCGGGCAATTTGCCAGAATAGTGAAGCAATCCACCTGCTCAAGTCGCAAACGAATTGGCTCGTTTTGTTGACGTGACGAACCCTCCTGGCTGTGTCGGCTGGTGGAGGGTTACGACACAACATTCATACATAACGCGATCTCACCCAAAAACCTTGATCATGAACAAGATTGGTCGCGAAAGCCCTCTCCTCCTCCGTGTCCAACCAAATGTCTTGTGCTTTCTCGTTTTGTGAAAACCCCAATCCAAGGTGTGAGTGGGGCAGGTGTGGCTGGCTGCCTTTAGCTGTTGCCACGACTTGAATTTGCCTTTTGAACACGAAGCTTTTGCGGCAGTCCAAGAATTGTGGCGCTGCATATCTGCACGTGTGGAAGGGGTCTGTGCAGAATGCAACAACTGCTGTTTTAAAATAAAATAAAAAAGCTAAATGCATAGACACAGGTCTTCAAACAACATACCCCCACACTTGTACGACCCACAGCTTGTCTGTGACACACACGCAGATGAAAGGCAAAGCCACCCGCACACAGCCTGCAGCGTGTGTACAGTGTGTGTACAGTGCGGTGTGTACAGTGCGGTGTGTGTACAGTGCGGTGTGTACAGTGTGTGTACAGTGTGTACAGGCAGAGGGCGCGGTAACCGCCGGTTCCAACGTCGCGGCACTTGGCAGCATTCAGAATAATGCGGTCACGGCCACTGATGATCCAGTCCAGTCACTCGTCCGCCGAGGTCTTCTATCCCGGTTCCTGTTCCCGTGAACTTCGCTAGTGAACGTCTCACACCCACGTGAAGGACTCGGCTCTACCACACTGGGCTCAAGCACCACACTGCAGCTCACAAAAAAGCTCACCCACTCACTCACCAACTCACCCACTAACTCACCCCACTAACTCACCCCACTCACTCACCCCACTCACTAACTCACCCCAATGCAGGTCACAACTCACCCACTCACTAACTCACCCACTAACTCACCCACTTACTCACCAACTCACCCACCCACTCACCCACTCACTCACCCACTAAATCACCCACTAACTCACCAACTCACTCACCCACGCACTCACCCATTCACCCCACCGGAGGTCACAACTCACCCACTCACTAACTCACCCACTAACTCACTCACTAACTCAACAACAACAACCGCCATTCGCCACTAAGTGGCGGTGACGTCACCACGACGCTTGTGCCAGGCCATGTGCACCTTGAGGCCACGTTAAGTGTCGAACGCCTGCTGGCAGGAGGTCACGGGGCAGACCCAGCAGGTGCCACGGGTCGACTGACTGAGATGACTGACTGATGCACCACCTGTGCCCCCTACTTTGTTGCCAACTTGCTGTGCTTTAGCCACCCGGCGCTCCGCTCGTTCTTGTGAGCATCGCTCCTCCGCCCTCCGTTGTTGTTGGAGGGCGACTGCCTCCAACTGCCCAGTAGCTTCCTTCACGAGCCTCCTCCATAGAGGCCGATCTTGACACCGCTGGTACCAGTCATCGGCAAGTCCAGTCAGTTCCACGTCCTCCTGCACCACATCACTCCATCTCTTCTCTAGCCCGTGCCGCGCCAGTTTAGCCCCCTCGATCCGGCCGAACAAAAGCTGTTTAGGCATGCGGTGGCTGGGCATGCGGGCTACATGACTCAGCCAACGCAGCCTTGCCTGCCGGAGGAGCTCACCGATGGGACTTTGCCCAGATCTTTCAAGGATTTGTGATCTCCTCACACAATCCAACCTGGTTAGACCCAGGATGGATCGTAGGCAGGCCAGCCTAAATGTTTCTTACCGGCGAAGATGCTCCATTAGGGGGGTCCACGTTTCGCAACCGTAGAGAAGGGAGGGAATGACCGTGGCCGAGAAGACCTGAAGCTTCGTGCGGAGCGACAGACCAGGTAGCTTCCACACGGCGTTACGCAACCGATGAAAAGATATTGCCGCTCGACTGATTTGGACTGAGACCTCTGCTGTTAAACTGGAGCCGGTCATAAGCACACTGCCCAGGTATGGGAAACTCTCCACTCTCTCCACAACTGCCCCATCACCAATTGGGAGTTGTGTGGGTGGAGTGTCCGATGGTACAAAATACCTAGGCAGGTGCTTAGTTTCGGTGGGGCTGATGGTAAGGCCCCACCTCTTAGTGGCATGCTCCAGTCTCAGCAGAAGCGTCTCCATCTCCTCTGAATGAGCAGCTATTACCAAATCATCGACATACATAACGTGGTTGACCAATAGGGAGCCATCCCTTGATCATACCCGGGCATCGATCAGCCTCCCATTATATCTGTACCAAATGGAAATTCCCTTTGTGCAGCTATTGAAGGCTTCACGAACTACGTGGTCAAAATAGATGTTAAATAATGTGGGAGCCAGAGGACATCCCTGTCGCACCCCAAGGTGTACAGGGAATGGCTCTGACTCCCGGCCACGTAGTTTTACCTGGGCCCACTCACCATCATGAAGCTCCTTAATGATCATGAACAGGGTGTCAGGGACTCCGAAAGCACGAAGAACAACCCAGATCCCAGGCCTACTGATGGTATCATAGGCCTTGACCAGGTCAATAAAGCAGAGATGTAGGTCTTGTTGGAATTTCCTATACCTCTGCTGTAGCAGACGGAAAGAAAATATGGCATCTGTGTGGGACCGCCCTTTCCTGAAACCGCATTGGGGCTCCACAAGCCTCTCCTCAGCGTGCCTAGCAAGGCAATGTTGAATAATCCTTGCCAGGACCTTTCCCGGCACACTGAGGAGTGAGATGCCCCTGTAGTTGTTCCAGTCTGTGCGGTCCCCATTCTTGAAGAGGGGGACCACCAGGGCATCCTTCCAATCCCGCGGAACCCGTCCAGTGGTCCAGACTGTTGTTATGATGTCATATAGGGCAGTCTCTGCATAAACGCCACCCTCCCTCAGCATTTCGCTTAGGAGATCATCTCTGCCCGGTGCCTTTCCTGGTCTCAGACTCCGGATCGCCTTCAGTACTTCCTCAACAGATGGCACCTCAGCCAGCCACTCACAGGGGGTGACTTCCTCCTCTAATATTTGAGGCACCGCAGCCTCAGCAGGGTCATCCCCACTTTGTCCCATTATGTTTTCCTGGCTGAGGGATTTCCTCTCCCCCAGGACCTCACAGAAATACTCAGCAAATCTGCAAACCTGTTCCTGGGGGTCGGAGATTGGATCACCGTTTTTCCCCTAATGATTGTAATAGGTGTGGCGCTGCAGGTTACTTTTTTGATGGAGTTAAATAGTGATTTGTGATCGCGGGCCACTGAGGCAGACTCCATCTCCTCAGCAACCCGTGACCACCACCCATCCTTGCAGCGCCTTACGGCTCTTCGAACCTCCGAGCGAAGGCTGCGGTAAGCCTCCTCATTCTCTGACGTGAGATGCTGTAGCCGATGAGAGTGGGCCTGTCGCTTTTTCTCAACTATCCTGAACACCTCCTATGTCAGCCAAGGTCTCTGGGGAGGTCTGGACCGCATACCCAAAGCAGCCATTGCAGCTGCATGAGTCACAGTCCTAAACCTCGCCCATTTACCCTCGACATCAGGAGGAGTGGGGGACGATGCCAACCCCAGCCGCAAGCGATGATGAAACTCTCGCTTGCAACTTTCATCAGCTAACTGAGACCAGGCTACTTTTGGTTGGAATGGGGTCCTGGGTGTACACCCACTACCGGAGTGGAAGAATGGCAGGCACATCTTACAGATGACTAGTCTATGGTCAGAGGGCAGATCAGCTCCACGGTAGGTCCTGGTGTCAAGGACATGGGCTCGCATCTGCTGGTCCGTCACTATGTAATCCAGCAGATGTTCTTGCTTGGACCCGGCATGCATCCATGATGTTGTGTGGATGCGCCGATGCCGGAAGGGCGTGTTGGTAATTACAAGCTCATGGGCTGCACAAAAATCTAGCAGCCTCCTACCGTTGTTATTGATCTGATCTAGCCCATGCCCTCCAATCACTCTAGACCAGGTGCCAGCGTCATGACCAACTCGGGCATTGAAGTCACCCAACAAGATGACTCTATCCCGAGTGGTCACTTTAGCCAGCACCTGTGACAGGAGGTCATAGAAGGCATCTGACTCATCGGCTTTGCCTGCATCCCTCCACGGATGTTCGTCTTCGGTGGGGGCATAAGTAACCACGACCACCACTCCTCGCCTCCGGTTGATGGGAAGGCGAGCCCAAAGTAGCCTGGAGCTTACAGCTTCCCACACTTCACTGCCACGCTCCCACACCCCCTTCATTATTTTGTTCAGAAGAAGAGCCACACCCTGTTGTTTGGCAGTCTCCTGCCCCGAGTAGAGGACTGTCCATCCCTCATGGTGGCAGGAGCCAGAACCGGTCCACCGGACCTCCTGAATGCCACAGAGATCCAGGCGGTACCGGTCCAGCTCCCGACAGAGGAGTGGCAGCCTCTCCTCAGCAGTGAGCATTCGCACATTCCACGTGGCCACACGAAGTGGTTTTTCGTTGTTTCTGGAAGAGCCCCGAGGGTAAAGATTCAATCTCCTGGCTCCGCCAATTGGGGTTTGGCCAGGAGATGTCATAGACGCCTGTCCGACCGGGGCCTCCGGCACAAGCTTATTAGTTACATATTTAATTCGTGGTTTCGTGGTAATTAATTGAAGGTGGAGGGGTTACCAGCCCCTCGCACGCGTCCAGAGCCCCCGTTTAGCCACTGTGGTGGTCACAGACGCCATGAGGGGAGAGGCCAATCTATATTGGCCCTCCCCCCACAGCACTGTCCATGGCAGAGTTGCCTGTACGGCACCGCGAGGAGGTAGGGGGTTGTTTTTGCTCACTCACTAACTCACCCACTAACTCACCCACCTACTCACTCACTAACTCACCGACTAACTCACCCACCCACTCACTCCACTGCAGGTCACCTCCGCTTATCTCTCTCTCTGCTTCTTCCCTCGCACCCCTCCGCTGTCGAATTCCCTGCCCCCATCATCGTCGTCTTCTTTTCTCCAACACCGCTTTACAATAATAATTAACTCAACAGCCTCACCAACAACTTTGGCAGTGCAGTCGTGCCGATGTTTTTTCTTGCTCGACTTTTTGATCTCGTACTGAGCAAGCCCAACCCCCCCACCCGCCAACCCTGCGTTGGAAAACAAAAAAAAACACCCGCAGAGGAAGTTTACAGAGGTCACGTTTTTGCATGAAGACCTTTGAGGAAGAGGGGGGGGGGGGAGTTGGTTCTTGCCTCTGCCCGTTCATGTGAGCGGATAAACCCGGCGGGCGGGGAGGGAGGGGATTTGAATCTGTGCAGTTCGACGGAGCCGCGCGTTGTTTACCCCCAGAGACCGCCCCCCCCCCACCCCCCCCCCCAACGTTGGCACGACGTTCCGTGCTCACTTGGTCCGCGTCCTTGTTCAGCGACGTCCTCGCGTCTCACCTGAACCCGCGTCTCACCTGAACCCGCGTCTCACCTGAACCCGCGTCTCACCTGAACCCGCGTCTCACCTGAACCCGCGTCTCACCTGAACCCGCGTCTCACCTGAACCCGCGTGGTGGGACTGATAACAATGCGTGTGCCAGTGTAGCAGCACACTACACCTTTACCTGTGTAACACACCTGTGTGTGTGTTACCTGCCCCACCCTGTGTAACACACCTGTGTGTGTGGTACCTGCCCCACCCCGTGTAACACACCTTGTGTGTGTTACCTGCACTACCCTGTGTAACACACCTGTGTGTGTGTGTTACCTGCACTACCCTGTGTAACACACCTGTGTGTGTGTGTTACCTGCACTACTCTGTGTCACACACCTGTGTGTGTGTGTTACCTGCACTACTCTGTGTAACACACCTGTGTGTGTGTGGTACCTGCCCCACCCCCGTGTAACACACCTGTGTGTGTGTTACCTGCACCACCCCGTGTAACACACCTGTGTGTGTGGTACCTGCCCCACCCCCGTGTAACACACCTGTGTGTGTGTTACCTGTACCACCCCGTGTAACACACCTGTGTGTGTGGTACCTGCCCCACCCCCGTGTAACACACCTGTGTGTGTGTTACCTGTACCACCCCGTGTAACACACCTGTGTGTGTGTTACCTGCACTACCCCGTGTAACACACCTGTGTGTGTTACCTGCACCACCCCGTGTAACACACCTGTGTGTGTTACCTGCACTACCCTGTGTAACACGCCTGTGTGCGTGTTACCTGCACTACCCTGTGTAACACACCTATGTGTGTTACCTGCCCCACCCTGTGTAACACACCTGTGTGTGTGTTACCTGCCCCACCCTGTGTAACACACCTGTGTGTGTGTCACCTGCACCACCCTGTGTCACACACCTGTGTGTGTGTCACCTGCACCACCCTGTGTAACACACCTGTGTGTGTGTGTTACCTGCACTACCCTGTCACACACCTGTGTGTGTGTTACCTGCCCCACCCTGTGTAACACACCTGTGTGTGTGTTACCTGCACTACCCTGTGTAACACACCTGTGTGTGTGTTACCTGCACTACCCTGTGTAACACACCTGTGTGTGTGTTACCTGCCCTACCCTGTGTAACACACCTGTGTGTTACCTGCACCACCCTGTGTCACACACCTGTGTGTGTGTGTTACCTGCACTACCCTGTGTAACACACCTGTGTGTGTGTTACCTGCACTACCCTGTGTCACACACCTGTGTGTGTGTGTTACCTGCACTACCCTGTGTAACACACCTGTGTGTGTTACCTGCACCACCCTGTGTCACACACCTGTGTGTGTGTTACCTGCACTACCCTGTGTAACACACCTGTGTGTGTGTGTTACCTGCACTACCCCTGTGTAACACACCTTTGTGTGTGTTACCTGCCCCACCCTGTGTAACACACCTGTGTGTGTGTTACCTGCACCACCCTGTGTCACACACCTGTGTGTGTGTTACCTGCACTACCCTGTGTAACACACCTGTGTGTGTGTTACCTGCCCCACCCTGTGTAACACACCTGTGTGTGTGTTACCTGCACTACCCTGTGTCTCTCCCTGCGCTCCACGCCTGATACGTCGTGGGCAGCAGAGGGTAGTGTAGGAACACCCATTGTTGTACTGCACTCCGTGCTGCGGTGGGGTACATTCTATGCTCCCCGCCTTCACCAAACCGCACTGAGCCCAGGAGTCTGGTGACAATTTCGTCAAATAGCCCCCACGACCCGCACGGCGTGGGGAGGCTTTCAATCAGCAGTGGATGGACACAAATGGCCTCTACCGGTGTGCGTGTAACACACCTGTGTGTGTGTGTGTCCCTCACCTGTAGTGTTACAGGTAAACAGTCTCCTGTCGGCCCCCGCCTCGGCTCGCCCCGCTGTCACACGCAGCAGCAGCAGCAGGAGCAGCAGCTGAGTAGAAACTGTTGCGTTTATTTGGGACACCCCATTCTCTACAGATGATCCTGCTGCTGCTGATACTGCGTCCGCAGTGGTGCACGAATTACAACAGCCCCACCTAATTCGTCATGAACACCGGCTCTTCTTCAGAGCGCATTACATCACACACAACTTTAATCTAAATTGTCTTATGGTTGTTATTGTTTGACTTGCATCACACTGGGATTTTTGCACACAGCGTTGTAATACGGTGCTTTTTTTGGAAGATTCGCTGGTTTATCAAGGATGTTTCTGTTGCGCGTCATCACTTTAAGATGTTCTCTGTTCATATTTTGTTTGTTGCGGTTGCACCCGACTCAAGAGCCGCATGGCTCACAGGGCTCCACCTAATAAATGAAACTTGATCTCGTCAAGGACCTGTAAACCATCATCACGCAAACTCCGCTCATCCTCACAGCAGCAGCAGCGGCGTTTGCCTCGGCCATCGAACGAAGACTGGTCACTTGCATTGCAGCCGTCTGGAACGCTCTTCCTTCCAATGTTAGGAAGCTACTGTAGCTACACACACTTAAATTATCATCTAGATTGAAGATGCACTCCTTTAAAACTCTATTCTTTGGGTCTTTCGGCAATGCCGCGTAGATAGAGCAAATAAATAAAAAATATAGCAATATCACGAATATTTTCTCAGCAGCTCTCCCGCGATATATATGACGATTGCTTGTGTTGCGATCGAAACGTCGTGATTTTTTTTTATTATTATTAGATCTATCTACTTGGCTTTACCGAAGGACCCAAAGAATATGAATTCCTGCAGTCACGAAAGCTTTAAGTCCTTTAGAACTGTTTTTTGTGTGTATAGTTCGTTGTATTTAGTTATTAAATAAAGGCTAAATGAAGCACTTAAAGATAAATAATAAAGTTTTTTTTCCTATTAAGGTTGTCGACCTCCGATAAGCACGGTTGGCTACGTACGGTGCGAAAGAATTTCAGCACATACGAAGGATCATCGTCTGAAACGTCGCTTGCTATATACACTCGACGATATATATTTCTATGTCTCGTCCTTTCAAGGCCACACACACAGACCCACGAAATGTTGTTGACGAATATTCAGAGTTGCTTTTGTTGTTGAGTTTAGGCACCACTGCAGCGTCAGCAGCACCACCACCACCAGCACCCAATGCGATTCGCTGAATGCGAACGACAGCGGTGCGGTGACGGCACGACAGAGCAGAGACGACACCCATGCTTGGAGGCGACTTTAGAGACTTCTCTAACTTCGCGGCAGCTTCAGAGCCGTGTCAGGGGCAAGCACAGCCGACCATAGCAAAGACAAATCTGCAAAACGCCCTCTTTAATAATTAATAGGTTTTTTCTCCTTTTTTTTCTGGCAACAAAACTGAAATCTTTTTACGAGGATTCATGTCTGCATTAACCACAATACTCGCAGTCAAGGGCGTACGACTTTTGGCGTCCTCTGGTCGCAGAAAGCCGTCCCTTGGTGTGGACCAATTAGTTTCAAGGACAATGCACTTATTATCAGTGTTTTTTGTTTGCATTTTGACTGCAAGTATTGTGGTTAATGCAGACATGAATCCTCGTAAGAAGGTTTCAGTTTTGTTGCCAGAAAAAAAACCTATTATTGTATTTTGGAACTGGCAGACGAGGTCGAATGATGTAAACGCCCTCTTTATTGCTTATTGGACAGTTTCTAGTTTTAATAACCGGGCATGCGCCCTGCACACCTCGTCGGCTAAGCAGAAGTTGAGACTGAGACAGAGTTGAGTCTGAAACAAAGTTGAGTTGAGACAGAGTTGAGTTGAGACAGAGTTGAGACAGAGTTGAGTCTGAGACAGAGTTGAGACGGAGACAGAGTTGAGTCTGAAACAGAGTTGAGACAGAGTTGAGACAGAGTTGAGACTGAGACAGAGTTGAGACAGAGTTGAGTCTGAAACAGAGTTGAGTCTGAAACAGAGTTGAGACTGAGACAGAGTTGAGTCTGAGACAGAGTTGAGACTGGGACAGAGCTGAGACAGAGTTGAGTCTGAGACAGAGTTGAGTCTGAGACAGAGTTGAGACTGAGACAGAGTTGAGACAGAGTTGAGTCTGAGACAGAGTTGAGACTGGGACAGAGTTGAGTCTGAGACAGAGTTGAGACTGGGACAGAGCTGAGACAGAGTTGAGTCTGAGACAGAGTTGAGTCTGAGACGGAGTTGAGACTGGGACAGAGCTGAGACAGAATTGAGTCTGAGACAGAGTTGAGTCTGAGACGGAGTTGAGACTGGGACAGAGCTGAGACAGAGTTGAGTCTGAGACAGAGTTGAGTCTGAGACGGAGTTGAGACTGGGACAGAGTTGAGACTGAGACAGAGTTGAGTCTGAAACAGATTTGAGTCTGAGACAGAGTTGAGACTGGGACAGAGCTGAGACAGAGTTGAGTCTGAGACAGAGTTGAGTCTGAGACAGAGTTGAGACAGAGTTGAGTCTGAGACAGAGTTGAGACTGAGACAGAGTTGAGACTGAGACAGAGTTGAGACTGGGACAGAGCTGAGACAGAGTTGAGTCTGAGACAGAGTTGAGACGGAGACAGAGTTGAGTCTGAAACAGAGTTGAGACAGAGTTGAGACAGAGTTGAGACTGAGACAGAGTTGAGACAGAGTTGAGTCTGAAACAGAGTTGAGTCTGAAACAGAGTTGAGACTGAGACAGAGTTGAGTCTGAGACAGAGTTGAGACTGGGACAGAGCTGAGACAGAGTTGAGTCTGAGACAGAGTTGAGTCTGAGACAGAGTTGAGACTGAGACAGAGTTGAGACAGAGTTGAGTCTGAGACAGAGTTGAGACTGGGACAGAGTTGAGTCTGAGACAGAGTTGAGACTGGGACAGAGCTGAGACAGAGTTGAGTCTGAGACAGAGTTGAGTCTGAGACGGAGTTGAGACTGGGACAGAGCTGAGACAGAATTGAGTCTGAGACAGAGTTGAGTCTGAGACGGAGTTGAGACTGGGACAGAGCTGAGACAGAGTTGAGTCTGAGACAGAGTTGAGACTGAGACAGAGTTGAGTCTGAGACGGAGTTGAGACTGGGACAGAGTTGAGACTGAGACAGAGTTGAGTCTGAAACAGATTTGAGTCTGAGACAGAGTTGAGACTGGGACAGAGCTGAGACAGAGTTGAGTCTGAGACAGAGTTGAGTCTGAGACAGAGTTGAGACAGAGTTGAGTCTGAGACAGAGTTGAGACTGAGACAGAGTTGAGACTGAGACAGAGTTGAGACTGGGACAGAGCTGAGACAGAGTTGAGTCTGAAACAGAGTTGAGTCTGAAACAGAGTTGAGACTGAGACAGAGTTGAGACAAAGTTGAGTCTGAAACAGAGTTGAGTCTGAAACAGAGTTGAGTCTGAAACAGAGTTGAGACTGAGACAGAGTTGAGACAAAGTTGAGTCTGAAACAGAGTTGAGTCTGAAACAGAGTTGAGACTGGGACAGAGTTGAGACAAAGCTGAGACTGAGACAGAGTTGAGTCTGAGACAGAGTTGAGACTGGGACAGAGCTGAGACAGAGTTGAGTCTGAGACAGAGTTGAGTCTGAGACAGAGTTGAGATTGGAACAGAGTTGAGACTGAGACAGAGTTGAGACAGAGTTGAGTCTGAGACAGAGTTGAGACTGAGACAGAGTTGAGTCTGAGACAGAGTTGAGACAGAGTTGAGTCTGAAACAGAGCTGAAACTGAGACAGAGTTGAGTCTGAGACAGAGTTGAGACTGGGACAGAGCTGAGACAGAGTTGAGTCTGAGACAGAGTTGAGTCTGAGACAGAGTTGAGACTGGAACAGAGTTGAGACTGAGACAGAGTTGAGACTGAGACAGAGTTGAGACAGAGTTGAGTCTGAGACAGAGTTGAGACTGGGACAGAGTTGAGTCTGAGACAGAGTTGAGACTGGGACAGAGCTGAGACAGAGTTGAGTCTGAGACAGAGTTGAGACTGAGACAGAGTTGAGTCTGAGACGGAGTTGAGACTGGGACAGAGTTGAGACTGAGACAGAGTTGAGACTGAGACAGAGTTCAGACAAAGTTGAGTCTGAAACAGAGTTGAGACTGAGACAGAGTTGAGTCTGAGACAGAGTTGAGACTGGGACAGAGCTGAGACAGAGTTGAGTCTGAGACAGAGTTGAGACAGAGTTGAGACTGGGACAGAGCTGAGACAGAGTTGAGTCTGAGACAGAGTTGAGTCTGAGACAGAGTTGAGACTGAGACAGAGTTGAGACAGAGTTGAGTCTGAGACAGAGTTGAGACTGGGACAGAGTTGAGTCTGAGACAGAGCTGAGACAGAGTTGAGACTGAGACAGAGTTGAGTCTGAGACGGAGTTGAGACTGGGACAGAGTTGAGACTGAGACAGAGTTGAGACTGAGACAGAGTTGAGACAGAGTTGAGTCTGAAACAGAGTTGAGTCTGAAACAGAGTTGAGACTGAGACAGAGTTGAAACAGAGTTGAGTCTGAGACAGAGTTGAGACTGGGACAGAGCTGAGACAGAGTTGAGTGTGAGACAGAGTTGAGTCTGAGACAAAGTTGAGTCTGAGACAGAGTTGAGACTGGGACAGAGCTGAGACAGAGTTGAGTCTGAGACAGAGTTGAGTCTGAGACAGAGTTGAGTCTGAGACAGAGTTCAGACTGGGACAGAGTTGAAACAGAGTTGAGTCTGAGACAGAGTTGAGTCTGAGACGGAGTTGAGACTGGGACAGAGTTGAGTCTGAGACAGAGTTGAGTCTGAGACAGAGTTGAGACTGGGACAGAGCTGAGACAGAGTTGAGACTGGGACAGAGTTGAGTCTGAGACAGAGTTGAGTCTGAGACGGAGTTGAGACTGAGACAGAGTTGAGACTGAGACAGAGTTGAGTCTGAGACAGAGTTGAGACTGGGACAGTGCTCGGATGGGCGACCACAGTGCACAGCATCGACAAATCCGAATCTGCACATCCAAAATCAAAGCGTTTATCACACAAACCATCGACAGGAAGTTGCTTGAGACTGCTGCGAGGCTACGCGGTGAGCTGCAGAACCATCCACTGCGCCGTCCGCCTTCACGAGAAGCGACGATGACCGACGTGGTGAAGTATGGTCGAGAGGCCCTCATCTGGCAGTGGATTGACAGCAGCAGCTGTGAGTGGCACAGGGACTGCCTCGTGTGCACACGTGGTTTCACCGTGAAGAGAGGCGAGCTCGAATCCAGGTCCCATCCGTTTCAATCGTGTTTTATTATTGAACTGTTTTATTATTGATGTGGCACCAGGCAGTTTTGTCTTCAACACAAGAATTAGAAAAATAAATCTCAAGAGCACAAATAAAATAAAACCTTTATTCACTTCAAACAAAAATAAGATTTTTTTACTCAAAACATTTTATAATTATTAATCACGCATGGATGTTATTTAAGAGTGCAAATTCTATAATCATTGCTAGTTGTAATAACATTACATACAAAAAAACATTTATAAAAAAAATCACAATAGCGTACATATAAACTGACGAGATATTTGTGGCACACAACATCCCAAACGGTGCAACACAGCAACCCCTGGGCTCGCACTCGCTCCCCTCCGACTCGCTCCACTCGTGCGGGGAGGCCTGGGGACCAGGGCCGGGTGATTCCCCTTCGCCTCCATTCACATCGGGAGCTAAGGGGCACCCTGTGCCGTCAATTGTGCGACGCGACGCGACCACCCATCCCTCACCGTGAACACCCATCCCTCACCGTGAACACCCATCCCTCACCATGAACACCCATCCCTCACCATGCACACCCATCCCTCACCGTGAACACCCATCCCTCACCATGAACACCCATCCCTCACTGTGAACACCCATCCCTCACTGTGAACACCCATCCCTCACCGTGAACACCCATCTCTCACCATGAACACCCATCCCTCATCGTGAACACCTATCCCTCACCGTGAACACCCATCCCTCACCATGAACACCCATCCCTCACCGTGAACACCCATCCCTCACTGTGAACATCCATCCCTCACCGTGAACACCCATCCCTCACCGTGAACACCCATCCCTCACCATGAACACCCATCCCTCACCGTGAACACCCATCCCTCACTGTGAACATCCATCCCTCACCGTGAACACCCATCCCTCACCGTGACCACCCATCCCTCACCGTGACCACCCATCCCTCACCGTGAACACCCATCCCTCACCGTGACCACCCATCCCTCACCGTGAACACCCATCCCTCACTGTGAACACCCATCCCTCACCGTGAACACCCATCCCTCACCGTGACCACCCATCCCTCACCGTGAACACCCATCCCTCACCGTGACCACCCATCCCTCACTGTGAACACCCATCCCTCACTGTGAACACCCATCCCTCACCATGAACACCCATCCCTCACCGTGAACACCCATCCCTCACCGTGAACACCCATCCCTCACCATGAACACCCATCCCTCACCGTGAACACCTCTCTCTTGGCGCTCGGGGCCTCAGCCGCGTCGATCTGTCTCCAAGCCACCGGCCCCAGTAAACATGCGCCGTTGGGCCAACCTTCGGCATGTTGTCGGTACTGTCGGGACCAAATGTTGGACCGACGTCCCACATTTACTGGGAGGTCCTCGGTTTGGAGATTTCTCACTGTGCACAATTGTGTGGGTCTCCGCTATGGGACCGAACCATCCTGTTGTTTAAGGCGGAGTCCTAACACTGGTCCCAGGTCCTCATTGTGTCGGAGCTCTCTCTCTCATGGTACCCACGTCCTCATTGTGCAGGAGACCACATTCCCCCGATGGCTATGCTGGGATTAGATGAGAGCGAGGTCCAGGGCTACAACATCTCTAACCCAACTCGCCCTCGTGGACAAGACGATGGTGAACAAACAACATCAACAGAAAACAACACATCAGCAGCATTTCACACACCCCCATTGAACGATCTTTACTTAAGCCCATTTTTCTTTATTTAGCACCCATCTCACTGCTCCTGGGAGACACCTGCTCCGGTCCGGCCGGCCTGGTCGCAGGCCTCAGGGGGTGACACAGGGGCCCCTGCCAGGGGCGATAGCGACCGGAACGCCGGGAGCTCGGGAACCCCAGCCAGGGAGCGGGGTGGAGCGCAGCTGACCAAACTCCCCAGTGTTGTACATCGCACCTCCGCCTGCATCCTCCTCATCACCATCATCATCATCGCCAACATCATCTTCACCCTCCTCCCCATCGCTTCTCCTACCGGCCACGAGGTCCTCTCGATGGGACCCCTCCGTTGAGTCCTCGTGAGACAGGGGCGAGCGGCGAGGCCACGCGCGGTGACCGCGCGTCGCCTTCTCCGCGCGGCGGACGGGGGACAAGCTCGAGTGGCGGGGGCGTCCGATCGGCTGCGGGGTCCCCCCGGAGCGCCCCCCCTGTGACTCCTGCGACCCCTGCGACCCCACCGACCCCACCGCCGTGCGCGGCGACGACGACGCCGACGTGGGGAGCGGCGAGGGCCGCTCCTCGCGAGGCGACGTCGCGGCGGGCCCTGCGGCGGGGCGGAGTTGCGTCGGCTGGGACGGGCGTTCGCCCGCCTCGGCGGCGAGCGTGGAGCCCCACGCCTGCTTGCCCCTCCCCCCATGCGAGAGGTCGTATGACAGGTCGGGCGACAAGTCGTGCGACAGGCCGCCATCCTCCAACCTCTGCTCCAGATGGATTTTGTCTGCAAGACGATCGCAAAAGGAATATCTTGGTTGAAAGACTCGCTCGCCCTGACACGGTGCCAGCACATTTCCCATCTTCCCACGTGCGCGTGCGTGTTTGTGTGCAGTCCCATCATCGGTGAGCTCCCCCGGCAGGCGAGGTTGCGTTGGCTAGGTCATGTAGTCACATGCCCAGCCACCGCGTGCCCCAGCAGTTTCTGTTCGGCCGGATAGAGGGGGCTAAACGGGAACGGCACGGACCGTACTGCATCAGATAGGACTGATGCAGTACAGGAAGATGTGGAGCTGAGTCGACTTGCCGATGACTGGTACCGGCAGTGTCAAGATCGGCTTCTGCGGAGGAGGCTCGTGAAGGACGCTACTGGGCAGTTGGAGGCAGGCGCCCTCCATCAACAGCGGAGTGCAGAGGAGCAACGCTCCCAACAATGAGCGAATCGCCGGGCGGCTAAAACACAGCGAGTTGTCACAGTGCAGAGCATAGCTGGTGCATCTGTCAGCCATCTCAGTCAACCCACAGCACCTGGGTCTGTCCCGTGACCTGTCTATGAGCCTTCTACACTCTACCTGCTGGCCTCAAGGTGCACCTGTCCTGGCAGGAGCACTATGGTGACATCTCCACCACTTATTGGCAAACAGCGGCTGTTGTGTGTGTGCGTGCATGCGTGTGCGTGCGTGAACGTGTGTGCGTGAGTGTGCGTACGTGCGTGTGTGAACGTGTGTGCGTGCGTGTATGTGCGTGTGTGAACGTGCGTGCGTGAACGTGCGTGTGTGTACGTGCGTGTGTGAACGTGTGTACGTGTGTGTATGTGTGCGTGCGTGTACGTGTGTGTATGTGTGCGTGCGTGTACGTGCGTGTATATGTGTGTGTGTGTTCGTACCTCTCATGAGCTTCTTGTTTTTCTCCTTCAGCAGCTTCAGCTCGATCACCAAGGCCGTCACCTGCGCCACGCAGAACCACGGCGCACGGCGGCAGTGACGCCCGCCAGCACCCACACCGCGGTTACACACTCGTGGGGGGGGAGAATGATGTGGTGTGTACGCGTGTGAGTGGTGTGTGTGTGTGGTATGTGTGTGGTGTGTGTGTGGTATGTGTGTGGTGTGTGTGGTGTGTGGTGTGTGGTGTGTGGTGTGGTGTGTGTGAGTGGTGTGTGTGTGTGTAGTGTGTGAGTGGTGTGTGTGTGGTGTGTGTGTGGTGTGTGTGTGGTGTGTGTGTGTGGTGTGTGTGTGTGTGTGTAGTGTGTGAGTGGTGTGTGTGTGGTGTGTGTGTGGTGTGTGTGTGAGTGGTGTGTGTGAGTGGTGTGTGTGTGGTGTGTGTGTGGTGTGTGTGTGAGTGGTGTATGTGTGGTGTGTGTGTGGTGTGTGTGTGGTGTGTGTGTGTGAGTGGTGTGTGTGTGTGGTATGTGTGTTGTATGTGTGTGGTGTGTCTGGTATGTCTGTGGTGTGTGTGAGTGGTGTGTGTGTGGTGTGTGTGTGGTGTGTGTGAGTGGTGTGTGTGGTGTGTGAGAGTGGTGTGTGCGAGTGGTGTGTGTGCGAGTGGTGTGTGTGCGAGTGGTGTGTGTGAGTGGTGTGTGAGTGGTGTGTGTGTGTGGTATGTGTGTGGTGTGTGTGTGGTATGTCTGTGGTGTGTGTGTGTGTGGTGTGTGTGTGTGAGTGGTGTGTGTGGTGTGTGCGAGTGGTGCATAATTTTGGTGTGCGAGTGCTGTGTACTGGTGTGTGTGTGTGTGCGTGCTCTTGTGTATGTGCGCGTGGCGCGTGAGCCGTGTGTTGACGGCGCCCGTGCCTTGTTGGAGTTTGCTTGTGCCTCCTTCCTCAGCTGCTGGAGCTCGGCCTCCAGGCTCTCAAACCCCGGCGTGGCCCGCACGGCCCGCAACTCCTCCTCCAGCACTCGCACGCGTCCCGCCTGCCCCTCGATGGCCTCGATCGCGTTCTAGCGAGCGCGCCGCACACACACACATGCAACAACCACCGTTGGCCACGAAGTGGTGGTGACGTCACCACGGCACTTGTGCCAGGCTATGTGCACTTTGAGGCCACGAACGCCCGCTGCAGGAGATCACAATGCAGACCCTGCAGGTGCCATGGGTCGACTGACTGAGATGACTGGCCGATGCACTACCTGTGCCAACTTGCTGTGTTTTAGCCACCCGGCATTCCGCTCGTCGTGAGCGTCGCTCCTCTGCCCTCCACTGTTGTGAGAGAGCCTCTCCCCAACAGTCTGTTAGGCTCCTGTATAGCCTAACAGACTGTTGGGGCAAGAGCGCCTATGAAGGTCGGCACAGCACACGAGAGGCTGGGTGGCCTGCATCACGCCCGGCCGCCTTTGTTTCCCTCGTGGCAATGTGTACACACCACACCAGGTACTAATTTTGAGGCTGAGTTGACCTAAGGGAGGCCCAGGACCGGTTCAGGTAATCATCGTTGACTGTGTCCGTGAGCAGGAATTGAACCCGGTTCACCGGGTTCATAACGTAGCGCGCGAGCCGCTACACTACCACTCCCCATACACCACACACCCCACACACATACTACACACACCCCCTACACACATACTACATACACACCCCACACACACACCCCACACACACACCCCACACACCCCACACACACCCCATACACACCCCATACACACCCCACACACATACTACACACACACCCCACACACACACCCTACACACACATACTACACACACACCCTACACACACACACACATACTACACACACACCCTACACACACACACCCCACACATACCCTACACACACACACACCCTACACACACACACCCTACACACACACACCCCACACACACACACTACACACACACACTACACACCCCACACACACCCCACACACACACCCTACACACACACCCCATACACACATACTACACACACACCTCACACACATACTACACACACACCCTACACACACACACACACATACCCTACACACCCTACACACACACACCACACACACCCTACACACACACACCCCACACACTACACACACACACTAGACCACACACACACTACACACACACACTACACCACACACACAACACACACACCACATACACACACACCCTACACACGCACCCTACACACACACACACCCCACACACATACCACACACCAAACACACACACACATACCACACACATACCAGACACACACCCTACAGACACTACACACATACTACACACACACCACATACACACCCTACACACACACCCCACACACACACACCACTCACACACCCTACACACACACACACCCTACACACACACACACTACACACACACCACACACGTACAACACACCACACACACACCACACACATATACCACACATATACCACACACACACCACACACACACACACACCATACACACACCCTACACACACCACACACACACACACCTCACACACACCCCACACAGACACCCCCCACACACACACCCTACACTCACACACACACCCCACAAACACCCCCCACACACACACTCCACACACACCCCACACACACACCCCACACACACGACACACACACCCCACACACACACCACATACACATACCACACAGACACACCCCGCACACACACCGCACACACACACCCCACACACACACCACACACACACGCACCACACAGACACCACACACACACCACACACACGCGCGTGACCCCCCCCCCCGGCGCGTACCCGGATGATGCGCGAGCGTGACACCCAGTCAGCGTGCGAGGGGTCCCCGCCGCTCGGCTCCGCGCCCGACACCGTCTGGTAGGCCTTGCGCAGCTCCTGCAGCTCGATCACCAACGCCGTCAGCTGACGATGTGGGGGGGGGGGGGGGGGCAGGAGGTGTGGGACGGCGGGGTCAGAGGGCGCGCGCGGTCAAGGTCAGGGAGCGCGGTGAAGTTTTGGACGTGACCCAGGGAGGCCTTCATCCAACAGTGGATTGAGAATGGCTGCTGCTGATGGCAATAATGAAAGCGTCTAAATGCATCCAAATCTCAAGAAGCGGTCAAGGTTAGGTCAGGGTCAAGTCAGGACACGGCACTACAGGGCACGGCGAGCGAAGGGAAGGGCATACCTGAGTAGTAAGGGCAGGTTCAGTGGGCATTTAGGAGGAGCAAAGGGCAATTATCCTGCAACCCAGAGTGCTAAACATCCTGAGGGAGAATTACCAACTGGTTTAGTCAACTCATCATGTGCCAGCTGTGTTGTGGTGTGTGACGTGCGTGGTGTTGGAGTGTGACCAGCGAGTGCGGGGTGCCTGGTACTGCGAGTGACGTGGTCTGGTGGTGAGCTGCTCCGGCAGGCGAGGCTGCGTTTACTGGGTCATGTCGCCCGCATGCCCAGCCACCGCATGCCCTAACAGATTTTGTTTAGCTGGAGACAGGGGACTAAACGGGTGTGGCATGGGCTAGAGAAGAGATGGAGTGATGTGGCACATGAGGACGTGGAGCTGAGTTGACGATGACCGGTACCAACGATGTCAAGATCGGCCTCTGTGGAGGAGGCTCGTGAAGAACGCTACTGGGCAGTTGGAGGCGGTCACCCTCTTAACAACAGCAGAGGGCGGAGGAGTGACGCTCACAACAACTAGCGGAGTGCCGGGTGGCTAAGACGCAGCAAGTTGGCACAATAGGAGGCACAGGTGGTGCATCTGCCAGCCATATCAGTCAACCCATGGCACCTGGGTCTGTCCCGTGACCTCCTGCCAGCGGGCGTTTGACACTTCACGTGCACCTAGCCAGGCGCAGGTGCGTTGGTGATATTACCGCCACTTAGTGGTGAATGGCGGTTATTGTTGTTGTTGGTGTTGGGTGGACCACCTGGGTGGTTTTGAGTTGGTCGTCCTTCTGCAGATGCCGGGTGACTCCCTCCAACTCCCGCACGCGCAGCTTCTGAATTTCCGTGGAGTCCCGCAGGTCCTGCACCCACCGAATGAAAGACAAAGATCCCCCATGTAGCCTTTAACAGGCGGTCGAGGCAAATGCTGTGAGCGAACACCTATGAAGGCCGGCACGGCACACAAGGGAGTGGGTGCCAAACACCATGCCTCCCACTCCCCAGTGTCAATGTTTTTACAGACAAAGGTACTAATTTTAAGACTGAATTGACCTAAGGGAGGCTCAGGACTAGT
Organism: Lethenteron reissneri; assembly: GCF_015708825.2. NCBI lineage: Eukaryota > Metazoa > Chordata > Hyperoartia > Petromyzontiformes > Petromyzontidae > Lethenteron > Lethenteron reissneri. The sequence continues at coordinate 1,238,254 of NC_083796.1, read as the reverse complement.
TTAAATATTCACCACTCTTATTGGTCATGAATGGGAATCGAACTCGGCTCGACGGGTTCGTAGCGCAGCACGCTAACTGCGACACTACCCATCCCCACACACGTGCACAGACATGCAAACAAGCACGCACATACAAATACACGTGTACGCACGCTGCACACACGCTGCACGCACGCTGCACGCACGCTGCACACACGCTGGACGCACACACACACATCAAGTTCTCTACTCAACGCCTCCTTCCGTGACCCCAAACTTCTGCCGCACTTAACATTTGGCTCCTTCCGGCTTGATCGTCACGGGACAAAGATTTCTCTCCGTGGCGGGACAGCAGGCAATGCGCTGCCCCCTGCTGCACGGGCAGAGAAGGTCAATCTAATACATCTCAGAAGCAGCTCTGTGATATCCGCTTCCCGCGGGAAGTTCTCCGACATGGAGGGTTCGCACGCGTGACGCCGTGACGCCGGTGTCGCAATATGGGGGTCAGGTTTGGGCACGAGTCCCGTGCAGAGCGGCGCGCCGAGCGAGGGTGTCCCTCCCGGGCGGGAGCGCCGCACGACCTGGAAGCCGCTGCAGATTTGCCGCAGCTCCCGCTGCGCGTGGTCGCGCTCCTCCTGCAGTGCCAGGTTCAGCCGCGACAGATCTGCGATCCGCACGGACGGACGGACGGACAAAGACAAAAGATCTCCCTTGTTGTTGGATAGACTGACGGGGCAAGTGCTGTTAGCGAGGACCTGCCAAGTTGAGAAGAGCACGCGGGGCAGTGGTGGGATAGCGATGAGGCGAGGAGCTGGTGATGAGGTGGCGGTGCGGTGGTGGTGGTGGTGGTGGTGGGATAGCAACGAGGGTGGGAGCTGGTGATGAGGTAGTGGCGAGGTGGCGGTGGCGGTGCGGTGGTGGTGGTGGCGGTGGTGGTGGTGGGATAGCGGCGAGTTGTCACCCTGCACTTTGGCCGCCAGATCCTCGGCCTGGGCCCGGGCCTTGTTGTGGCGCTGGCGGAACTCCCGGTTCTCGCGCTCAAGGCTGACACGCACACGCACGCACGCGCACGCACGCGCTATAGACACACACATGCATGCACACATATGCACACTACAATACCAATGCGTGTACTATATACAGTTTCTATACATATACGATATAAACACTCGCAAAATATGCATAGGCACTATGGGTGAAATGTGCATGTGTGTGTATGTGTGTGTATGTGTGTGTATGTGTGTGTATGTTTGTGTATGTGTGTGTGATTATGTGTGCATGTGTGTGCATGTGTGTGTATGTGTGTGTATGTGCAGTGTAGCGGTTAGCATACTACGCTTAGAACCTGGCGACCCGGGTTCGATTCCCGCTCATGGTCAACACCTTTGACGATTATCTGAACCGGTCCTAGGCCCCCCCTAAGTCGACTCAGCCTCAAATGAGTACCTTTTTGAGATATGTAAACATCGCCACTCGGGAGACAAAGGTGGTTGGGCGTCGTGCTGGCCACCCACCCCCTCGTGGGCCATGCTGGCCTTCATAGGTCCTCGCTAACAGCACTTGCCATAACAGTCTCTTAAGGCTATACGGGGGATCTTTGTCTTTGAGTGTGTATGAATGTGTATGAATGTGTATGAATGTGTATTTTCTCCCCCTGTTCTGCACAGGTTTCCGCCGGATTCTCCGGGTTCATCCCATTCGATAAACCCCCCACAGCCAAACCGGCCAACGCAGCAGAACCCTGCCGAAGAGACGCAGTGACGCTTTCCCATTCCGCCACGGCAATAAGTGGCGTCCGCAAGCCGCCTCGCCACGAGCTGGTCAAGGCGCTCGCCGTTCGTCGCAAGTGTCGACACGGCAGGGCAAGGGGAGGAACCCCACTGCGCAGACAAAGAGAAGCTGATTCGGAGAAACAAAAGCCAAAGAGAATAAGCGCTGCTGGTCTCAGAATCGGGGGTGGGGCAGCGGGGGCGGTCGCAGTGGGGGGGTGGGGGTGGGGGGGGTGCGGAGGGCACCCATTGTCTAAGATGTGAGCCACACGGAGTGAGCCACACGGAGAGCCACGCATAAACGGTCTCAAATCTGAGGCTGTCGAGGAAAATGATGACACCACCAACAAACGCCGCTCGACAAGCGAGCAAACAACAGGAATTGACTTTGGCCAGAGATGGAGTTGATGAGTGAGTGACAAGGAGAGCAATAGCGCACCGTGCGCTAGGAACCAGACGGAATCCAGACTGGAACGTCCTCTTATAATAATCAATCACTGGCCACAGGAAACTCCCGCAGCTCATGTGATACAACGAGCTCCCTCGCAAGCACTACGACGTACGCTACAAACGCGCACACACAACACACAAAGATCTCACGTGCAGCCTACGGGGACTGGTTGGGGAAGAGTGCTGTTAGCGAGCACCTATTAAGGCCGGAACGGCGCACGTGTGGGAGTTGTGGCCAGAACTCGACAGGCACGCACGGACACAGGCACGCACGGTGTCACCGCTGGACCGGGGCGCTGGTGGCGGTGGGCACGTGCCGCCCGGCATGCGAGCGGCGCTACCTCTCCAGCTTCTCCGAGAGCGTGGAGCCCGAGCGCGCCCGGCTCTCCTCCAGCATCTCCCTCTCCGACACCTGGCAGAGAGGGCATGCGGGTGGGCGGTGAGGGAAGTCCCCACCGCCAAACGCAAACCGCTAAACCCAAACGCCGCGGCGGCGGTGCCCCCGAGCACCGACCTTCATCTCCAGCGCCGTGAGCTTCACCGTCAGCTGGGTCTTCTCAGCTGCCAGCGCCCGCTCCCTGCTGCCACACGTCTCCTCCCTGCGGCCGCGCGCACAGTGGCAAGCACCGCCCGGCAACCGCGTCAGTGGGCTGCGGATCGCCGACGAGCTCTAAGAGCACGAAGCCGGGCCAGTAAAGCGGCCGGTCGGGCTGGGCCCACCGGCCGGCCGCTTCCTGCCGACTCGACAATCCTCGACGTCCCTCGACGTTCGATTTTAAACATTACTGACGGGACGAAACAAGCGTGTGTTTGCTTCTGGTGCATGCCGCCCGTACAGGAGCACGGACACAAGCGACCGAGCCTGAGGCCTGAGGCTTGAGGCCCGGTACACGAGCAACAACTCGTATCGCACGACAAATGGAATCCCGCTACGCGCAGTCGCCAAGACGATTGGCCGCTCAGTCAACTCTCGATCGCTCGGGCTAACGGGGAGAGGAGGGGATGGTGGAGGAGGGGTGAGGCCCAAATAAAAGAAAAAACACACATCATGCAAAACACACGTGAATAAGGATGTTAAAACATTCCTTGGTTATTGTAGGTTAAATGGGGGTAAAGAAGCCGAGGGCGTCGGTGTAGTTGTGGACAAGGTTCGTGCTGCCGCGTAGCCCCCGAGTCACCGACGCGCGACGAGCGGGGAGCAGCACGCGCGTCAACACCTCACTGTGCTTTTCGCGAGCACGGTTAATGTGCAACCCGCGTGAATCCGCTCGCGGAGAGTCGAGAGTTCAGTGGGATTGGACAAAACGACGATCCCTCCTTCCGTTACGTCTGACACAGAGTCGCTCGCGACGGGTTGCAGTCGGCTCACGCGAGTGGAGTGTGAGCGAGCGTGGAGTGTGAATGAGTGTGAGCGGGAGTGAGGCGGGAGTGGAGTGTGAACGGGAGTGAGTGGGAGTAGAGTATGAGTGGGAGTGAGTGGGATTGATGCGGACGCGTTCGCCGCTTACTTGTGAGCGAGCTCCCTCCGTAAGGTCGCGACCTCTTGCTCCAGGCCTCGTCTCTCCGCACTGCAGCCCGCCAGCTGACGGTTATCATGGAAACGGAGCGGGGTGGGGAACAGCAGTGGCAGGGAGACAAAATGCGAGACAATGTAACGCTGGCGGAGGGAGGAGTGAAAGGACACGTCGACCATGCGGCTCCTTGACCTCTGTGACCATGACCTGGCTATCCTGGTGACCATCATGTGGTCCACCCAGGACCCCATGACCCGACCCACCCACGACCCCATGACCCGACCCACCCATGACCCCATGACCCGACCCACCCATGACACCGTGACTTGGCCCACCCAGGACCCTATGACCCTACCTACCCAGCTCCCTGTGACCAAGTTGACCCAAAACCTCGCGACTCAGCCGACCTGGGCGCGCGTGGAGGTCAGCTCCAGCTGCTGGTCCTCCAGGGCAGCATCGCGGCTCCGCAGCTCGTCCCACACGCGCTCCATCTCCGCACGGACGACGCTCAGCTCCCCGTCCAGCTCGTCTAGAGAATGCTGCTCGCACACGGGCAACCACACGCATACACATGCACCCATGCATACACACCCATACACACGCACCCACGCGTACACGCACCCACGCGTACACACCCGCGCGTACACACACATGCACCCACATGTACACACGCACGCACCCATGCGTGCACACCCATACACACCCACGCGTACACACTCCCACGTCTATACAAAGACCCCTCCCGTGTAGCTTACACTGGCTGTTGGGGCAAGCGCTGTTAGCAAGCACCTATGACGGCTGGCATGGTGAACCAGGAGGTGGTGTGGCTAGAACCACGCCCGGCCGCTTTTGTCTCCCCAATGCTCATGTTAACACATTGCACAAGGTACTCATTTAAGGCTGAGTTGACCTACCGAGGAGAGGGAAACCAAGGACCGGTTCAGATATTAATCATCGATGGTGGCCATGAGAGGGTTCATAGGGCAGTGCGCTAACCACTGTGCCACCGCTCTCCACACCTATAGACACAAGCCCACACACGCGCCCACACTCACGCACACACACTCACGCACACACACTCACGCACACACACTCACGCACACACACGCACGCACACAGGCGCCCACATGTGCGCCCACACGCACGACACCATCTCACCCGAATTTCATGCGGCCGTTTCATCATCGCTTCCTCCAGCTCCTGTGCAGCACAGAGACACAAAGACACACACGACATGAGAGGCACAAAGACACGGAGACACAAAGACACAGAGACTCAAATAAATGGAGACACAGAGACACGGAAACACAAAGACACGGAGACACAAAGACACAGAAACGGAGACTTGGAGGCACAAAGACACAAAGGACGAAAGCATGGCACCGCCGCCGCCTCCGCCCCAGCCCCCAACCCCTTTGACCTCTGACCTCTCTCAGAGTGGCGATGAGTTTCTCCTGCTGCTGCTGCAGCTCCTGGTTCTCGCCGAGTCGGCGCCGCAGCGACTCCACCTCCTCCCCGGTGTCACCGGCGCTTGCGCTGCGGGGCGCCGGCCGGCGTGGGGAGAGCGAGAGGGCGCGCGTGGACGGTTCAACGCATGGGAGGGAAAACCAAGAACAATCATGCACACGCACGGATGTGATTGGCGTGCCTTCGTGTGGGGAGTGGACGTATAGTGGTTAGGGCACTGCACTACAAACCCAGCAACCCGAGTACTGTCCAACACCATCGATGATTGTCTGAACTTGTCCTGAGCCTCCCTTAAGTCGACTCAGCCTCAAATGCACCTCCAATTAACACGGTTGGCTACATACGGTGCGGAAGAAGTTCAACAGACATATATACAAATGCGTACCTCGTGCAGTGTGTAAACATCAGCACTCGGGCGTGCTCCGTGTATGGTGAACTTCTTCCGCACAGTACGTAGCCAACCGTGCTAATTGGAGGTGGTGCTGACCACCCACCCCTTCGTGTGCCGTCGTTCCGGTCTTTGTAGGCGCTCGCTATCCTCACTTGCCCCAACCCAACAGTCCGTGAAGACTATACGGGGGGGGGGGGGGGGGCGACGATCTTTGTCTTTGTGCGTGACCCGCACCTGCCCAGGTGTGGCTGCGCGTCTCTGTGCTCCTGCGCCTGACTTCGCAGCCTGCGACACTCCTCCTCCAGCTCCCGCACCTGCACGAGCACAAAGCGCTGTGAGCGAGCGCCCACCGAGGCCAACGTGGCACCTGCCGACACGCGCACCCACACACAACTACACACGAAACAGAAAGATCACCCCGATAGCCTTGCACGAATGTATGTTTAACTTCTTTCGCACCGTACGTAACCAACCGTGCTAATCGGGAGGTACGGGGGAAGGACAACAAACTAAACACAAAGCAGTTCAAAAGAAATTAGTTTTTAATCTAGACGATTTATAAGTGCATAGCTCCAGTGGCTTACTAAAATCGGAAGGAAGAGCATTCCAGACGGCCACGCATCTGAAAGCGTGCGATGCAGTGACCGCCTTTGTTCGATGGTTAGCCAACAGGCTGTTGGGGCCAGTCCCGTTAGCAAGCACCTATGAAACTCAGAATGGCGCATGAGGGGGTGGTGTGGCCAGGGCCATGCCTGGTTGCCTTTGCCTCCCGAGTGATGATGTTTACACAACACATTCAGGTACTCATTGAAGGCGACCTAAGAGAGGGCAAGTACAGGTACAGATATTCGCCACCGTTATCAGTTGTGAGCGAGTTTGTATCACAGTGTGCTTATCGCCGTGCCGCCGCTCCGCACACATAAAGACAAAGATCCCCCGTATAGCCTTAACAGACTGTTGAGGCAAGTGCTGTTAGCGAGCACCTATGAAGGCCGCCATGGCACACGAGGGGGTGGGTGGCCAGCACCACGCCCGGCCGCCTTTGTCTCCCCAGTAGTGATGTTTAAACATCGCACCAGGTACTCATTTGAGGCTGATTCGACCTAGGGAAGGCCCAGAACCGATTCAGATAATCATCAGTGGTGTTGGCCATGAGCGGGAATCAAACTCGGCTCGCTGGGTTCGTAGTGCGGTGCACTGACCGTTGCACTACCCTATCACACGCACACACCGCTGCACACACACCGCTGAACACACACCGCTGCACACACACCGCTGCACACACACCGCTGCACACACACCTGCATCGTTGCCAGCTGCAGCTCGGCCTCCCTGGTCTCCACCACGATGTTGGCCTCCTCGCACCGCGCACGCCACTCCGCCTCCATCGCTGCCTCCGCATCACCGCCGTCCAGGTCTTGGGTTCTACCGAGGCGTGACGGCGATGGCGACGCTGACGCCGACGGCGTCACCGCCTGTCCCTCCGCTCGCTCGTGCACGCGCGACTCCAGCTCGGAGCAGCGTGCCTGCGACTCCGCGAGCGCCGTCCTGCGCACGGGACGTGGCCGGGCGACGGGACAACGTCGTTATCATCGTCACGGTCGTCAGCAGCTACTCGTCAGCGACGAATGGCGGCGACATGGGGCCTCAGCCTTTCATCCAGCAGTGGATTGATCGTGGCTGGTGACGATGAATGCCGTTACCTTTCGAGACGCACGCGGTGACTTCACGTGGCGCGCAACGTGACGACGCAGAAATGAAATCGTCGGAAGGCAAACACCGCGTGTGACATCATCGTCTTTGCCGACGAGTCTTCTCAGTCTTTTAGCACTGGTTTTTTATTGTCAAGCTTTGAGCCGCCCCTTTGCCACTGTGCCTGCTGCCACTGCCAACGGCCTTGGGCTGGAGTGTGAATGCATGTCCCCCAATAGCGACGCAATTCGATGCTAAAATGCAATTCGCATTGGAGTTATCGTGACCCCGTGTTACAGACGGATGCAGCTCATGCATCAACGCCTTCAAACTCGAGTAGAAAATGGTTAAACGTGCGAAACGCAAAGTTACGGGAAACTGACGTCACGATAATTGCATCGTCAAAATCTGCGTTTGAAGTCACAGAGTCCGTACGTGTGGTAAACGAGCGTCTGCTACGCATTCGTCAGCCTCGCCATCGAGATCCTCCATCTTACGGGACCACGTAAGATGGAGGACCTCATACCGTATCATGAAAACCGACCCATTATTCATATTTGGGGTTAGGCCACGTAATGATCCGGTCAAACTTGTGTCTAAAACCCCTCCACCACCCGACACAGCTGCCACGTGAAGTTGAACTACGCGGCGAGTTGCACAAAGATCCTCATGACCAAACTCAGACTCGGCAAAACGGAGATCACGGCGGCGCAAGGGGTGGCGGAGGAGTGGGTGAGGGGGGTGGGGGGGTAAGGGGGTAGACACATGCCTCGTGCTCTCGTGCGCGTCGCGCAGCGCATCCAGCTGGCCCTGCAGCTGGCGCCGCTCCCTCTCGGCAAGCTCTTTCTCGGCCAGCAGCCGGTCCCGCTCGCCCTGCAGCGCACCGGCGCGCGCCCCCGCCAGCCGCCCCTCCGCCTCGTGCCGCAGCAGCCGCTCCCGTTCCGTCTCCAGCTTCTGGCGCAGGTCCGACACCTCCGCGGACTGGCGCTCGCGGACCTGCGCCGGCACGGGGAGTGGAGGGATTAGGGGAGGGGTGGGGAGGCGTCAGAGGGGGGGAGGTGTGAGGGGACAGCTACAGAAACGGGCCTGGGGAGGAGGGGAGGGCGGCACAACGCGATAACACGATGGGAGCGGCGCAACACAAAGAGTTATAACAATATTGGCACAACAGCAGCAACGTCAGGGACACCGCAACAAGGGACAGCGCAGAGGAGAGGCGGCACTTTGAGGGGGCGGCACAACAAGGAAGACACGACTGTTGTGCCCATCTCGGTCAGCTGCCCTCCTCCATCCTGTCCCGGTGCCTCCTCGATCACAATCTCCTCTTCCCCATCGCGTCTACATCGCTTACCTTGCCTCGGGCTCCATTCCCAACTTCTACGTTGATTGCCCCATTACACTGCCGTGAAGTTTGTACAGCAGTGGCCACGTGCCCCTACGCTCGAAGGCCGGAAGTTTTTTTTTCTTTACTGAGCTATGAAGAGCGTCATAGCTCATCGGATTCCTCCTCCAGTGTAAATAAAGATTATGATTTTGTATAGGGGCTGGGCTATCCGATACGCTACCGATTATCGGCTTGATCACTCAGCCGGTCGGATAACACGTGTTAAAACTTGTGCCGCTGGACGGGAGGTGATGGGCGGGGCTTAGTGACGTCGTCGGAGGCAGGACGTACGCACAACCGCCACCATTTAAAGTCATCCAGGTAATGGACAACAAAGTTGGGGCCGATTACAATCTTTAGCCGAGTCACTTCGGTGTAAAACGCGGAGGGGATGGCGCCGCGTGACCCCGGGTATGTATGTTGTATGTATGTTGTATGTATGTTGTATGTATGTTGTATGTATGCTTGTTAAACTTCTTTTGCACCATACGTAACCAACCACGCTAATCGGAGGTGGGTACCGTCTGCAGTGCTCGCAGCTCCTCCACGGCGCGGGCCCTCTCCTCCTCCACTCGCTCCGCGCGACCTTTCACCCTCGCCAGCTCCGCGGCCTTCTCCGCCAGCTCTGCCTCCAGCCCGGACTTTTGCCGCGCCCCCGACTCCGCGTCGTGCGCCAGCGTCTCGGCTCGCTTGCTCAGCTCGTCCCTCTCCTACGGGGTGGGGGGGGGGCAATGGGGGGGCGGGGGCGCAGCAGCAGCAGCGCCGGCTTAGCACGGACACGAGAACAGCGCAGAAGCGAGGATGGTGGCGTGGACGAGCGGAGGAACAACCGCCGATTGGACGAGAGTGGAGCCCAAGAGGGGTGTGCGGTCGGTAAGTGGGTGGTCGAGGGGGGAAGCGAGCGAGCAGTTGAGCTAGTGAACAGTTAAGTGAGCGGTCAAGCGAGCGGTTGAGGGAGCGGTCGAGCCAGCAGTTGAGCAAGCGACTGAGCAGTCGAGCGAGCGGTTGAGCGAGCGACTGAGCGAGCGACTGAGCGGTTGAGCGAGCGACTGAACGGTCGAGCGAGCGGTTGAGCAAGCGACTGAGCGGTCGAGCGAGCGGTTGAGCGAGCGACTGAGCGGTCGAGCGAGCGGTTGAGTGAGCGGCCAAGCGAGCGGTTGAGTGAGTGGTTGCGCGAGCGGTTGCCCGAGCAACTGAGCGGTCGAGCGAGCGGTTGAGTGAGCGGTTGAGCGAGTGACTGAGCGGTCGAGCGAGCGGTCGAGCGAGCGGTTGAGCGAGCGGTTGCCCGAGCAACTGAGCGGTCGAGCGAGCGGTTGAGTGAGCAGTTGAGTGAGCGACTGAGCGGTCGAGCGAACGGTTGAGTGAGCGGTCGAGCGAGTGGTTGAGTGGTTGAGCGAGCGGTGGAGTGAGCAGTTGAGCGAGCGACTGAGCAGTCGAGCGAGTGGTTGAGTGAGCGGTTGAGTGAGCAGTTGAGCGAGCGACTGAGCGGTCGAGCGAGTGGTTGAGCGGGCACCCCACACCTGCTTCAGTCGGTCCCTCTCTCCCTCGGCCGCCCCAACCCGCGTCTGCAGCCCTGCGGACGCCTCCTCCAGCGCGCGAACTCGCGACGACAGCTGCTCCTTCTCCTGCGTGGTGGGTGGACAACGCGTTTTGTGCCAGGCTAGGTGCACCGCTCAAGACACGCCGGAGGGGACACGTCCGCCACGGAGAAGGAGCGGCGAGATCAGCTTGTGTGCAGCGATGGAACGCGAAACCACGAGAGATGGCGAAGGCAAGTGGGCGTGGAGCAGGTGGCCAACCCTGGCTCGCCTGAAGGCGGTGCACCTGCCCCTTCTTTGTGGGATAAAGGGTTGCCCCCTTTGCACGCACAATTGGCTGAAAACATCTTAATATGTAGAGGATCGCAGAGCTTGGGAAATGTGTTGATAGCGCCGGCTCATTGTCTGGTTGCTGAATTCCAGCTCGTCTGTGGTTCGTCGGCGATTGAGAGATGCTCTTTGCATAAACGACGCTACATATGCATATATTTGCAACTAAACATGAATAAACGTTATGCGTGGAGATACACTGAGACGTAGGGACACACACATGCATGCGTAACATAAAAAACGACGATCCCCGTATAGCCTGGACAGACTGTTGGGGTAAGTGCAGTTTCGCGAGCCCCTCTGAAGAAGGCCTGCAGGGGTGTGTAGGCCAACATCACGCCCGATGTCCACACCTCACCCCAATTACTCATTTGAGGCGGAATCGACCTAGGAGGAGGCCCAGGTAACGGTTCAGATGATCGTCACCGGTGTTGAAATCGAACTCGTCTGGGCTCGTAGCGCAGCACGCTAACCGGTGCACCTCCGCTCCCCACGCGCACACGGAGAGACACTCACTGACACGCGGCGGAGCCCTCACCCGCGCCGACGTTTGCCGCTCGCCCTTGAGCTCGTCCAGCTGCGTCATCAGAGTCCTCCTCACCCACGCGTCCTCCGCCAGTCGCCCGCTCGCCAGCCCGCTCGCCAGCCCGCTCGCCAGCCCGCTCGCCAGGTGAGGGGGGCTCGCCACGCCGGCGCTGGAGCAGCCGTGGGGGCAGCCGAGCGGGGTGACGGCTCCGCTGGCGCTTAGCAGGGGGCCGACGGAGCAGCGGGAGGGGCTGGCGCCCGGCCAGGGGCCCTGTGGCATGGGGTGGCCCAGCGAACACGCAACTCAGAGGTGAAGGTCCCCCCCCCGTAGCCAGCACAGGCTGTCGGGCCGCGCACGGAACACGAGGAGGCGGTGTGGTCGTCCGAGCGCGCGTGCCCTTGCGCGCCCGTGCGTGCCATCCCATACAGGTTTGGATCTGTGCGTGTGCACACCCGAGCGCGTGTGCCATCCCATACAGGTGTGAATCTGTGCATGTGCACGCCCGAGTGTGCGTGCCATCCCATACAGGTGTGGATCTGTGCGTGTGCACGCCCGAGTGTGCGTGCCATCCCATACAGGTGTGGATCTGTGCGTGTGCACGCCCAAGTGTGCGTGCCATCCCATACAGGTGTGGATCTGTGCGTGTGCACACCCGAGCGCGTGTGCCATCCCATACAGGTGTGGATCTGTGCGTGTGCACGCCCGAGTGTGCGTGCCATCCCATACAGGTGTGGATCTGTGCGTGTGCACGCCCGAGTGTGCGTGCCATCCCATACAGGTGTGGATCTGTGCGTGTGCACGCCCGAGTGCGCGTGCCATCCCATACAGGTGTGGATCTGTGCGTGTGCACGCCCGAGCGCGTGTGCCATCCCATACAGGTGTGGATTTGTGCGTGTGCACACCCGAGCGCGTGTGCCATCCCATACAGGTGTGGATCTGTGCGTGTGCACACCCGAGCGTGTGTGCCATCCCATACAGGTGTGGATCTGTGCGTGTGCACACCCGAGCGCGTGTGCCATCCCATCCAGGTGTGGATCTGTGCGTGTGCACACCCGAGCGTGTGTGCCATCCCATACAGGTGTGGATCTGTGCGTGTGCACACCCGAGCGCGTGTGCCATCCCACACAGGTGTGGATCTGTGCGTGTGCACACCCGAGCGTGTGTGCCATCCCATACAGGTGTGGATCTGTGCGTGTGCACACCCGAGCGCGTGTGCCATCCCATACAGGTGTGGATCTGTGCGTGTGCACACCCGAGCGTGTGTGCCATCCCATACAGGTGTGGATCTGTGCGTGTGCACACCCGAGCGCGTGTGCCATCCCATCCAGGTGTGGATCTGTGCGTGTGCACACCCGAGCGTGTGTGCCATCCCATCCAGGTGTGGATCTGTGCGTGTGCACACCCGAGCGTGTGTGCCATCCCATCCAGGTGTGGATCTGTGCGTGTGCACGCCCAAGTGTGTGTGCCATCCCATACAGGTGTGGATCTGTGCGTGTGCACACCCGAGCGTGTGTGCCATCCCATACAGGTGTGGATCTGTGCGTGTGCACACCCGAGTGTGCGTGCCATCCCATACAGGTGTGGATCTGTGCGTGTGCACACCCGAGCGTGTGTGCCATCCCATCCAGGTGTGGATCTGTGCGTGTGCACGCCCGAGTGTTGTTGTATACTAACCCTTCCTCCAAAATTGAGATTAATAATATTTGATGATTTTTATATATTATCTTTTTACTTGTTTTTAAACACACCAAAGCGCAGCAAACTGCAAAACACCAGGTGTTGTTAAGTGATGAACTGGAGGAGGGCTAGGATGGCAGAATTTGCAACCTTGCTTCAAGGAAAGATAAGGCCTGATGAACGGGCACATGTCACCCGTGCAGGCGGCAGAGACAGTGGGAGTGTCAGCCAGACATAGTTAAGGCAAAAAGCCCAACCATCCTGCATGGTTTTAAAGTAACGTCAAAATTCGAAATTCAACAACAGAGTAGGCTAAAGTATCGATCCTCGCGCTCGCTCAAATTGGAGACCAGGCTGCGAGCTACATCAATGAACCATTGCCCATTTGCTAATCCAATACTGAATGTTAATATTACTGAAGTCAAAACGAATTCTATGACCTCAGCACATGGGCAAATAATAGGGCAGTGTCGACTCAAAGGCAATGGAAGAAAACAGAGGCGCCTTTGTCTAAATCACAACCACAGAAAGCCAGGAATCATCACTGATTGTGTGTTTAGGGATTCCGAGCTAGTTGGAACACGTGCACACAGGGGGGGAGGTAGAAGTACGCCTTGTCCTCCTGCAGCTGAGGGAGCAAAGATAAACCCAAGAAGGCCAAGAAATTAAATTAAGTGGGTCAGCTCAAGGCTGTGTGCACAGGGGAGGGAGCTGATTTAAACAACCCTGCACGTCTGAACGTGAGGGGGCCCTGGACCTGAAATTAAGAATAACACTCCCAGAGCAGAAGGTGATGGCCACGGTGAGACGAGAATAAGAGGGTTGTATATCTCTCAAGGATGCAGACCCAGCTGAACAACAAGGCTGCGGGGGTCACCAGAAGTTCGCGTTCGCCTAGTTAAGACAAAAAGCTCAATTATTCTGTATTGCTATTAAAGTAACGTTAAAGTCGGAATTTAACAACAGGGTAGGCTAAAGTTTGATATTCACACCCACTCCAATTAAACCAGGTCACAAGTACGCCTACTGAACCATCACCATCATTAAGTCAATATGAAATGTTATTTCCATACTTTAATGCTTTCTATACAACTCGACCCGAAGCATATGCATGAAAAGACAAAAGTAAAACTTATGAAAAGCCAGGATAACGGGATGAATCACCACCAGGTCGAATATAAATACATAATAAAAAAACGATGTTAAACCCAGGGTCGGAGAGAAAGGGAGATCCCGGCCGTCTTTGTATCTCCGCAGCGCGGGATAGGAGTGTGTATACGCTCGGGGAAACACCTCCACTTGAGTCAAGCACCACGATGGGAAACGACAGACCTTAGGTTACATACAGAATCATAACTGTGAAATAGTAAGGGACAAATGTTAACTTAAAACTTCTTAACCATTTCTTTGTGCGCCGGGTCGGAGAGAGTGTTGCCCCTCCCTCCAGGTGGTGCAACACGAACAAAGACGCCTATGAGACGATTTGTAACGTCTGTGTTTTGGGTTCATGAAGAAGGCCAGACAAGAGATAATATTGCACCCAGACAGAGAGACGACCTCGAGGCAATTTGTAACATCTGATTGTTTGCTCGTGGGTTTTATGGAGGGAGTGTGACAACGGAATACCGTGAGTGATGCACACAAGGACATACGGACGTACGGACACACACATGGACACACCTGCCTACGGACAGATCCTGACACAGCAAAAATCGAAAAGAAGCCCCGCCTTGTGGGCGGGATCCAGGGGGATTTTTCGGCATAAAGGAAAGGATCCTGAGCATTGGAAATTAGTGCGACCAGCGGGTCGGCTCACGTGGGGGGTGCGACCAGCGGGTCGACTCAGGAGCGAGCTGCGACCAGCGGGTCGGCTCGACTCATCTTCAGCTCGTCTGGGACTCAGCCGAGTTCGATCGGCTTGCCAAAGCCGGCTCTCGGGGCTCGACTCAAGCGGCTCCCCATCTCCTCTGCAGGCGGGCAAGACCCGCTTGACAGCTCAACTCGGCCTGCGTGGGTCAACCTCTGCCGAGTCGGAGGTCTCTGCTGCCGCCGGAGTGGCGAGGGTCGCGGTTTTGGCGACGAGGCTCCGTGCACACGACGACCCCACCACTGCACGCTGCGAGCGAGTTGTGGGCGCCACCTACCGACCGGGTTCCGAACTGCGACAGCGTATCAACGGGCATCCGAACCAGTTCCCCACGGTGACAGGGGAGCGACTGATACGTATGACGCGCACCGCCCCCTCACCACACGACCACCAGGCGTCTGTTTGACATAAAGAATCGACTCCGAACACTGACTATTCAAGACAACTCTTACCACTCAAACACACTCGAACCCATAAGCCATCCGTGGCTGGGAAGGCATCACAACGAGACCGAGTGATGGCCATCCGTCGTTTATAAAAGTATTCGTAATTTTTATCTTTAATATTTAGTGGGCTGTACTCTTAATCGCATAAATTCCCAACAGATCCATCAATACGAACTGATTTTTGGCACCTCCTTCCGCCGAGCCACGCTCACGTGGGGAGTGGTGGCCCACCGGATCCTTATCAGGTGATCTGGTCCCCAATTAGTAAACTTGGTATAAGATAACGATCTTCGGAAAAGGAGCACCGTCGCAGGCCCTTACTCCGAGCCGTTCTGTTGTCAGATAACCTGCCGATGTATCTGTTGAGATTGATGCCTTTAAGAATAATAACTGTTTTTGATTGTGTTTTTTTTATCGCCGTATAATCTTTCAAGTATCTTTCAGTCATAATCGCCGCACGTACTCGCATCCTCTACAGAATATTCAACTGTCCCGTGACCCAAGGTGCTAACAACGTGATAAGGGTTGCGTATGATCAATAAGGAGTGCGGTACTGCGTGAACAAAATTGAGTATAATCATTCATTAACGTTAAGGTTTTCTTAGCATAGTATTTGCATATTTTAACGACTCTCTCTCTCACTAACAACCATCGCGTTATGCGGGATCCATGTGCCGTTGTCAAAGTGAAATCAGACAATCGTTGATGATACTGTATTGATGCCGTGTTGACGTTCCGGGATTGAGAGTTCGCATACTATATCATAGTTAAGGTTGAATTAGTAATAAATTGATCAATACAGAAGTGGTTGTGTGATTCTTTCCTGAAATCTATGCATAAGATCTGCTTCTGCGTTGAGATCTGAACTTGGTGACCTTAATAAACACACTAACACATACTCAGTAAATGTTAAAGCGATAACGGGGTGAACCGGGGACCTAAAATATAACCACGAATACACACTCTGGGAATGTTAAAGCGAGAATGAGACGAACCTAGACAACGATGCCGAGTTAATCTAAGTTAATCTTGCATACTTACACCACACCTGCATAACTGCATACGATTAATTGCCTTATTCCGATCGATAACCCACCCTCATCACCGAGGCGGGGTCTGGTTATCATAACGACTTGCATTATCATAATTACACCCACTCGCATAATTAATACGATTACCTCTCGAATTGGCATAATTAAAATGTGCGTAATTACATAAATTAACATATTTCCGGATAATTACACATTTGGCCAAATTTCATTTAATTATTATTATTTTCACTGAATATTCATAACCCACATATACAACATAATAATTTCACCCACGCACGCATACAACATAACAAATTTTGATAACCAACATATACAACATAATGTGGGCGTCGTCCGGGATTTCTCGCAGACAGTTTATGCATGAATTCAGGAACGAATCACTGTTGTGTTAATCAAAGTGTTGTGAACTAACGTTGCCTTGTGATTGTAAACGGGGGTATACAAACAAAACGCGCTCTGAAGGGAAATACCAGAGTAGCAGAGTATAACAAAGACAGCTGGGCTGAGATTATTTGCTCGAGTTGAACTGACGCATCCTGTGATACAATTGTTTATATGTGCTCTGAAGGGGAATTCTAGAGTAACTCACGACGCACATGAGATGTTAGAATTAAGATACACTCTTAAGTCTATTAACCACACTACATAATAGAGATGGCACAGGATCCACAACATTCTGAGTTTGACACACCAACGCATAACACTGATACAGAGTGGACCTCTGAGGAGGAGATGGAATCTATGGAAAAACAATATCGGGAATTTGTGTTAAAACGTACTGGACGGACTGCTAGCCAGCAGACGGAGCAGAGAGATATATGGGAGGGGAGCCATACAGAAGATGTTAAGGCCCATAGAAGGAAACTACTTAAGGACGTGATGAAATGTGGCAAAGCCAAACGTGACGTAAAAATTGCAGAAATAGCGAGGGTAGACTCGTATCTCCTCGCACAGACAGACAGAGAAAGATTATGGAGTGAGGAAAAATTTGAAAGGGAGAGACAAGAGAAACTGTCCTTAATGGTGCAGGTAGAGCGTCTGCACGCCCTCGTGAGAGAGAAAGAATCCGCACTAAATGCACCAGTGAAACACCCAGACGTTGATACACAGAACACATACGGGAGTAACAATTTACCACACTCCGAGCCACGTGGACGTAGCCCAGGGCCAGATCTCACAATGAGTATGGCTACTATGCAAAGCAATTTTGATAAAGTAACACCCTCGCAAATCGAGGAGAGAGAAGAGGAAATAATAATACAAACGGGAAAACATGAGGCCGACCACCCCAACGTTAGAGAGAGACAAATAATTAACCCTAAGTCATCAGGATACACTGTAATGATAGAGCGGAAAAGGGCGGAGCTGGTGCAAGACGGGAAACATGACATAAACAGCACACCAGGCAGACGCACGCTACGCAAGTATGACCGACATGATGCAGATGACAAAGACAGCTCACCAGAGAAACGCACCTCGCACAAACACGACCAACACGACACGGGTAACAGGAGCTCACCAGAGAGACGCACATCACACAAGCATGAGCCATGGGATAAGCAGAAATCACCGAGCCAAGTTGACCCACGTAACAGGTGCAAAAGGCACTACAAAAGTTATGTTAAGCAGAGCCACCGTGATGGTGACGGCTCATCTGACACTGACTCCTCTGACGATGACCAACACGACATGGGTAACAGAGAGAGCTCACCAGAGGGACGCATGACATGTAAAAATCACCCACGCAAAACCACCCGCACCACAGATGACAGAGACAGGAATCCCGATAACCATGAAGCACGAGACAAACATAAATACAACACCTCACCTAGCAGGCACCACACACGTAGTAGGCAGCATGAAGGTCAAGGACAAAAACACTCACCACATAGACACTGCTCAAGGAGATCACGCACACCAACCCACAAGCACGAATCACAAGACCCACATAAAGAAAACAAGAGACACAAGCAACGGTACAGATACGAATCCTCGGACAGAGGGAGATCACGACACCGACACGGGACACATGACAACAGTGATAGTGGAGACAAGGGTAGCTCAAGGGAGCACTCCTCAGGAACCGACACCACTGATGACGAACAACACACTTTTAACAGTAAGACACTAAAACTAATGGACAAAGCACTCGTGAGAATTCCCTATTTCGATCCACATAACAAGAACAGGGAGATACACACTCACATAGCTACAGTAGAACAGGAGGCTAAGATCCGGGGTCTGGGTAAATCAGCAGAAAAGGCATGTTTATTATCAAGGAGCCTACATGAACCCGCCAGACCATGGGTAGCCTCCCTGCCAAATAGGGTGAAGAGTGACTTTAAACAATTGAGCCGAGCAGTAGTTAAGAGATTTGGGGAATACTCCACACTATCCGAAGGATTGAACGCGGCAAAGTTGATGACCCAGCGTGTAGACGAAGACCCACGAGATTATCTCCTACGCCTTAAGAAAGCATATTACGCAGGGGACGTGGACAATGCCCAGGGAGATAAGACAGTCTTAAAAGTGATGTTCTTCCAATCATTGAGACCTGAAATAGTGAGAATAGTAGGAATGATGTTGGACCCCGAGACTGCCTCCCTACGCCAGATTGAAAGCAAGGCCCACACGGCCTGGGTGAACGGACGGAAAACCACTGGCATAGCCAAAACCCACATCGTCACCAGAGATAAAGAATGCCTCGATCTGGAGGGAAGCGAATCTCCAAGGAATAATATTAGCGCCACACGGGGTGGACATGAATTCCCCCAGGAGAGGGCGCCTAACCCAATAGAATCAACACCCGTCCACAACACGCTGAATAACGTTCCACGTGGGGGGAGGAACGAGGCCAGAGGAACCTGGCACCCACAACCGCCACCACCATGGAATGCAGAAGAGGGCGGAGGCTGGAATTATGGAGGAGGAAGAGCGAGTGACGGGCCATACCTACCCCGCGGAGGCCGACGCCCACCAAACCAGTTACCATATCGTCCCCCACTGCCGCCTCCACTAACAATAGAGCATAGACCACCGTTAGCTAACAGGAATCGATATGCTCACCACATTAGGATGGAAAAAGAGCTCCTAGGGAGTATGAAGACTCCCATGCAAGTAGCGAAGGGAAGAATACCAACTATACCCACACAGGAGGAGGACACACCCAGCGCAAAGGTAGCCCAAGTGAACGTAGGGAAGACAAGAAGCCTCGAAGCAATCACCGAAGTGGTACCAGAGGGAAAAGGGTACCATCTGGGGGAATTGATTCCCGTAGGACCAGTCGGACGAGTCCACGTGGAAGTAATACTGCAAGACACCCTGACCAGCCAGGGCCTTTGTGATACTGGAGCAGAAATATCCATGATATCCAGAGAATTATTTGACGAACTCCAGACTGCCCTCCAGAGGAAGAATGAAACACTACAAATGATGCCAAGTAAACTTACCTACTCAGGATGTGAAGGGACCCACATGCGACCATTGGGCAAAGTTATGACGAAGTTGACGTTCAACAAAATCAACATGAACCATCCCCTATATGTCGTACGGAGCCCCGGAAAAGAGCTGATCATTGGGATAGAACTACTGAATCGCCTGAAACCCATTATGAACCTTGAATCCCGACAAATTTGGGCACAGTCAATGCCGGAGCAACAAAGGGACTCAGAAGATGAAGACGTTATGAGAGACTCCACGGGAATCCAAGTGATAACACAAGAGCTCGACGACCTATCAACGACAATCAGGAACGAAGACGAGCTCCCAGCAGGAATTCGAATCACTCAGCTAATGACTAACAGACTGAGAGAAGACCGAAAGGAAGCCGACTTAGAGTCAGTATCACCAAATGACCGTCCCCTCATGGAGTATATACCGCCCCCTGGAGGCCAAACCGACGAACTGCAAACTGATGAAGGAGAACACAAGGGCAAGAGCGTATTACCCTCGGATGAAGCCAAGGCAACTCAACCGATAGTAACGCAAAAGGAACTTTCAACCGAGCCGCCCGAAACCACGAAGGCCTTGGACCCAGACCCAGGACAAGGAGTCTCCATAATAGAAGAACAAATCGAACAACAAATTGAAGCAGCAGACGCCCTCGAGAACGACACTCAACGAAATGAGCTTCGTCAACTGCTCCACAAATACCACTTCCTGTTCTCAGAAGACCCCTATGATTGCGGCAAAACCGACCTACACGTGGTATCTATTCCCACACTGGAAGGAGCGCCAGCGGTATATGTGAAACAATACAAGGTTCCACTGGCTGCCTACGAATCAATCCGAGAAACCTTGGAGAACCTACTCAAGAAGAATATAATTCGAGAATGCAACTCAACCTACAACTCACCGATTTGGCCTGTATTGAAACCCACAGGCAAGTGGCGACTCACCATCGACTATAGGCAACTCAACAAAACGGTTCCCCTATCTCGATGGCCAATGGCAGAAATCGACCAGAATCTCAACCAAATAAAAGGCGCAAAAATTCTCACCACCATGGATCTATCAAATGGCTTCTGGACCATGCCCGTGAAAGAAGCGGATCAATACAAGTTGGCATTTACATTCAATGGAATACAGTATACTTGGAACCGATGTCCATTTGGATACTCAAATTCACCTGCGGACTTTAACATATTCCTACACAAGGCAATGGACGACGCAAAAGAGCGAGGTACCATCGTCTATGTCGACGATATACTGGTCAAGGACTCCTCATGGGAAGAACACCTCGAGAGCCTCCAGCATACCCTCGAGCAGTTAAAGGAAGCAGGCGCAAAGATTTCAATACAAAAAGGACAGTGGGCACGCAAAAGGGTGGACTACCTCGGGCTCCAGGTCGGCACTGAGGGAATGTTACCCCAAACCAAAAGACTTGAAGCCCTCCTCGCACTCAAATCGCCCACCACAGTCACGACCCTTCGGAGCTTCTTAGGGATTTGCAACTACCTTCGACAGTTCGTGGACGACTACGCAGGAATCGTTCGACCCTTAGTCAAACTACTGCAAAAAGACGAACCATGGGAGTGGGGACAGGAACAGGAAGCCGCAGAAAAAGAATTAAAACGACAGATCACAGAGGCATCCTGCCTAGCATACCCAGAGAAAGGGAAAGAATACTACCTGGAGACCGCATACTCAGATCATAGTATCAGCTCGGTACTGTACCAGAGACAGGAAGCAGAGAAACGAGTTATTGCCTATGCCAGCAAAGCCCTCCGGGGAGTGGAGATGAAGTTCTCCGAGTGTGAGAAGGCGATATTTGGAAACATCTGGGCCATACAACATTTTCGGAACTTGTTGAACGGAGAGAAGATCATCCTGGAAACGAATCATGAATCCTTGGCATACCTCAACAGTAAGAAGATTCGAGAGGGCCGCGTAACCAGCAGCCGAATAGCCAGCTGGGCACTGACACTCCAAGGCCTACCAATCACAGTGAAATACGCAAAAAACAAGAAAAGTCCAATGGCCCAAGGTCTTGCCGATTTACATGATTGTACCCTTGACAGCATAGAAGCAGAGGACGGAAAGATACCTCCGGAGGACAACAGGTACCTGCCCTTCAGGAAGGAGACATGTGCCGACCTACCAGTGGTATACATCGATGGATGCTCCAAGATGAAGGAGAACAAGCTTCACGCTGGGTCAGGAGTCATTTGGGAAACTGGCCCACTCACAGGGATTCAAGAGGGATTTCAGCTGGGACCAAAGTCAAACCAGTATGCAGAGTTGGTCGGGGTACACATCGCTGTCCAAATGGCATCCGATAACCAAATACGGACCATGGTGGTGTGCACTGATTCCAACTACGTACAGCACAGCTTCCTGCACCACCTACCCATATGGAAAAAAAACGAGATGAAGAACCATAGGAATAAACCAATTCGCCATCGAGAACTATTCGAGGCCATAGATAAGATGGTTCAGAACAAGGATATGAAGATATTTTGGAAGAAAGTCAAAGGGCACTCCAAGATACCTGGTCAAGAGAAAACTGGGAACGACCAAGCAGATGCCATAGCAAAAGTGGGAAGCCTGGAAGGCACCCCGTGGAAGCTAGAAGACCAAACCGACAGAAACGGACAACAAGAGTCGACGAACCAAGACATCGCCGTGATAAGACTGGTCACAAGAAGTGGGAAGAACCCGGCAGAAGCTGGAACCAGAGCCCAATTGAACAGTGCCCAGCCTTCCGAAGACCTGATCAGAATGCAACAAGAGGACGAAACACTAAAGACACTCGCCGATCATATCCAAGATCCAGCAGGAAAACCAATCACTACTGACAACTTGAATGACAACAAAGAGCTCGAGATCATGCATAGCCAAATCAAAAGGTTCTCAATGCGAAAAGGGCTACTGGTATATACAAACGAAAAAGACGGTCGACCTAGATGGGTAGTCCCCTCTCAATATCGAGAAATAATGTTACAACACGCCCACAATGAACCGTGCAGCGGCCACCGATGCGAGGTGAATACGGGACAGATGCTGCGACAGGTGGCCTACTGGCCAAAAATGGGGGAAGACATACACAAACATGTGTCCAACTTGTTGAACAGTAAAGAATTCCATATGGTGAAATTATCCCTCAGCGAATCAGAGATTAACATAACAGATCTTACTTGGGCGACCGAAGAGGCTGGATATCAGCGAAATCAACAGATGGGGATGGGAATCACAGGGGCAACAGGGATGATCATACTAGTCCTGGCTATTCTAACCTTAACATACCATGTGGCCAAAATGAATGCCGAACTTAAAAGACTAATCGCAGGCACAAGCCACCTACCATTCAAGCCCAGGAACAGGGATAGAGCCAAGGCCTGATGATGCCACCCAAGAATAACCGTAGAAACTATCTTTTTAACGATAGCTCCTATAACACGTAGTCAATAGAATAATTTTTCCCTCCCTTATCGTTTTACCTTCCTTTAGAATTTTTTCCTTTTTTTCTCTCTCTTGTCACATATAACCATGTTAAGTTGTGACACGTACGCGCGCGTTGTAAGGAATAGCAGCAAAACTTGAGGACAATCGATGGTTCATGATGGAAGAAGGGTATACATATTTTTTTAAAAATGACCCGTGGCCATTTGACCACTGGTCATTTTTAAAAGGGCGGAATGTTGTATACTAACCCTTCCTCCAAAATTGAGATTAATAATATTTGATGATTTTTATATATTATCTTTTTACTTGTTTTTTTAAACACACCAAAGCGCAGCAAACTGCAAAACACCAGGTGTTGTTAAGTGATGAACTGGAGGAGGGCTAGGATGGCAGAATTTGCAACCTTGCTTCAAGGAAAGATAAGGCCTGATGAACGGGCACATGTCACCCGTGCAGGCGGCAGAGACAGTGGGAGTGTCAGCCAGACATAGTTAAGGCAAAAAGCCCAACCATCCTGCATGGTTTTAAAGTAACGTCAAAATTCGAAATTCAACAACAGAGTAGGCTAAAGTATCGATCCTCGCGCTCGCTCAAATTGGAGACCAGGCTGCGAGCTACATCAATGAACCATTGCCCATTTGCTAATCCAATACTGAATGTTAATATTACTGAAGTCAAAACGAATTCTATGACCTCAGCACATGGGCAAATAATAGGGCAGTGTCGACTCAAAGGCAATGGAAGAAAACAGAGGCGCCTTTGTCTAAATCACAACCACAGAAAGCCAGGAATCATCACTGATTGTGTGTTTAGGGATTCCGAGCTAGTTGGAACACGTGCACACAGGGGGGGAGGTAGAAGTACGCCTTGTCCTCCTGCAGCTGAGGGAGCAAAGATAAACCCAAGAAGGCCAAGAAATTAAATTAAGTGGGTCAGCTCAAGGCTGTGTGCACAGGGGAGGGAGCTGATTTAAACAACCCTGCACGTCTGAACGTGAGGGGGCCCTGGACCTGAAATTAAGAATAACACTCCCAGAGCAGAAGGTGATGGCCACGGTGAGACGAGAATAAGAGGGTTGTATATCTCTCAAGGATGCAGACCCAGCTGAACAACAAGGCTGCGGGGGTCACCAGAAGTTCGCGTTCGCCTAGTTAAGACAAAAAGCTCAATTATTCTGTATTGCTATTAAAGTAACGTTAAAGTCGGAATTTAACAACAGGGTAGGCTAAAGTTTGATATTCACACCCACTCCAATTAAACCAGGTCACAAGTACGCCTACTGAACCATCACCATCATTAAGTCAATATGAAATGTTATTTCCATACTTTAATGCTTTCTATACAACTCGACCCGAAGCATATGCATGAAAAGACAAAAGTAAAACTTATGAAAAGCCAGGATAACGGGATGAATCACCACCAGGTCGAATATAAATACATAATAAAAAAACGATGTTAAACCCAGGGTCGGAGAGAAAGGGAGATCCCGGCCGTCTTTGTATCTCCGCAGCGCGGGATAGGAGTGTGTATACGCTCGGGGAAACACCTCCACTTGAGTCAAGCACCACGATGGGAAACGACAGACCTTAGGTTACATACAGAATCATAACTGTGAAATAGTAAGGGACAAATGTTAACTTAAAACTTCTTAACCATTTCTTTGTGCGCCGGGTCGGAGAGAGTGTTGCCCCTCCCTCCAGGTGGTGCAACACGAACAAAGACGCCTATGAGACGATTTGTAACGTCTGTGTTTTGGGTTCATGAAGAAGGCCAGACAAGAGATAATATTGCACCCAGACAGAGAGACGACCTCGAGGCAATTTGTAACATCTGATTGTTTGCTCGTGGGTTTTATGGAGGGAGTGTGACAACGGAATACCGTGAGTGATGCACACAAGGACATACGGACGTACGGACACACACATGGACACACCTGCCTACGGACAGATCCTGACACAGCAAAAATCGAAAAGAAGCCCCGCCTTGTGGGCGGGATCCAGGGGGATTTTTCGGCATAAAGGAAAGGATCCTGAGCATTGGAAATTAGTGCGACCAGCGGGTCGGCTCACGTGGGGGGTGCGACCAGCGGGTCGACTCAGGAGCGAGCTGCGACCAGCGGGTCGGCTCGACTCATCTTCAGCTCGTCTGGGACTCAGCCGAGTTCGATCGGCTTGCCAAAGCCGGCTCTCGGGGCTCGACTCAAGCGGCTCCCCATCTCCTCTGCAGGCGGGTAAGACCCGCTTGACAGCTCAACTCGGCCTGCGTGGGTCAACCTCTGCCGAGTCGGAGGTCTCTGCTGCCGCCGGAGTGGCGAGGGTCGCGGTTTTGGCGACGAGGCTCCGTGCACACGACGACCCCACCACTGCACGCTGCGAGCGAGTTGTGGGCGCCACCTACCGACCGGGTTCCGAACTGCGACAGCGTATCAACGGGCATCCGAACCAGTTCCCCACGGTGACAGGGGAGCGACTGATACGTATGACGCGCACCGCCCCCTCACCACACGACCACCAGGCGTCTGTTTGACATAAAGAATCGACTCCGAACACTGACTATTCAAGACAACTCTTACCACTCAAACACACTCGAACCCATAAGCCATCCGTGGCTGGGAAGGCATCACAACGAGACCGAGTGATGGCCATCCGTCGTTTATAAAAGTATTCGTAATTTTTATCTTTAATATTTAGTGGGCTGTACTCTTAATCGCATAAATTCCCAACAGATCCATCAATACGAACTGATTTTTGGCACCTCCTTCCGCCGAGCCACGCTCACGTGGGGAGTGGTGGCCCACCGGATCCTTATCAGGTGATCTGGTCCCCAATTAGTAAACTTGGTATAAGATAACGATCTTCGGAAAAGGAGCACCGTCGCAGGCCCTTACTCCGAGCCGTTCTGTTGTCAGATAACCTGCCGATGTATCTGTTGAGATTGGATGCCTTTAAGAATAATAACTGTTTTTGATTGTGTTTTTTTATCGCCGTATAATCTTTCAAGTATCTTTCAGTCATAATCGCCGCACGTACTCGCATCCTCTACAGAATATTCAACTGTCCCGTGACCCAAGGTGCTAACAACGTGATAAGGGTTGCGTATGATCAATAAGGAGTGCGGTACTGCGTGAACAAAATTGAGTATAATCATTCATTAACGTTAAGGTTTTCTTAGCATAGTATTTGCATATTTTAACGACTCTCTCTCTCACTAACAACCATCGCGTTATGCGGGATCCATGTGCCGTTGTCAAAGTGAAATCAGACAATCGTTGATGATACTGTATTGATGCCGTGTTGACGTTCCGGGATTGAGAGTTCGCATACTATATCATAGTTAAGGTTGAATTAGTAATAAATTGATCAATACAGAAGTGGTTGTGTGATTCTTTCCTGAAATCTATGCATAAGATCTGCTTCTGCGTTGAGATCTGAACTTGGTGACCTTAATAAACACACTAACACATACTCAGTAAATGTTAAAGCGATAACGGGGTGAACCGGGGACCTAAAATATAACCACGAATACACACTCTGGGAATGTTAAAGCGAGAATGAGACGAACCTAGACAACGATGCCGAGTTAATCTAAGTTAATCTTGCATACTTACACCACACCTGCATAACTGCATACGATTAATTGCCTTATTCCGATCGATAACCCACCCTCATCACCGAGGCGGGGTCTGGTTATCATAACGACTTGCATTATCATAATTACACCCACTCGCATAATTAATACGATTACCTCTCGAATTGGCATAATTAAAATGTGCGTAATTACATAAATTAACATATTTCCGGATAATTACACATTTGGCCAAATTTCATTTAATTATTATTATTTTCACTGAATATTCATAACCCACATATACAACATAATAATTTCACCCACGCACGCATACAACATAACAAATTTTGATAACCAACATATACAACAGTGTGCGTGCCATCCCATACAGGTGTGGATCTGTGCGTGTGCACGCCCGAGCGCGTGTGCCATCCCATACAGGTGTGGATCTGTGCGTGTGCACACCCGAGCGCGTGTGCCATCCCATCCAGGTGTGGATCTGTGCGTGTGCACGCCCGAGTGTGCGTGCCATCCCATACAGGTGTGGATCTGTGCGTGTGCACGCCCGAGTGTGTGTGCCATCCCATACAGGTGTGGATCTGTGCGTGTGCACACCCGAGCGCGTGTGCCATCCCATACAGGTGTGGATCTGTGCGTGTGCACACCCGAGCGCGTGTGCCATCCCATACAGGTGTGAATCTGTGCGTGTGCACCCGAGCGTGTGTGCCATCCCATCCAGGTGTGGATCTGTGCGTGTGCACACCCGAGTGTGCGTGCCATCCCATACAGGTGTGGATCTGTGCGTGTGCACACCCGAGTGTGCGTGCCATCCCATACAGGTGTGGATCTGTGCGCGTGCACACCCGAGCACGTGTGCCATCCCATACAGGTGTGGATCTGTGCGTGTGCACACCCGAGCGTGTGTGCCATCCCATACAGGTGTGGATCTGCGCGTGTGCACACCCGAGCGTGTGTGCCATCCCATACAGGTGTGGATCTGTGCGTGTGCACACCCGAGCGCGTGTGCCATCCCATACAGGTGTGGATCTGTGCGTGTGCACACCCGAGCGCGTGTGCCATCCCATACAGGTGTGGATCTGTGCGTGTGCACACCCGAGCGCGTGTGCCATCCCATACAGGTGTGGATCTGTGCGTGTGCACACCCGAGCGTGTGTGCCATCCCATACAGGTGTGGATCTGTGCATGTGCACACCCGAGCGCGTGTGCCATCCCATACAGGTGTGGATCTGCGCGTGTGCACACCCGAGCGCGTGTGCCATCCCATACAGGTGTGGATCTGCGCGTGTGCACACCCGAGCGTGTGTGCCATCCCATACAGGTGTGGATCTGTGCGTGTGCACACCCGAGCGCGTGTGCCATCCCATCCAGGTGTGGATCTGTGCGTGTGCACACCCGAGCGCGTGTGCCATCCCATACAGGTGTGGATCTGTGCGTGTGCACACCCGAGCGCGTGTGCCATCCCATACAGGTGTGGATCTGTGCGTGTGCACACCCGAGCGCGTGTGCCATCCCATACAGGTGTGGATCTGCGCGTGTGCACACCCGAGCGCGTGTCCCCCGTACCGTGCGGGCCCGCGCCAGCGCCTGCGCGTCGAGACGCACCCTCTCCAGCGAGCGCCGCCGCCTCGTCTCCGTGGCAACCTCGTCCAACGACGACCGCGCGTCCGATATCTGCTCCTCCAGGCGCCGCACCCTGGGGTTGTCGGCGAGCGCCTATTAACTTCACTTTCTTCCTTCAAGCGTTTGCCACGCGCTGCTGCGGGCATCTTCATGAGACCGGGAGTGAGATTCCTCACTTCGGTTGCTGACGATGCCCAGAGGAGTGCGTGGCGAAAGCTCGAGTGAGGGGTTGTTAGTTTGTATTTGTTTTAGCACAAACTCGATTCGAAGCTTTCGTGACTGCAGGAATTACTTTTTGGTTCTTTCGGTAAAGTCGCGTAGAGAGAAAATTAAATAAATAATAGAATACGATGTTCCGATTGCAACACAAGTAACCATCATCAGGTATGAGTTACTGAGAAAGCAAACCTATTAAACTTAGAAATGTAATGCAATGCAACACAGAGAGTCGGCTAACACGACAGTTAACACTTTACCTGGTTCATTACGTTCTTCCAAAGATTGCTAAATTTTAGAGAGAAAAAACACAAACACGGAGATACATAGAGAGATACACAAGATGATAGAGACACACACAGAGAGAGAGACACACACAGAGAGACACACGCAAAGACACACAGAGAGAGACACACACAGAGACACACAGAGAAACAACGACTCTGTGACGGGCATTATATGGTGGGGGGGGAGGCAGAGAAATTAGCATGTCAATGAGAGCGGCCGGAGGAGAGAAATTGGAACTTGACAAACGATATAGTAATTCCTGCAGTCACGAAA
This sequence comes from Lethenteron reissneri, assembly GCF_015708825.2. Taxonomy (NCBI): domain Eukaryota; kingdom Metazoa; phylum Chordata; class Hyperoartia; order Petromyzontiformes; family Petromyzontidae; genus Lethenteron; species Lethenteron reissneri. The sequence goes on along the minus strand of NC_083796.1, from coordinate 1,209,284 downwards.
GCTTCAAAACAAGTTGGAACTACCTCTACGGGGAAGATTTCCACACAACTCACACTTAACTTCAAATTTAGCAATCTTTGGAAGAACGTAATCAACCATGTAAAGTGTTAACTGTCGTGTTAACCGGCTCTCTGTGATGCATTGCATTACACTTCTAAGTTTACTAGATTTGTTATCTCATTAACTCATACCTGATGACGGTTGCTTGTGTTGCAATCGAAACGTCGTATTCTAATATTTATTTATTTTCTTTCTACGTGACTTTACTGAAAAAACCAAAGAGTTGTTTTCGCACAGTTTGCTGAGCGCAGACCAAAATATCCAAAACACAAAGCGACCAGCAACAAACAGCACTGCCAAAGGTTTGATCGATGAGAGTGTAATGCGTTTCTTGAATTGAGCAAGGATATTCTTGTAAGAGCTTGGAGGGAGAGAGACGATGATGGGAGAGGGGATTCCAGCAGTGGAGCAGTGCGAGGGAGGAAGCAGAAAGAGAAGTGAGGTGACCTGCGGTGTGGTGGGTGGGTGGGTGGGTGCGTTAGTGAGTCGGTGAGAATGTTGTAATTTGCCGTGTTGTGGTTGAACGCCGTGGCTTGTAGACCGAGTCCTCAACGCAGGCGGAGGAATCAACCATCGAAATTCACGGGAAGCGTCACCGCGGTAGTAGCAGTGGGCAAGAAGGGGGGCGACCCGCGCGGGTCTCACCTCTCCTGTAGGCCTCGCTGGTGCGTGCCGGCGCCCGCGCCCAACTGCTTGCGCTCCCTCTCCAGCGCCGCGATGCTGCTCTCCAGGTACTGCAAGCGCATACGCGGGGACGGAAGGCCACTTGTGCCGTCACGCTCACAGCCACAACCACGCGCGGCGGCGGCGGCGTCGCCCAGCGCTCGGCCAGCACCGGGCTATAAAGCGGCAGGAAACTGACTGAATGAGGGGGGGGGAGGGCGCCGATTCATTTGTTGCTCAGAGCCCATGCCAACCACACGACGCGACTGCTCCTACCACCCCTGGCGTGTGCCCGCTGGCACCCACGTGACCCTGGTGAGTGTCTCAGTGGTGAGCGTCACAGTGGTGAGCGTCTCAGTGGTGAGTGTCATGGGCTCGCCGTACCTTCTGCCGCACGGTGAGCTCCTCCACGGTGGCGCGGCTGTCCGTGAGCTCGGCCTGCCGCCGCTGCAGGCGGCTCGCCTGCTCGGCGAGGGCCCCGCAAGCCTCCCGTAGGCTGTCCGCCAGCAGGCCCCGCCGCCGCTCGCTCTGGGTCAGCGACCCCCGCAGGGCCCACACCTCCAAGGCGGATCCGCCCTCCTCCGCGACGGGGCCCGACTCCGCGGCGGGGAGCGTCGGCGGGGTCGAGGGATACCCCCCCACGGAGCTCCGCGCCACCTTGAGCGGGGGGGTCTCGCTCAGCCCCGAAGGGGGGCCGGGCCTCGCGGGCGAGGGGCCGTCGCGGAGGCCCGTGGAGGAGGCGGGCCCCGACACGAAGGTCCTCGCGGGCGAGGTGCGGCGGAGCCTCACGGGCGAGGTGTCGTACGGAGCGGAGTCGGAGAGCCCCGGTGCGGAGGTGGGTCCCGTCGCGGAGGCGGGGCCCGTCGTGAAGGGGGCCCCCAGCGCGGTGTCGCCGGGGCGGCTGCGCCTGCGGGCGGGGTGCCTTCACTTCGCCATCGCATTCCAAGCCGAGTGTGGTTCTGCGCGTCGCGTGCGCGGTGAGGCGTGCGGCCGTTACCTGCCCATGCCGACGTCATAGTCGCAGTGCGTCGTGGGAGTGGAGCCGAAGGGCCGCCGTGGCTCCAGTCCGATCTGGCGGAGGATGAACGGCGCCCCTTTAAAACCGCGCCACTGACAGTCCTATTGTTATCACTGTTGATCTCATGATTGCTGACTGTGTGCAGTTTGTTCATTCTGCCCCTGTTCCGCATAGGTTTCTTCCGTGTTCTCCGGTTTCTTCCCATAGCTAAAAACATACCACGTGCCAACATTGAGCCAACGTTGGCCCAACAGGCTAACAATGACTTTCCTGGGTAAAAAATAATCATCATTATGGCAACTTGTCCCCGAGAACCTGGGATAATTCAGAGGTGGGGTACCCAGCTGCGTGCGATTCCTCCAAAAAGTTAATTTCCAATCCCCAATTAAGAGTGTGCAATTCGATTTACTGTTGCTTTCTAATTTCTATATGTATATATATTTTTAAACCCATAACAAGCTACATCAAAAATCTTTGACTGAACGGAATCGTCCGACTAAACCACAAGCCAACTTTGATTCGCACGACAACATCCGATTCTGGAGCGGTGGCTGCGCAGTCTTGCCCCAGGCTGGCGCCGTCTGCGAGCGCCGTGGACACGTGACCGGCGCCCACGGCAGCGTTACTCTGCACGCCGTTGCATTCGTGAGCTCCGCGTTGGCCAGTTTCAACTGCAACTTACGTGATTTCTTTTTGACGGGTCGCCCAAAAATACCGCGTTATACTCCCAACATGCCAAAGGCGGGCCGCGCAATTTCAAGTACGCAGCGATACTACATTGTTATTGCTCCAGTAGTCCAGTTATCCTTGTCTAAGTGTAAATCTACTTTTTATTTATTTCAACAGTTTTTCGCTGGTACGACGAGGGTGTCCCGGTACGCCGAGGCTGTCCGGATCACCAGGCTTTGCCCCATCTATGGAGGTTTGCCGCAGTGATGGATTCGTGCTGGATCAAGACGAATCGTGCCGGACCAAGATTATTTTGTGGTGGAGCCCTGGGTTAAGGCACTGTGCTACTAACCCACAAACCTGATTTCGATTCCTGCGGTTAACAACAGTGGCGATTGATATATCCAGACCCATTCCCTTAACCAACCAAGCATGGTGAAGTATGGTCAAACAACCCCCCGTGGCCTGCACGGTGCTGGGAATCCCTCATCCAGCAGTGGATCGACATAAGGACTGCTGTTTGTGTTAACTCCAGTTTCAATTGTCGGTCTCATGAGCCACCCACCGCGTGACCTGGTAGCAGGAGTGGATTGACAAAGGGCTGCACATTCCTATAAAAATGTATTTGTACTATGATTTGTATTTATCATAAATACATAAGATGACAATACGCCTCGGTCAAATATCCCTCTCTCCACATGTACAAAATATCAAGTATTGTTTACACATCGCATCAGCCACACGGCCTTCGGTGTGGGAGTGCATCATTGCATCATCTCAGCGGCAATGGTTCAGCGCAAGCAAAACCCCGGACCGGCTTCGACGCTGAGTGTCTCATCAGCAGTCAGGCTTTGCTTCAAACAAATGCTGGTGGACTGCCAACATGTTTATAGGCAAGGCCCATCGCTGTTAGATATTGGCACTGATTCAAAACTATAAATTACATAACACAGAACAATCATTCGGGCTGTTGTGGAGAATTTAACAAAATAAGTAAGCAGTCTGCTTCTGCACTCAATCAAGAAACCCATGCGTTTTCACCTGAGTGCCCAGGGCATGCCCGGGCGAGCCCAAGTCGCACAAACGCAGGGGGGATCTCCGGCGGAGCGAGTCCATTGTTCGGTGCTTGGGCGCTGCCTCTGCTCTCCTTGGTCCTCGTTCGCCGCGGCTCCTGCGGTGTGGTCCAGTCTGAGAGAGAGGGGGGGGGGTCCGTTGCCTTGTCTTGGGTCGTGGCGAGGGGGGGGGGCGGTGCAAGCGGTTGAGGGCACGTGGTGGGGGCGAGCCCCCCCCAAACAGACTCGAGTGGTACAGCCCACCGCTGGGTGCCAGATTTGGGGTCAGGACCTGTACACATTTTGCTCAGATGTATTTTGGTCGTCAGCTAAGACAAGGGGACCACACTGCGCGTCTTCTGGGAATGCTGATGCACAATGCTCAAAGGCAGTGTGCCTGCGTGGTGTTTGAAGCGTGTGTATTTTTTCCAGCCTGCATCATTACCACAATCCATGGGCAGATACTGTCGCCCGTAGGTATGCACTGCACATTCCAGCCTGCACGGCAGTATTATTCTGTTGTCATGGGTGGGAGGGGGGTTCTCGTCATTTGCAGACGCGATTACCGGTGGCATTGGCCAAGCTCATGGGCCCCAGAGAGTGGAAGTGAAGACCTTCAACATTCACGGTTCCCGGCGACAGAATTTGCTGACTACTGCGCTGACTGAGTCCCCGTGATGCTGAAACAGGTCCTGAGTTGTCCATGACCGTATCGTCAGTCATCACTGCTGCTGCTATCAACCAGTCACAATTGCTCGAACGTAATTTGATGGTCACCTCATATAACAGGACCACAATGTCCCTTCTTGTTTCTGTGCATGTGCACTCCGGCCGTTCTACTTTTCACACAGTTGGTGTCTTGTTTGAAACCTTGATACGAGTTGGTGTACAAACGTGGCCAGGGACTCAAGCACCCTCGTTAAAACCTGGGGACGAGTCGCTGCATCGGAGCTGCGAGTCAATCGCGACATTTGACCCAATAATCAATCTCTGGACTCAAGTCCAGGATCAGAAACCAGAAGCAGCAAAGTCATGGACTCGAACCTTGGACCAACCCCGCGACCAACTCATGGGACTGGGTCAAGTCTGAGATTCCTCTTTCGTTCCTTGCACCACAGTCTTCCCTCACGCGTAAACCGGTTTAGGGTTTTTTTCGGTTTTGATTTGTTTTAAACTCGGAGCGTCTTGGCAACCGGCACGGCGTGGGGAGGAGACGAGGGCAGGGGAGGCTGTGATCACAATGTGTGTCTGTGTATGTGTCTGTGTGTCTGTCTGTGTGTCTGTGTGTGTGTCTGTCTGTGTGTCTGTGTATGTGTCTGTGTGTCTGTGTATGTGTCTGTCTGTGTGTGTGTCTGTCTGTGTGTCTGTGTGTGTGTCTGTGTATGTGTCTGTCTGTGTCTGTCTGTGTGTCTGTCTGTGTGTGTCTGTCTGTGTGTGTCTGTCTGTCTGTCTGTGTGTATGTCTGTGTGTGTCTGTCTGTGTGTCTGTGTGTGTGTGTGTCTGTCGGTTAGCGCGCTGCGATACAAACCTGGCGACCCGGGTTCGATTCCCGCTCACGGCAAACACCCAGTGACGATTACCTGAACCTCCCCTAGGTCGACTCAGCCTCAAATGAGTACCTGGTGCGATGTGTAAACATCATCACTAGGGAGACAAAGGCGGCCGGGCGTGGTTCTGGCCACCCACCCCCTCGTGTGCCATTCCGGCCTTCACAGGTGCTCGCTAACAGCACTTGCCCCATGAGTCCGTTAAGGCTACACGGGGGATCTTTGTATGCAGTGTGGGACTGTGTGCGCTGTGTGGACATGCAGGAGCCGGTGGGGGGGGGGGCGCAGTGGTCCTCGCAAAGTTCGATTCCCGCTCACGGCCAACCGCGTTAATCAGCGGCGTGCATCGATCAGCTGGCGCGGCGTGTAGACGTTCGCACAGCGAGACGGACGCGGCCGAGGCGCGGTGCTTCCGCACACTTCGCGCGCCCTTTCCGACCGTAACAACACTTGCCCGAACAACCCACGTCGCCTTACACGGGGGGGGGGGGGGGGGGGGGTCTTGTGTGTGCGTGTGGCATGTTGACGCTCTGTAGTCCACACTCAAGTTTAGCCTGAACCCCGACTATAATCCTGAGTTTTACTCTAAACCCCGAGTCCAACTCTCACCCCGAGTCCAACTCTGTCACCTCCGCCTCGGGGGAGAAACTTTAAACTCAACCCCTGACCCCTGGCAGATAGATCCCCTGTGCACAACAAACCCTGGCTCCGACTTTACATCAAAGCCCCATCCCCTCTAACCCCCACGGGCCGCCACGTCCTGCAGCCCAGAGGAGAGGGGAGAGGAGCGAAGGGACGGTGTGGGGGGGGGGTCACAAGAGTTAAAGACGAGAAGGGGGGGGGGGTCACCTGCTGTGGAGCTCTCCCTGAGTGCCCCCCGGGGAGAGGCGAGGGGAGACGGGGGGCCCGAGACTGGCGGGCGGCGGGAGTGATGAGAGCGGAGAGAGGAGCAGCAGCAGCAGCAGGGGGGGAGGGATGAGAGCCGCTCCCGCTCCGGCTCCCGCGATTATCGATTCATCACCGGACGGAGCCCCAACCGCCGCGCTACCCCCACCCCCCCAACCCCCCCCAACCCCCCAACCCCCCCCAACCCCCCCTATAACTCCTCCTCCTGACCCCTCCCCCTGACCCCTCCCCCCCAACACCCCTCCCCCTATAACTCCTCCCCCTGACTTCTCCCCCCCAACCCCTAACTCCCCCCAACCCCCCCCAACCCCCCAACTCCCCCTATAACTCCTCCTCCCCCTGACCCCTCCCCCCCAACACCCCTCCCCCCCAACCCCCCTCCCCCCCAACTCCCCAACCCCCCAACTCCCCAACCCCCCCCACCCCCCCCAACACCCCCCAATACCCCCTATAACTCCTCCTCCTGACCCCTCCCCCCCAACCCCCCCCACCCCTCCCTCTCCCCCCTAACCCCCCCTATAACCCCGCCCCCCTAACCCCCCCAACCCTTCCCCCAACTCCTCCCTCCCCTGACCCCTCCCCCCTAACCCCCCCCACTAACCCTTACCAATCCCCCCAACCCCCCCCTTACCCCACCCCCCCCACACACAAAGACCCCCGAGTAGCCTCGACGGACTGTCGGGGCAAGTGCTGTGAGCGAGTAGCTAGCTACGAAAGGCCGGCACGGTGGCACACGAGGGGGCGGGTGGCCAGGACCACTCCCCCAACCGCCTTTGTCTCCCCAGTGGCGATGTTTGCCGCACACCGCTACACCAGGTACTCATTTCGAGGCCGAGTCGACCTAGGAGAGGCACAGGACCGGCTCGGATAATCGCCACCGGTGTTGGCCGTGAGCGGGAATCTAAATCGGGTCACGGGGCTCGGAGCGCAGCGTGGCGCTAACCACTACACGAACCCCCCACTACCCCCCCCCCCACTAACCCCCCCCCCCACTAACCCCCTCCCACTAACCCGCCCCACTAACCCCCCCCCCACCACTACCCCCCCCCACTAACCCCCCCCCCCCACTAACCCCCTCCCACTAACCCCCCCCACTAACCCCCCCCCCCACCACTACCCCCCCCCCCACTAACCCCCCCTCCCTCCTCCCTCCCCCCACTTTCTCCCGCCCCCTCCCCAATCCCCCCACGACCCGCGGTTCCGTTTCCGGTCGCCCTCCCCCCCGAGGCTGCTGCGCGTGTCCGCGCTTCGCGTGAGACGCGTCGGGGGGGCTCGACTCGGGGGGGCTCGTCTCGGGGGGGCTCGACTCGGGGGGGGCTCGACTCGGGGGGGGCTCGTCTCGGGGGGGCTCGTCTCGGGGGGGCTCGACTCGGGGGGGCTCGACTCGGGGGGGGCTCGACTCGGGGGGGCTCGTCTCGGGGGGGCTCGACTCGGCACCGCCTGGGGGGGGGCCCTGTCAGCGGCGAGCCTTCGACACTTCGCCTGTTGCCTCGAAGTGCACCTGGCCTGGCACAGGCGCCGTGGTTCACATCGCCGTCACTTCGTGGCGAGCGGCGGCCTGTCGGTATTGGGCTTGCTGCTGGGAGGGTGGTGCCCATTTCCATTCTCCCATGTTAAGGCCGCGCACAGACACACAACAACAACAAGCGCCATTCGCCACTGAGTGGCGGTGACGTCACCACAACGCTTGTGCCAGACTAGGTGCACCTTGAGGTCACGTGAAGTGTCGAACGCCCGCTGGCAGGAGGTCACGGGGCAGACCCAGATTCCACAGGTCGACTGACTGAGATGACCGAGATGACTGGCTGATGCACCACCTGTAGCCCCCTACTGTGCCAACTTGCTGTGCTTTAGCCACCCGGCGCTCCGCTCGTTGTTGTGAGCGTCGCTCCTCCGCCCTTCGCAGTTGCTGGAGGGCGACTGCCTCCAACTGCCCAGTAGCGTCCTTCACGAGCCTCCTCCGCAGAGGCCGATCTTGACACCGCTGGTACCAGTCATCGGCAAGTCCACTCAGCTCCACGTCCTCCTGTACCACATCACTCCATCTCTTCTCTAGCCCGTGCCGCGCCCGTTTAGCCCCCTCGATCCGGCCGAACAAAAGCTGTTTAGGCATGCGGTGGTGGGCTGGGCCATGCGGTGGCTGGGGCATGCGGTGGTGGGCTGGGCCATGCGGTGGTTGGGGCATGTGGTGGTGGGCTGGGCCATGCGGTGGTGGGCTGGGCCATGCGGTGGTGGGCTGGGCCATGCGGTGGCTGGGGCATGTGGTGGTGGGCTGGGCCATGCGGTGGTGGGCTGGGCCATGCGGTGGTGGGCTGGGTCATGCGGTGGCTGGGGCATGTGGTGGTGGGCTGGGCCATGCGGTGGTGGGCTGGGCCATGCGGTGGTGGGCTGGGTCATGCGGTGGTGGCTGGGGCATGTGGGCATTTGGCCCAGACACACAGACTGACAGACACACGCACGACGATGTTGTGCACCACAGCAGCAGATCCATTTACCTGCAGAGATTTTGTTGCTGTTTGGGATGACCACGAGCTGCTCGGGCGTTGCCAGAGCAGAGGCTTCATTTGAAACCTTCAGAGGCTTTATTAGAAACCTGCAGAGGCTTCATTTGAAACCTGCAGAGGCTTTATTTGAAACCTGCAGACGCAGCTCGTGTTATATTTCCCTTTTTGCCGCGAGGCTGTTGATCGGCGATGTGTTCTGACTCTCAAGTGCATCGGGCGTCTCCCTTGAAGTCGTGCGGCCTTCAGTCTCTCGAGGGGTCTCGTCTGGTTTTGGGGTGCGGGGTTCACTGTGGCCGTGCCGGTGGGGAGTTCAAAAACCTCTCGGATGTCAAATTCCACGTCGGAGCAGAGGGTTTACCGCTCGACACGGAGAGATGGCATTGGTGGGTGACGCAACCTTTGTCATTGCAGAGGGGGTTACCTCTGAGATGTGGCAATGGCGGGTCTGTGTTTACAACACCTTGAGTGAGACATATCCTTTGCACTGAACCCGGGCGACCTAAGTTCCATCCCCGGCTAGGGCCAACTTCAGTGGCGACTTTTATCTGAATCCACCCCCCACCCACCACCACCAACCCTTCAGTCTTCGCCAAATTGCAATGACCAGTGCGGTGAGGAAACATCCAGCAGTGGATTAGCAGAGTTGCTTTACATGTACCATGCAACTTGCCTACAGTGTGAAGCCCTTACCTGAAGATACACGTTGTGTCACAATGGATGTTTTACCTCCAGCTGTCCCTTGCGCTGTCAGAAGCCTCTAAACCTGTTGGGTAATGCTGCCAGGCCAGAGGGTTTACCTCGAGTTTAAAACGTTCAAAGTGGATACATACATTTTACGCGCTTAGACAAATGTGAGATTCTTCAAGTTGTTTTGTTTAGTTTTTAGCACAATTAGCAAAGGACCCGGACGGCCAACAACACACACGAGGTTTGAAAAATGCCATATTTGCTTGGCGGTGGTTGAATTGAACGAATTCTTGCGTGTTGTGTTAAAGTAATATTTCTTAATGTTAATGGGCTGTTTTTTTTTAAATAAATATATTGTATTCCTGAGGATTTATTTTAATCCCCCTGATTCGCCAATGGTGAATGGACAGAGCCGGTAACGAATCACACAGTGGAAACAACTTGTCAATAAATAGTCAAATTGTTACATAAATTATCAATCCATAAATCATCATCTTCGTCATCATCATCATCAATATCATCATCAATATCATCACCATCATCAATCATCGTTAATGCCACTATGGTATTTATATGCCTAAAGGTGACCGCAATACACGTGTTCAATTTGTTATTTTTTACACCCGAAACGCATTAATAAGTAAATAAAATAAATTAACGATCAATAATCACGGCAAGAGTCTATAAATACATCAATAATTTAAAAAGTAGAAAAAATGGAATGTAAATCATAAATAGCGTGGTTAGCAGTGACCGTGGGCTACTCAAGCCCGCGGGCTGCGGCTCTCCCCGCTCGGCGTTGGCCATTGTGAACCCGGGGCCCCCACAGACCCCCACAGATCCCCACAGACCCCGCACAGACCCCCCACAGACCCCCACAGACCCCCACAGACCCCCCACAGACCCCGCACAGACCCCCCATAGACCCCCATCCCACCCCTGACGTGGAGAGCCGAGCCGCAAAGCCAAGAAAGCCCAAGTTAAACCCCGGGGCGCGGCGCACGGAGCCGGATTTTGCGCGGAAAAAATTAGATGGGAGAGGGGGGGGGGGCGGTTGGCCCCCTCTGAGGGGGACCTAGGAGGGCCGTAGTGATGGAGGGGGCACAGGGGGTTCCCCGACACCCCCCCCCTCGCCCCGTCCCGTCACCCCTAGCCGCCCCCCTCAAGGGAAGCCCCGTAATCGTGATATGTAAATGAGCGCCCCGGACTATGATATGCGTATCCTCGCTTGAGCCCCGGGGCAGTGGCGTAGCTATCGAGTGTGCAGGCGGTGCAACTGCGCCGGGGCCCAGGCGCCGGGTTGCAGAGAAGGGGGGGGACATTGGACTAGGGGCAAGCCTCCACTTCATCCTTTGCACCGGGGCCCATGCCAACCACGCTACGCCACTGGCCCCAGGCGGCTACACCCACGGTTGCCACCCCAGAGTTCCCACTTCGTGGCCGCCGCACCTCGGTGGGTCTGACACTTTTGGAATTTGGTGCTCGGTGTCAGCCATTGGTGAACGTCTGATTTCCTGCCAGGACCAACCAGACGATGGCAACCGGGGCTGCACGGACAACGACCGCCCCGAACCCCTCAACGCCTCGACCTGGTGAGCAATGGCGGATGCTGCGATTGGCGGGAATGGGAAAACAAAACGGTGGCAGCAACTGCCGACCCTCCGTGGCCGGTGGCCTCAAAGGGCGGCAGTTGCTTGTGTAAAGTATCATCGGCCAATGTGATTGCACGGGGCGACGGCCACACGTTGTTGATCAACGCCTGAGAGGTGATGGGGCACGAAGATGGTGTTGAGAACAAGATGGAGGAGGGGAACCAAGATGGCAGTGATTGTTTCCATGGACCGCCAAATCGAGGTGTGCACTCGAGTTGGCGATATTTCTCTCACAACTCGAGTTGATTTGGTAAAACAAATTTGATACTCAAGAGTTACTCCCATCATCAGACTTTCTAAAAAATACTTGCAAGTATAAGATTCAGACTGCATTGCCGACAATTAAACGGGAAATTATAAAATGTAATGTTCCTGCCATCTATATTTCCCTGTAAAATGTTTGGTGGTCTCTTTCCGCTCAATCCGAATTCCGGCTGAGGGAATTCTTGCCAGCCCTGTGAAGCGAAATCAGCCCAGAGAATTTGGCCTCCAGCCCAAAATGGTGGCCAACACGTGCCGACTGAAAACGTGGAAATGCGGCGCCACCCAGTAAGCACGCAACGTCGGGTCAACCTTGGCACGTGGGTGGAACCGTTGGACCAACATCGACCCAACTGGGCAGGGCGCGACTCAAGTATGTACTCATTTGAGGGTAGAATTACCGTTTGGGTTCATGGAAACGTGGTACAAAATGGCGTTGAGTATCAAGAGATGGCAGACAGAACCAAGGTGGCAGAGGACATGGGCTATGTTGGTGATAGCATCCGGAACCTACATGGCAATGGGTACCAAAATGGTGCCGATAAACAAGATGGAAGTGGCCACCAAGATGGCAGCCGACATAAAATGGTTATGTGCACCGAATTCATCGGATGGGGTCTGACGAGGAGGGGTGGGAGAGGGGGCGGTCCTTGCCACGGGCGACCAACAGTGGCTCGCTAATAGGTAGTCGTATTAGTCAAAAAACGGGTGATTGTACGATCATGTGACATTCGTCCATCGCCATGGCAACCGATAGTGAGCACCTGAGCAACCATGAGTCGTCATGGCAGCGGCGCTTAACTACTGTCGTCTACACTACACGCGGAGCAACCCCACAGGTGGAATGTCATCAGTAAAGTCTACCTACACCCTCATTATAACAGCTTATCTCTTAATCTCTAAAGTCTAAAAAATAAATACGTAAAAGTTTTTCACTATATTTTTTTCAATTATAATCTTTTTTTTCACTTGGACCCATATTTCTTTTCTAGATCAGAGGTTTTTTTTTCAACTCGTTAAATCGACAGCTCGCGCTCGTCATTAAACAGTACAGACATCTCCCCACCAACCCCTAAAACTTCTAAAATATCTACTTTTTTAATTAAGCTTAATTCTCTTTTTTTTGTTTTTTACAACTATGTGTAATATGTTTTGCGACGAGGAAATACACAAAGTAAGGAAGTTAGGCAAAGAGTGAAGGATCAGTCGCAAAATAATCTCTCCATAGAAAAGGGTTCGTTTGGTCCCACGGTGGGGGTGGGCAGGGGAGACGCGGGAGGGAGACGCGGGGGGGCAGGGGGGAGACGAGGGAAGACGAGGGGGCGGGGCCAAAGGGAGACGCGGGGGGAAGCAGGAGGGGAGAAGGGAGAGCTGGCGGCGGGAAATGACGTTTGCGTTAAGAGCCTCAAGGCAGATCGGTTGTCCCTTTATCCTGGTGTCCCGGGCGCTTGGGTGCACGGAAACACCAGATCCCCCGTCTCTCGCCCAGGTCCCCGTGCTCCTAGGGCAGTCCGATCGTGACCCAGGTGTGGCAGGCAGGTAGACAAAACACAACCCACAGTTGCAATGTGTGAATTGTACTTGGCAGTTGGTCCGGCAGGCTGGGGAGCTGGGATGGTGCCGTCTGGCGCGGCAACACGAGGCCCCACGCCGGCCTGAGCCGGCCTGGAGCGTGTGGCTCGGCGGGGTGGGTGATGCGGCCGGGCCCACTTCACGAGGCCCGGCCTGGTTCGGAAGGCTGGCTTGGCCCATCACGGCCGACTTTTTAAGCCCGATTCGCTCGGTAATCACACCCCCCCCCAACCCTCCCCCCTCCCACCCTCCCGTACCCCCCCCCCCCCCCCCCCCCGGACCACCGCCACCACCTCGCCAAGGCCGAGGAGGCCAGACCGGGCCTGCGTCGGCCGACGCGGCGTGGCGGTGATCAGTAGGGGCGGCTCGCGTCCTTGGGCCGTTTGAGCTGCACCTTGAGCCGCTTGGTGCCGACCTGGAAGCCGTTCATGGCCTGGATCGCGGCCTGCGCCGAGCCAGCGTTGTCAAAACTCACAAAACCTAGCGGGGCGGGAGGGGGGCGGCACACAGCACCGGACATGTGACTCTGCGCGTAACGATTCACCCCGCTGCCTGTGCCCCCCGCCCTGAACCTTGGATTATGACCCTGGTGTGAGGGGTCAGGAGTGAGAGCCATGGGGTATGAGCCTGGTGTCACAGGGGTGAGGGGTAAGCCGTACCGAAGCACTTGCTCTGGTTGGTAGCTCGGTCCACAAACACCTTGGAGGAGATGACGTTCCCGAAAGCGGCGAACATCTGCGTGAGCTCCACGTCCCCGAGCTCCTGCGGCAGGTGGTAGATGAAGAGGTTACATCCCTCGGGGCCTGGGGGGCGGGGGTCAGGGGTCAGGGTCAGGGGTTGAAGTCGGGGGGTGGGGGGCAGGTAGGAGGGGAGGAGTAGGAGTTTGGTGGGGGGAGGAGGAGGAGGGAGAGGTGACAGACCGTTAACCGTTAACGCCGGTGCGACCTGGCGTGAGGTTTAAACGCAGGGTACTGTGTTTGCGTGTGTATGTATGTATGTACGCACGTGCATGTGTGTGCGCATGCGTGTGTGTGTGTGCGTATTCTGCACGGCTGTATTGGTCGACGGCAGTGCTTAATTTCAGCCGGGTCTGTACGGGCCACAACCCAGGGAAATCCTTATGCACCCGGGACACCACATCCAGTATAATCCCACAATGGCTGTGGCTACCACTGTTCACCTGCCACCTAACCCCTCGGTCTGACCGAGCGACGCATTAAACAGTGAGCGAGAAACGAGGCCCTGGTCAACCACGACGGCCGTGCAGATCGTCGGGACGTCGCGTCGCACTCGCACGCACCCTCACCCTCGCGCTGGTGCAGCACCATCGGCTGCGGCGGCGGCACCATCTGTCCCACGGGGGTGTATGCGGCCGGGTACGCCGCTGCTCACCGCACACACAAACGCAAAGCAAGCGCCCGTCGCGCCGCGGTCACGTGCCGCCGTACAGTGGCGTGGCCGAGATGTGTGGGCAGGGTGGCGCGAGTGCGTTGAGTGGTGGCGGTGCGATTACGTTTTATGAGTGGTGCTGGAGTGATGAGGTTTGATGAGGTGCGTTGAGCTGGTGCTGGTGTGATGAGGTGTCATGAATGGTGCTGGAGTGAAGATGAGGTGTGTTGGGTGTTGTTTCAGTGACGGGGTGCGATGAGGATTACCCGTGTATTGGTGCATCCCCGCGTATGCCTGCTGCATGGGGTCCGAATTACTTGGACTGGAGACTACGCGCACACACACGCAGATAAACACACGTAAATACAAATATGTAAACACACACCTGTAACACACAGAATCACCAGTGAACACACATACACACACGCACACACGTAAACATGCTCGCGGATATATGTGCTTGCATACACACACGCATGTCAAAGTTTGAACGGACTGTTGGGGCAAGTGCTGTTAGCGAGTAGCACCTATGAAGGCCGGCACGGTATACGAGGGGGTGGGTGGCCACCACCACGCCCAACTGCCTTTGTCTCCCCAGTGGCGATGTTTTTACGCACCGCACCAGATATTCATTTGAGGCTGAGTCGACCTAGTGGAGGCCCAGAAACGGTTCAGATAATCGTCACCGGTGTTGGTGGCCGTGAGCGGGAATCGAACTCGGGTCACCAGGTTTCACCACCGCTGTCTGGATGCATGTCACCGTGTGGGGGGCGGGTGTTACCTGGGTAGGGGTGGTATCCGTTGGGGTACACGTGCTCCCCCACCACCTGCCCGCTGGACGGAGGAGGCAGGGGCAGGGCGAACCCGTTGACCCCCATAGGGGTCGGGAGAGGAGGGGCTGGGGGGGCTGCCATGGCTGGGGGGGAGCTGCCTCCTGCATGGGGTGGGGGATGAAACAGGGTTAAAGGGGCGATGTCGGCCTTCATCGTTCAGTCATTAGCGGCGAGGGTCATGCAGGCGCGCTGTGCGCAGCTGCAACGTGCAGGTGTGAGCCGTTCAGGTGTGAGCCGTGCAGGTGTGAGCCGTGCAGACACCGTGCGCGTGCGTGCTGTGTGGGTGTCGCCCGCCGGCGTGCCGCTCCTTGTCGTGCAGGTGTGTCGTGCGGCGATGGTGCCAAGCATGCTTACGGGGGACGCTGTGCAGGTGCGTGCTGTACGCGCGTACGCCGCGTGAGTGTGCCTTGCTAGCACGTCATGCGGGTGCGAGTCAGGCGACCGTCGTGCAGCCGTGAAAGTGTGCCGTGCAGGCGCGCGTGTGTGTGCGTGTCCTGCGGTTTACGCGCTGGTGCCACGCGCGTTGACGCTAACCGGGCGACGGCGTCAGGGCGCTGGTACCCAGGATGTTGAGGCCCAGGCTGGCGCCGTGCTGCATGTGCGCGGGCACCGGCGCGGGCACGAATGCCACTGGCGTCACGTACGCCCCGTGCGCCAGCGCCGACATCAACGCCGCCTGCTGGTGCATCAACTACGCACAAGACAAAGACAAAGATCCCCCGTATAGCCTTTAACAGACTGCAGGAGCAAGTGCTGTTAGCGAGCACCTATGTAGGCCGGCACGGCACACGCGGGGGTGGGTGGCGAAGACCACGCCCGGCCGCCTTTGTCTGGCAAGTGACGATGTTTACACACCGCACCAGGTACTCATTTGAGAGTGAGTTGACCTAGGGGAGGCCCAGAACCGGTTTTCATATGTGCAGCTGGCCGTCCTCACTCCATGACCTCCACCACCAGCGCGACGACGGCAGCCGCGGCAGCGGCATCATCGCTAACGCCCAACCTCCGCCGATTGACACCGGCCAACGTCGCTCCAACGTTGTGGCATGTGGTTGGAACCGCTGGACCAACATTGGCCCAATGTTCCACGTTTACTGGGAAGCCCTCGACTTCTAGAAGCAAGCAGGGGCCGCCGAACCAGAGCCCGCGGCCCGAGCGAGGCTCGATGGAGATGTCGATCGTCTCCCGTGACCTTTCGAGAAAGATCCGATTTGAAACTGGAAACAAATCTGCTGGACCAGGAGCAGTGCGGTGGGGGGGGGGGGGGGGGGGGTGAGGAGGTACTCGCGCCCTGCATGAGTGCTCCCGGGGCGCTCCCACAGATTTCAAAACTCTGCTGCCCACCAACGTGGGCGATACGGCCACGTGACCCCTTGGGGTCGACCGCCCCCCACGAGTCTTGTGAACGCTGTCGGCCATACAAAGGTTTCGGTTTCGCGGCTCGTAGCGTCGAAAAGCGTGGCCAGCGCTGACGCGAACCACACGAGAGATGGCCAGAGATGTCGCACCAGGATCCAACCCAAGGCCGGTGCTTGCTCGAGAAGGATTCTCGAATGCAGGAGCCGTCCTGCCGGGTTCTCTCGCTCTCTCGTACGGGGTTGGCGTGGCTCTCTGGGAGCGAGGCTCTCTGGGAGCGAGGCTCACCGAGGACATGGCTCACGAGGGGTTTGTCTCGAGAGGCGTTACTCACTGGGGGCGTGACTCACTCACGGCGTGACTCACTGAGGGGCATGGCTCGCACGTACCACACACTGCACACCACACACGTATGCATGTACACACACACACATGCACAGGCACATACCGCCTGCGTGTACGCGGCGTAGGGGGACAGGTGCACGGCGACGGGCGCCAGCATGCCCACCTGCCCGGCCACCTGCTGCATGCGCCGCACCGTGCGCTCGCGCTCCGAGTCGGCAAACTTAACCACCAGGCTCGAGGAGGCGCCCTGCGGAGACAGAAGGGTTCGGGGCGCAGTGACACACCGCGCAACAACGTCACCATCGTCACCACCGTCACCAGAAACCTCGGGGTCATCATCTGCATCGTCAGGGCCATCATCGTCAACTTAAGGTGCGTTTGCGATTTTTGGATGAATTCTAAAAGTATTTTTTCTGTGCTCTGAAGAAGGACCATTGCCCGAAACGTCACCCATCACATGCGCGCGCAGTGCCACAGACGGATGCGTTGAGGTTTTCCTTTGTTCACTGTGCTTGTGCGCACTGCCAGCTGACGCAGTAGTGCCAGATGATTTTGAAAGTCCCAAAAATATTGGGTCTTGATATAAAATTTACAAAACGATCCGAAAATGCGGCATCGCAGCGAGTGGCATTACTCCAGAGCATTTTACGCCAATCGGGCCGCTGTTATCATGAGACATCATCCGAACCTGGAATAAATCTGTTTCCTTCTTCAGCACCTCACTCACGTGTACTGCATAGTCAGACGTGATCGCACTCGCCACGATCTCATACCTGTCAACCAATACGGGTTTGTTTAACACGTAGGCTTTCGCAACCAATATCATCCATAATGTAGTTTTTTTTTGGGTTAGATCGCGTAAACATGTTTTTTGGGTTAGATCGCGTCAGATCTAACCCAAAAACCTATACTATGGACAATATGGGTTACCCCGTATTCTTGTGCAGGGAAATTGAGTTTTCAGGTCCATACGGCGTGCAGTCGTTTCAATACGGGCAAAAAATATTTTTTTTTGCCTATTTGTGTTTCTCCCTTGTGATGGGACTTTGTAGGATGAACGTTGAGCTATACAAGGGCACGGGGTGACCAATAAAGTCTGAATTTATTAGTAATTAGGCAGGGAACTGATAAGGGGTTGACAGGTATGCGATGTAACAGTAACACTCTTTAATTGTGGGATCACAGCCCTCAGCAGCACCTCATGGCTCTGCCCACACTGCCCCAAAAATAACGGCGGGGAAAACGTAACTCGGTTATTAGGAACTTGTAGTAGTATATGAGCTGTGTTGTTATTAGGAACTTGTAGTAGTATATGAGCTGTGTTGTTATTAGGAACTTGTAGTAGTATATGAGCTGTGTTGTTATTAGGAACTTTTAGTAGTATATGAGCTGTGTTGTTATTAGGAACTTGTAGTAGTATATGAGCTGTGTTGTTATTAGGAACTTGTAGTAGTATATGAGCTGTGTTGTTATTAGGAACTTGTAGTATATGAGCTGTGTTGTTATTAGGAACTTGTAGTAGTATATGAGCTGTGTTGTTATTAGGAACTTGTAGTATATGAGCTCTGTTGCATAATGAAAGCATTAGCACAGAGGCGGACCTATACACGTGCCAGTGAAAAGGGGGAGATCCCGACATTTCTAGCTTTTAATAAACAAAATCAAAGACACCCAACGTCTTTTCCCTGGTAACTATTAATAATAAAATACCAATTAAATGTTCAAGGTCTCTAGGGGGGAAGGGGGAGAATTCCACTATCACCTCCTCCCCTTTAGATCTACCACTGCATGAGCAACATCACCACTAGCGCCATCACCACTACCATCATCACCACCACATCAGCTGGGGAAGAAACCAGCCACCCTGCACAGGGAGAGGCAACCCCTAGTCTCATTTTCCGACAACAGCTTCCAGCGAAATTCACACCTCGACAAATCCAAAGGGAAGCACTTTGGGCAACTGCGAGGATTCCGGGAGGAGATCCGACTTTGAGATGTGAGATGGCCGTCGAGTGAGCAGCCACCGCATCCCACAGGGCTCGTGGCGGTAAATACAAAACGGAGACGCGGCTCAGAGAATCGAGTCCCTGCGTGCCGCGGCCTCCAGCAGGGGACTTCACTTCGGCCGGATCTGTCTGGGCGACCCGTAACGTAATCTCACACCCGGCCCACCACTTCCAGTGTGCCTCTCGCTACTGTGCCTATGGCTGGCCTATTCGTCACGTGCCACCCACTCCTGTCAGCCTACCCGTGCAACCTGGAAAACATTTAGTGAGAAATTAATCCCTGATGATATACAGTGAGGGAAAAAAGTATTTGATCCCCTGCTGATTTTGTACGTTTGCCCACTGACAAAGAAATGATCAGTCTATAATTTTAATGATAGGTTTATTTGAACAGTGAGAGACAATAACAACAACAAAATCCAGAAAAACGCATGTCAAAAATTTTATAAATTGATTTGAATTTTAATGAGGGAAATAAGTATTTGACCCCCTCTCAATCAGAAAGATTTCTGGCTCCCAGGTGTCTTTTATACAGGTAACGAGCTGAGATTAGGAGCACACTCTTAAAGGGAGTGCTCCTAATCTCAGCTTGTGACCTATATAAAAGACACCTGTTCACAGAAGCAATCAATCAATCAGATTACAAACTCTCCACTATGGCCAAGACCAAAGAGCTCTCCAAGGATGTCAGGGACAAGATTGTAGACCTACACAAGGCTGGAATGGGCTACAAGACCATCGCCAAGCAGCTTGGTGAGAAGGTGACAACAGTTGGTGCGATTATTCGCAAATGGAAGAAACACAAAAGACCTGTCAATCTCCCTCGGCCTGGGGCTCCATGCAAGATCTCACCTCGTGAAGTTGCAATGATCATGAGAACGGTGAGGAATTAGCCCAGAACTACACGGGAGGATCTTGTCAATGATCTCAACGCAGCTGGGACCATAGTCACCGAGAAAACAGTTGGTAATACACTACGCCGTGAAGGACTGAAATCTTGCAGCACCCGCAAGGTCCCCCTGCTCAAGAAAGCACATATACATGCCCGTATGAAGTTTGCCAATGAACATCTGAATGATTTATAGGACAACTGGGTGAAAGTGTTGTGGTCAGATGAGACCAAAATGGAGCTCTTTGGCATCAACTCAACTCGCCATGTTTGGAGGAGGAGGAATGCTGCCTATGACCCCAAGAACACCATCCCCACCGTCAAACATGGAGGTGGAAGCATTATGCTTTGAGGGTGTTTTTCTGCTAAGGGGACAGGACAACTTCACCACATCAAAGGGACGATGGACGGGGCTATGTACCATCAAATCTTGGGTGAGAACCTCCTTCCCTCAGCCAGGGCATTGAAAATAGGTCGTTGATGGGTATTCCAGCATGACAATGACCCAAAACACACGGCCAATGCAACAAAGGAGTGGCTCAAGAAAAAGCACATTAAGGTCGTGGAGTGGCCTAGCCAGTCTCCAGACCTTAATCCCATAGAAAATCTGTGGAGGGAGCTGAAGGTTCGAGTTGCCAAACGTCAGCCTCGAATCCTTAATGACTTGGAGAAGATCTGCAAAGAGGAGTGGGACAAAATCCCTCCTGAGATGTGTGCAAACCTGGTGGCCAACTACAAGAAACGTCTGACCTCCATGATTGCCAACAAGGGTTTTGCCACCAAGTACTAAGTCATGTTTTGCAGAGGGGTCAAATATTTATTTCCCTCATTAAAATGCAAATCAATTTATAACATTTTTGACATGCGATTTTCTGGATTTTTGTTGTTGTTATTCTGTCTCTCACTGGTCAAATAAACCTACCATTAAAATTATAGACTGATCATTTCTTTGTCAGTGGGCAAACGTACAAAAAAAGCAGGGGATAAAATACTTTTCTCCCTCACTGTATGTCAGTCGGTGGGTCCTGTCTTAGCCTACGGGTGTAATTTTAGTCTATATGGGTGTTATTTTAGTTTATGCGTCCTATGCTAGTCTGTGGATCCGTTGCATGGCTTAATTTCAGCTGGGTCTGTACTGGTCAGCAACCTGGAAAATATTCCCGCACCTGGCACACCACATCCAGTATACCCCTAGCTACGGCTGTGGTTACTACGAATACATAATCACCTGTTTGCCCCAATACACAGCGACCCAGAAATGATTAAGCGGGAAATTAAGCCTTTAATTGCGCGCTGCCAGCGAGCTACGGAACACGCCACAGTCCTGCCTTAGGGTCATCATTAAGAAGCCGGCCCGTTGGAAAGGTCACGTGACTTGGAGGAGGCGACTTTGGGGTAAATGTGATGAGACGGTGAAGACACGCGTGGCAGAACACGCAAAACTTTATATTTTGTGTCTTTTTTATTTCACCGGGATTTTATTTGTTGGGTCGACTTTATCAAATATCTAGGCACGTTCAGCTTGGCTAGATGACGCCGGCTGGCATTTATTACAGTGTTGTTATCTTGCTTTGATCGCGGTTTATTGTGTTTGCGCTGTCGACTGTTGCTCGCTCGCCGGTCCCTTAAAAATATATTTTGTGGCGCTCAGAACAAGCCATTGCAGATTTTTAATGCTTGATAATAAAAAAACTATTATTATCGTAAAAAACTCAGTTTTAAATCGGTGCGTAGGACTCGCAGCAACCGATGGCTCAGAACCACAAACGTCAAATTTAAACAAGGGCTCAAAAGTGCGCAAAACATTCGCGGAGAGGCGAATGTTTGCGATCATCAGAGAGAGAAATGGAAAGGCGCGGATCGGAGAGAAGAACGCGCGAGTCGGGGACGCCGTGTTGACTGTCGAGAAAGGGGAGCAGGGGGGCTTGGGGCAGGAGGGGACGATGGCCGATGGCCCGAGGGGCTGTCGACGTGAATGGCAGCAAAGGGGAGGGAACATGCCGGCGGAGGACGCCCACCGCGGAGATGGAGCGGTGAGATTGGCACGGGCACAGCAGCGGCTTGACGCATTGCGGTGTCGCGGGAACGTGACAGACGGTTGCCACGTGGTGAGGCCTACGTGCAGCAGTGGATTGACCATGGACGACGATGATGATGATTAGATGAGCTGGGTATCTGCTGTTGCTGTGATCTTCCACAATTTTTGTAATTTCATTTGAATGCAAAACTGGGTTCTGATGATTCTTGACAACGGTTTCAAGCCAAATTTCGCTGGTAAATTTAGATGTGAGAATTACTCCATAACCCATCCACTGTGAGTGAGTGGATGAGTTGTAGAGTGAATGGGTGAGTGATTGGATGAGCGAGTGAGTGGGTGGATGAGTGAGTGACTGACCAAGTGAGCTGAAACAATAAAGATGGACGCGTGGTCAAGCGCTTGTGTACCACGTGACAATTTAATTTCTCTGTGCCGGGTGGTGGGGAGTTTCACGACATAAACTTAGCCAGATCATTATATACGTGGCCTAATGCAAATATTATTCGTATATTATAATATTGTTTTAATTTTAAACATTACCTTTTTATTATGGACGATATTGTCTACGTGAAACTCAATGTCTTGTATGTTGGTAGTGTTAGCAGTCGTGTCAATTTTATGATTTTATTTAGAGTGCCCCGAGACACCTGAAGTGACGTAAAGCACGATTCACTGGACAGACCCCCAGTACCCTGCACCCAGCACTCTGCACCCTGCAGCCTGCACCCAGGATCCCAGTACCCAGAACCCTGCACCCTGCAGCCTGCACCCAGGATACCAGTACCCAGAACCCTGCACCCTGCAGCCTGCACCCAGGATACCAGTACCCAGAACCCTGCACCATGCAGCCTGCACCCAGGATACCAGTACCCAGAACCCTGCACCGATGATGCCCTTTGCTGCCACTCACCGGCAGGGTGGTGCTGCCGTGCAGGGCGGTGATTGCCGATTGGGCCTCGGCGTGCGAAGAGAACTTCACAAATGCACATCCTGGCATCACACGGTGGGGGGGGGGGGGGGTAGAGCAGAGGGGGTTAAAATGTACAACACAGGCGTCAGAATGAGAGAATATGCCTCGCAGCCAGAATATTTGTTCTACCAGCCAGAAGCGTGGCACGCTTGACATGTCTGGCACGGGCCCCGGTGCGATGAATTAACTGGCGGTTGCGCTGTTCAATTCCGCCCCGATCGTCACCTGGCACCCCCCCCCCCCCCCCCGGGCCCTTTCGGCGCGTGGGCCCCGGTGTGGTGGCACCGCGTACGGTGTGCACGCGGTAGCACCGCGTGCGGTAGCACCGTCTGCGCGCTCGACGGCGACCGTACCCTTGCTGGCGCCGTCCGGCCCGCGCAGCACCGTGCACTCCTCCATGTTGCCGAACGGCTGGAAGAGCCGCGCCACGTCCTCCTCGGTCTGCTGTTTTCCCAGCATGCCCACGAACAGCTTCCTGTCTGCTGGGGACCGGGGGCAGCAGGGGGGGGGGCAGCAGGGGGGGGGGGCAGCAGGGGCAAGTGGGGGGCGGTGGGGGTTGCGCGCACGCGTGCGCCCGTGTCACTCACTGCGCGCCGACGCTCCGGTTGCCGTTAGCGACGGTCGCCCACGGCAACCGGAGATGTTCAGAGGTGGCAATTGTCACAAAATTTGAGATAATTTTTGTGTTTCCCTTGCGATTACGTTCAGTCAAAGCGATGAGCGACAAGTCGAGTGAACTTCTGGTATGAGAACATGATACAGATTTAGTTTAATACCTGGTAAATTGTGGAGTGCCATGATTGCTGGTCTGTATTTAGTTTCATCTCTATATCTAAACCAGCTCAAGCATCCCACAAATCACGTGACTCGGAACCCCTCCCCTGTCTCCGCCGCCCCCTGTCAAAACAGACGCCGCTCCTCGGCGCGACAGAATCGAGGCCCTGACGCAGCCTCTTCCTCCCGATCCTCATCTCTCCTGACCCTCTGCTCCTATTTCTCCACTCCTTTTCCATCCTTTTCCTCTAATTTTCCACGTCTTATTCCCCCCCCCCCCCCCACGCATTGCATCCTTGGCTCTGCTCCTCTTCCCGCGGTGCGCCACGGCTACATAGTTGCGAGTAATAATAATTTAAACTTGTACCCGCTATCTCTTCGAGAGAGAGAGAGATCCTTCTGAAAAGGTACGATGAACCACAGACAAGCTGGAGCGCAGCCAGGATCCACTGCCAACAATTTCCCAAGCTCTGCGGTCCTTTATTGATTAAAATATGTTCAGCCAATTGATTCGCGTTTATACAAGTGAGAGGAAAACCGGAGCACCTGGAGAAAACCCCCGAGTGTGAGGGGGAAACACTCTGTACCATACAGACGGAACAGGTGGAGTCCACATTTTGCTGTACCACCTTCTCCCAGCGAGCCAGGGTGCAGCTCCTCCCGGCATCTGTTTGTGATCCACCAATCCTCGCCGCTGCCTCCGCAGTGCTGGGTCACAGACCACGTGCGGCGGCGGAGCCACCGCTGCCTGCCTATTGAGGATCCTGCATCGGTTTGCTCATTTTTTTTGTCTCCGCAAAGTAATCTCCTGCTCACGTGAGCATCGTGGCAATGGCGCTCACCCCCCAATTGCAGCCCCGCAGAGCCGGCGGTGGAAATGTGACATTTGTATGGCGAGGGCGAGTCTGTCCATGGGACAACCATTTGTCGACTTCTCCACAAAGGGGAAGTGATTCTATTGAGGGGCTGCGGGGAATGTCGGGTACCCTCGTGACTTGCTGCTTTTAGTTGTTTGCAAAATGTGACACCCGCAGTCACCCCCCACCCCATCCCACCCCGTCCCACCCCTTACCCAATGGATTACCCAGCATGCCCTGCAGGCAGCTTTTTGCAGGCAGGTCATGGGGATGGTGGGGGGTGAGTGGATGGGGGGAGTGGGGGCGGAGTTGGGGGGTGGGGGGTGTGGATAGGGGGGGACGGGTGGGGGGTGAGCAGGAGTGGGGGGGAGTGGATGGGGTGTAGGGGGAGTGAGGGGGAGTGGGGGAGTGGGTGGGGTGTAGCGGGTGAGGGGGAGTGGGGGGTGAGGGGGAGTGAGGGGGGGAGTGGGGGGGTGAGGGGGAGTGGGGGGTGAGGGGGAGTGAGGGGGGGTGAGGGGGGGATGGGGCGTGGGTGGGGGAGTGGATGGGGGGGGGGGGTCCGGCTTGGAGGGGGCGTTCCCGTTACCTGCGGGGCGTGATGCGAGGCTCTGTAACCGTGGCAACCACTCCCTACGGTTGCCACGGCAACATAATTAGCCTCATTAGCATCACAAAAAAAATCGTCAGGGCTCCTCGCGTGTTCGTGCCAACGGGTTGCGTTTTAATTAGAGGCCTGTGCGTGGCGTCGTGCCTATCCGACGTGACGAGGTGTGGGGTGTGCGAGGAGGTTGGTGTGACGAGGTTGTGCGGGGTATGCTCAAGTGTGCGAAGAGGTACGCGCACGTGGCGTGTGACGATGTCAATAAATTACGTGTGTAATTCGGTCTTGTGGCGGTGTGGTTTTTGAGGGGTGTGTGACGAGGTGTGACGAGGTGAGAGGTGTGATGAGGTATTCCGGCGTTACCTCCCCGGCTCTCGCAGTCGGCTGGTTTCACCTGAATAGGCCGCGTCATCTGCACACAAAGAACGACACGGCCATCACCATCATCACCATGATCATCACCACCACCACCATCATCACCACCATCATCAACACCATCATCAACGCCATCATCAATGCCATCATCACCACCATCATCACCACCATCAACGCCATCATCACCACCATCATCACCACCATCATCACCATCACCACCATCATCAACACCATCATCAACGCCATTATCAACGCCATCATCACCACCATCATCACCACCATCATCATCACCACCATCATCACCACTATCACCATTATCATCATCCACCACCACCATCATCACCATCAACACCATCATCACCACCACCATCATCACCATCATCATCACTATCAACACCACCATCATCACCACCATCATCACCATCAACACCATCATCACCACCATCATCATCACCACCATAATCATCACCATCATCATCACCACCATCATCACCGCCATCATCATCACCATCATCACCATCATCATCACCACTATCACCATCATCACCATCATCATCACCATCATCACCAATGAACACCATCATCACCACCATCATCACCACCATAATCATCACCATCATCATCACCACCATCACCACCACCACCATCACCACCATCACCACCACCATCCACCACCATCAGCCCAGTATCAACACCAGAATCGTCACTAACATCATAATCATCGGCCCCATAACCAACATAATCATCTTCATCATCGCTATCCACTCCAAACAAAGATCCCCCGTATAGCCTTAACAGACTGTTGGGGCCAGAGCTGTTAACACCTCTTCACAACAACAACAAGAGCCGCCATTCGCCACAAAGCGGCGGAGACATCACCACGGCGCGTGTGCCAGGCTAGGTGCACTCCGAGGCCACGTGAAGTGTCGAAGTCTCCCCGACGAGAGGTCACCCGCGCACCTCTGTACACAAGACGACTCACCACGGAACTTGCGCTCCCGTCGACGCGCGCGAACGCCGCGCCCCCACCGCGCACTGCACGGCGCGACCACGGCGCGATTCGCACGCAGCTCCCACGAGAATCACCGTGACCCAGCGCCCTCGCGATGGATACAATAATCGCCGAACGACGACGCTCGCCGTTCTTGATTACGAATTCCTCCGGCGTCGCGGCGCCCTTCGCGCGCTGTCCGCGAACGCCGAAACGCGACGCGCGTTCATCGCGAGGGGGGCCACGGGAACGTGGAGGGGGGCCACGGGAACGTGGAGGGGGGCCACGGGAACGTGGAGGGGGGCCACGTGAACGTCGAGGGGGGCCACGGGAACGTGGAGGGGGGCCACGTGAACGTCGAGGGGGGCCACGGGAACGTGGAGGGGGGCCACGGGAACGTGGAGGGGGGCCACGGGAACGTGGAGGGGGGCCACGTGAACGTCGAGGGGGGCCACGGGAACGTGGAGGGGGGCCACGGGAACGTGGAGGGGGGCCACGGGAACGTGGAGGGGGGCCCCGGCGCGGTTCGCCGTCTGGATGAAAACGCGCGCCGCTAATTGGGAGCGACCGCCGTCATTAATTGGCGGTGATTGCGAGCGGCGCGTGGCGGCGAGGAGGCGCTTTGCCGCCCGCCTCTTTAATAAAACTTGGACCGGGCGAGGAGGAGGAGGAGGAGGCGGCACGGGCGGACAGAGACCGGGGTAGGAGGCACGGACAGATTGACAGATGGCTCGAGCTCGCGCACAGATGGATGGACACAGGGCGAGAGAAGCGCACAGATAGACGGACAAAGAGGCGCACGGACAGGCGGACAGGGAGTGAGATGGACAGAGGGACGGGAAGATGTAAAGACGGACGAACAGAGGGACAACCCAGACGGACAGAATTGACAGGCGGGCGGGCGGTGGAAAGAATGGCGGAGATGTCGCGTCTCTCGACGTCAGGGCGCATGGCATCACGCGCGTTTGTTAAGTCGATATACACACAGATGCCTCCAGCCGTGGAGATGGAGCGATGTAATCGACTCGCGGGCAGGTGCTACGTGCAGAGCAGTCCCTGGGGTACGCGAATCGGGGCGACCGCCCCGGGCCCCGCGCTTTGGGGGGGGGGGGGGGCTGCGCTTTGGCGTCACGGTGGTGTCGGATGCGATGATGTCCGTTTAGTTTGAAGGCGTCAGGGGAGCCCACGCGGGGCCGGCCCTGGCTACGTGGATTGTTATTGCATCGCAGGATCGCGAAAGATGAGGGCGGCTTGGGGGGAGGCCGTCATCCAGCAGTGGGTTGGCCATGGCTCACGATGTGTCTGTGCGCTGCGTGCAGGTGGCGCACAGCGTGAGAGCAGGGGACGCTTTTCGTGTACCCAATAGGGATGGCATCTTATACAGATTTGTATCGAGGTCTGTGTGTATCGAGGTGGACGCACGGTGTCGAACCCGGCGACCAGAGTTCGATTTCCGTTCACGATCAACACCAGTGACGATTATCTGAACCGGTCTTGGGCCTCCCTTCAGTTGACTCAGCCTCAAATGAGTACCTGGTGCGGTGTGTAGTAAACATCGCTAGCACCGGGAGACAAAGGCGGCCGGGCGTGGTGCTGGCCACCCACTTTGTGTGCCGTGCCGGCCTTCATAGGTTCTTGTTAATTGCATTTGCCCTAACAGTCTGTTAGGCTAGACGGGGGATCTTTGTCTTGTGTGCATATAGAGGCGCGTGTTCGTAGGAGCGTGTATATCGAGGCGTGTGCAGGGGTGTGTATATCGAGGCGTGTGTAATGGGTATATATATAGAGGTGTGTAGGGGCTGTGTATAGAAGGTTCGTATATAGAGGTGTGTATAGGGCTGTGTATTTAGAGGTGTATATATAGATGTGTGTATATATATAGATGTGTGTAGCTATAGGGGTTGTAGCTATAGGGTTGTAGCTATAGGGTTGTAGCTATAGTGGTTTGTAGCTATAGGGGTGTGTGTATATATAGGTGTGTGTGTGTATATAGATGTGTGTGTGTATATAGATGTGTGTGTGTGTATATAGGTGTGTGTGTATATATAGGTGTGTGTGTATAGATGTGTGTATATATAGAGGTGTGTGGAGCGGGGTGTTGGTGTGTGCCCCCACCCTCACACACGGAGCGGCGGCACCACGTGACCTTTAAACGAGAGGGGTGTGGGGGGGGCGGAGGAGGAGGGGGGGGCAGGAGGAATTGAGGGGGGGACCACATGAGGGGCGGGGGGATGGGGGGAGGGGACTCACCCAAGCGGAGATGGGCATGGGGGAGGGGAGGGGCCGGGCAGTGAGAGGGAGAAAGTGGGGAGGGGTGGGGGAGGGGTGGGGGTGAGGGAGGGGTGGGGGAGGGGTGAGGGAGGGGTGGGGGAGGGGTGGGGGAGGAGAGAGCGACCGAACCAGACAGGGGGTGGGGGGAGGGGAAGCTGGGAGCGCCCATTGCCATGGCAACCACCTCCCCTGCGCGCGACAGTTGCCTAGTAACGGCTGATACAAGGAATGCACGGACACGCGCACACACGTGCATACTAACACACGTGTACACACACACACACACGTGTACACACACACACGTGTACACACACACACACGTGCATACTAACACACGTGTACACACACACACACACGTGTACACACACACACGTGTACACACACACACACGTGCATACTAACACACGTGTACACACACACACACGTGTACACACACACACGTGTACACACACACACACGTGCATACTAACACACGTGTACACACACACACGTGTACACACACACGTGTACACACACACACGTGCATACTAACACACGTGTACACACACACACGTGTACACACACACGTGCATACTAACACACGAGTACACACACACACGTGTACACACACACGTGCATACTAACACACGTGTACACACACACACGTGTACACACACGTGCATACTAACACACGTGTACACACACACACACGTGTACACACACACACGTGCATACTAACACACACACACATGTACACACACACACGTGCATACTAACACACACACGTTTACACACACACACGTGTACACAACACACGCGTACACACACACGTGCATACTAACACACACACACGTGTACACACGCGTACACACACACACGTGTACACAACACACACACAGGCACACACGTGCCTACTAACACACGTGTACACACACACACGTGCATACTAACACACATACGTGTACACACGTGCATACTAACACGTGTACACAACACACACACACGTGCATACTAACACATGTGTACACAACACACACACAGGCACACACGTGCCTATTAACACACGTGTACACAACACACACACACGTGTACACACGTGCATACTAACACGTGTACACAACACACACACACGTGCATACTAACACACACACGTGTACACACGTGCATACTAACACGTGTACACAACACACACACACGTGCATACTAACACATGTGTACACAACACACACACAGGCACACACGTGCCTATTAACACACGTGTACACAACACACACACACGTGTACACACGTGCATACTAACACGTGTACACAACACACACACACGTGCATACTAACACACACACGTGTACACACGTGCATACTAACACACGTGTACACAACACACACACGTGCATACTAACACACATACGTGTACACACGTGCCTACTAACACACGTGTACACAACACGCAGGCACACACGGACACACACAGGCACACTCAGATTGCGAATTAAATAACGCGTAATTCATCTACATTGTGTTTAAGCACATTTTGATATGTATGCTCTATATATTGATTTACACGCGATATTTCTATATAAATAAATAATCTACGCGTGTGTGTGTGTGTGGTTATGTGCGTGTGTGTCTATGTATATAATTGCGTGTGTGTGTGTAACTGTGTATATATGTGTGTGCATGTATAATGTGTGTGTTTATGGTTTATATAAACCCACACAGGGTCCTGTGTAAATGTCATCACGCGTGTGTGTGTGGGTTGCGGTGTGTATATTACGTGCGTGCACTACGGTATTGTGTACATGTACCATGGTATTGTTTACTGTGTATACATATATATGTATACTTTAAATAAGATATTATATTGTGTGTAGGCGTATGTCTTTGTTTTTATTGTGGATGTGTGTAATTATATTGTGTAAACGCGCGTGTATACACCGGTGTGTGTGCGTGCATCTTGATGTGTACGTGTGAAATGACGTTGTGTAAAGGAGTGCACTCAGATATAGTGTTGATGCGTGTGTGTGTACACCATTGGTACATACGGTTACGTCTACGATATGTTTTTTTCGTCATAACGGCGTTACGTAACGTATACAGGTGGTGTGTGTGTGTGACCCGTGATGTGTGTGTGTGTGACCCGTGATGTGTGTATGCGTGTGCGATTGTGACCGTGGTGTTGTGTACACGTGTGTGTACACAAACATACACAACGCGGGCGAGCATAAAGTTACATTTATTTCAGTGTCAGTAAAGCCCCGTTGATTGTGCCTACACGATTATGTATACACAATGTTGTTGCGTGTGCACAATTGTGTGTATACGATGGTGAATATACGAGTTGATGTGTACACGCTTATGTGTACACACTAAATTGGGTAAGTGGCCACGATTGTTGCCTGCGAGTATACTATTGTGTGTGTACATGATTGTGTGTACATGATTGTGTGTACATGATTGTGTGTACACGAGTGTGTGTACATGATTGTGTGTACATGAGTGTGTGTACATGATTGTGTGTACATGATTGTGTGTACATGCGTGTGTGTACATGATTGTGTGTACATGAGTCTGTGTACATGATTGTGTGTACATGATTGTGTGTACATGCGTGTGTGTACATGATTGTGTGTACATGAGTGTGTGCACATGATTGTGTGTACATGATTGTGTGTACATGAGTGTGTGCACATGATTGTGTGCACATGATTGTGTGTACATGATTGTGGTACATGATTGTGTGTACATGATTGTGTGTACATGAGTGTGTGCACATGATTGTGTGTACATGATTGTGTGTACATGAGTGTGTGCACATGATTGTGTGCACATGATTGTGTGTACATTATTGTGTGTACATGATTGTGTGTACGTGATTGTGTGTACGTGATTGTGTGTACATGATTGTGTGTACATGATTGTGGTACATGAGTGTGTGTACATGATTGTGTGTACATGATTGTGGTACATGATTGTGGTACATGATTGTGTGTACATGATGGTGGTACATGATTGTGTGTACATGATTGTGTGTACATGATTTGTGGTACATGATTGTGTGTACATGATTGTGGTACATGATTGTGGTACATGATTGTGTGTACATGATTGTGTGTACATGATTGTGGTACATGATTGTGTGTAGATGATTGTGTGTACATGATTGTGGTACATGATTGTGTGTACGTGATTGTGTGTACATGATTGTGTGTACATGATTGTGGTACATGATTGTGTGTACATGATTGTGTGTACGTGATTGTGTGTACGTGATTGTGTGTACATGATTGTGTGTACATGATTGTGGTACATGATTGTGTGTACATGATTGTGTGTACATGATTGTGGTACATGATTGTGTGTACATGATTGTGTGTACATGATTGTGGTACATGATTGTGTGTACATGATTGTGTGTACATGATTGTGGTACATGATTGTGTGTACATGATTGTGTGTACATGATTGTGGTACATGATTGTGGTACATGATTGTGTGTACATGATTGTGGTACACGAGTGTGGGGAGCGGTGGTGAAGTTGTTAGCGCTACGCTGCGCTACGAACCTGGCGTCCCGGGTTTGATTCCTGCTCAGGGCCAACACCGCCAGTGACGATTATCTGAACCGGTACTGGGCCTCCCCTAGGTCGACTCAGCCTCGAGTGAGTACCTGGTTCGGTGTGTAAAAACATCGACACTGGGAAGACAAAGGCGGCCGGACGTGGTGCTGGCCACCAGCCGGCCTTCATAGGTGCTCGCTAACAGCACTTGCCTCAACAGTCTGTTAAAGGCTATACGGGAAATCTTTGTCTTTGGTATGCGAGTGTTTAAATGTCGCACTTGAATGACTGCGTATGTGAGGGTTTAAAACAGAACACATTCAACACACAACACGGATCCCAGATTCCACACAGTGCAATGGTGATCCATCACATCAACACCGATATACACGCGTCTCTCACACACAACCTGCACACACCTGAGCTCGCGTGTGCATATCATTCACACTTGTACGTGCGTGCGTGCGTTTATCGGCCAATGCTGAATTGTGTTTCTTGATATACACGATTGTGTTATGTGCGTTTTAGTGTAGTGATTGAGTACATGAATACACACAACGCAAAGCAGCCAGTGCACTAACTACGACATTTAGTGCACAGAGCACAGTGCACCACAAGCACATCCTGTAAACGTTACGCATATACGTAACACAGACACACAAACAAGATGACACATTATACATGTATGCTGAATACATTAACACACGTATTGTGTTACGGTTGTTTCCACACACACAACAGACTGGCACACACACACATCAGACTCACACACGCACAAGCAAACGTGCACCCTCCGTCACAGCCAGCCCACAGAGGCGGCAATGACTCTTGGGGCTGCTGCTGCTGTTGTTGGCGAGCACCGACTGAGGAAGGCCTGGACAATGTGGCCAGCACATGGGCAGGAATCGAACTCGGCTCACCGGGGTTCCTAGTGCTGCGCGCTAACCGCTGCGCCACCACTCCACAAAAACAACAGCCGCCGTTCAGCCACGAAGTGACGGTGCCGTTACCACGTCGCCTGTGCCAGGCTAGGTGCACCTTGAGGCCACGTGAAGTGTCGAAAGGCTCGCTGCTGACAGCAGGTCTCGGGACAGACCCAGCAGGTGCCATGGCTTGGCTGACTGAGATGACCGCACCACCTGTTCCACCTTGCTGCGTTTTAGCCGCCCGGCACTCCGCTCGTTGTTGTGAGCGTCGCTCCTCTGCCCTCCGTTGTTGTTGGAGGGCGACTGCCTCCAATTGACCAGTAGCGTCCTTCACAAGCCTCCTCAATACCCGTGAACACACACGCGCATCTAAAGCACACACACACAGGCATCTAAAGCACATACACACGCATCTAAAGCACACACACACACGCATCTAAAGCACACACACACGCATCTAAAGCACACACACACACGCATCTAAAGCACACACACACATCTAAAGCACACACACACACACATCTAAAGCACACACACACATCTAAAGCACACACACACGCATCTAAAGCACACACACACGCATCTAAAGCACACACACACGCGCGCATCTAAAGCACACACACAGACGCATCTAAAGCACACACACGCATCTAAAGCACACACACACACACGCATCTAAAGCACACACACACAAACACGCATCTAAAGCACACACACACGCATCTAAAGCACACACACACACATCTAAAGCACACACACACGCATCTAAAGCACACACACACGCATCTAAAGCACACACACACGCATCTAAAGCACACACACGCATCTAAAGCACACACACACGCATCTAAAGCACACACACACAAACACGCATCTAAAGCACACACACACACGCGCGCTTGCTCCGCTTGTCGCCGCGACTGGAGGCAGGTGGGAGCCGCGGGGGTAGGGGGACGGGAGGTTGCCCGGGAGGACATGGGGACTCTCACCACCAGCACGGTGGAGTGTGCCCACTAACACGGCGCAGTGTTCCCACTAACACGGCGCAGCGCCACCACCGATATGGCGTCCGAGGGCCATCACAGTGGAGACTTGTGACCAGTAGAATGGTGGCAGTGACCACCAACCAGGCGGCGAATCGGAATCTTTATTCATACTGGAGGAATCCGATGAGCTACAAAGCTCTTTTTCTCAGATTTCCAGTAGAATGACCACCGTCACGGTGGTCACGTTCCATCGTGGCGGTGGAACGTGACCACCGTGACGGTGGAACGTGGCCACCGCGGCCGAGATGTGGGCCCAGCACCAACATGGTGGGCCTGGTCGCCAGTATGGCGGTGTGCGATGGTATCATTTGATTCCCCTGGTCTGATTTTCGAGGGTGAACGTTTCACTGCCGTGTGCGGTGTTGAGTGTGTGTGACGAATGGCGTTGTTGTGGGGTGCTCGCAAACAGCACTTGCCCCAACAGTCTGTTCAGGCTATACGGAGGATCTTTGTGCTATGTGTGTTGGGCGTGATTCTATGCTTGCGAAACGTGGACTCCTTTAAATGCACATCTGTGCCGGCTTTAAACATTCAGGTAGGCCTGAGAATGATCAATCCAGGGGTTAATCAGGCTGCCCTGTGTCCCATCAAGTGAGCTCCTCCGGCAAGAGAGGCTGCGTTGGCTGGGTCATGTATCCCGCATGCCCAAGCAGCTTCTGTTTGGCCGGATAGAGGGGGATAAATGGGCGCGGCACGGGCTAGAGAAGAGATGGAATAATGTGGTAATGGAGGATGTGGAGCTGAGTGGACTTGATAAAGATAGGTACCAGCGGTGTCAAGATCGGCCTCTGTGGAGGAGGCTCGTGAAGAACGCTGCTACTGGGCAGTTGGAGGCAGTCGCCCTCCAACAACAACGGAGGAGCGACGCTCACAGTGTGGGGAGAACAGGCGGTGCATCTGTCGGTCATCATCCCAGGAAACCCATGGTCTGTGCCGTGACCTCCTATCAGCAGCGATTCTTTCACACTTCATGTGGCCTCAAAGTGCACCTAGAATGGCACAACCGGCGGTCGCTGTGTGGTGGTGTGTAGATGTGTGTGTGTTGGGTTTCGTGCTGTACCGGCTGTGTGGTGGTGTGTAGCTGTGTGTGTGTTGGGTTTCGTGCTGTACCGGCTGTGTGGTGGTGTGTAGCTGTGTGTGTGTGTGTTAGGTTTTGTGCTGTACCGGCACCATGGGGAGCGGTGGTGCAGCGGTTAGCGCGCTGTGCAAGGAACCTGGCCACCCAGGTCCGATGCCCGCTCACGCCCAAAACCAGTGACGATTGTCTGAACCGGTCCTGGGCCTCCCCTAGGTCGATTCAGCCTCAAATGAGCACCTGGTGTCGTGTGTAAACATCACTACTGGGGAAACAAAGGCGGCCGGGCGTGTGCCGTGCCGGCCTTCATAGGTGCTGCTCGCTAACAACACTTGCCCCAACAGTCTGTTCAGGCCATACGGGGATTTGCGTGTTGTTTGTGGTGTGTGTCACTGTGTGTGTGTCGCTGTGAGTGTGTGTCGCTGTGTGTGTGTGTCGCTGTGTGTGTGTGTCGCTGTGTGTGTGTGTGTCGCTGTGTGTGTAGCTGTGTGTGTGTAGCTGTGTGTGTGTGTCGCTGTTTGTATGTGTCGCTGTGTGTGTGTCGCTGTGTGTGTGTGTGTCGCTGTGTGTGTCGCTGTGTGTGTGTGTCGCTGTGTGTGTCGCTGTGTGTGTGTAGCTGTGTGTGTGTGTCGCTGTGTGTGTGTGTGTAGCTGTGTGTGTGTGTCGCTGTGTGTGTGTATCACTGTGTGTGTGTGTCACTGTGTGTATGTGTCGCTGTGTGTGTGTGTCGCTGTGTGTGTGTGTCGCTGTGTGTGTGTGTGTCGCTGTGTGTGTCGCTGTGTGTGTGTAGCTGTGTGTGTGTAGCTGTGTGTGTGTGTCGCTGTGTGTGTGTGTAGCTGTGTGTGTGTGTCGCTGTGTGTGTGTGTCGCTGTGTGTGTGTGTCGCTGTGTGTATGTGTCGCTGTGTGTGTGTGTGTCGCTGTGTGTGTGTGTCGCTGTGTGTGTAGCTGTGTGTGTGTGTGTAGTTGTGTGTGTGTGTGTAGCTGTGTGTGTGTGTGTCGCTGTGTGTGTGTGTCGCTGTGTGTGTGTCGCTGTGTGTGTCGCTGTGTGTGGGTTCGATTCCCGCTCACGGCCAACACCAGTGACGATTATCTGAACCGGTCCCGGGCATCCCCTAGGTCGACTCAGCCTCAAATGAGTACCCGGTGCGGTGTGTAAACATCGCCACTGGGGAGACAAAGGCGGTCGGGCGTGGTGCTGGCCACCCACCCCCTCGTGTACCGTTCTGGCCTTCATAGGTGCTCGCTAACAGCACTTGCCCCTACAGTCTGTTAAGGCTACACGGGGTATCTGTGTGTGTGTCGCTGTGTCTCTGTGGCTGTGTGTGTTGTCGCGCACACCCCGAGGCGCGCGCGCACACCCAGCAGGGGTCGCTCGTATGGAATTGGCCGCTTAACATCCACATCTGCAGTAAACTCCCCATCATTATACTCTTATATAAGCGCACAACTTTATCTATCTGTGATGAACGCTGCACTTTCCGTCGTTTTCATGCAGGGGGCGCTGCAAACCTACGCGCCCCCTGCATGAACGACGGAGGTGCAAGGACAGACGCTCGATGACGTTGGAATCGATCTGCAGACGGCGGTCTTCTCACACGGCCAGCAGCTCCGTGTCGCCTTGTCTCGATCCCGCAATCCCAAACTGGTGAAAGTCCGCATCGAACCGAACCCCCAGCAAAGCCATATCTACTTAACGACGAGATAAAATTCACACGAAATGTCCTTTTCAATTAAGTCTTTCAGATGTAAAATTATATAAGCTTTTAATTAAGAAATAAAATTATCTAATTCAAAACATAATGCAATTCAAAAAATTTCAAACTTCAAAACGGAGCATCGGGTGCTTGAGTGAATTTTTTTTGTGACTTTCCTGGCCGAAGGCCGTAAATGGTTGTGAGGGGGGGGGGCGCCCCCTAACAACCCCTAATAGTCAAATAATTAATTAACACTGACACCCATCCGGCCGACGGTGCGGGCCGTGTGCGGGCAATGTATAAAGCACACAAGCCCCTGATACACAACAAATACCGAGACAAAGACCCCTCCCTATAGCCTTTAACAGACTGCTGGGGCAAGTGCTGTCAGCCAGCACCCATTAACAACAGGGACACGTGTTGGTAAGCGGCACACGAAGACACATAACGCATGCTCATTGAAATATTCACGAGCATACACACTCGGAAGACACACATCGTGATACCCACACACATATAGTCTGACGTACATTGACACTTGGGCTGAACGGTTAATCGATTTCAAATCGAAATTTGAAACAATGCGATTAGCAAATCACAAAGGCTGCGATTTGAAAAGTCATATTACTTTCTTATTGGCATTGTTTAATTTTGTATTATTATAACTTTATTTATTTAACTTAACAATTGTTTTATGTTTTATTGTTATATTTCAATTAAAACTTTTAAATAAATACATGTTGGAAGCAATTCATATATTTTAAGTTCTCATCCTTGCATTAGAATATATAGAGCATTTCACATTTTGATGGTATCATGTGGTAATGGCTCCATCACATGTTTTTAATATATTACACAGTGAATATTGAACTGAAGCTTGACTTTAAAAAAAATCGCAAATCAACTCGCAATATCTGTCAGAATAATCGCAATTAGATATTTTCACCAAATCGTTCAGCCCTATTTGCCACACCTATTCCTTCAACACACGGACATTAAACACACGTGAACAATACTGTGAACCCATGTACACACACAGCATACTGTGAAATACCCATAACAGTGACACACGCAAAGAGAAACGTCTCCCGTAGAGACTTAACAGATGACTGGGGCCGAGTGTTGTGAGCGAAGAGCCACTAAGGCCGCCATGGCACAGGAGGGGTCCGTGTCACTAGAACCACGCCTGGCCGCCTTTGTCTCCCCAATGTGTTCATGTCTTATACACACCGGACCAATAACTAACTTCTAGCGCTGAATCGACCAAGGGGAGCCCAGGCCCGGTTCAGATATTCACGGCTGATATTGGATATTGGATGTTAGCGGGAATCGAACTCGGGTGGCCAGGTTCGAAGCACTAACCACTGCGCCACTGTGCACTGGCACACAGACAGAGAGCCACACACCAATGACACACTTACATACAAAGTACCCGGCTTTTTCCTGGTGATAAATAAAATCCATCCATCCACAAACACTCAAACACATCCACCAGACACCACACACACACTGACACCACACACACACATCACAACGCACACACCCAATGACACCACACACACACACTTACACCACACACACATACCCTGACACCACACACACACATCACAACGGACACACCCAATGACACCACACACACACACACCACACACACATACCCTGACACCACACACACAAACCTCACAACGCACACATCCACCAGACACCACACACACACACTGACACCACACACACACATCACAACGCACACACCCAATGACACCACACACACACACTGAAACCACACGCACAAACCTCACAACGCACACATCCACCAGACACCACACACACACATCACAATACACACACACACTGACACCACACACACACCCTGACACCATACACAAACCTCACAACGCATACACACACTGATTCCACACACACATCACAACGCACATACCCAATGACACCACACGCACACCCTGATACCACACGCACAAACACACTGACACTACACACACACACCTCACAATGCACACACACACACTCACCTCACAACGCATACACACACTGACACCACACGCACACACATACCATGACACCACACCCATCACAACGCACACACAAACTGCCACCACACACACCCCCTGCCACAAAAAAACTAAAGATAAAAGACAAAGATCCCCCGTGTAGCCTGAACAGACTGTAGGGGCAAGTGCTGTTGGCGAGCACCTATAAAGGCCGGCACGGCACACGAGGCAGCCTTTGTCTCCCCAGTGGCGATGCTTACACTTGGCACCAGATATTCATTTGAGGCTGAGTATACCTAGGGGAGGGCCCAGAACCGGTTCAGATAATCGTCACCGGTGTTGGCCGTGAGCGGGAATCGAACTCGGGACGCCGGGCTCGTATCTCAGCGTAGCGCTCTCCGCGACACCACCGCCACAAAAGACACGGACAGACACAGACACCCTCACACCACACGAAGACAAAGATCCCGCTTATCGCCTGAACACACTTTTAGGGAGAGTGCTGTGAGCGAGCACCACCAGCACTCTGACATACGCCCGGCTCGCCCCCCCACCTCCTCCTCCCCACCCTCCCCACTTCTTGATGTCGCCTCTGGGGGTTGTGGGGGGCTGGGGCCCCCGCCGGCCTGTGGGGGGCTGGCGGATTGAGCTTCACCGCCGACCGCGGGGGGTCCCGCGTTTGATAACCAAATTAAGGCAGAGGGGGGCGAGGGGGGCGAGGGGGGCGCGCGCCTAATTACCGCGACGTGCACGCGGCCTGGCACCTCCCTTGACCCCCCCCCCCGCCCAATATCTCCTCCATACACCCCCCCCCCTTTCCGCTACATTTCCCACACGTTTCCTTTTCTGACAATCTCCCGCGCATCTCCACTCCGCCCCCCGCCTATCTTCCGCCACCTTCCTTCCATCTCCCTCCCAATGTTACCCTTCACCTCTCCTCCTCATCTCCCTCAAATCCTCCCCGGCCCGCCTCCACCTCTCTCTCCACACCCTCCCGCCCCGATCTCCCTCCCATCTTTCTTCCATCTCCCCCATCTCCTCCTAATCAGATCAAGGATCACAGTCCTATCGGCACTCATTATCTCGTGAATCAATCAGTGGGCGGGCGCGCGTGAGCCGCGACCCCCTCCAGCCCTGCTCCCCTCTGCTCCCCCCTCCCCCCTCTGCTCCCCCTCCCCCCTCTCCCCTCTGCTCCCCCCTCTGCTCCCCCCTCCCCCCTCCCCCCTCTGCTCCCCCCTCTGCTCCCCCCTCTCCCCTCTCCCCTCTGCTCCCTCCTCTCCCCTCTGCTCCCCCCTCCCCCCTCTCCCCTCGGCTCCCCCCTCTCCCCTCTGCTCCCCCCTCTCCCCTCCCCCCTCTGCTCCCCCCTCCCCCCTCTGCTCCCCCCTCCCCCCTCTCCCCTCTGCTCCCCCCTCCCCCCTCTGCTCCCCCCTCCCCCCTCTCCCCTCTGCTCCCTCCTCCCCCCTCTGCTCCCCCCTCCCCCCTCTGCTCCCCCCTCTCCCCTCCCCCCTCTGCTCCCCCCTCCCCCCTCTGCTCCCCCCTCTCCCCTCCTCCCCCCTCTGCTCCCCCCTCCCCCCTCTCCCCTCTGCTCCCCCCTCCCCCTCTGCTCCCTCCCCCTCTGCTCCCTCTGCTCCCCTCCCCCTCCTCCCCCCTCTGCTCCCCCTTGCTCGCCCCCCTCCCTCCACTCCCCAACCCCTCCCCCCACCCCAAAAGCCCCCACCCCCAACCCCCGCCCCGCGTCCCCGTTCAGGTGTGTCGCCTGTGGAGGCCGTGTTGGCGCTCCGGGTAATGGTGACGGATATTGGGGCTCTGCTGAGGGCTGGGACAAGGCGACCATTACACACCCAGCGCTCGATTGGTGCCTATTGTGGGTGTTGGGGACAGAGACCCTGTCATAGACTACTAGGGGGTTACTCTCATAGACTACATAGACTAATAGGGGGTCACTGTCATAGACTACTTAGACTAGGGTCACTGCCATAGACTACATAGACTACACAGACTACATAGACTACATAGACTACACAGACTACATAGACTACATAGACTACACAGACTACATAGACTACATAGACTACACAGACTACATAGACTACATAGACTAAACAGACTACACAGACTACATAGACTACATAGACTACACAGACTACATAGACTACACACACTACACAGACTACATAGACTACACAGACTACATAAACTACATAGACTACATAGACGACACAGACTA
Organism: Lethenteron reissneri; assembly: GCF_015708825.2. Classification (NCBI taxonomy): domain Eukaryota; kingdom Metazoa; phylum Chordata; class Hyperoartia; order Petromyzontiformes; family Petromyzontidae; genus Lethenteron; species Lethenteron reissneri. The sequence goes on along the minus strand of NC_083796.1, from coordinate 1,168,484 downwards.
CACAGACTACATAGACTACATAGACTACACAGACTACATAGACTACATTGACTACATAGACTACACAGACTACACAGACTACACAGACTACATAGACTACATTGACTACATAGACTACATAGACTAGAGCTACTGTCATAGACTACATAGACTAGGGGGTCACCGTCTTAGACTAGGGGGTCACTGTCTTAGACTAGGGGGTCACTGTCTTAGACTAGGGGGTCACAGTCTTAGACTAGGGGGTCACTGTCATAGACTAGGGGGTCACTGTCTTAGACTAGGGGGTCACTGTCTTAGACTAGGGGGTCACTGTCTTAGACTAGGGGGTCACTGTTTTAGACTAGGGGGTCACTGTTTTAGACTAGGGGGTCACTGTCACAGACTAGGGGGTCACTGTCTTAGACTAGGGGGTCACTGTCTTAGACTAGGGGGTCACTGTCTTAGACTACGGGGTCACCGTCTTAGACTAGGGGGTCACTGTCTTAGACTAGGGGGTCACTGTCTTAGACTAGGGGGTCACTGTCTTAGACTAGGGGGTCACTGTCTTAGACTAGGGGGTCACTGTCATAGACTAGGGGGTCACTGTCTTAGACTAGGGGGTCACTGTCTTAGACTAGGGGGTCACTGTCTTAGACTAGGGGGTCACTGTTTTAAACTAGGGGGTCACTGTCACAGACTAGGGGGTCACTGTCTTAGACTAGGGGGTCACTGTCTTAAATTAGGAGGTCACTGTTTTAGACTAGGGGGTCACTGTCTTAGACTAGGGGGTCACTGTCTTAGACTAGGGGGTCACTGTCTTAGACTAGGGGGTCACTGTCTTAGACTAGGGGGTCACTGTCATAGACTAGGGTCACTGTCTTAGACTAGGGGTCACTGTCTTAGACTAGGGGTCACTGTCTTAGACTAGGGGGTCACTGTCTTAGACTAGGGGGTCACTGTCTTAGACTAGGGGGTCACTGTCTTAGACTAGGGGGTCACTGTCTTAGACTAGGGGGTCACTGTCTTAGACTAGGGGGTCACTGTCTTAGACTAGGGGGTCACTGTCATAGACTAGGGGGTCACTGTCTTAGACTAGGGGTCACTGTCTTAGACTAGGGGGTCACTGTCATAGACTAGGGTCACTGTCTTAGACTAGGGGGTCACTGTCTCAGACTAGGGGGTCACTGTCTTAGACTAGGGGGTCACTGTCTTAGATTAGGGGGTCACTGTCTTAGACTAGGGGGTCACTGTCTTAGACTAGGGTCACTGTCATAGACTAGGGGGTCACTGTCTTAGACTAGGGGGTCACTGTCTTAGACTAGGGGGTCACTGTCTTAGACTAGGGTCACTGTCTTAGACTAGGGGGTCACTGTCTTAGACTAGGGGGTCACTGTCTTAGACTAGGGGGTCACTGTCTTAGACTAGGGGGTCACTGTCTTAGACTAGGGGGTCACTGTCTTAGACTAGGGGGTCACTGTCTTAGACTAGGGGGTCACTGTCTTAGACTAGGGGGTCACTGTCTTAAATTAGGAGGTCACTGTTTTAGACTAGGGGGTCACTGTCATAGACTAGGGGGTCACCGTCTTAGACTAGGGGGTCACTGTCTTAGACTAGGGGGTCACTGTATTAGACTAGGGGGTCACTGTCATAGACTAGGGGGTCACTGTCTTAGACTAGGGGGTCACTGTCTTAAATTAGGGGGTCACTGTCTTAGACTAGGGGGTCACTGTCTTAGACTAGGGGGTCACTGTCTTAGACTAGGGGGTCACTGTATTAGACTAGGGGGTCACTGTCATAGACTAGGGGGTCACTGTTTTAGACTAGGGGGTCACTGTCTTAAATTAGGGGGTCACTGTCTTAGACTAGGGGGTCACTGTCTTAGACTAGGGGGTCACTGTCTTAGACTAGGGTCACTGTCTTAGACTAGGGGGTCACTGTCTTAGACTAGGGGGTCACTGTCTTAGACTAGGGGGTCACTGTCATAGACTAGGGGGTCACTGTCTTAGACTAGGGGGTCACTGTCTTAGACTAGGGGGTCACTGTCATAGACTAGGGGGTCACTGTCTTAGACTAGGGGGTCACTGTCTTAGACTAGGGGGTCACTGTCATAGACTAGGGGGTCACTGTCTTAGACTAGGGGGTCACTGTCTTAGACTAGGGGGTCACTGTCTTAGACTAGGGGGTCACTGTCATAGACTAGGGGGTCACTGTCTTAGACTAGGGGGTCACTGTCATAGACTAGGGGGTCACTGTCTTAGACTAGGGTCACTGTCTTAGACTAGGGGGTCACTGTCTTAGACTAGGGGGTCACTGTCTTAGACTAGGGGGTCAGTGTCATAGACTAGGGGGTCACTGTCATAGACTAGGGGGTCACTGTCTTAGACTAGGGGGTCACTGTCTTAGACTAGGGGGTCACGGTCATAGACTAGGGGGTCACTGTCTTAGACTAGGGGGTCACCGTCTTAGACTAGGGGGTCACCGTCTTAGACTAGGGGGTCACTGTCTTAAATTAGGGGGTCACTGTCTTAGACTAGGGGGTCACTGTCTTAGACTAGGGGGTCACTGTCTTAGACTAGGGGGTCACTGTATTAGACTAGGGGGTCACTGTCATAGACTAGGGGGTCACTGTTTTAGACTAGGGGGTCACTGTCTTAAATTAGGGGGTCACTGTCTTAGACTAGGGGGTCACTGTCTTAGACTAGGGGGTCACTGTCTTAGACTAGGGTCACTGTCTTAGACTAGGGGGTCACTGTCTTAGACTAGGGGGTCACTGTCTTAGACTAGGGGGTCACTGTCATAGACTAATGGGTCACTGTCTTAGACTAGGGGGTCACTGTCTTAGACTAGGGGGTCACTGTCATAGACTAGGGGGTCACTGTCTTAGACTAGGGGGTCACTGTCTTAGACTAGGGGGTCACTGTCATAGACTAGGGGGTCACTGTCTTAGACTAGGGGGTCACTGTCTTAGACTAGGGGGTCACTGTCTTAGACTAGGGGGTCACTGTCATAGACTAGGGGGTCACTGTCTTAGACTAGGGGGTCACTGTCATAGACTAGGGGGTCACTGTCTTAGACTAGGGTCACTGTCTTAGACTAGGGGGTCACTGTCTTAGACTAGGGGGTCACTGTCTTAGACTAGGGGGTCAGTGTCATAGACTAGGGGGTCACTGTCATAGACTAGGGGGTCACTGTCTTAGACTAGGGGGTCACTGTCTTAGACTAGGGGGTCACGGTCATAGACTAGGGGGTCACTGTCTTAGACTAGGGGGTCACCGTCTTAGACTAGGGGGTCACCGTCTTAGACTAGGGGGTCACCGTCTTAGACTAGGGGGTCACTGTATTAGACTAGGGGGTCACTGTATTAGACTTGGGGGTCACTGTCATAGACTAGGGGGTCACTGTCTTAGACTAGGGGGTCACTGTCTTAGACTAGGGGGTCACTGTATTAGACTAGGGGGTCACTGTATTAGACTTGGGGGTCACTGTCATAGACTAGGGGGTCACTGTCTTAGACTAGGGGGTCACCGTCTTAGACTAGGGGGTCACCGTCTTAGACTAGGGGGTCACCGTCTTAGACTAGGGGGTCACTGTATTAGACTAGGGGGTCACTGTATTAGACTTGGGGGTCACTGTCTTAGACTAGGGGGTCACCGTCTTAGACTAGGGGGTCACCGTCTTAGACTAGGGGGTCACCGTTTTAGACTAGGGGGTCACTGTCTTAGACTAGGGGGTCACTGTATTAGACTTGGGGGTCACTGTCATAGACTAGGGGGTCACTGTCTTAGACTAGGGGGTCACTGTCTTAGACTAGGGGGTCAGTGTCATAGACTAGGGGGTCACTGTCATAGACTAGGGGGTCACTGTCTTAGACTAGGGGGTCACTGTCTTAGACTAGGGGGTCACGGTCATAGACTAGGGGGTCACTGTCTTAGACTAGGGGGTCACCGTCTTAGACTAGGGGGTCACCGTCTTAGACTAGGGGGTCACTGTCTTAGACTAGGGGGTCAGTGTCATAGACTAGGGGGTCACTGTCATAGACTAGGGGGTCACTGTCTTAGACTAGGGGGTCACTGTCTTAGACTAGGGGGTCACGGTCATAGACTAGGGGGTCACTGTCTTAGACTAGGGGGTCACCGTCTTAGACTAGGGGGTCACCGTCTTAGACTAGGGGGGTCACCGTCTTAGACTAGGGGGTCACTGTATTAGACTAGGGGGTCACTGTATTAGACTTGGGGGTCACTGTCATAGACTAGGGGGTCACTGTCTTAGACTAGGGGGTCACTGTCTTAGACTAGGGGGTCACTGTATTAGACTAGGGGGTCACTGTATTAGACTTGGGGGTCACTGTCATAGACTAGGGGGTCACTGTCTTAGACTAGGGGGTCACCGTCTTAGACTAGGGGGTCACCGTCTTAGACTAGGGGGTCACCGTCTTAGACTAGGGGGTCACTGTATTAGACTAGGGGGTCACTGTATTAGACTTGGGGGTCACTGTCTTAGACTAGGGGGTCACCGTCTTAGACTAGGGGGTCACCGTCTTAGACTAGGGGGTCACTGTCTTAGACTAGGGGGTCACTGTCTTAGACTAGGGGGTCACTGTATTAGACTTGGGGGTCACTGTCATAGACTAGGGGGTCACTGTCTTAGACTAGGGGGTCACTGTCTTAGACTAGGGTCACTGTCTTAGACTAGGGGGTCACCGTCTTAGACTAGGGGGTCACTGTCATAGACTAGGGGGTCACTGTCATAGACTAGGGGGTCACTGTCTTAGACTAGGGGGTCACTGTCTTAGACTAATGGGTCACTGTCATAGACTAGGGGGTCACTGTCATAGACTAGGGGGTCACTGTCATAGACTAGGGGGTCACTGTCTTAGACTAGGGGGTCACTGTCTTAGACTAGGGGGTCACTGTCATAGACTAGGGGGTCACTGTCATAGACTAGGGGGTCACTGTCTTAGACTAGGGGGTTACTGCCTTAGACTAGGGGGTCACTGTCTTAGACTAGGGGGTCACTGTCTTAGACTAGGGTCACTGTCTTAGACTAGGGTTAGACTAGGGGTCACTGTCTTAGACTAGGGGGTCAATGTCATAGACTAGGGGGTCACTGTCATAGACCAGGGGGTCACTGTCTTAGACTAGGGGGTCACTGTCTTAGACTAGGGGGTCACTGTCTTAGACTAGGGGGTCACTGTCTTAGACTAGGGGGTCACTGTCATAGACTAGGGGGTCACTGTCTTAGACTAGGGGGTCACTGTCTTAGACTAGGGGGTCACTGTCTTAGACTAGGGGGTCACTGTCATAGACTAGGGGGTCACTGTCTTAGACTAGGGGGTCACTGTCTTAGACTAGGGGGTCACTGTCTTAGACTAGGGGGTCACTGTCTTAGACTAGGGGGTCACTGTCTTAGACTAGGGGGTCACTGTCTTAGACTAGGGTCACTGTCTTAGACTAGGGGGTCACTGTCTTAGACTAGGGGGCCACTGTCATAGACTAGGGGGTCATTGTCATAGACTAGGGGGTCACTGCCATAGACTAGGGGGTCACTGTCATAGACTAGGGGGTCACTGTCTTAGACTAGGGGGTCACTGTCTTAGACTAGGGGGTCACTGTCATAGACTAGGGGGTCACTGTCTTAGACTAGGGGGTCACTGTCATAGACTAGGGGGTCACTGTCTTAGACTAGGGGGTCACTGTCTTAGACTAGGGTCACTGTCTTAGACTAGGGGGTCACTGTCTTAGACTAGGGGGTCACTGTCTTAGACTAGGGGGTCACTGTCTTAGACTAGGGGGTCACTGTCATAGACTAGGGTCACTGTCTTAGACTAGGGGGTCACTGTCTTAGACTAGGGGGTCACTGTCTTAGACTAGGGGGTCACTGTCTTAGACTAGGGGGTCACTGTCTTAGACTAGGGGGTCACTGTCTTAGACTAGGGGGTCACTGTCTTAGACTAGGGGGTCACTGTCATAGACTAGGGTCACTGTCTTAGACTAGGGGGTCACTGTCTTAGACTAGGGTCACTGTCTTAGACTAGGGGGTCACTGTCTTAGACTAGGGGGTCACTGTCTTAGACTAGGGGGTCACTGTCTTAGACTAGGGGGTCACTGTCTTAGACTAGGGGGTCACTGTCTTAGACTAGGGGTCACTGTCTTAGACTAGGGGTCACTGTCTTAGACTAGGGGGTCACTGTCTTAGACTAGGGGTCACTGTCTTAGACTAGGGGGTCACTGTCTTAGACTAGGGGGTCACTGTCTTAGACTAGGGGGTCACTGTCTTAGACTAGGGGGTCACTGTCTTAGACTAGGGGGTCACTGTCTTAGACTAGGGTCACTGTCTTAGACTAGGGGGTCACTGTCTTAGACTAGGGGGTCACTGTCTTAGACTAGGGGGTCACTGTCTTAGACTAGGGGTCACTGTCTTAGACTAGGGGGTCACTGTCTTAGACTAGGGGTCACTGTCTTAGACTAGGGGGTCACTGTCTTAGACTAGGGGGTCACTGTCTTAGACTAGGGGGTCACTGTCTTAGACTAGGGGGTCACTGTCTTAGACTAGGGGGTCACTGTCTTAGACTAGGGGGTCACTGTCTTAGACTAGGGGGTCACTGTCTTAGACTAGGGTCACTGTCTTAGACTAGGGGTCACTGTCTTAGACTAGGGGGTCACTGTCTTAGACTAGGGGGTCACTGTCTTAGACTAGGGTCACTGTCTTAGACTAGGGGTCACTGTCTTAGACTAGGGGGTCACTGTCTTAGACTAGGGGGTCACTGTCTTAGACTAGGGGGTCACTGTCTTAGACTAGGGGGTCACTGTCTTAGACTAGGGGGTCACTGTCTTAGACTAGGGGGTCACTGTCTTAGACTAGGGGTCACTGTCTTAGACTAGGGGGTCACTGTCTTAGACTAGGGTCACTGTCTTAGACTAGGGGGTCACTGTCTTAGACTAGGGTCACTGTCTTAGACTAGGGGGTCACTGTTTTAGACTAGGGGGTCACTGTCTTAGACTAGGGGGTCACTGTCTTAGACTAGGGGGTCACTGTCTTAGACTAGGGTCACTGTCTTAGACTAGGGGGTCACTGTCTTAGACTAGGGGGTCACTGTCTTAGACTAGGGGGTCACTGTCTTAGACTAGGGGGTCACTGTCTTAGACTAGGGGGTCACTGTCTTAGACTAGAGGGGCACTGTCTTAGACTAGGGGGTCACTGTCTTAGACTAGGGGGTCACTGTCTTAGACTAGGGGGTCACTGTCTTAGACTAGGGGGTCACTGTCTTAGACTACGGGGTCACTGTCTTAGACTAGGGGGTCACTGTCTTAGACTACGGGGTCACCGTCTTAGACTAGGGGGTCACTGTCTTAGACTAGGGGGTCACTGTCTTAGACTAGGGGGTCACTGTCATAGACTAGGGGGTCACTGTCTTAGACTAGAGGGGCACTGTCTTAGACTAGGGGGTCACTGTCTTAGACTAGGGGGTCACTGTCTTAGACTAGGGGGTCACTGTCATAGACTAGGGGGTCACTGTCTTAGACTAGAGGGGCACTGTCTTAGACTAGGGGGTCACTGTCTTAGACTAGGGGGTCACTGTCTTAGACTAGGGGGTCACTGTCATAGACTAGGGGGTCACTGTCTTAGACTAGGGGGTCACTGTCTTAGACTAGGGGGTCACTGTCATAGACTAGGGGGGTCACTGTCTTAGACTAGGGTCACTGTCATAGACTAGGGGGTCACTGTCTTAGACTAGGGGGTCACTGTCTTAGGTTTGAGCGATATATATTTATTATTAGAAGATAAAGCTCGTGGCTAGGGCTAGTGTTATGGGACCGTGCTATTGTTAGACGATAGAGCTCAGTGTTAGAGGTGAGGGATAGTGTATGGGCTCGTACTTAAGGTCTCGGTCCATCGCTTTATCCGCGAGGGATGTAACTGCTCAGACCAGTCGATTTATATTGATTCTCCAAACCCGCGGCACACGCTTCTTCTCTTCGCGCGTGCCGTGTGGTCGTGCAGCCGCTAGAGGCAGCCACATTCTGCACGTGACTCTTCAATCGCTACCGCCACGGCCACTGTCCCCGTGAACTTCACTCATTGATTCCTTTTACCCACACTCGGTGTGCCAGACACCGACTCGTCTCACCCACACCGCGCTCAACTGCAGGGCACAACAACAACTCACTCACTCGTCCACTCACTAACTCACACACAGTCACTCACCCCTCACCACACTGCAGGTCACAACAACACACTCACTCACTCACCACACTGCAGGTCACAACAACACACTCACCACACTGCAGGTCACAACAACATACTCACACACAGTCACTCACCCCCTCACCACACTGCAGGTCACAACAACACACTCACTCACTCACCACACTGCAGGTCACAACAACACACTCACTCACCACACTAGAAGTCACTACATCACATTACCCACCCAACACACTGCAGGTCACCTCACTTCGTTTTTCTGCTTCACCCCTCGCCCTGCTCCACTCTGTAATTCCCTCTCCCCTTCGTTGTCTCTCACAATAACTAACAACCTGTTTGCTCTTCTTGGTTCTTTCGGTAAAGTCACGTAGAATGGAAATAATAAAATAATACAAATAAAACATTATAAAATAATTCTCACGACGTTTCGGCCACAACGCAAGTAGCCGTCCTCAGGTGGAGAACAGGTCTGTCGAGGAGACAGAGTCTGAATGGTCTGTCTCCTCGAACCAAGAAGATGAATCCCTGCAGTCACGAAAGCTTTAAATCGAAACCTGTTTGCTGCTGCTGGTGATGATGCTGCGTTGGCAGTCGTGCACAAGCACGCTTAACAACAACGCAACACATTAGTCCATAACACTGCGGCTTTGAACGAATACATATCTAGAAATAACAGGTGACGTTTCGGTCCTTCGTTGTACATTATATGACTCAGAACATACCACGAAAAAGCCTCATTGCCCAAAACGTCGCCTGTTGTATTTTTCAATGCAAGGCCACGGTGTTATTGGCGAATGTGTTGAGGTTGGTTTTCGTCTTCTTCATAATAACCTCGCTCAATTCAACAAATGCGTGCACTCGTATCTATTACGACTCCGAGAACGGTGCTGTTTGTCGCTGGCCGCCTGGCGCTTTGGACCCTGTGCCCATCGACTGTTAAACCCAAGGACCGAATCCACAAACTACGAACAAAAACAGACACGAAAAAAAAATAACCCCCCGTCGATTCTGAAATCGAATAAGCGATCCCAGCCAACGACGATTTTAAAATAGAATCGATTCGCCGGGGGAAGTGGGGGGGCGAGGAGGGGGAGGGGTAGGGGGGGTGATGACTCATCCCACGGCGCGCGCGAGCGAGCGGGCGGGCGGGCGGGCGCGCGCCGGAGGGATGGAGGGAGGGGGCCGCTTCAGCACCACGGACAGCGACGCCCGCCGCGCGGGACCCGGGGAGGCGCGGGGGAGGCGCGGGGAGCCAGGGTGGGTGGGGTGTGGGTGGGGGGTGGGTGGGGGGTGGGGGGGACAGGTATGGAGATCTGGGAGTGGCACCGGGACCCAGGGGGGGTCAGGGGATCGGGGAAGCGCAGGGATCAGGGATCCCAGGTCAGGGGGTTCAAGTGAGAAACCCCAAGTCTAAAACTCCCGTGTGCAGAACCCACCGTTGGGGTGGGGGGGGAAGGGTCTGGAAGGGTCTGGAAGGGTCGGAGTTACCTGCAGAGAAGGTTCCAGGAAGCGGATCTGGCGTAAGTGGTGAGGGTGAGGACCCCCGCATAGGGGTCCCGGGTAGGGGGTGTTGGATAGGGACCCCTGTGTCGTGGGCCCGGTAGGCGGGGGGAGGCGGGGGGAGGCGAGGAGAGATCCCTAGGGAGCGAGGGAGGGTGTCCTGGTAGCGAGGCCTGGGAGAGAGGCCCGAGTGTTGGGGCCTGGTAGGGACCCCTGTGAATGGATCCTTCGGTATGGAACCCCCCCCCCCCCCCCGGTTAAATACCCCCAGATAGAGACCCCTTTTAAGTACCCCTCATTGGGGACCCTTCAATAGAGAACGCAGATTGGCACTATTCTGTAGGACTCCTTGTGGGGGTCTCCGTGTGGGGGTCTCCGTGTGGGGGTCTCCGTGTGGGGGTCTCCGTGTGGTGGGGGTGCGTGGTGCAGGGTGCGGGGTGTAGGGTGCGTGGTGCAGGGTGCGTGGTGCAGGGTGCGGGGTGCACGTCTCACCCCCGGCAGGGTCTTCTGCTCGTGCAGGGCGCTCTGAGCCTTGAGCGCCGATTCGCGCGCACAGTACGTGAGGAAGGCGCAGCCTGCGGACAGCACGCAGCCCCCACGCACACAGCCCCCCACACACAGCACGTGAGGCACCCTCCCTCCCTCACACCCCCCCCCCTCGCTCATCCACCACCTCGCTCACCCTCCTCGCTCACCCTCCTCGCTCACCCTCTCCCTCGCTCACCCTCTCCCTCGCTCACCCATCCAACTCCCTACTCCCCCTCACTCGCTCATCAACCCCTACTCTCCCTCCCCCCTACTCCCCCTCACCCTCCCTACCCCCAACTCATCTTCCCCCTCACCCAACTTCTTCATCCACCCCATACTCACTCATACACCCCCTCCCTTTCATTCATCCACCCCCACCCTATCCACCCCCTCCCCCACCCAATCCCATTCACCCCACCTCCTTCTCCCACGGAGAGGGCGAGCCAGGGATTGCCCCACGGCGATTTGGTCCGAGGAGGCGGGGCAGGGAGACAACGGTTTGGGCCAGATTTGTAATTTGCCTCTGTTAAAGGAGCGGTGGCGCACTGGTTAGCGCATTGTGCTATGGACCTGGCGGCTCGAGTTCGATTCCTGTTCACGACCAATAACAATGACAGCAAATATCTGAACCCGGTTTCGGGATTCTCCTAGGTTTACGCAGCCCTAAACTAGTGCATTATGGTGCGGTGTGTAAACATCAGCACTTGGGTGACAAAGGTGGCCGGGCGTGATGTCGACCACACCACCCAATTTCTCGTGCGCCGTTCCGACCTTAATAGGTGCTCGCTGACAGCACTTGCCCCAACAGCCTGTAAAAGGCTCTACAGGGGAATCGTTGTCTTTGTGCGTCAGCTATGGCCGTGAGGTGGCCATGAGATGGCTGTACAGCGACGGATTGAATAAATCTGTGCGGTGGAGCTTTGAGCGGCTTGGTTTTTCCCTCCCCCCGGGATCTCCGGTTTCCTCCCAGTGGCGAAGGTAAACAGCCGTGCACGGAATTGGACAAACGCGCCAGTGTGGCAGGACTCTCCTCCGAACCACTCATACGACTCAGCCAGCCTTTCCCGTGGAGCGGGGAGGAGTAGGAGACTGTGGGATGAAGGGGCAGTGAGGAGGATGATGATGATGAGGTGGACGTGAGCTCGGTGGGTGCAGGTGGCTTCGGGGGGGGGGAGATAGAGGCGGGGGGAGGGCGGGGGAACAAGAGGGATAGAAGGGGGACGAGAAGGGAGATGGGGGAGACATTCAGGAAATGATGGTAAACGATGGGGAGCGAGGAGAGGAGAGACTATGGGAGAATGAAGAGACACGGGGAGGCGAGGTGGAGGGAAGTGGGGGGATGGGGGGGAGAGAGAAACAAGGAATCGAGTAGAGACAAGGGGTAGGAGAGACTGGGCAAGAAAAGACGAGTAGAGACAAGGGAGAGAGGCGGGGGAGACCGCGGACGATAAGGAAGAACCAAGGAGGGAGCAGGGGGCAGGAGGAGGAGGGAGAGATAACAAGAGAGGAGGGAGAGCGGGTAAGCAAGGGAGATAGCGGAGCGAGCGGAGAGAGTGGAGAGGCGAGCGCAGAGGCAAGGGAGAGGGAGAGCGAGGCGAGAGACAATGGAGGCAAGAGCAGCCGAAGGGTGAGCAGAGGGAACCAAGAGAGAGGCACGTGGAGGCAGCGGAGAGACAAGGGAGAGATTGGGAAGACGAAAGAGATATTCGAGACAGCCGAATGAGGGAGAGAGAAGCTGGAGATGAGGAAGAGAGGAAATATACAAGGGAGAGGGAGGGGAGAGAAGAGAGACAGAGATAGGAGAAGGGAGAGATAAGGTGGAGGCAGAGGAGGAATATTGACGAGAAGGGAGAGATAGGCAAGGGAGTGAGAGGGGAGAGAGAGGATCGAGAAAGACGCGAGCGATGAGAGGAGGATGGGGGGGGGGGGGATATGAGGGAGTGAGAAGAGCGAGAGGGCAGAGAGATGGGCAAGGGGAGAGGTGGGGATAGAAGGGAGCGAGAGGGGGGAGACGGTGGAAATAAGATGAGAGAGACAAGCAGGAGAGAGAGAAAAGGCAGCACAGACAAAGCCTGAGCGTCGCTACTCTGGGGTCACGGATGATCGCGCCCCGGGTGCACACCCCCCCACTCCCTCCCCTAATGCCACCATCATTAACATCTCATTAATATTACCATCATCATCATCAGCAGCAGCAGCACTGTCATCATGCCATTGTCATTAATATTCATGTTCATCGCCACCACGGTTATGATCGGAGGAGTAGCGCCCTGCTCGCGATCTCGGCTCGTGGAGGCCGCTTTCTGTCCTCACCCCCCGATTGTAATTGACGTGACCGGAGCTACGGGGGCTGCGGGGGGTGAAGAGGAGGAGGAGGGAGGGGGGGCAGTGTAATTAATATTAATTGACACCTCGCCGTCGTCGTATCGATCGATTGTGCGAGCGGCTGCCCGGTGTTTAAATCCCCCAAAAAGCCCCGCGACCACTCCCGCCCCGCCGCTTCGGGGCGCACGCGGCTCGCGCGCCGCCTCGGCTGCCACCCCGAGCCCGGCTCGAACTCGGGCGAGGTGCGCTGGGGCTCGCAATTGTAGGGAGATGTGAGCACGGCGGAGCGTGTCTATGGCAACGCAGCCACAACCACCGCCACCGGGCCCCGCGCAAACACCTGTCAGAGGTAATGGGGGAGCGCAGGTGAAGGAACCTCGCCCCCCCCCCGTCCACCACTGGAGCCACCTGTGGGACACCGCGCGGCTTCCCCGGCCCTCCCAGGGCTCTGTGGGGCCCGCGCCGTGCGGCAGTTTGACTCTGCGAGCCTCTCCATCGCCACCGCCACCTCCTCCTCCTCCTCGGCCGGGCATGGAGGGTGAGGTCGTGGTGAGTGACTGCGTTGGTGAGTTGGTGAGGTGGATGGGGAAAGGGTGAGGTGGAGTGGGTGGGTGGATGGAATGAGGAGTGGGTGGAGTGAGGTGGGGTGAGGTGAGTGGGTGGGTGTGAGTGAGTGGGTGGAGTGAGGTAGGGTGAAGTGGGGTGAGTGGGTGGGTTATAGTGAGATGAGGTGGTGAGTGAGATGAGGTGGTGGGTGGGTGAGGTGGGTGGGTGGGGGTGAGGTGGGTAGGTGGGGGTGAGGTGGGTGGGTGGGGGTGAGGTGGGTGGGTGGGTGGGGGTGAGGTGGGTGGGTGGGTGGGGGTGAGGTGGGTGGGTGGGGGTGAGGTTGGTGGGTGGGTGGGGGTGAGGTGGGTGGGTGGGTGGGGGTGAGGTGGGTGGGTGGGAGTGAGGTATGATTGACAATGGCTGAGGGTTGATAGGGGACTGATGATGGATGATTAGCGATAATGGGGGCTGGCGAGGAATGATGATGATGGCAATGGTGTGGAAAGATGAGGAATGATGATGATGGCGATGGTGTGGAAAGATGAGGAATGGATGGCAATGTATGAAGACGATGGAGGAGGAGGAGGAGGATTAGCGATGGCGAAGGATGACGAGGAATCATGAGGGGACATGACGAATAACGATGAAGAGAAGTCGTTCGGGATGATGATTTGGGATGATGATCGCAATGATCTTCATGATGGCACTGATGAGGAATGATTTGGAACTGGCCAGGATGATGAGAGACGATGGCACAGGGCGAGGGATGTTGATGACGACGACGATGAAGCAGAGATGATGAGTGAGCATTGCGATGTTCAGACGGTGTGAGGAAGAATCGTAATCATATCGGCGAGGTGAGAGTGTGGAATAGCGAGGCGATGATGATGGCGATGATGGTGATGACGATGGCGAGGGTGATGGTGTGGCAATGGCCACCATGGCTCCCCCCATCTCTCTCTCTCACTGTGCCGCTCTCTCTTCCAGCCAGTCGCCAACAGGGGACATCAACAGATTGCGGTGGCGATTTTATTTTTCTTTAACGAGTTCTGTTTTTCAAAATCTCTCTCTCCCCTCTCTCTACCCGTGTATTTACAACGAGACAATGCGAGTTCTACTGTGAATATGATCAGGATGCTGCTGCTCCCGCTAGTGGACATGTGTGTGTGTGTCTTTGTGTGTGGATGTGTCTTTGTGTGTGGATGTCTCTTTGTCTGTATGTGTGTGTGGATGTGTCTTTGTATGTCTGTGTGAATGCGTGTGGATGTTGTTGTTCTTGTCGTATGTGTGGATGTGTGTGCATGTATGTCTGTGTGGATGTGTGTAGATGTGTGTGTGGATCGTGTGTGGATGTGTGTCTGTATGTGTGTGTGGATGTGTGTATATGTGTGTGTGTGTGTGCTTATTAGCTCTGTCGCCCGCTCCACGCTCCTGACAATGGAAGGCTCTGGCTATGGTGGCGGATGTGGCGGGAGCCGTCTGTGCTGCTGCTGCTGATGATGCCCGTGCTGACGGTGACCGTAATGATTTATGGTGATGGTGGTGGTGGCATTGATAATAGAATTATCATCCTGATAATCCCTGTGATGATGGCGATGATGCCCATAATTAATTATGATGATGTCCAAGATTACGATGATGACACTCATTATGTCCATGATTATGCTGTCTGTGATATCAATGATGGTGTTGATGCCCACGATAGTGACCTGCCGAATGATTACTCTGATGATGTTGATTCTGATGGTATCCATGCTTCTGGCTTATATGGTGTCTATTCTATCGGTGATGCCCATGCTAAACGACCTCCGCGATGTTGCTGATGATAACTAGGTTGACGAAGCTGCTGCTGATGATGATGCCCGTGATGAGGGATAATGGGGGATAGCGACAAATCATCATTGTGGTGATGATGGGAGGATTGTGGATGGCGAGAGATAAAGAGCGAGGCATGATAGAACGAATGATGACGATGATGGTGCTGATGCTGCTGGTGCTGATGCTGCTGGTGCTGTCCACGCTGCTGGTGGTGCTGATGCCGCCGCCTGCTGCTGCTGCTGCTAGGGATGACGATGGTGCTGCTGCCCATCATAATGGTGCTGCCGATGATGATGAGGCTGATGGTGCTGTCCACGCTGCTGGTGGTGCTGATGCCGCCGCCGCTACCGCCGGTGATGATGCTGCTGTTGATGGTGGTGCTGCTGGTGATGATGAGAATGATGGTGCTATCCACGCTGGTGGTGCTGCTGCTGATGCTGCTGCTACCGTTGATGATGACGACGGTGGTCCCGCCGGTGATGATGTTGATGATGGTGGTCCCGCCGGTGATGATGTTGATGATGGTGGTGATGGTGGTGATGCCGAGCCCCCCCGCCCCCCGTCCCCACCTTTGTGCGTGCCCGTGACGCGGTCCTTGAGGACCGTGAGCTCGCGGATGCGGCCGAACTCCTCGAAGAGCGGCGCGAGGTCGCGCTCGTGCAGGTGGCGCGGGATCTGCCCCACGAACAGTTTCATGGCGCCCGGGTGCGCGTCCCTGGGTCCTCCACCTCCTCCTCCTCCTCCGTCCCGCTCGGCGTCGAGCGGCTGGTGATGGAGCTGCGCGCCGTTCGTGAGAGTGGCCATGTCGGCGCTGCGCTCCGTGACTGAAGGAAGAGGCGGCCTCGCCACCGGCAGCCCGACTCCCCCAATCTCCACCGCCGCTCTCTCTCCCCCCTCTCTCTCTCTCGCTCCCCCCTCTCTCTCGCTCGCTCTCCCCTCTCTCTCCCCTCTCGCTCGCTCGCTCTCCCCTCTCTCTCGCTCGCTCTCCCCTCTCTCTCCCCTCTCGCTCGCTCTCTCGCTCGCTTTCCCCCCCCCCCTGTCAACCTCTCTCGATTCTTCTCTCTCGCTCGCTCTCGCTGTGTCTCCCTCGCACGCTCTCCGCCGCTCTCCCGGTATCTCCTCCTCCCTCCCTCCCTGCCTCTCTCTCTCTCTCCCCCTCCCTTGCGCTCCCCTGCGCGTGTGTCTCTGCCCCCCTCCCTCTCCCCTCTCCCGTGTGTGCGTGTGTCACTCTCCCTGTCGCTCTCACGCGCTCTCCCTGCTCCTGCTTGTCTGTGTATCTCTCGCTCTCTCCCTGTCGCTCTCTCTCTCTCTCTCCCCCTGTGTCTCCCCCTCTCACTGCTGCTCTCCCGGCCTTCCCCTGACGTATTGTGTTTGAATGGGCGCCCTCCCTCGCTCTCCCCTTGTCTCTCCCTCTCTCCCTATATCATCTATTCTCGCTGCCCCCCCCCTCCGCTTCCGCGCTCTCCCTTGTGTTTGCCTCTCTCCCTGCCTCTCTCCCTGCCTCTCTCCGTCTCCCTCTCTATCTGGTATCTCTCTCCCCGCTCTCCCTTCAGCATCTATCTGTGCGCCTCCCTTTCTCTCCCCCCTCTCCCCTCATTAACGTCTCTCCCTTCGCTCTCACTTCGCTCTCCCCTCCAATCTCAGCAGCCCCGCCCCCCCCTCGTGACGTAGAAACTGGGAGACCACGCCCCCTCCGCCCACGCGCCCCGAGGCGAGGGGCCGCGCGGTGACGTCACGACGCTGGCGTGACGCAACCGCGTGCGTCGTGACGTCACGACGCACCGACAAAGGCGCGCGCGTTTGCCGCGAATGTTTAAAAAAAGAAAGCGGCGATGAGAATCCGGTGAAAATCGCGGCGATAATTCGGCGAAAAATTTACCTCATTAATCGAGGTTCAATCGTTCGCTTTTGAAACGCCGCGTGCAGTTGATGTGGAATTCTTCGCTTTTTCTGTGTAGGTGTCCGATTACATGACACGTTTGACAGGGCGTGAGACTCGCCCGCTCTGCACGGATTTTTTCTATGCGGCGTTTATTTTCCCCCCGAACCCCTTTTTTTAATGCGATAAAATGAAGCGGAAATAACGAAACTAAAATCAGGCAGCGCGCCGGGCGTCAGCCCCGCGTCGCCTGGTGGTCGCCATGGCGACGAGGCGACCGCGCGAGCCCAGGACCCCGAAGCGCTCGCGCCGTTATGACGTTGCGGGGGCTTTGTAAACAAGAACCGCCCTGGGGGCAGAAATAGTTGAACTCTGATTCGCGGATGTAACAGGCACAGTGCCCTCAAGGCGACTTTACTTTTGCTTCGTATGAACACGTTTTTTTCACGTGGTTGGTGTAATGGTTTGCTGGGAATGTGACAGCAGCGACAACAGCAGCAGTAGACACAACAGCAGCAGTAGACACAACAACAGCAGTAGACACAACAACAGCAGTAGACACAACAACAGCAGTATACACAACAGCAGTAGTAGACTCAAGAGCAGCAGTAGACACTAGACACAACAGCAGCAGCAGTAGACACAACAACAACACCACCATCAGTAGACACAACAACAGCAGCAGCAGTAGACACACCAACAGCAGTAGTAACAGCAGCAGCAGTAGACACAACAACAACAGTAGTAGACACAACAACAACAGCAGTAGACACAACAACAGCAGTATACACAACAGCAGTAGTAGACTCAAGAGCAGCAGTAGACACTAGACACAACAGCAGCAGCAGTAGACACAACAACAACACCACCATCAGTAGACACAACAACAGCAGCAGCAGTAGACACACCAACAGCAGTAGTAACAGCAGCAGCAGTAGACACAACAACAACAGTAGTAGACACAACAACAACAGTAGTAGACACAACAACAGCACCAACAGCTGTAGACACAACAACAGCAGCAGTAGACACAACAACAACAACAACAGTAGACACAGCAGCAGTATTAGTAGCAGCAGCAGTAGACACAACAACAACAACAGCAGCAGTAGACACAACAACAGCAGTACTAACAGCAGCAGCAGTAGACACAACAACAACAGCAGTAGACACAACAACAGCAGCAGCAGCAGTAGACACAACAACAGCAGTACTAACAGCAGCAGCAGTAGACACAACAACAACAGCAGTAGACACAACAACAACAGTACTAACAGCAGCAGCAGTAGACACAACAACAACAGCAGTAGACACAACAACAGCAGCAGCAGCAGCAGCAAGACTGCATCGTGAGTTGAGTTTTGCGCGCCCCGGGCTCGTGGAGGGAGCGGCCGAGCCATGGCGTCCCCGGCTGGGGCGCGTGGAGCCGCGCGCCTCTCGCTCGCGGGGCCCTCGTCTCTGTGCCTCCACCCCGCGGAGCTCGGCGACTCGAGCAGTCAGCGCTGCCGCCTGGGCCCCGGGGCGCTGCGAGCGCTCGGGGTCGGCCTGCTGGGCGCGCCCCTGCGCCTCTCGCTGGGCCGAGACGCGGTCGGCGAGGAGCGGCTGCTGCTGTGCGCCGCGTGGCCGCGGCCCGACCTGGCAGAGGGCCACGTTGAGGTGGACGCGCGCTGCGGGAGCCTCGCCGCGTTGCTCGGGGCAGACCCCGATCACGACGGCGGCGGCGGCGGAGAGGCCGGGGGCGTGGGAGGACGCGACCCAGCGCTGCCCGCGCGGATTCCCCTTCACCGGATCCGCGCGCTCCCGCGAGTCCGCGCCAAGCGCCTCTTCGTCACGGCGGTGTGCGCTGCTCCCGAGCCCGGGGGGGGTGGTGGGGGTGGCGGCGAGACCGCGGCCGCCGCCACCTCCGCGTTGCCCACGGCGGCCGAGCTGCGCGATGTGACGCGGGAGCTGCTGCGGGGAGCGCTCGTGTTCCCGGGCTGCGCGCTGCGCGTCGCGGGCCACGGCCACCCCGTGCTCTACGTGCTCGTGCGGCGAGCCCAAGCCGAGGCCCAACGGGGCGGCCAGGGGGCCGAGGAGAGCAGGCCGGCAGATTTGGGGGAGGAGGAGGGACCCCCCGGGGATGAGACGACGGTGAGAAGAGAGGAGCCGGAGGAGGAGGAGGAGGCGGCGGCGTGCTCCGTGGCCATGCTCGTGCACAGTCGCACCGAGATTTTCGTGGCGCGCGTCTCTCCCGTGCGCCGCTTCCTCTCGGCGCTGCGGGCCAAGCGCAGGCGGCAGCGGAGCCGCCTCGTCGGCTTCCCCCTGGGCGGCCTGGACGCCGAGGCGGAGCGGCTGCGGGAGCTGCTGCTGCTGCCCGCGAGGTTCCCGCGCGCCCTGCGGCGTCTGCACCTGTGGGGCCCCCCGGGAGGACTCCTGCTGGCGGGGCCGCCCGGCGTGGGCAAGACGCGGCTGGTGCGCGCCGTGGCGGACGAGGTCGGGGCCGAGCTGGTGTCCATCAACGGCTCGGACGTCGCGGGGCCGCGGCCCGGAGACGCCGAGGCCGCGCTGCGCGCCGCCTTCGCGCGGGCCCTGGCGCTGGCGACGCCTCCCGCCCAGGACGGTGGCGGTGGTGGCGATGGGGGTGGTGATGATGATGAGGATGATGGAGGTGCCGGGACCCCGTGCATCCTCTTCATTGACGAGGTGGAGTCCCTGTGCCCACGGCGCGGGGATGGAGGCGCGGTGGACACGCGCGTCGTGGCGCAGCTGCTGACCCTGATGGACGGGGCCCGCGGCGAGCGAGGGGGCCCCGGGACCGGGACCGTGCTCGTGGTGGCCGCCACCAACCGGCCAGAGGCCCTGGACCCGGCACTGAGGAGGCCCGGCCGATTTGACTGCGAGGTGCTCCTTTGTGTGAATGAATGAACGAACGTGGCAGTGATGGTAGTAGTGGTGATGGTGGTGGATGTGAGGGTGATCGTGATGGTGGTGATGGTTACGGTGGTGCCGATGGTGCCGATGGTGGTGATGGTGCCGATGGTGGTGATGGTGATCGTGATGATGGTGGTGATGGGGATTTCCGCATTGTTATTGATTGTGATGTTGTCACGTAACTGTTGGTGATGGGCCTATCAATTGTGACGACGTTAATGACGGCGACGATGACGGTGGTGGCGCGCGTGTCAGCTGGTGCTTGGCGTGCCCACGGAGCGGCAGCGCGTCGCCATTCTCGCGGCGCTCACGCGGGGCATGCCGCTGGCGCCGGGCGTGGACCTCCAGGAGCTCGCGGCGCTCACGCCGGCGCACGCGGGCGCCGACCTCGCCGAGCTGTGCCGCCACGCGGCCGTCGGCGCGCTGAGACGCCTCCTGCGGGCGAAGCCGCCGGGGGTGTCCGGGCGCGACGGAGGGCCGAATGGGCGAGCGGCCGGCGGAGAGCGTGCGGCGGCGGCGGCGGCGAACCCGGTGGAGCTGGCGGACGAGCAGAGAGAGGGACGGGGCGAGGAGGAGGAGGGGGAGGATCCGCAGCGGAGCGACGAGCTGACCCGGCGGGCGCTGCCGGCCGTGCGCGTGGAGATGAGCGACTTTCGCAGCACGCTGCGCTTGGTGCGGCCGACCGCCATGCGGTGCGACGCCGCCGTGCCGGCCGTGGAGAGCGGTGGGGCCGGAGACTGGGACCGCATCGTGGGGCTGGATGACGTCAAGCGCCGCCTGCTGCAGGTGGTGTCCCCCTCCTCCAGTCAAGGTCTCCCGCGTGGGGGGTATGCCGGGAATTGTGACTCGCTAAAACGAGCCTCGCCAAGGTGCTCAACGTCGCTGGATGGAGATAAATCTCTCCAGTATGCGTTTGGTTCGCTGCACATGCCGGGACCTTCTTTCATGAATAAGATCCCAGCATCTGGAGCGAAACGTCGGACGTCGTGTCTAACAGGGTGCAGTATGACCAGATTACACAGCAGAGAGCGGCACAGCAGCAGCAGCTCAGCCGTGAATAAACGATTTGTCCCTCTGAAGCCAACAAAACGTCGCGAGGCAGTTTACCGAGTGTCTCGAGTTGCGAAACTAATGCAGGGTGTGTAGCACAGACCAGCAATCGCTCGTGATTTTGCATCGCGTATACGCCCCAGACATTTGCTAGACTTGTCACTCCAGCGACGTAACATGACGACACGGTCGCCCGCTCGACCTCGTGACGAACGCGGCGTGGTTGGCGGCACCGGAGCTGGGCGCGTGTCGCGACTCCTCGATTTTAAAAGTCTCAAGCCACTCGCGACGTTTGTGGTCTGTGATTTCACGTGAGGATGTGGCCACGCGACGTGCAATGTCACGGTAGCCTGACGTCGTGCGGCACCGTGATTGCCACGTGACCTCTGTATTACACATTGGGTGACGTCGTGTGGCACCGTGATTGCCACGTGACCTCTGTATTACACATTGGGTGACGTCGTGCGGCAACGCCACGTGATGCGTTGGCGGCGGCGACGTTGGACAGGTCGTGCGACAATGTTTTGTACATCGCGAAATTCTGCGACGACGTTGGCTGTGTGATGATGATGATGACGTCTTGCGCTGCTGCTGATGCTGCCGCTCCTCCACAGTGCGTGGAGTGGCCCTTGCTGCACCCCGCGGCGCTGCTGCGTCTGGGCGCCCGCCTGCCGCGCGGCGCACTGCTCTACGGGCCGCCCGGCTGCGCCAAGACCTCGCTGGTGCGGGCGGTGGCGGCGCGCGCCAGCGTCGCCTTTCTCAGCGTGTCGGGCGCCCAGGTGATGTCGCCGTACGTGGGCGAAACCGAGAGAAACCTCGCGCAGGTTCGACTCCCAGTGCGGGCACGCCACCGCATGCCGCACGCACCACCGCACGCACCACCGCACGCACCACCGCACGCACCACCGCACGCACCACCGCACGCACCACCGCACGCACCACCGCACGCACCACCGCACGCACCACCGCACGCACCACCGCTCTCACCGCCGCCCTCACCATTGCTCTCACCATCGCTTTCACCATCGCTCTCAACACCGTGATCGCTATTGTGATCATCGCCGCTCTCACCTTTCCACCACACTCACCACCACGCCTGCCCTCGCCGCCATGCTCCACCGCCCCAGGTGTTCCGTCGTGCGCGGGCGGCCGCCCCGTGCCTGCTTTTCCTGGACGAGGTGGATGCGCTGTTGGGGTCGCGGGGTCGCGCCGCCGGGGTGGCGCAGCGCGCCCTCGCCACGCTGCTCAGCGAGATGGACGGCGTCGGGGTCGACGCTGGCGAAAGGAGGGGGGGCGGGGGAGTGGACAGCGAGGAGGAGGAGGTGAGGGAGCGAGCGCACACGGGGCGCCGTCTGCGGCCCCGTGGCCGAGCGGCTCGCGGCGCTGGTGCATCACCGACGTGGCCGAGCGGCCGCACGCTCGCCGCTCGTCCCGGAGGCTCGCGGTTGGAGCCCAATGGCTGCTCTGGTCAATATAGCCAGGTCCTGCAATTCTAGTCAGGCCTTACAATTTTCATCTCAGGCTCAACAACACATTCGGTTGCTATTGAGTCGTGACAAGGCCAACACGGTGACACGTGGCAGAGTATCGACAAGGCTCCATTATTGCAACCCACTACAGGACGTATGGCAAAAACATTAGAAAGCTGCAGCGTGTATAAAAGTCTTTGGAATGTGCCTTGACGGGCACGGCAAGATCCGACCGTGTCTGTCGGGTGCTCGCCGAGCTGTATTGGCTTCCGGTTGCTGAACGAATGCGTTATAAGGTCGCACTCACAAAGTGCTTGCCGCAAATGAATCACACTGCCTTGCTGCTGATCTTATCAAGGAACATAAACCACCATCATCACGTGAACGCCGGTCATCCTGGCAGTGGATTTTGGCTTACCATCGAACAAAGACGGTCAATGCATCGCGTGCTTTCAGATGCGCTTCTGTGGCCGTCTGAAGCACATCTGAAAGCTCTTCAAATATTCGGAAGCCACTGGAGCCAAGCACTTTTAAATATAGATTGAAAACGTACGTCTTTAGAACTGCTTTTTGTGTTTAGTCTGTTGTCCTTCCCCCATGCCTCCTATTAGCACGGTTGGCTGTGTACGGTGCAAATGAAGTTAACATGCCTACATTACACTCCCCAGCTGTCGAACCAGCACGTGCTGGTCGTCGCGGCGACCAATCGGCCCGAGGTGCTCGACGAGGCGCTGGTGCGTCCGGGCCGGCTGGACAGCGTCATCTTCGTTCCGCCGCCCGACGCAAAGGTGAAGCGATGCCCGCCTGCTAGCTCCCAGTGCCGCGCGGCTCGGCCACGAGCGGCCCGCGTCACTCGGAGGGCCACGGTCCGAGTCCGCACACGCGCCAGCCTAGCACCCTAGCGGCCTAGCGGCCTGCCGGCCTAGCGGCCTGCCGGCCTAGCGGCCTAGCGGCCTAGCGGCCTACCAGCCTAGCAGCCTAGCAGCCTGCCGGCCTGCCGGCCTAGCGGCCTAGCGGCCTAGCAGCCTGCCAGCCTGCCATCCTAGTGGCCTAGAGGCCTGCCGGCCTAGCGGCCTAGCGGCCTAGAGGCTGCAAGGCCAGACCCCCTCGCCTGGTTGGCCCGGCCCAGGGAGGACAGCAGGAGTCATACTCTTAGTTTTTTCGGTAAAGTCACGTAGGTAAAAAACGAACTTAAATTAATAAAAGTAATAATAGAAATAAAATAATGTCATTTTTATTATTTTATTTCTATTATTACTTTTATTAATTTTAATTTCATTTTTTACCTACGTGACTTTACCGAAAAAACTAAGAGTATGAATCCTTGCAGTCACGAAATCTTCAAATCTAGGCCAGCAGGAGATTTGGGCGTTCATTGGAAGGCCCCTTTTTGGCTGATGAATAAATGAACAATTACGTTGGCATTGTTGAAAAGTCGCTGAAGGCAAATACAGAGACGTTGATAACGTGAACGGGGACGAGTGTGAGATTGCGTGTAGAGACAGATTAAGCTCGTTCTCTGATCGACATTTCCGCACCTCGGTTTGCGTGAGAGATTCGGCCATGTTGAACCTATTTCCCCAACGAACCCGGGACCCCATCCGGACAATCGTGGCGCGAGTTTCCTTGATGAATGGAAACTTTGTTTGTTTAGAGGAGTTTTTTCAAACCGAGGCCCCCGAACGTAAATTGTGATTCTCCAATAAAACATTCAATCCGTGCAATTGGAATGACGCGTTGCGTACGGGGCTTAGAGCAACGTTGTTATGGAATCGTGAACACCACCTCGTTCTAAGCGTGCGTCCATTCCGGCAGGCCTCACGATGAGCTCCTCCCTCCGCCCCCTGCCCACAGACGCGTCTCGCCATCCTGCAGCTGCAACTGGCGCTGGTCCCCCTGGCGGAGGACGTCTCCCTGGCGGAGCTCGCCGACGCGACCCACATGTACACGGGCGCCGACCTCAGGGGGGTGTGCAGCGAGGTAATGCACACACGTTCACACACGCACGTTCACACGCACGTTCACACGCACGTTCACACGCACGTTCACACGCACACACGCACGTTCACACGCACGTTCACACGCACGTTCACACGCACACACGCACGTTCACACGCACACACGCACGTTCACACACACGTTCACACGTTCACACACACGTTCACACGCAAATGGGTGCCCAGTAAGTGCACAGGCTGGTGGTTTGGCAACCACCACGCCTGGCCACCTTTGTCTTTCCACTGCTGATGTATTTTTATACGCACTTCAGCAGGTACTCGTTGAAGGCCGAGTTGACCTCGGAGAGGCCGAGGGCAGGTCCGGACACGGCTTGCCACCGATGTCAGCCGTGTCTGGGAACGGAACTTGGCCGTTGCGTTAACCACTGCGCCGGAACGGGCTGGCGGTTCGTGTGCCGCGCGTAACGGAAATCACGTGACCCCTGCAGCCACTAGAGGTGCTAGCTGACGCCGCAGCGTTGAACAATGGAACGGACTCTTGAAACGCAGCAAGGAGACGCCCCAATCACGAGAGGGGAGGGCCACGGAGACCGTCGGCACGACGGGTCCCGTCGGATCTGGCGGTGGCTGAAACCTGTCGCTTCCTGCACCCCCCCCCCACTCTCCCTCTCCCCCCCCCCACCCCCGCGGTGCAGGCGGCGCTGCTGGCCATGGCGGACGAGGGTGTGGACGTGGAGCGCGTGCGGCAGGAGCACTTCCTGCGTGCCCTGCGGCTCATCCCGCCCTCGCTCACGGCGCAGCAGGTCGCGCGCTACGAGGCGCTCTACACTCGGCACGCGCTGGGATGATGGACGCCGTGACCGCGGGCGCCGAGTCGCGATTGCCAGCGTGGTGATGGGTGGTTTGGCGTTGTGATGATTCGTGCCGTGATGACGGGCAATCTAAGCTAAAAACTTAACTTTTTATTTTACCAGGTGAGGCCTACTAAACCATCGCGATACGCGAGTTCTGGATTTGCAAGTTTCGCATATTCGCGAGTTACTAAATGGACCAGTGTGTTATACAACATAACACACTGGTCCTCGTAAAAGCCTGAAATCTAAATTTAAATCGGCAAATGTGTTTATCAGTCTTTAATTGACCCTGTCGCCAAGTTTAGCGTGATTCAAATGTTTATTCAGTCGACTGAGACTCGCTAAAAAGGTAAATGTTGACCGTTGATTTGGGTCCGGGGTATGCAATTTTTTGGGCTAACCGGGAGGGCGAGCGCCTGGAGCAGCAACAACAGCAGCAGCTTTCTTGTGTTGGATCACGAGCCTGAGGTGGGACTGGTGCATCATCTTCGTCTGGAACTGCCGATGGATTGGACGGCAAGCAGAGCGTTGGGATCATTAGGGTTAGGTTAGGGTTGTTGTCATGGCAACAATAAATGGTGAAAATATTAATATTTTGTGAACAAGCAAATGCTATTTGAGGTTTTCCAATATAACCCTAACCGTCCGACCAAGTCTAGAGCACAAGTCAAAACACAGAGCCAGCCATCACCACTGTGAAGCTTCGTGTTCAGCTACCCATAACATTCATCTTCTGACTGCTTCGACATCACGAGAACTGGTTTTGGTGCACCACCTCGCATGATTTTCTGACCGGGGTTGTGAATTGCAGGAAAATAAAGTAAATTATTGCGGAAATGTTCCTTTTATTTTTCTATAGAGTGCACCGGTGTACCGCCAATACGTTCAAATGTGTACTCATTCCCTATTCACGAGTTACTGAATGTGTACTCATTCCCTATTCACGAGTTACTGAATGTGTACTCGTTCCCTATTCGCGAGTTACTGAATGTGTACTCATTCCCTATTCGCGAGTTACTGAATGTGTACTCATTCCCTATTCACGAGTTACTGAATGTGTACTCGTTCCCTATTCGCGAGTTACTGAATGTGTACTCATTCCCTATTCGCGAGTTACTGAATGTGTACTCATTCCCTATTCACGAGTTACTGAATGTGTACTCATTCCCTATTCGCGAGTTACTGAATGTGTACTCGTTCCCTAGTCGCGAGTTACTGAATGTGTACTCATTCCCTATTCGCGAGTTACTGAATGTGTACTCATTCCCTATTCACGAGTTACTGAATGTGTACTCATTCCCTATTCACGAGTTACTGAATGTGTACTCATTCCCTATTCGCGAGTTACTGAATGTGTACTCATTCCCTATTCGCGAGTTACTGAATGTGTACTCATTCCCTATTCGCGAGTTACTGAATGTGTACTCATTCCCTATTCACGAGTTACTGAATGTGTACTCATTCCCTATTCACGAGTTACTGAATGTGTACTCATTCCCTATTCGCGAGTTACTGAATGTGTACTCATTCCCTATTCGCGAGTTACTGAATGTGTACTCATTCCCTATTCGCGAGTTACTGAATGTGTACTCATTCCCTATTCGCGAGTTACTGAATGTGTACTCATTACCTATTCGCGAGTTACTGAATGTGTACTCATTCCCTATTCACGAGTTACTGAATGTGTACTCATTCCCTATTCGCGAGTTACTGAATGTGTACTCATTCCCTATTCGCGAGTTACTGAATGTGTACTCATTCCCTATTCGCGAGTTACTGAATGTGTACTCATTCCCTATTCGCGAGTTACTGAATGTGTACTCATTCCCTATTCACGAGTTACTGAATGTGTACTCATTCCCTATTCACGAGTTACTGAATGTGTACTCATTCCCTATTCGCGAGTTACTGAATGTGTACTCGTTCCCTATTCACGAGTTACTGAATGTGTACTCATTCCCTATTCGCGAGTTACTGAATGTGTAATTCCCTATTCGCGAGTTACTGAATGTGTACTCATTCCCTATTCGCGAGTTACTGAATGTGTACTCGTTCCCTATTCACGAGTTACTGAATGTGTACTCATTCCCTATTCGCGAGTTACTGAATGTGTACTCGTTCCCTATTCACGAGTTACTGAATGTGTACTCATTCCCTATTCACGAGTTACTGAATGTGTACTCGTTCCCTATTCGCGACCCGCCGAACTCGAGTACTCGCGAGTGAACGTCGTGCCAGGCCACCGGCATCGGGGAGGTTGCGTGCAGAACGTTGTGACATTGAAACCGTCTGCTACCAAGAGTAGGCGCGCCCGCTGTTCTCAGCCTGGCAGGAATCCCGCTCTGAACTCGCTGTTGGCATTTTTACTTGATACCTACTTAGTGGACTCGCCGATACATTTTGGAAGAAACGAGTCGACTGCGAGGTCCATTCAAAGGAACGCGAATGCAGTCGGGGAAAGTGTTGCGGGCAGCGCTGCCCAGAGTGCTGGAATGATAACAGCTGTGCGGCGTTGTGATCAAACAGCTGCTTCTCCCTCCTGCATTCCTCACCATCTCCACCACCTCCATTGTCGTCAAATCCAAGGTGATGGAAACATTGTTATTCACAATTCTATTATTTATTGTCATTGTTCTTAAACATTTACCATTACCCCCCCCCCCCCCCCATGTTCACTCGTACGAGGAACCCAACCCCACTTTTCCCATTGGAACAAGGTTTCTGCATTCGCGAGCGTTTCCAAGAACACAATCATCGCAAATCGAGGGGGTTTACTGTCGAGCTCTTTTTCAGAAGCATGTTTCTAAATGTACAGCGAAATCCACGCGATCACGGAGAGAACATGCAAACTCTAAATAGACAGCAGGCGTCAGGGTTGGGATCGATCCCACAACCTCCTGTAGACCAGGTGAGGGAGTTAACATCTCAACACTGATGTATCTCACTGGGTGACGTCAGCTCCACACGGAGTGTTTACCATTCCTACGCTTGGTCACCCAGGAAAGCCCTGACGAGTCTCGAAGACTCGGGAGAGTCCAGCCAAGTTTCTTCATTAGAGGGCAGATGCCAACGTGAGTGACCCCAATGGGTTAATTTGAAGGGGATTTTTCAGCTTTGGGATGTTTTGGCCAACACCTTGTGTGTGTTTGCCTATGGGAGGCAAGTTGAGAACCTTGGAGTCAAAGGAGATACAATGGGTGGCGTTTCAATGACCCTCCTTGCGCTATGAACGACCATCACCCATTAGATACTTTTAACTGTGCAGCTTGTGCACCACGACGGACAAGAGATGTTCGCTGGGCGTGCGTACGTTGAACTCCTTTCGCGCCGCACGTAGCCAACCCCGCGCTCATCGCAGGTGCGGGTGGGCGTCTTTGCCGTGACCAACGAATGAACGACGCGGCGACGACGACGAGGTGCGCGCCCGGCCCTTTTTATTGAAACCGAAATTGCGTCACCGCCGCAGCCAGAAAACCCCGCGCCACGTGGCGCTCGCGATGGGCGGGAGCGCTGCGGCGCACGGCGAGGCGTGGCGGCGGCGGCAGCGCTGGGCCCCTTCTCCTCCTCCTACCGGTACAAAATCTCGTGGTGGGGAGGTGGCGGTGGGGTACGGCGGGAAACAACGGTAACATGAAAAACACACGATGGAAATAACGACTTTGGGAACTCACGAGTGGAGCGCGTCTGCCTTGACCAGAAACATAATGCACACACGCACAACTACACACACACACACACAACTATACACACACGCGCACACACACAACTACACATGGGTGCACGCAGCTACATGTGCGTGCACGCAGCTAAACGCCAACTTTATTCATGTAAAAAAAAAAAACCCATGCCCCCGTTGGTCACAAACAGAAGAGCCCCGGCTCGGATTAAAACTTTGCAGGCGTCTGGGTGGAAGCCCTCGACGACGGAGACGATGAGAATAGCGGCCCTCACATCTTCTTGACGGCTGCGTCGATGTCGGGCATGAGCTCCTTGAGCCGTGCCCACTGGTCCACGGCGAGAGAAATCCCTGTGCACAGAGAGCGGAGTGCCGAGTGAGACACTCCCGCCAGCGCGACCACGACCAGGAAGACCACTTGTGACCAGTAGCACCACCAACACGACTGCCAGTAACACCCACCACCAACACAGCCCCCAGCAACCCCACTTCAACACCACTCACATGACCAGTAGCACCACCAACACGACTGCCAGCAACATTTGTAGGACCACCAACAACCACCGGCACCAACTGGCACGGAGCACCAGCAGTAAAATAAAACGATTTGATCAGGTAAGGCCCACTGAGCTATATAGCTTTCTTTCAGATGAGACCTGGCCACAATGATAGCCCAATAGAAGTGTTTTTATATCGTCATTAGCACCACCTACGGACCCAGCCTGACCCCGTCAGCCCTCAGTGATGCTGCGCTGGCGGTGGTGCACAACATAAAAACACCACATTCGTCAATAACGGTGGCTTTAAATATACATTTATACATAAAGTGCGACGTTTTGGGTAATGGCCCTTAATGTGCTATGAAGAAGGGCTATTGCCAGAAATGGTGCCTGTTATACATGTACTAGGGGCTGTTCGGGGGCGCCCCCGAACAACCATTTACAGCCTTCTGCCAGGAAAGTCACAAAAAAATTGCACACGAATAACGCATTCACGCAAGCACCCGACGCTCCGTTATGAAGTTTTTAAATGAAACATCTTTGAATTGTATTATGTTTTGAATTAGATAATTGTAATTCTTCATTAAAAGCTTATATAACTTTACATCTAAAAGACTTAATTGAAAAGGACATTTTGTGTGAATTTTCTCTCGTCGTTAAGTAGATATGGCCTTGCTGGGGGTTCGGTTCGATGCGGACTTTCACCAGTTTGGGATTGCGGGATCGAGACAAGGCGACACGGAGCTGCTGGCCGTGCGAGAAGACCGCCGTCTGCAGATCGATTCCAACGTCATCGAGCGTCTGTCCCTGCGCCTCCGTTGTTCATGCAGGGGGCGCGTAGGTTTGCAGCGCCCCCTGCATGAAAACGACTGAAAGTGCAGCGTTCATC
The DNA here is from genome assembly GCF_015708825.2 of Lethenteron reissneri. Lineage (NCBI taxonomy): Eukaryota > Metazoa > Chordata > Hyperoartia > Petromyzontiformes > Petromyzontidae > Lethenteron > Lethenteron reissneri. Next base: position 1,138,398 of record NC_083796.1, on the reverse strand, counting down.
ACAGATAGATAAAGTTGTGCGCTTATATAAGAGTATTATTTGAAGGTGTGTTGTATGTGTATATATGTTGAACTTCTTTCGCACCGTACACAGCCAACCGTGCCAATTGTGTTGCGTTTTGTCGTCAGAAGTTGCTCGACTTGCGTGTGTGATGGGGGGCTCAGTGAGGGGGGGGGGGGGCTCAGTGGGGGGGGGGGCACCTTTCTTGGTGGGCTTCATGTCCCCGTCCTTGTCGTAGTACTCGCGCACGTCGACGAGCACCTTGCCCTTGAACTCGCGCACGCTCACGTACCGCATCTTGGACAGCTGCGGCGTCAGGCGGGCACAAGCACACACAACCGCTACGGCAACCGCCACCAGCACCCCATCGCCACAGCCGCGCGAGCGGCAAGCATTGTCGCCGCACAACCGCGTCGTCACGACCACGCTACGACGCGTGCATGCTTGTGTGTTGGTGCGTGACGTGCTGGTGTATTGCTGTTGTCTGTAAATTTTGTTACACAGTTGCCGAGCGCAGGCTGAAAAAGGCACAAATGTGCCAGCAACAAACAGCACTATCGAAGTTAGAATAGAGAAGAGTGCAACACATTTCTTGAATTGAGCAAGGTTATTGCAAGAACTTGGGGGAGGGGGGGGACGATGGGAGGGAAATCCGAAGTGGAGCAGTGCGAGTGACGAAATAGAGAAATGCTGCGACTTCGGGTATGGTGAATGGGGGAGCGAGTGGGTGAGTGAACAGGCAAGTGAGCGAGCGTGTGGGTGAATGTGTGGGTGAATGGGTGAGAGCGTGGGTGATATCATGGTGGAGTGAGCGGCCGAACGAGCGTGTTCGACACGGTTCAGATGAGAGTCTGGGGAGACCGAGTCCTCGGCAGGTGAGGTGGGGTGGAGGGAATCTACGAGCGAGGTGTCACCGCACCTGGAACATGTTGTTGTCACTTTCAGACTCCTGGGCACGCGCCGCCGGCTTGGAGGTGCTCGCCTCCGTGCGCGCTTTCTTCGCGGGCTTTGAAGACACCTTCTCCTTCTTCGATCTCTTCGTCTGCGTGGCCGCGGGGGGCGAGGGAGAGACACAGACTGTCGGTGGCCCCGATGAAGAGGTAACAGCGATGACAAGATGTGCGATCGGGATGGAGCAGCATTCATCCAGCATTTGATTGAGAATGATGATGTGCCAATAAATACTAAAGTGGTGTTGATGCTGATGGTATCAATCTTCTTATTTCGCTTGGCTGCTGAAGAAGATGCAGAGCAGCAACTACAATGTCACATTCAGGTGGTCAAGCCAGACCACCGCGTCAGGAGCAGCCGAGTGGCTATCGCTGTGATGTCTCCTGTTTGTGGATTGGGCATTGCGTCGTCACACGTTTACGGTCTGTTTTGGATGACCACAGTCGCACACTGGAGAGTTTCACGTTTAATATTTGTGCAGCAGCAGGTATCCGCATCTGCCATGGTTTGTGCAGTGGAAGATCATACCCAGGAATCTTATTCGTTGGGTCTTTCACATTAACACAACATCGCACTCGCCACTCGCCAGCATCTCGGCCCGGTCACCGATGACCGCACAAGACACCCGTCATCGGTTAAATTCTCCCGCTATGAGATGAAAAAAATGTCAAATTGGCTGTCGTCCAATGAACATTACTCTGTACCAGAGGTACCAGAGGTCACTTGAAGGAATCTCGGAGGTAGCTCTGCGGGATCCGTTTAAGTGGGTTGCAGTCTAATGTGGGAGTGCTCCCAATGGACCTTTGGTTTCTTGGCACGACACGGCATCATTGGGATAAAAAAAATTTGAAAATAAATACAAAAATATAAACTTACAACATTGAATATTAACACTGCCTAAAACAGACAAATAAATATAACAGGCCAACGTTTTAGGTAATGGCCCCTCTTCAGAGCAGAAAAAGGGCAGAGATTGTCAGACTGGGACCACGGCTTGTCTCCACGGGAAGAAAGTTTCACAAAATGCGTGATCCTCAAACTCTCGCTGCCTGCGCAGTGCTGGAACGTAACGTTGTAAAGGTGCCATTCTTTCACCTTAGCACCACTGCTCATCCAGTATTTCGTCATTATTCACGAACTTGATATCCACGATTTTGGCTATCCGCAAATCACATTGGAAACTCTACACGGCTGATAAGATAAAGTGACGAGAGATCAATTGATGAGATAAATAGATGTGTTATCATAATGTTCATGTAATTAATAGTTGATGTATGTATTCAAGGTAATTCATGAAGAAGATAGGTGTTCGTAGGCAAATATCATCCGCAAAATGTTCGATTCACGAGCATCTCTGGAACGTGTCCCTCGCGAATAATGAAGAGGGAATTCTGTAAACACGCTCGTGCCCTTTCGTAGCTGCTGCAGAGAAGCGAATGCGTGCCCTCATCTTCTCTCGACTCGACTACTGCAACGCTTTGCTCGATGGCATACCTAAGAATGTTTTTTTAAATCTGCGGTATGTGGCAGAACTCAGCTGCCCGGATCTTGACTAGATCTAAGAGATTTGACCATACTTCACCTCTGTTGGCATCTTTGCTGCACTGGCGGCACCCAGTGCAATTCAGAGTCGAATTTAAAATGACGTGACGAACCTATAAGGCACCGAATGATCTCGCGACCTTCTACCTCGCCCTGGCGATGGGTGCTCCCTGGACCAGGCTACTCCTCTCCATTATATCTGGCTTTTATCCAAGTTTGTTTTTCATTTTTACTACATTGCAAGTGTAATTGTTACTATTATGAGCGTTTCCTTTCCTGTATTTTAATTGGATTTTATCTATAATTGGGCACGTAGTTTATATGTTTCTTTTTACGTACAGCGCTTTAGATATTCGTTATGAAAGTCGCTTTATAAAATAAACATTAATATTATCATCAGCGGCATGCGTAGCCACCACCACCCGGCTATTCATCTTTGCGTCGTAGTTTCCGAGGCTGGCAGGAGCCTTCAAAAACTTAGGAACGTGAACCCCACCCCCAGACCCCAGCGCAGTCCCCCTGCTGTGGTTAGCGCGGTGAGGCCTTGGTCGCAACGGATCGGAAAAAACATGCGACTCCCGCCTTCCTCGTCGCGGTCAGCACGGCGGAGCAGTACGCCGCGTGGGCGACAGGGGCTGCGTGGTGGCCGTGGAGGGGCGGCTCGAGCCACACGCAGGCGAGGGCCTCCGGACATCCCGGCCAGGCCGAGGAGGACCCGTTGGTCTCAGAAAGGGCAGTCCTAGTGTCCCAGAGATTTGTGAAAATCAGAATTTATTTTTTTATTTAAACACGAGTTGAAAAAGTCAAAGGTCCAAAACGTCCAACGGCCAGAAACAAACCGTACGATAAAAGTTGTAATAGATAAGACTTAACGCGTTTATTGAAATTGCGCAATATTATTATTATAAGAGCATACTGAAGCCGAGCAGTGTGTTGATGAGACAAACCAGTCAGTCTGGTAGGCCCAAGTCCTGACCATGTTGACTCCGGTTTAACATTATCTGGCTTCCCGCTTGACTCACGATACCGGCAAAGAACGGGGCTACCTGAGCAGGTGGTGGGGTCAATATTAGAGCCAATGGTGAGGCTACTCCGTGTGTGGCCGGGCTAGCGGTTGAGTGGGTGTGGATATTTAAAAGTAGGTGCGACTGACGGGTCCGCAAGGCAGTGGCCGTCAGCTCATCGCGGCAAGCTGACCCTCCCAGAAGAGCGAGGTGGCCTGAGTGCAGACTTACCTGCACGTCGGAGTCGCTGTCCGAGTCGCTGGACTCCACGAATTCACGGGACTTGGGCATGCTGCTCTGTGGGGGGGGCAGAGGCGGGGAGAGCGGCCGTGAGACCCGGGATGGGGGCAACGCGATCCTGTGATACCCACACATCTCCATGCCACTCCATGACATCTCCATGCCACACAGCATCACCAAGGCGACAAAGGCGAACCTAATCCGACGCAGGGCAGACCTAGGGGATCAATTATATTATCACTGTAATTCAATCATTCTTTTTATTATCACTGTAATTCAATCATTCTTTTACATTCTTGCCCATGGCAACTTATTCATCAGCTAATGTCGAGGTCTGCTGGCCACGAGAGGGCTTCGGGAGAGAATTTCTTAAGTGTTTTCTATTCCTCCATGTAAGGAGCACAGACTACAGCGGTTTACTGTGCGGTCCACAGTTGAATTGCATGGCCACAATCACACCACCGTTGCTTGCCTTTCATTTTCCACACTTATTGAAGGAGATGTGAGCATCACCCTGGCGATGCTCTGATGCGGTTGGGGTGGGAGACGGCAGCGTTCTCCTGCTGGCCTGCGCCCTCCGTGATTTCAGTGTCACACATCAGAATGTTAATTTATCCCGGAGAAATCCGATGAGCTATGACGCTCTTTCCCAGATGTCCAGTAGGGGGGCACGGGGTCACCCGTCGTCATTGGGACGAAATGGATGTCGTTCGTTCGAAACCCAGATGCTCGAGACCGAGTTGCAATCCACGATGTATTTGTATCTCGGATAACAACGCTGACACCGACGTTCTAAGTGCGATTTCTATTAAACCCAGGGGCTATGCCCATCCAAAGGAAACGAATTCAAACGCGATACGCGCCAGCTCCTTGCACCTCGGGGAAACCCAATGCGACATCCGCTCATAAGTCATTAGTCAAGGAACACTGCGGCCTTAATATAGGGGACATACACACACACATAAAGGGCCGTTGCCGAAAACGTCGCCTATTATATCCTTTTTAAGGTTACGTGGTTATTGACGTGAAACGTGCGAAGCTGCCGCTGTTGTTATTGCTGCTTTGCACAATCCTGCCAAGGCCGCAGCACCAAGCCGGGTCACTTTTTTGCTTTTCACGTGGCGGCGATGCCCCCCCAACCTCGCCAAGCCCGAACGTGAGCGCGGGGACCCCTCTTCACTGCTCGGATGGGCCACAACCGCCATGCATAGCCCTGCTGCTGCAGCTGTGCCCTGCTGCTGTAGCCTGCTGCTGCAGCTGTGGCCTGCTGCTGTAGCCTGCTGCTGTAGCTGTGCCCTGCTGCTGTAGCTGTGCCCTGCTGCTGTAGCCTGCTGCTGTAGCTGTGCCCTGCTGCTGCAGCTGTGCCCTGCTGCTGTAGCCTGCTGCTGCAGCTGTGGCCTGCTGCTGTAGCTGTGCCCTGCTGCTGTAGCTGTGCCCTGCTGCTGTAGCTGTGCCCTGCTGCTGTAGCCTGCTGCTGTAGCTGTGCCCTGCTGCTGCAGCTGTGCCCTGCTGCTGTAGCCTGCTGCTGTAGCTGTGCCCTGCTGCTGTAGCTGTGCCCTGCTGCTGCAGCCAACGGCTGTAGCCCTGCTGCTGTAGCCTGCTGCTTGCTGCTGTAGCCTGCTGCTGCTGTAGCCTGCTGCTGCTGTAGCCTGCTGCTGCTGTAGCCTGCTGCAGCTGTGGCCTGCTGCTGCAGGTCTACGCGGCGGGCAGTGCAACTACACCACGCGTCGTTGCGCTGCACCTCCGTGCTCCTGGCCCTTTCGCCAACCAGCACTGGCGCCGCACGTGGCGAGGCATGGACCGGAGCAGCCGCGAGGAGGAGGACGCAGCTCATCCAGCAGTGGATTGACGCAGAGGGGGGGGGGGGGGCTGTGAATGTGCGATCCCATTCGTGTCCCCCCCCACCCCACCGCGAGAGGGCCACGCGATCTCAGTCGCCACCCGAAACCTCCCGCGTCTCCATTGTTGTGAACACCGAGGGCTTGGCCCGGGTATCCCCGATTAGCCTCCCCTTGCCTAGTTCCCATACCGCCCAAGGAGGCCTCTTCCCGGCGAGTCTGGCGAGGCGGAGGGGGGGGGGGTCTGCGAGGGGGGACGGGTCAGAGCCCGGGAGTCCATGGTTTTCCAGCGGTGCCAAACTTTCGGCGCAACCTCCGGCGTCCCCTGCCGCGCCGCGAGGGGAGAGCCGGGCGTGGTGAGCGGTGCGCGCCTCCTTACCTACACTTGCCTCGTGGGGAGATGTTTGGAGTGGAAATGCACGGGAGCCCTGAGCGAGGTTCGTCTCGTGCGCTGATTGGTCAATGGGGCGGCACGTGACTTCTGCCCGCAGGAAGCTCATTAACATAACCCGCGAAGTTAATCGATTCTGATGCCCCCCCCCCCCCCACGGGCGCGCGCCCGTTCGATTCGATTATGAAATCGATTCGTGTCGAGTGTGCGGGCGGGTGGATTCAGGCACGAAAAATAATTCTAGATTTGAAGCTTTCGTGACTGCAATGATTCATATTCTTAGGTTTTTTTTGGTAAAGTCACGTAGGTAAAACATCAAAATTAATAAAAATAAAATAAAGATCACGACGTTTCGACTTGTGTTGCCTCCGAAACGTCGTGATCTTTATTTTATTTTTTATTAATTTTGATGTTTTACCTACGTGACTTTACCGAAAAAACCTAAGAGCACGAAAAATAATCTGTTATCAATTTGCGTGCCCTTGCACACGCTTTGTGACGTCACGGCGTGTTTGTGTTACCCTCCCCCCACGTGCTCCGCCACGCGCTTCAGCCACCATCGATCGCCAGCCAGAGCCCCCCAATTGACGGCTGTGTGGAGACCCCCGCGAAGCCACGTCCACGTGCCGTCTCTCGCCACGGAACACTTCGCCCGCTGCTGCTCACGAGCTGATTTACCTGTGCGTGTGTCGACGGTGCCGCTTTAATGCGCCACTTCGCTGCCTTCGCGTGGTCTGGGACTGGCTGTTTTTGCTGTTTCGCTGCCTTGCGCAACCATGGGGATTGATGTACTCAGGGGCCGTCCATAAATGACGTCACGCGATTATGGACGATTTTTGACCCCCCCCCCCCCCTCGTCACAAAAAATCTGCCCCCCCCCTCAAATATGACGTCACAAAGCTCTGCCCCCCCAAAAAATACGACATGCTTCAAATCGCTTTAAACTATTGTGATTGTAGTGCGTATTTAATGTGGCGCTGCACTCTGATGTAGGAGATAACGTTTATCAAAAAGTCTATTTAATTTAGTAGAACGTGTCGTCTATATTTATTTAAAGTTGCGCATTTTGATGTGACGTCGCATTTCTCACCCCCCCCCCCTCGTCATCACAAATGTCTGACCCCCCACTAGGTGCGTGACGTCATTTATGGACGGCCCCTCATGCAATTTGAACCTATATACTTGATGTATTGTTCGTGATTGACTTACCTTAGCCTTACTTTGCACTCCGATCGTGTTTTTGTATTTAGTTGTTGTTGTTGCAACGTTCTGACCCCGTGCCCCACTCGACACCTGCGAACTAGAGCGTTACAGCTCATCGGATTCCTCCAGGATAAAGATTCTTAATTCATCGATCCGTCCCTTCCTCCCTGCCACTCCGTAAGTAGTCCTGACGACCGGCCGTGATCCGTAACTTTCCTGCCCAAGCACACTTTAAGAGTTTGAATGATGATGCCATTAACCTGCATAGAAACATTCAAGCCACGTGTTCCTCTGTTGCTCAGCGTGCAGTAATTCCAAGCACACATCTCTCCACGTTTATTTGCACTCTTCGGTGTTTGTTCATTTGTTTTTGCCACCGTGCTTCTCAGTCATAATATTGATTAATACTGGAGGAGGAATCCGATGAGCTATGAAGCTCGTTTTCACAGATGTCCAGTCGGGGTGGGTAGAAACGTTACGACAAACAATACAAAAACACGATAGACGTGAAAAGTACAGGAAAGGTAAACAAACCACCCACACACATACAAACTAGACCACCCCCAGACTACCAGGCAAAGCCCACTGAGGTATTAACTTGCTTTTCAAAAGCGACCTGGCCACTAATAATAGCTCAACAACGAAGTGGCGTATCATTTGGACATTTAAAGCAGCAAACTTATCTAATTAGTCTAAACGCGTGCTTCGTCGTGGGTAATAAGCGTCGAATTATAAACGTTATGCTTTAGGCCACGTTGTTAGTTTCACTACTTTTACATCCAAAGATTGAGACATTTCTATCCTGGAGCCCTCTGAGTTATCCTGGCATCTTTTGACGATATGCTTCCTGCATTATTCCTTAAGCATTATTATAACTATTTAAAGTATTATTACAACTATTATATCTTGACTGGTGTGAAGTGGCCTTGAACATTGTGGCATGAAAGGATCTCTTATAAATATTATCAAGTTCAACCTTACCCCGTCATCTGGCTATAAAATAAAGTTATGTAACAAAATAACCACTGGCGTGGTTGTGGATAATACAACATTAACAAGTGAACGCTTCGTGTCCTCCTGCTACACATATCCGTCCCTGCACATAACGGGACCTGCCAAATATACCTTTGTGTGTCTATATACAGACAGATGCTTGTTATTCGTCGACTACTAACAACACGAGTGCAGTCGTGCGTCGTTCACTCGCGTTTATTTTGTAAGAGTCCAGCAGCGTGTACACAATGTAACCGTCAATGTTTCACGAGACGAGAGTAATGTACAGGCAAGGGTCACAGGGCAGCAGCAGGAGCAGGGCGAGATGCACGGGGTAGACAACCACAGCCACCGTGGACCCACTGCTGGATGAAGGGCTCCCCCTCCCCGCCGGTCGTGGGGGGGGGGGGGGGGGGTCATACCTCACCACGCTGGCCAGTTCGGTATAGTAAAGGGGCTGGCTGGTGGGGGGAGGCTCAGAACGAGTTTTGATATCGCCGGAACTCGAACTCGGCCGATCGAGGTCACAGTGCATTTTGCTAACCGTTGCACCACCGCTCCATCCTACAGCATTCAGCATTAATTGTGCAAAATGCCAGAGGTGGCGATGAATTGGGGAGGTCTTCATTCAGCAGCGGATTGATCATCGCCGATTATAACAACTTGTAACGCACACCATTTGCTCACTCTCGAAAACACAGAACGCCGCGGAGACACGAGGAACCAAAAGAGAGAAGGCAGCGAGCCGGTGGTCCTCGACATAATGAAGGCGTTAACAGCCAATGAATGTCTGCAAGTGGGACGAAACTGGAGTATCCGGAGACAACACATGCCCACGAGGGGCAACGCTCTTATCCAATAACGATGGAACATTTTCCCCCATTTTTCTGTACCACCTTCGCCTGGCGAGCCAGGCAATCGCTCCTCCTCCTCAACACCGAAAGGGAGTTTCCCACCATCTGTGTGTGATCCACCAACCCTCGCCTCCAGTGTTGGATTACAGGCGTCCATCGCCGACCGCCGCCTGACGAAATGTGTTAACCGCTGGTGGACGTTAGGTAACAAATAAAGCAAGACATATCTCTGTCGTAAATACACACTGCTCCAAAAACCTGGGGGGCTTCTAAAACACTTCCTGCAACAGATGAATCGGCAGATGAATCCTGAACCGGTATTGCCCTTTTGAGTATCTTAATCCTAACCGGAGTACGCCCTGCTGATGAGATTCAGAGAGGCGACACCAGCGTTGATTGATTTTTATAAGACCAAGAGGCTGATGGACTTGCATCTTACATTGTTTTTATGCTCGTGAAGCAGACCCTTCCACGCATCTTGAATAAGGTTCCAAAAAATGAAATCGCGGCCCATGGGTCACACGAGGCCTACCACTTCTAAATGGCCGCATCAATTGGGTACCAGGAGGGACGGTGACATTTTGGCCTGGCAAGATCGCGTGTACAATTTTAGGGATATGCTCGGTCAAGAGTCACTCTTGCAAATTAAACTTCTCCTGGTCTCCCGAGTTCTCACCTGATTAAACAAAATTAAAATAAACTTTGTGTCACTGCAAGGGCCTCCTGCGGTGACAGGAGTAGGTGTGTGTGGGCGTGTTAATGTGCGGTTGCCTGCCAAGGGTAACGTGGACAGCGTATTGCGCCCTCAAGAAGGAACAAGTTGTTTTTAATCGAAATGCACTTGTTAGGATAAATAACAATTGCACGTGGATTATATACAAACTCAATGATGCTTCACGTGGGATCAGATTCCATACAGATATTATTAAAACATGGGAATCAAACACCACTTGGATTGTGAGCATACACTCCCGATTCCGTGGGCGCTCTGGCATGATGCCGCACTTACCAACGCTACCGAAATTAAGTGTGACATGAAGGGTCATTGCCCAAAACATCGCCTATTATATATTTTTAAATATATTTTTTCCCTTAAAGGGCCAGTCTTATTGATTCTACTTTGAGTTTTTGTTAAGTGGTAGGTGAATGGTTTTCAAAGCATGTCACCGCATACCGATTCTCATATTGAAAATCACATCAAATATTCAACTCTCACCAAAGTCTTTTACAAGGCAGTACGATTCACGTATTTTACATCCTTGTGCAGTAAACGGTCAAACGTGCAGCCCTGTGATTGCGTGATTGCACCTGTGCTGGTGGAGAGGGCGTCCTACCAAATACAGGGGTTTAAAAAAACCTAAAGACTGACAGCGTGCCGGTCAGATCGGTCCGGTTGGGAAGAGCGTCATTTTGTGAACACTACGAAGATTGATGAATGGATCTGTGTGGCAAAGCGTGGAAAAATGGGGTGTAAATAAACACAAAGCTCCCCCCCCCCAGCCAGTTCGATGAACATGCGACATGCACTGCAGAGGGCACGCGACACGCAAGCACAGGCGTACGTGCACACACACACACCCCGCAACCCAGCAAGTGGGAACGCTGCACACACACACAGACATCCCCCTCCCCATCCCCACTCCACTCCAGCTCGATATTACAGCCCCTGCACCCTCTCCACCCACAGCACGGAGCTTGGGATGGACCCAGGACTAAATTTTTCACCGAATATATTTTCCCGGGTCGCTGGGAGTATGGAGTAGGTGGTACGTGACTGTGACTAGTGGTGGTAGCCACAATCATAGTGAGAGGTATCCTGGATGTGGGGTATCGGGTGTAGAAATATTTTCTGGGTCGCTGACCCCAACAGACACGGCTGAAACTACTTAGGTCCCCATGCACGACCACGATATATCGCCAGGGGCCATGATGAACGAGGGCAATTTTATGGCAATCGTAGCCAGCAACTGTCATAGGAAAAAACGATTTCTGAGCGACTGCGGCGACCTGGCACAGGCAGCGGTATCGAGTGGCAGGGTCGTGTCTGGCCAATCTTGCCGACAAGTACGTTCGACGAACAGTGATTGGTCTAGAGCAGCGCACAACCTTGGGCAGGGTGGTCCGCGTGACCTTTGCCTGTGAAGTCATTGGAAGCTGCCGCCTTTGTTGCACATTCGTGGGAGCAGCGATCAAATCTATCTCGGTGCGTCAACAACTACCGGTGACAAATCACGCCAATCTGCTCTAGCCTCATTACGGCCCTGACAGATGGGCAACAATAAATAAGTGGGCTGGGGGCAAGGGGGTCAGGGTCACGGTAAGAATTGAAATTGGGCGAGCATATTGGGCGAGCATATTGGGCGAGGTCAGGGTTAGGTGGTCACGGGGTTGGGTAACGTCCATGTTTGGGCTCTTCAGCATGCCTCTGCAGCATTAGGTAAATACTGCACACTCAGTAGTTTCTTCGGCCAGGCCAGCTCTGATGAAGGAACCATGTCCCGGGCTGGATGGGTACTCACAATAAATACATCCTTCGATACGTAAAAAAAATACGTCAATGTAGGAGACAAAGCTAAAGAGTAAATTCTGTGGAATGCAGTCAGATTAAACACTCAGAACACTGTGCACATACACACGCACACACACACATGAAGATTCCCCATGTAGCCTCAACAGACTATAGAGGCAAATGCTGTTAGCAAGCACCTATGAATGCCAGCACAGCACACGAGGTGGTGGTGTGGTCTTCACCATGCCTGGCCGCCTTTGTCTCCTCAAATGTAGATTTTTACTCACCGCATAAAGTACTAATTTTTAAGGCTGAGTCGACCTCGGGGAGGCTAGGACTGGTTCAGATATCCGTCACTGGTGTTGGCCATAAGAATTGATCTCGGATCGCTAACCGCTGTGCCACCGCTCTCCACACACACACACAACAGCCGCCACACACACATGCACACACATGCACACAGACGCACAAATACAGCACCGCACGCAAGGCATGGGGCGGCATCACATTATTGCTCAACATCGGCCAGAACTGCAGGCCAACTGACCTTTTCATCTGCACAAAGGCAATAAAATAAAGTGGTAAACAAAAAAAGTATCTATATGTCGTCGCAGCACGAGCGCGCTTGTGAAGGTGCGAGCACGCACATGCGCAAGCCCATGACCAAGGAGAGGGGGGCAGCCGGGAACTTGGGGCAAGAAGAAGGCGCCGTCGCCATTGCCATTCCGGACAGCTGCTGGAAACCTGACCAGATTGTTCGGCGCGAGAGCTCGCTAAATTGTTGCCGCGGCAACCGGAGACAAAACCCGTGATGGACCACGTAGGGTCTCCCTCGGGGAAAGCGAGGTCACGCGGAGGCCAGCGTGCCGCTCGATTTGCGATTGTTCGTTCATCGCCATGACGACCGCAGTCCCCGGTTCGTCACCATCACCGTCGCCGTGACGACCGTCACCACCGTCACCACCGTGACGACCATCACCCTCGGTCGTCACCGTCACCACGATGACCGCCGTCCCCGGTCGTGGCGGCCAGCACAGCTGCCGACCCCCCGCGGTTACTGCACGGTGCACGAGCTGCAGCAGCACATGCAGGCTTGGCCGACGGGTCGCGGCGGGATGAGGTCCAGGTCCTCATCGTCGGGAACCTCGTCGAGCCGGTACCCGTCCTTCAGCAGCTGCCGGCTCAGGTCAGGGTTGATCTGAGCGGGAATGAGAGGAGACGGGAAATCGTTACGAGAACTGATATTTTTGACAGCAGTTCCCACGGCGAACCCCTACCCCCACCCTGCCATGGAGTTGAGAAACACGGTTCCATGTGTATTGCTGCGTCAAAAGCAACTCATAATAACCTCAATTTTATAACACACTGCCACTTCCGCCACAGAGTAATTGCTCGTTAACGAAGAGAGAGCGAGACAGAGAAAACGACTCGGAGGTGCGAGGAAGAACCACAGACAAGTGGGAAGATGGCAACGGCCATGCAGTGAGCCCGTGCCAAATCCCTGCCCCCCCAACCCCCAAGCTCTGTAGTCCTCTGTATATGAAGGTGTTATCATCCGATTGATGATGTTCACGTGTGGGAGAACACCAGAGCACACGCAGAAAACCCAAGCGTGTGCGAGGGGGCAACGCTCTATCTCGCACAAATGGAACAGGTGCTGGACTTCTTCTGGCAAGCCAGGCTATAACATCTCCTTGACGGCCATAGGAAGGGCGTTTCACAACATTTGCGCGATCCACCCAACCTGTCCCGCCTCCACAGTGCTGGATTTCGTAGCAGTAGGGCACAACGTTGGTGCTGTTTTGAATCCCAATTGAGTGACTTACAGGTCATCATATTTTCAACATGGGGATGTTTTGGACAATACCAGTTACACTGTCTGTGTTTTTTTAAGCTGTGGGACGAAACCCAAGAACATGGAGGAAACCCATGCAGAACAGGGGCAGAACATACAAATTACACACACTCGCTCACTCACTCATTCACACACTACAGAATAGAGGGAGAACATACAAACTCCACATTCAGTCACTGTTAAGGACTAAGAGGTAGAACATACAAACTCTACACACTCACTCACACTCACTCACACATTACAGAATAGAGGGAGAACATACACACTCTACACACTCGCTCACTGACACTCATTCACACACTACAGAACAGACGGAGAACATACAAACTCTACACACTCGCTCACTCACACTCATTCACACACTACAGAATAGAGGGAGAACATACAAACTCCACATTCAGTCACTGTGAAGGACTAAGAGGTAGAACATACAAACTCTACACACTCGCTCACTCACTCATTCACACACTACAGAACAGACGGAGAACATACAAACTCTACACACTCGCTCACTCACACTCATTCACACACTACAGAATAGAGGGAGAACATACAAACTCCACATTCACTCACTGTGAAGGACTAAGAGGTAGAACATACAAACTCTACACACTCGCTCACTCACACTCATTCACACACTACAGAATAGAGGGAGAACATACAAACTCTACACACTCGCTCACTCACACTCATTCACACACTACAGAATAGAGGGAGAACATACAAACTCCACATTCACTCACTGTGAAGGACTAAGAGGTAGAACATACAAACTCTACACACTCGCTCACTCACACTCATTCACACACTACAGAATAGAGGGAGAACATACAAACTCCACATTCACTCACTGTGAAGGACTAAGAGGTAGAACATACAAACTCTACACACTCGCTCACTCACTCATTCACACACTACAGAACAGAGGGAGATCATACAAACTCTACACAGGAAGGCGCCCGAGTCGGGAATTGAACCCAAACACTTCTCGCTGCAAGGGGCTACGAATGCCATCACCGAGGTGCTACCACCCTGCTGTGGCCCCTGTTTGGGCCGCTCGAGCAAACGAGCCTGCCCACGCAAACCGCACCTCCGATTAGCACGGTTGGCTACGTATGGTGCGAAAGAAGTTCAACGTACATACATACACACCGCTGAATGCGGCAATCCCGGTCTCACCTCTGACGAGGAGTACCCCGACGAGTGCTGCGACATGTCCAGCTCTTCCTCACTGCGGGGGCAACACGGGCGCCAGCGTCAGCGCAATGAGGACGCTTGACCGTAGGAACATGGCATTGAACTGGTGGGAGTGCGGGGGGTGACAGTCGCAGGCCACCCAACCAATTCACTTCGAATGGCCATGATCTTGGAAGTTAGCAATCATTTCAACTTGTAACACTACACCACCGCTGCAAGGTGTTTGCTTGCTCTCGAAGAGAGAGCGACTTAGAGGCTCGAGGAAGCACAGGCAGCCGGGAAGGAAGCCAGGCAGTGAGCCGGTGCCAAATCCCCCCCCCCAAGCTCGACAATCCTCTGTCGATCAATTAAGGTGTTAGCAGCAAATTAATGAGTGGGAAGGGAGTTTCACTACACCCGTGTACTATCCACCAACCCTCGCTGCTGCCTCCACAGCGCTGGATCACAGGCAACCACGTGCAGCTTAGCCACCACCTCCCAACAATGTTAAGCATGGTTGAGCCTGGTTTAGTAATTTGATGGGCGAGCGCAAACCAGGATTATCCAGGCGAGTGTTGTACGTGTGGAAGTGAGATGGGGCCGGCCGTAGATGACGGTGCCGAGTGCCGCCCCCCTTCGCCTGCCCGGCAGCGGCTACGGCGCCCCATGTGACCCGACGCGTGCCCCGTGCGTGCCCACCTGTCGGAGTCGAACTGCACAAGTGGCCGGTGGTCGGCACTCTGCCCCACGGCCTCGTAGCCCTTGTTGGGAACCAGCAGCCTAGCAGCATCACCAGACAGTTACCACAGCATCAAGCGCACGGCTCCATCAACATCGTACACACGGCTCCATCAGCATCGTACACACGGCTCCATCAACATCGTACACACGGCTCCATCAACATCGTACACACGGCTCCATCAGCATCGTACACACGGCTCCATCAACATCGTACACACGGCCACATCAACATCGTACACACGGCTCCATCAGCATCGTACACACGGCTCCATCAGCATCGTACACACGGCTCCATCAGCATCGTACACACGGCTCCATCAGCATCGTACACACGGCTCCATCAGCATCGTACACACGGCTCCATCAACATCATACACACGGCTCCATCAGCATCGTACACACGGCTCCATCAGCATCGTACACACGGCTCCATCAACATCATACACACGGCTCCATCAACATCGTACACACGGCTCCATCAACATCGTACACACGGCTCCATCAGCATCGTACACACGGCTCCATCAACATCGTACACACGGCTCCATCAGCATCGTACACACGGCTCCATCAACATCATACACACGGCTCCATCAACATCGTACACACGGCTCCATCAACATCGTACACACGGCTCCATCAGCGTCGTACACACGGCTCCATCAGCGTCGTACGCACGGCTCCATCAACTTCGTACACACGCCTCTATCACCACTCCGTCTATTTCATTATTTCACGCATGACTTCATCATTCACGCACCTTTCTGCCAATATCACTTTCATTACTCCAATATAAATTTCACACCAACAGCACAAACACATTGCCCTGTATTCAACGCTTGGCTAGTGTGGCAAGCTCAGTGTGATGGTGGGTGCAGTAGTGCAATTAAGTGGTGGCGCTGTGGTGAATTGGTGTTGTGGCGGTGGTGTAGTGGTGCTGGTGCGGTGGTGGTGGTCCAGTGTGGTGGTGCAGAACGGCGATGGTGGTGCAGTGCTGATGTGTTGGTGCATTTATGTGGTGGTGATGCAGTATGGTGGTGGTGCTGGTGCAGTGTGGTGGTTGTAGTGTGGTGGTGGTAGTGGTGATGGTAAAGGCGGTGGTGGTGGTAGTGGTTGTGGTACTCACCGTGCGCGGGACAAGACGGAGCGGCTGTTTGGCGAGCGGCGCACGGGCGTCTTCCCGGCGGTGCCGTTGCGTCCTTCGGTCCTCCGGACTCCCTCCCTCTGACGCTCTGCGAAGACAAAGATGGCACACGAGGGGATGGAAGTGGCCAGAAGCACATCCGGGCATCTTTGTCTCCCGACTGCTGATGTTTAAACACTGCACAAGGTATTCATTAAAGGCTGAGCCGTCCTAAGGGAGGCTCCAGGACCAGTTCAGGTAATCGTCGCCGATGTGGTTAGTGTGACGGTCTAGCCCAGGGGTCGGCAACCAAAATAACAAGAAGAGCCATTTCTTTCCAATTCGGTACAAAATTCAGTATTTCAAGAGCCGCAATGCATCTATGTACATACGTACATATCGTCAAGAAGCAGCCCGTAAAGAGCCGCATGCGGCTCCGGAGCCGTAGGTTGCCGACCCCTGGTCTAGCCATTCCACCATCGCTCTGCGCACACACACGCACTGTCACACGCGTACACACGTGTGCTCACAATGACACACACCTGCGCATGCACGCACACATGCACACGTGTCCAGATACTGACACGCGTACACACTAACACGCAAACACATGCACGCACATGCACACGGACACGCCCATCAAAACCCGCACTTCTGCTGTGCATGCAAATGAGCCACCGCTCTCTCCCAGGCACCCACCAGTGTTACACGTGGCAATTTGCACAAACAAGTCAAACGCAAGCTTGTGCAACTTGGCCAACAGTTTCTCCAACAGCAAGGGGTCCACGGACCCAGACGTGCACAAGTTGGGAGTCCTCTTGTCGCCTCCCAAGTGATTTATACATTTCCAAATTTTAGAAAAATGTAGGACACTACTGAAAAGAGGCAGCTTTAGGTCCAGAGAGGGTTTCCTGGGTAAATAAATAACACTGAAAGACAAAGGGTCTCACCCATCCCCGGGTCTACCAATAAATTAAAGCCACAATCAATGCCCACGCACAATGGATTCAAGATTATAAACGTCCTTGATGCAGCAGTTAGATGTGCAAACGTGCAGGACAAATGCTGACCAGCTGGTATTCCCCCTGGCCACTGTGACATGGAGTAGCTACTGTTTGCTTTGTGAGATTTAGGGATGCAATCATTCACCCCACATCTGTACATCCAAATCAGCTCAAGCCTCCTGCAATCACATGCCTTCTGTGCGGCCACCCCGAGTCTCGAATCAAACAGCGCAAGTCTGAATCATGGCAATTAATGAAATAAGAGGGGAAATAAATCATCATATGCCAAGACAGAATGATGAAGACCTCATTACAGATGCCCTTGCCCGAAAGATTGGTAATTCACCAGCATTGGTATAAGCCACCGGGGTGCCGTGGTGGCGAGGAGATTTTAAATACCTCTCCTGTTATACAGGAGGTCGTGAGTTCGATCCTGACCGTGTGACGCCTGTATATGTGGAGGCTGCATGTTTTCTTTATGGTTGCGTGCATTTTCTCCGGTTTTGCCTCCACATTGAGAAACATGCATTTCGAGTATTTGGCTGCAATACCTTTCCACGTAATAAGCCGCTTCGTTGAGTTTTCACTTGTGGCCAGGTCACTTCTCAAAAATAGCTAAATAGCTCAGTGGGCCTTATCTGGTAAAATTAAAATAGTAGTTGTAGAGTATAGTGCTGATCAGACACTATGTCGATACTGGTCCAGGATTTTGCCTGGATTGAAAGAGTGCTGCTGAAATTATGCACTCCCAAAAGGCGGTGCGGCTGGTGGCTTGTGTAAGAATTTTTATGTGGAGACGATTTGTGAGAGACCACTATGTCATTGAAGATGCAGGTCACTGGGTGTCGGGGTCCCTGCACCATTTAATCCAACATAAAATCCTAAAACACCGAAACAAAGCAACTTCCCTGATCGTGTCACTTTTTTCAAAAGCCGAATACAACATCCCAAACAAGACACCTCCAGAAAGTGTGGACACGTAGCTACACAGTGGCATCTCATAACTGTGTCCATTGATACTTGTGCAGCTTTTCCCGTCAATTATTAACCAACGTTTAATCATTGCCAACATAAAAAAGGCTCAGCCACCTGCCACCCACCCTCATGCCACGTGGGGGTGAGCTGCTAGTGAGGCCATGGCCACTGAAGGGTTGCGCAACCCCTGCTCTCACTTGGCTCCAAGTATCCCCCTCCCCGCCCCCCACATTTATATAAACACACAGCCACGGTGGCTATCCTTGTCACCTGATCATTTGACGTTGGGAATGGGGGTTTTGTTTCATCGTATCTCACAGAGCTGTACCATGTGAGTCGGTGAAGCGGCCAGGGATGGTGGGTCACGGTGGCTGGGAATCGAACTCAGGTGGCCGAGATCGTAGCACAATGCGCGAACCGCTGCACCACCGCTCCACACTATTTCTGCTTATAAGTTAATTTCAAATACAAAATGTCATGCTGCTGGTATCATATTGTTGTTGAAGGAGTAACTTAAAATAGTAGCAAAGAACCCCAGAGACCAGTACGACTCTCATTTGCAAGTGACCTGGGTCACCAAAATGGTAATAAAAAACTACGCCGACATAGGATCTCTCGCGATGCTGGCTCAGCGTCTCAGCCACAGCCCCCTCCGTGCAACTCGGTGGATCCGCTCGGCATCCAGGCGCTGATGAGGGGGGGGGGGGGCACTCACGGATTTTGATTTGTAGTGGCGAGGGGCGGTAGTTGACGGAGAGGCCCAACTTCTCCTTGCTCCTCCTCTCCGTGTCCTCTGCTTTCTGCAGCGGCAGGGTGGGACATGTCAGGCAGCCTGGGGTCATTTGTTTGACGAGGCCACGGGATAAAATGAAACCGAGAAAGGTGGAACCGGTCCACAGTATTTTCGACAAACGCCGGCGCTTCACGCTAATAGACTCCCCACGCACGTGTACTACGGCCCTTATTGTTTCACTCCACTGCTGCTTGAGGGCTTCCCTCACACCGTGCGGGTCGTGGGGGTTATTTGACCATACTTCACCACCGACTAACATAAACGTTACATTCTATTTTACGCCGAGACAGACCCGTGTCCGTTTATAATTACCCACAAGACATTGCAGTGTATCATACATTGAACGTGAAAATGCGCAAATGAGAAAGTGACGCCGGTATAACCAGATTCCAGCGAGTGTGAGGAGGTCTCTCGTTACCGATGCCTGAATCATTTAGAGCCGAATTCATCACCACCACCACCATCATCGTCCTGAATGTCCTCACTGTAATCAACCTCTTACAATCGCCACCACCACAGCCGTGAGAAAGGGACCAAGCTGGCAAGCTCGCCCCCCCCCTCCACGTCCCACAACAAGATCCCCCTCGCCCAACTTCCCCATCTCCCCGCGGTGTCCCGGAGTTCGCCGTCCCTCTGCTTTCCCGGTTCACTCCCCAATCCCCGAGCAGTCCTGGGGTCTGCCACCACCTCTCGGGACCCAAGATTGCCGCTCCCTATGCGTGTATGTTGAACTTCTTTCGAACCGTACGTAGCCAACCCTGCTAAATGGGGGTTCGGGGGAAAGACAACAAACTAAACACAAAAAGCAGTTCGAAAGAAATGAGATCTCAATCGAGATTATTTAAAAGTGGATCGCTCCAGCGGCTTCCTCATATCGGAAGGAAGAGCGTTCCAGACGGCCGCAGGTCCCTCTCGATCCCTCTATCCCCTCTGGACACCCTCACAGGCCTCCCCGTCCCCTCTAGGTCCCCTCAGCGGGAATCGCGGGCCGGATCCCCTCACACAGAGTGTCCGATCGTCTTCCTGCGTCAGATGGATCCCTCTGGGTCCCACCCCCGCACTGCCCCCCGTGTCCCAGCGGGTCCCCTCAACGGAGTCCCTGCGTTTCCTCCGAAACCCCACGTTCCTCCTGCGTGTCCTCCTCCTCCTCGGCGTCGCCCCCTACCCCCTCTCGGTCCCCCTCTCGGTCCCCCTCGAGGCCCCCTTACCGGGAGGGTCGCGGGGTCCCCTTGCCGACCCTGCTCCTCCATGGCCCACACTTCCGGGAGGGGCCGTGACGTGCGCGCGCTGCGGTTACATTTCCCAGTGCGCACGCGCAAGCCCCTCGCACCCCCCCGCCCCCTCCCGCCCTCCCGGCGCTCTCTGATTGGATCGGAGGGGGCGAGCGGCTGTGGCCAATTAGAGCGACGGCCACGGCACCGGGTGACCAATGGGAAGCGAGCGCCGGCGCGCATCCGGACTGGGAAATCTAGCGGCATGGGAGCTCCAGCCCCTCCCCCCCCAACGTCCGTGGCTGGCTGAGCGCACGAGCCCAAATCTCGCGTCGTTTACGATAATTAATCATAAACTTTGTGATTGTAATTATAATTGCTGGCTAATAATGACGCGTAGTAGTAATACTACACGAAGATGGTAGGCATGGCCCAAAGAAGACCGCGGTTTGAAATGCTCAGCGCTGTTGAGCAATCTACGCAGTATCGCTTACAAATCACTGCAATTTAACTGATTGCACCATCGTTAAACACGCGTTGTTAAATGCAGCCATAATAAATACATTCGACAATGACGCCGATTGTGTGGACTAAGGCGACGTTTCGCGAAGTGGACCTTCAACAGGACAGATACGACAGGGGGCCACCTCTCTGTTACGCAGTACGATTGCTAAGGTTGGGCCAAACTCAACGTTTCAAGTGGCTGGAACGTCCCAACGTTGGGCCCACGTTGACCCAACGTTCCATGATGTTCCACCTCCGTGGGCAGTGTTGTTGACGAATATTTTGAATTGCGATATTATAAATGCTCGTGCAAAACCGCCAACGCGGTCTCACCAACAGACGTGTAGTTGCGATTATAATAAACCCAAACTTTAATCGGCATTCTCGCGTCTAATAAAACACCCGAGTCCGAACAGAAGAAACAGTACGCACGCAACACCCACGCGCCGCGCCTCGAGTTGGTAATCGCGATGGCATTATGAGCCACGCCACCCTCCACACGCATTGAAGTGCCACGTGTGCACGTCTGTGTGTCAGTCCGAGGTCTCGTGTCGCCGCTGAGTAGAGGTCCCGAGGGCTTCCTCCGCCACTCCCTTCCACCCCTCGCTGCCTGTTAACCCCCCACCCATTCCGACGACGAACTCGCGCGTGTACGTCGTCAGCTTTTCTTCCTTTTCCGTTCCGATGACGTTCCTGTACAAGCGTCAAAACCGAGGGTGGCACAGTCGGGTTTTTTACAATCGGGTTTAATTGTCTTTTATATTAAACCCGATCATCTGAGATTGGGAGAAATCCGGTTTAATTGGTTCTAATTGCAGAACCGCACTTCTCAGCGATGGGCTTCATCCATTCCAAGCGAAGGAACTCACTGGCGGTGCCCACGATTGTGCAGGAGAAGCTCCTCCTCGTGTTCATCACGACCAGCCTGCCCGCCGCAGTCTACGACTACCCCGTGTGCCCGACGCCCCCCCGAGTACGACGATAGCAGCACCGACGAGGAAGCAGCCTAAGCCTTGGATCAGAGTTTCGTGTTCATTAAATAAAATGTTTCGCTCCGGATGATCGCTGCAAAGTATGACCTGTGTTTTGATTTAGTGTGCTGATCTTAAAGGTGCATTGAAAAATTATAATACTCTGATTGATGCTCCTGCTGCTGTTGTGGAGTGACTCATGCCGCCAGCTGTGGCTGCAGGGTTTGGTAGTACATGTTGTTTATATCGTTTATTGTGACAATTCCGTCACAGTTCCTATGATCACTGTTTCATGGCTTTATATTGGTGATTTCGAAAAGTTTACTGGTTTGGCCATGTTTGTTTGTTTGTTGTAGTACGGAGTAAGACTGATGGCCTTAATTTAAGTTGTCTTGTGGTTGTTGTTGTTGTTTGACTTGCATCCCACTAGGATTTTTGCACACAGCGTTGGTGTTCGGTGCTTTTTCTGCAATATTTTGCTGTCTTTTCTTGGATTTTCTGTTTGCACTTAGTCACATAGTCACTTTAAGATGTTTTCTTGTTCATGTTTTTGTTTTTTTGTTTGTTGCGGTTGCACCCGATTCAAGAGCCGAATGGCTCACAGGGCTATACCTAATAAATGAACTTGAACTTAAAACCGGGTTTTAATTCCCCGAAATCGGGTTTAATTGTATTAAAGAAAAAACCCGATGCCTGCCGCTGGAAAAATCGGGTTTTTTCCACCCATGGTCAAAACGAAACAGGAATAAAATAAAAAGAAAGTACCGGTACCGAGGCTCCCCCCCCCCCCCACAAGGCGACGCGTGGAGGGCGTGCGCCAGTCTGGTGCCAGATGTCATAGAGTGCGGTCGTGTCGCTACAGTTCTCCGCGGTGAGTACATCGTCTTTCTAAACAACGGCTCTACGGCACTATGCACGCAATTGACGCCGAGTAGTTTACGAGTTCCGACATTCAGAGGTGAACGGGGCACCCGCCCACCCTAAAAACTTGACGACGTCTCGGAAGGGAAGGAGAGGGTTGGTAGAGACCCGCTGCTGCTGCTGCCCTGCCGGTTTTATTGCCTCAATGAGGTCGCGGATTCAAACACCGCGGTCGGCACCCCCCCCCCCCTAATGTATTACTGTATATTATTATAATTGCTTAGCGTGTAGTCATTTATACGTGAAGTGAGGAGACATCACAGCGACCCAGTGCGCTGCTCGAGACGCTGGTCGTCTGGCTTGACCGACGTGAACGCGAAATTCTAGTTGTTGCTCTGCGTCTACCATCAGCCATGCGAATGAAGATGTATACAGCTATGCATTATAATAGGACATTATAATAGGACATTATAATAGGACATTAGGGGGGCTATTTATAAGGGCCCCCACAGGGGTTTGTTTGACCATACTTCACCGCGCTAGTGCGGTGCGGATTGTAGAAGAGCTTAACAAGCGTTCAGACATCGCACTTTAGCCGCTCTGAAAACTGCTTCGATCTACGCCGGATCTTCAATAGCGTCACAAAAGCAACAACATTAAAGGGTAAAAGTTGTAAAGTGATTATCAACTTTCGTTCCCGGCCACGTGGTACCAAGTGGCCCCCACCCCCCCCCCCCCCGGGTTGCTAGGAGACGGCCGCGTGGGGACGCCCCGAGGCCCTGCACAGGCTTCCCTGACAACCACCAGCAGCACCACGCCGCTCTTGTTGTTGCTGTTGTTGTTTAACTTTCGTATTCATCTCTTAACAATCAATCTTACACACACGCCGCTCGCCACGATATGCCCACCAAGGCGCAACAGAAAGTCAAGCAGGTAACGGGGGAGGAGGGGGGGGCAGTAGCTGTTCCAGCCTGGCTCGCTGGGGTCCCGCCGGGCGGCCTCCATGCGTCACTGCGGGACAAGTCTTTGGTCATGATTCGTAATAGCTGCTAAATTCGCCGGTTAATTAGTCATTGATTTGTATTGTGTATTGCCTACATCTGCATCGCGTCGACAGATCGTTATTGTCTATACACGGGGTGGGGGGGCGGTGTTGCCCCGCGGCAGTTTGGTCCGGATCGATTGAGCTATGGGGCTAAATATCGGAATAAAGTGAAAAGAAACCCCGCGTCACCGTGATTAAGCACATTGCGCGAGCCACTTTAAACTCGCTATTGGTGACGACAGGGTGGTATGGTGCGACCTCGTGATGGAATGACGATTTGACCATTCTGCCGTGTCTCCCCGTGTCTCCCCGTGTCCACCCCGTGTCCCACCGTGTCTTCCCATGCCCACCCCATGTCTCCCCATGTCCACCCCGTGTCTCCACATGTCCACCCCGTGTCTACCCCGTGTCTCCCCATGTCCACCCCTTGTCTCCACATGTCCACCCCATGTCCACCCGTGTCCACCCCGTGCCCCACCTTGTCAACCCCGTGTCAACCCCATGTCTCCCCGTGTCCACCCCGTGTCTCCACATGTCCACCCCGTGTCTCCACATGTCCACCCCGTGTCTCCCCATGTCCACCCCGTGTCCACCCGTGTCCACCCCGTGTCCCACCGTGTCACCCCCATGTCTCGCCGTGTCCACCCGGTGTCCCACTGTGTCCACACCGTGTCTCCACATGTCCACCTCGTGTCTCCTCGTGTCCACTCCGTGTCTCCCCATGTCCACCCCGTGTCAACCCCATGTCTCCCCGTGTCTACCCGGTGTCCCACTGTGTCCACACCGTGTCTCCACATGTCCACCTTGTGTCTCCCCGTGTCCACTCCGTGTCCCACCATATCCCATATCCAACTCTGTCCCCTCTCCTTCCCGTGACCCCGTATCCCACCGTGCCCACCCCATGTCCTGCCCGTGTCGTGCTGCCCCCATGTCCCCTTTATCCCCCTGTCTACCACCGCGTCTCGTGCTGTCCCTGTGTCTTTTCTTGACGATAGGGGGGCCCTGTAGTCAAGGCCCCGAGCAAGCAGGGAAAATCCAAGAAATCCAAGGTACAGTACAGACACCTATAAAAACAACAACACTCAACAACAATGATCATTCATTTACACAGCCTTACACTCTAAAATACAGATATCTAGTAGGCCGACGTTTCAGGCAATGGCCTTGACTCAAATTTTACTGGAGATAAAACATGACACTTTGGTGCCTTGGGAAAACTGGGACATGTTAATAGTTACTGCTTCCAGCGTTCAGAACAACATTTATTGTAAGAATTGAATCACTAATCCTTGAACGCTGACCCTCCAGGAAGAGGAAGAAGGCACAGAGATGGGGGATGGAGATGACTGGGTGCAGCCACGGACCCTCGTGAAGCCTGAAGACCAGCTGGAGCTCACGGATGCTGTGAGCGCCATGCACTCAATCTAACATCTCCTTGCACTCCATGTTATTTCAGGCATAAAGAGGGGCAATTTAGTATGTGCTCATCTCCTGCTCACAGACATGATGAGCCAGTGGTGGACATTCTGCATTGCTATGGTGGGGGCGAGTATATCCATAGGACAAGCGCTGTTCACATCCCCACAAAGTGGTACTTATTGTATCGACCCCAGAGGGATGATGGGACAAGTCAATCAACCACCAGCCAGGTTTTTGATAAAATTCACAACCATTATATTTGGAGCTGCTCGCTCCGCGGCTGAACCACCACCACTAACAGCAGCACTCAGGAATCCTGTACTGCTATTGCATCAATCTGACATGCATTCCAGACGATTTGACATCTATATATCGCATACAATACGTAAAGCACCAATGATTACTTGAGTTAAAAACAGCACAGATGTCAGGGCATTGAGATGGCACTGCTGAGCAGGGACGTCCATAGCAGGGTGCGGGGTCCGGGGCAAACGCCATTGTGTGTGCCCCCGATGCCTTCAAACTAAACTGGGAGTATTACATCTGACATCCCACCAAAGCTCGGCGCCCGGGGCAGTCACCCCGATTCATCGTACCATAGGGACGGCACTGCTGCTGAGATTAAGTTGGGTTTGAATCCAGGCAGCTGTTGCTGGTGATACCGGGTTCTCAAGTGTAGCGAGTTGACGGTGGTAGAATTGATTGGAAGTTTGAGATTCATTTTATATTCGTAACTGTATTATCTACACATCAAGTATGAATATTGAACTTCTTTTGCACCAAACGTCGCCAACCATGCTAATCGGAGGTGCGGGGGAAGGAAAACCAAACTACACACAAAACGCATCTGTAACATGATTGGACATGTGTGAAAAAGAGCTTTATAACTCATTTCAAACCAGCTTACAGGAAGCTGGCCAATTATATATTTTATGTCATCAAACTTTGAATATAATGTATAGATGGTTGTGCAAGAATCCCTAATTGGCCATCTTCACATAGCTGTTGGTTTGAGAAGTGTAGGTGATGTGATTGAAATATAAAATGTACAGTATCTCGAACTCAAAACGGTTTTTACTGCGAGTTGATGGTTTAATCAACTGGGTATACTGAAAAATATAGCATCACCTTAAATTTGGTTCTGCTTTTAATTTGGCTGTATAAATATATATTTATTTGTCTGTCATGGTATAAATATGATGCATAATGGCAGGGTGGGTGGGACAGTGCTGCCCCTTGCTTGACTCCCAGAGACGAATTGAAAAAGCATCTCAGAGGTGGTTCTGTGATATCTTCTTCCAGAGGTCATTCAGTTATATGGGGGGTTGTGCACTGAATGGCCAATTCATATAATGACATGATGCCGCAAGGACAAGCATCATGCAATTAAAGAAAAATATAACGTTTAAAGGAAAACAGCGCTTCTCAGTGGAAATAAGCGACACACCCTCACATGACATTGTTGGGGGGAAGACAAGAGGCAAATTCTGATACAGGCACACCACTTTGGATATAAGAACTCATAGCCTTACCCCATAAGGGGTGTTCTTATATCCAGCTGTATACTGTGCTAAAAAAAAAATCAGCACTGGCTGTGTGTGAATTAAAAACACTCCCACGCACTTGCACTTTGTAGCCCGCTTGATGTTGGGCTGCTGAGTCCAGGTGAGATGGCGGCATCACGTGCAGGTGAACCTGTATGGGGAAGGTGGGGGGGGGGTGTACAGGTGTGTGCCAGAGCCACCCACCGCACTTGCTCACTGGCTGCGTTCACACGGCGTGAGTCAGAGCAGCAGACACGCTTGTGATTACCCTCTCACCCTTGCGTTGCATTTATTCTATCGCTGTCGTGTCACGAGACCAAGAGGTCTCCATTTGGAGCTGTCACGGCTGTCGGTCGCGGCTCCACATTGTGTCAGAGAAAGACCGCAGAAGATGCCGTCGCAAAACTACATCTGAAGTCACTTTTCAAGAGGCCTCTTAAGCCGCCACACTCTGGGAAGTAGTGAATGCAAGAGGAAGAAGACTGGGAAGTCAGAGTGAGTTCCGGCTCAAATGACGAATTTGTGCTCATTTCCCATTTACAGCCATGAGCCAGTGGTGGATACGCCACATTCCTATTCGGAACAAGTCTCTCCATAGGACAACCATTTAATCGCACCTCCGATTAGCGCAGTTGGCTATGTATGGTGCAAAATAAGTTCAACATACATACAGTTTATCGACAACAGAGGTATGCTGGGCTGAGTCAACCCCCAACCATGATTTGAACTTACAACATTCCGATTGCGAACCGCACGCACCACCACTATGGCACCCATTAACATACCCTGCCAAGAGTGACTGTCGCATTCCAATCAAACTGAAAATTGTAATACTCGGAGCTGGAACATGACAGATTGAGTCACAAACCAAATTCAGCATTGTGGAATATTTAGTTTTTCTTTCTGCGCAGGCGTTTGTGTCCGGGTTGCAACCATCAACTCACTATACTTGTGAAACTGGGTTTCTATGTGAGTCTATGGGTCTCTATGTACAGTCATTGATGGCCAGGCTGAAACCATCAACTCGCTACACTTGAGAACCCAGTTTAATCACGGATGGCTGAAACAAGGCTCAAAACGCAGGATGTGAGCAGCTTCGTGTCTCTGGCATTAGCCCTGAGCCAGCCGGCAAGCTCACGCCAGAGAACCCTGCCGCTCTTACACCCACACACAAACACGTGCCTGGGCTAAACCCCATGGCCGTGTGTGAGCAGGGATAAGGAAATAGATTTCTCACTTGACCATGCAGATTTGTAAGCTATATTTCCTCGTACTTGCAGAGTTTTACCCCCTCATGCAAAAAACATCCAAGATGGAACTGTTTAAATATCCCAAAGAGAAATTAATGGCATGTTTTTCTTTTGAAAACTCACTGGTGTTTTACCGAGCCCACGTTTTTGTTTCAATAAACAATTTTTTTACTCACTGGTGCTTTCCTGAATGAAGAAGGACCAATTTTAGCAACGTTATATTAACAGTTACCAATATAATATTATACAGCATGTGATATTCTTTCATCGTTCAGCAAAGCCCCATTGAGTCTCAGGATTATTTTTTCCCATTGGCAACTGATTGGGATGTTTAAGGATTCCAGCGTGCGGATAACAAACAGATAATCCATGGAAGGAGATTGTTGAGACGACTCAGTGAGCCTTCCCGAGCAAAAAAACAATATTCGTAATGTAATTAACTATGTTTATAATCATTACTGAACAGCAATAGAACAACTATACCAGGTGCTTTGGAGCAGCACAGGAGAAGGAGCAATCTTCCAAATTGTGCAGAAAATAAACAATGACGTTAAACCAATGTTAGCCCTCTCGGCAAAAGATGAGAAACTCACCAGACAGAAAGTACTCTCCGGGTGGAAACAAATACAGGTGATACTCTCTGAATCAGAATCAGAAACGGTTTTAATCGCCATGTAAGTTTGCACAAACAAGGAATTCACTATGGCGGGACGGTGCATACATTGAACAAGTAGGAATCTTAACTTATATAAAAGGTATACACTCTAACTATACTAACGTTACAAAGTATAAGTAATACCAAAGGGCTAAAATCTTTAAAATTATGAATAAGTAGACCTTATAAAATGCGAATGTAAAATGTTAATTAGCCGTATTAAACAATCTTAAAATACAAAAATACAAATAAGATTACACGTTGTAAGTATGGAAAGGTGTAATTATGTAGATAAAATGTTATAGTAAGTGTAACAGTCATTTTAAGTGTAAAAGTCATTTTAAGCCCTTGGCCTTGTTGAGGAGGCCAACAGCGGATGGGAAAAAAAACTGTTTTTATGACGTGAGGTTTTGGTCTTGATGGACCGCAGCCTTCTGCCGGAGGGGAGTAGCTGGAACAGAGAGTATCCAGGGTGCGAGGAATCGTCCGCAATCTTCCTCGCTCGCTTCAGGGTCCTCAAAGTGTGCAGGTCCTCAAGGGTTGGTAGGTGATTACCGTACAACATCAAGTGTGACTGTGAACATAAGATCAGTCCTCCCATCATCATGCCTTGCATGTCGTGTGACATCACCATTCAGCGTCTCTGGGGAATCATCTTTGGTGAACCCTACTGAACAGGTTCTGTTTAGGGCAAGGTCCATGTGGAGCCAACCAACCTCGACACCTGGGGCCAGCGTGATCGCAACCCACTTTGCGCATGTAGTCAGCGGCAGGCCGTGTTATCACACGTTGTCGACTCGACTCAATGGGGCACTCAAGTGGTTTCATGTGGACTCAGGTGGATTTCAGGTGGTCTCGGGGCGCTCCCTACACACTGCTGATGAAGCGGCTGTCACCTGGCTCGGCAAGAAGAGCATACGATTATGCGTCCGTATCCCTGTGCACGCTCACAGATGTGTGGCTATTGAACCGCGGACGTAATGCGCCCTTCCCGGAGAGTCCGTGAGGATGGCTCACACACACAAAGATCCTCCATAAAGCCTTACCAGACTGTAGGGGCAAGTGCTGTTAGCAAACCCATGAAGGCCGGCATGGCACACGAGGGGGTGGGTGGCCAACACCATGCCCGACCACCTTTGTCTCCCCAGTGGCAATGTTGACACCACACCAGGTACTCTTTTGAGGCTGAGTCGACCTAGTCGAGGCCCAGGACCGGTTCAGATAATCGTCACTGATGTTGAACGTGAGCGAGAATCGAACCCGGGTCACCAGGTTCGTAGCGCAACGCGCTAACCGCTACACTACTGTAAAGACAGTGCGTCAACTAAGGGTTGCAAGTTCCAGAAAGGTTCGGGAACTTGCCAGAGAGTTCGAGAAGGAAAGGCGGGACCAAGGGCGGGGTGAGGTTCACGCCGAGGATAAAAGGGGGGCGAGGAATGAGGTTCTCGTCGTCGCTGCTCTCTCGTCGCCGTCGCCGCTATATTCGTGACGCCGGGGTCCTAAGCCGCGTTAGAAGTTAAATAAAAGAACCCTCTACAGTTCGAGTCCGAAGTCATTACACGACCGCTCCCCCATACACACTTACACGCAATCTAACACCACTCCACCGTGCTTGTGCTGCTACTGGTGCCGTCCGCAGGAGCTCAAGGAGGAGTTCACGCGAATCCTGACGGCGAATAACCCCCACGCCCCGCAGAACATCGTGCGCTACAGCTTTAAGGTGAGCGCGGCACGTGCTGGTTGGGTGCACGGTGGTGTGCACACAGGGACTGCCGCGTTCCCTCCTACATGGTAAGCACAGGGTCACTCGAAACAGGGGCTTCCTGCACCTGTATCCCTCAGTGGGGCAATTCCACAAATCACAGTCAAAATGTATACATCACCATAGTTATACATGTAGGTTCATGTATGGCCCTTTTGCCAAGCCACTGCTGGATGAAGGTCTCTCCCCGCTATGCGGGTGTTTTATTTAACCGTCCTTATTGCTGGCGAGTGTGGGTTGGTGAATGCGGGGAGAATAGCGGTGCAGTCCAACAATACATGTAGCTGCCACTGTCGCCTGCTGCTCACAGTATAGCACAGTCTTCTTGGTTCTTTCGGTAAAGTCACGTAGAAGGGAAGTAATAAAATAATACAAATAAAACATAATAAAATCATTCTCACGACAGTTTAACACGTAGGCTTTCGCGACCAGTATTATTAATAATAAAGGTGTTTGGGTGAGATCGCGTTACTTATAAATGTGTCGCAATCCTCCACCACCCGACACGGCCAATCAGTAAAAAATGTGTCACGTTGACAAAAGACAAATAGTTCACTGCTTTAGCCCACCGGTGTGTTGAAGAGTGGATTCATAACATTTACTATTTGAGTAGTACGACGTTTCGCTGAAAATCACATCCAGCATCTTCGGGCGATTTGCCAGAACAGTGAAGCCATCCACCTGCTTCCGGTCTTAAATAGAGCAGGACGACGTCATCATTGTTGAACCCCATCAGGATAACCCAAAAACCTTTATTATGGAGTATAGCACAGCCTCACAGACGCCTATGACAACCTGGTGGTCGTCCATCCAAGCTCTATCCAGGCTCTACCATTCCAGGTGATTTGTTTGGAGGCAGAACACTCGTCAACAGTCATGTGCAGCACGTACACAGCACGGTGAGGCAAGGACTACAAAGGACATAGGTTGAGGGTTGCGAGCTGGCCAGGCAACGGTCGATACGGCAATGAGATTCTAGAACCTCGCTTGGGCATGTGTAAACAGCCGCATGCCCGCGCCATGTATGTATGTTGATCTTCTTTTGCACCGTACGTAGCAACCGTGCTAATCGGATGTGCCGTTGTTCCCCGTGGCCACCACCCACCCAATCACCCACCCACACAGGAGCGAGTCTACAAACCCGTGGGAACCTTGGATCAGCTGGCCGTGCACTTTGCAGTAGACGGGAACCTGCTGCACCGCGAATCAGACGAGGCGCGCCGGCAGCAGCTCAGAGGTAGCGGCTGCCTCAATGGTGATGCAGCATGGGGGCCCGGGGGGTAGGTGGGGGGGGGGGGCGACAGGGGGGCTACTTCCCATTCCTCAAATGTAGCTGTTGGCTTTATACATAAAGTGGAACTCGGTTAATCTACTTCGTTGTTAGTCCCATTCCCATGCTCCCTCCACCCGGCAATGCCCCCCCCCCCACCCATTCTGAGTCGGTTAGCGCCCCCCCCCCCACCCCGACTCGTGTAATGTAAGCACCAAACAATGGTCTGGTGCTGTGCCCCCCGTGTCGTTTGCCTTACTTCACCGGCATGCACACCATGCCCCACCAGGTGCACCGCCGGTGAGCGAGGTGGAGGTTGGGGAGAGGCTAACGGATGGAGGGGAGACACTGTCCCCCAACAGGGGCGAGGGAGGAGAGGTGAGAACGCACAAAGACTCCCCTATATACATCTTGACTTAAAGCTTTCGTGACTGCAGGAATTAATATTTTTTGGGTCTTTCGGTGAAGTCACGTGGATGGGTTCAAAATGAATAAAAATAAACAAAAAACCCACGACGCTTCGATCGCAACACAAGCGACCATCTTCAAGAATTGAAGCGACCGTCTTCAAGAATTGAAGACAGTCGCTCCACACTCATGGTGACCTCCACACACACAGTGACCTTCACACTCACGGTGACCTCCACACTCACGGCGACCTTCACACTCACGGAGACCTCCACACTCACGGTGACCTTCACACTCACAGTGACCTTCACACTCACGGTGACCTCCACACTCACGGAGACCTCCACACTCACGGTGACCTTCACACTCACGGTGACCTCCACACTCACGGCGACCTTCACACTCACGGAGACCTCCACACTCACGGTGACCTTCACACTCACAGTGACCTTCACACTCACGGTGACCTCCACACTCACGGAGACCTCCACACTCACGGTGACCTTCACACTCACGGTGACCTCCACACTCACGGCGACCTTCACACTCACGGAGACCTCCACACTCACGGTGACCTTCACACTCACAGTGACCTTCACACTCACGGTGACCTCCACACTCACGGAGACCTCCACACTCACGGTGACCTTCACACTCACAGTGACCTCCACACTCACGGAGACCTCCACACTCACGGTGACCTCCACACTCAAGGCGACCTCCACACTCACGGTGACCTCCACACTCACAGTGACCTTCACACTCACGGTGACCTTCACACTCACAGTGACCTCCACACTCACGGAGACCTCCACACTCATGGCGACCTCCACACTCACAGTGACCTTCACACTCACGGTGACCTCCACACTCACAGTGACCTCCACACTCACGGTGACCTCCACACTCACGGAGACCTCCACACTCACAGTGACCTCCACACTCACGGTGACCTCCACACTCACAGTGACCTTCACACTCACGGTGACCTTCACACTCACAGTGACCTCCACACTCACGGAGACCTCCACACTCATGGCGACCTCCACACTCACAGTGACCTTCACACTCACGGTGACCTCCACACTCACAGTGACCTCCACACTCACGGTGACCTCCACACTCACGGAGACCTCCACACTCACAGTGACCTCCACACTCACGGTGACCTTCACACTCACGGAGACCTCCACACTCACGGAGACCTCCACACTCACGGAGACCTCCACACTCACGGTGACCTCCACACTCACAGTGACCTTCACACTCACGGAGACCTCCACACTCACGGAGACCTCCACACTCACGGAGACCTTCACACTCACGGAGACTTCCACACTCACGGTGACCTTCACACTCACGGTGACCTTCACACTCACGGTGACCTTCACACTCACGGTGACCTTCACACTCACGGAGACTTCCACACTCACGGTGACCTTCACACTCACGGTGACCTTCACACTCACGGAGACCTCCACACTCACGGTGACCTTCACACTCACGGAGACTTCCACACTCACGGTGACCTTCACACTCACGGTGACCTTCACACTCACGGTGACCTTCACACTCACGGTGACCTTCACACTCACAGAGACCTCCACACTCACGGTGACCTTCACACTCACGGAGACCTCCACACTCACGGAGACCTCCACACTCACGGTGACCTCCACACTCACGGTGACCTTCACACTCACGGAGACCTCCACACTCACGGAGACCTCCACACTCACGGTGACCTTCACACTCACGGTGACCTTCACACTCACGGTGACCTCCACACTCACGGCGACCTTCACACTCACGGTGACCTCCACACTCACAGTGACCTCCACACTCACAGTGACCTTCACACTCACAGTGACCTCCACACTCACAGTGACCTTCACACTCACGGAGACTTCCACACTCACGGAGACCTCCACACTCACGGAGACCTCCACACTCACGGTAACCTCCACACTCACAGTGACCTTCACACTCACGGAGACCTCCACACTCACGGTGACCTTCACACTCACAGTGACCTCCACACTCACGGTGACCTCCACACTCACAGTGACCTCCACACTCACGGTGACCTCCACACTCGAGCTCTGGACTGCTGGCAAAGCGAACTCTACGCTCACAGCGAGCTGCAGACTCACTGTGTAATGCATGCGTGTGATCCTGCGTGCGTCCATGCTGGGCGAGGCAGGTCAAAAGCCAGGACGACGAGGAGGAGGAGGAGGCCAAGGAGACCAAGGTGGCGTCCAAAAGCGAGCAGAAGCTCACCAACCAGTTCAACTTCAGCGAGCGCGCCTCCCAGACCTTCAACAACCCTTTACGGGTACGTAGCAGTAGCGGCGGTGGGGAAATCTTCACCGTGCCAGCCAGGACAGCTGCTAGTGCTCATTGCTGCTGGCGCCATTCGCATGTTTCACTCCAGACAAAGTGGCCGGTGTCACAGATGTGTGTGTGTTTGTGTGAATGCCTGTTATCTGCAGGAGAAGAGCAGCCAGACTGAGCCACCACCCAGGGCCATCTTCTCAGCCACGGTCAATCAGGTGAGAGGTTGCGAGTCTGAATGGAATGAGTGGAAGAGCTGACACGAACCTGGCGATGCACTGCTCATGAAGAAAGATGGGTCTTTCCTAACCAGCGGCACTGTAAATATGGTGCCGCTGGGTGTCGTAATTCGCGAAACCACTGTGCCCCAGTGGCTGCGTGGGAGGTGGGACTGTGTGATTGGCAGTTAAGCATTCCATCGGTGGGTGGGTGGTAGGGCACAGCTCAATTGTGGGGTTAGGGCGAGTCAGTGAAGCTACTGACTGGCCTTTGACCTCGACCTCACCCTGACCTCTGCAACCCTGGTCACGCGGGACGTGTGCACGCGCCCAGTGGGAGGTGTACGACGCCTACGTGGAGGAGCTCAAGCGGCAGGAGAAGATCAAGGAGAAGCAGCAGCAGAAGGGCGGCGGGGGCGGCCGGCGCGACGAAGGGGGGCCCCGTGCCCCAAAGAAGTTCACACTCGTAGAGACGCAGGTGAGCGGTGGCCGTCAAAGGACCTTGACGAACGCACAGCGACGGCCGAGGAATCTGCTGTGAGCTGACGGCCGAGTTGGAGTGTATCCACGCTCATCGATGGCGCCGGTTCTGTCGGCGCCGGTTCTGTCTGCCGCCTTCCAGAGCACTTTCAATAAATTAGAGAATTTTGTGATGAAATTTGCATGAACGATGCCGCTTTATACAAATAAAACATTGTTTTTGTTGTTTGCCTCGAGGTGAGCCAAGTGGCTGGGTGGGCCATAGGACTGATGCCGTGTCAGAGCACTGAGCTGGAAGCACTTTGAACCTGGGTATGAGCAATCCAGGTTTCAGTCGCTGCTGTTTAAACTGGCTCTGTGTGGCACGTGGCAAATTGATGCTCTCAGCCCAGTGACCCATGACGACATGAAAAAAGCATGATAGTAAATTTTGGCTTCACACTAAAGTGTGGTGCCCTCCAGCTCTGAGAATTACACTGTCAGTATATTTGACACACGACAAACACTCTCTGCCGGGCATATAAAGGGTGTGCACCTCGTGTGCATAAAGAGCCCTGTTGAAGGGATTTCAAAAGTAGTTCTATTACATCATCTTTCCAGGCCATTCCCTGATACAAGGTGGTGCACTGTTCAATGCGAGAGTTCCGATTGGAGATTTCTTAGTACCATTACTTGACACCAACTGGAGTTCTTTCCGGACTAAATGAAAAGAGGATGAAAAAGACTGGAAATAAATTCTGATGTACGTTTGTCTTTGCGCCCACACGATCTGGTCGCTAAAACACGGGCCCGGCCACGCCGGCCGCTGCGTCTTTCGACCTGCGTTTCATTAACTGACCGCCCCGTCGGCCCGTCGGCCCGTCGGTCCGTCGACCCGTGACCCGTCACACCCCCCCGTGGTTCCCCCCGCAGGGCGATGACATCACCAAGGTGGCCATGGCAGCGAAGATCATCGAGCGCATGGTCAACCAGAACACCTTTGACGACATCGCTCAAGGTGAGCGCCGTGAGCTGCTGCCACTGCTGCTCATCTCCCTCTAACCGCGGCCCTGCAGCGAGAGCTTGTGGTGGCGGCGGCTTCCGGTAGGTTAACTCAGCCTTAAATGAGTGCCTCCTGCAAAGGCGCCTAGGCTTGTTGTTCTGGCCACGCCTCCCCCTCGCGTACTGTGCCAGCTTTCATCGGCACTTCCGCAGTTGCCTATGTCGCGCTACGAATCCAGCAACCCGAGTTCAATTCCCAGTCACGGCGAATATTTTAACAGGTCTTGCGGCTCCCCTAGGTCAACCCAGCCTAAAATGAGTATCTTGTGTTGTATTTTGGAAATGTCAGCACTGGAGAGACGAGGCGGCCGGGCGTGGTGTTGGCCCACCCACCCATTCATAGGTGCTCACTAACAGTACTTGTCCCGACAGTCTGTTAAAGCTGATGCAGGGGATCTTTTCCTTTGTGTGTCTATGTAGATTTCCGCTACTTTGAGGATGCCTCAGACGAGTACCGCGAGCAGGACGGGACGCTGCTGCCATTGTGGCGCTTCCAGTGCGAGCAGGCGCGGCGCCTTACCGTCACCGCTTTGTGCTGGTGAGTGGCACCAGCACCAGCACCAGCAGCTACCTACACAGCAATATCGTTACACCGGGTGGAGCGGTGGCGCTGTGGTTAGCGCACTACGCTACAAGTTTGAATCCGTACCACGGCTAATAATGGCGGTGGCGAACAATATCTGTAAATCCACCTGGGCCATCCATCCCCACCTTCACTCACTCGCACTGACCAGCATGGTGAAGTATAGTCAAACAATAATCATGATCCATGACGAGTGCGGGGAGGCTGTCATCCAGCAGTGGATTGACAAAGGGTTGTAAATTACATTGCATTCTGGTTAAATGCATTTAAATAGTGAAACTCTTAAAGTGGCGCTGGTGACAATAACATCGCCACTTCCTTCCAGAATCACAACTATAGCCACAACGCTATCTATTGATTTTCTTCAATCATATGCATTCTTCTGTTTACATTACACACATCATCAAATCGTGTGAGTGTGTGTATGGATTACTTTACACTTAGACAAATTATACGCAAGTTATCCTCTGATGCTCTTTGGGTCCTACGGTAAAGTCACGTAGATAAAAAAAATCACAAAACATTTTATTATTATTTTTCTATCTACGTGACTTTACCGAAAGACCCAAAGAATATGAATTCCTGTAGTCACGAAAACTTTAAGTCAAGATTTATCCTATGATCTTTCATCGAGGCTCACGGATCGAACTAAAGTTGTTCAAACGAGAGACCATGTAAATGAGACGAAAAAATATTTTCGCCTCTTACATCAAAATGCTGTCCTGGATTTGTGAAGATTAATGGGATCGTCGTGGGTTAGGGTGCAGGGGTGAATCGCTACTCGCCTAATCGCAACCACAGTCACCGCCGCTGGCAGCGTCGCCATCATCGGAATCTCGGCGCTGTCATCGCCGTCATTGTCCCCACTGTTGCCGTGCCCCATCGCCGGCCGTGCCGACGTAGCGCCGTCGCGACTCGCTCGCTGCTCACCGCCGCTCACGGTGGTGCGTCGTGCGCCGTGTGCGTGTGATCCGTGTGTGTCGTGGTCGGTCTGCAGGAACCCCTGTTATCACGACCTCTTTGTAGTCGGCTTCGGCTCCTGTGAGTAACGGTGCATTCGGACACTCGCGCGCACACACACACACAGCACAAGGCACACACAGACACACACGGTGACACACACACACGGCACACCCCGACGACACACAGCACAAACATACATGACACCTTGGTGACACAGACGCACCCACGCACACAGCACAAACCCAGCGATTCACACCCACACAGAGCACACACTGGATACACACACACACACACAAGCTACGCCGGCATCTCACACACTTACACATGGCACCCCGGTGACACACACACACCGCTCACCAGCCTCGGGGACTGCTCCCTTGCTCAGCCCACAATTCCAAACACTTGAGAGTTGTATTGCAACTTCGTGGCTACCCACGGCTGAGCTGCACGATGCACTGAGGTGGCCGGGCAACCTGCGGGTCGGCACGCTGAGCCGCCACTGCAGCGCTCCTGGGCTCTGGTCTGGGTTTCAGTCGCCCAAACACAGTGATGACACCACCGGGTTCTCAGCTGTAGCGAATCTCAGTCCAAACAAAACATTACACCGTATACTATTCGGTTCTGCACTTAATTTGGCTAAATTCCATCTGTGAAAATTACACGTATTTGCGTGGTGGTCACACGGCCAACATTTCCCTGGGAAGTGCTGCCCCCCCCCTACTTGAACAGACCTCAGAGGTACAGTGAGGGGAAAAAGTATTTGATCCCCTGCTGATTTTGTACGTTTGTCCACTGACAAAGAAATGATCAGTCTATAATTTTAATGGTAGGTTTATTTGAACAGTGAGAGACAGAATAACAACAACAAAATCCAGAAAAACGCATGTCAAAAATGTTATAAGTTGATTTGCATTTTAATGAGGGAATTAAGTATTTGACCCCTCTGCAAAACATGACTTAGTACTTGGTGGTAAAACCCTTGTTGGCAATCATGGAGGTCAGACGTTTCTTGTAGTTGGCCACCAGGTTTGCACACATCTCAGGAGGGATTTTGTCCCACTCCTCTTTGCAGATC
Source organism: Lethenteron reissneri (assembly GCF_015708825.2). Taxonomy (NCBI): domain Eukaryota; kingdom Metazoa; phylum Chordata; class Hyperoartia; order Petromyzontiformes; family Petromyzontidae; genus Lethenteron; species Lethenteron reissneri. Next base: position 1,099,612 of record NC_083796.1, on the reverse strand, counting down.
TTCTCCAAGTCATTAAGGTTTTGAGGCTGACGTTTGGCAACTCGAACCTTCAGCTCCCTCTACAGATTTTCTATGGGATTAAGGTCTGGAGACTGGCTAGGCCACTCCAGGACCTTAATGTGCTTCTTCTTGAGCCACTCCTTTGTTGCCTTGGCCGTGTGTTTTGGGTCATTGTCATGCTGGGATACCCATCCACAACCCATTTTAAATGCCCTGGCTGAGGGAAGGAGATTCTCACCCAAGATTTGACGGTACATGGCCCCGTCCCTTTGATGCGGTGAAGTTGTCCTGTCTCCTTAGCAGAAAAACACCCCCAAAGCATAATGTTTCCACCTCCATGTTTGACGGTGGGGATGGTGTTCTTGGGGTCATAGGCAGCATTCCTCCTCCTCCAAACACGGCGAGTTGAGTTGATGCCAAAGAGCTCCATTTTGGTCTCATCTGACCACAACACTTTCACCCAGTTGTCCTCTGAATCATTCAGATGTTCATTGGCAAACTTCAGACGGGCATGTATATGTGCTTTCTTGAGCAGGGGGACCTTGCGTGCGCTGCAGGATTTCAGTCCTTCACGGCGTAGTGTGTTACCAACTATTTTCTTGGTGACTATGGTCCCAGCTGCCTTGAGATCATTGACAAGATCCTCCCGTGTAGTTCTGGGCTGATACCTCACCGTTCTCATGATCATTGCAACTCCACGAGGTGAGATCTTGCATGGAGCCCCAGGCCGAGGGAGATTGACAGTTCTTTTGTGTTTCTTCCATTTGCGAATAATCGCACCAACTGTTGTCACCTTCTCACCAAGCTGCTTGGCGATGGTCTTGTAGCCCATTCCAGCCTTGTGTAGGTCTACAATCTTGTCCCTGACATCCTTGGAGAGCTCTTTGGTCTTGGCCATCGTGGAGAGTTTGGAATCTGATTGATTGATTGCTTCTGTGAACAGGTGTCTTTTATACAGGTAACAAGCTGAGATTAGGAGCACTCCCTTTAAGAGTGTGCTCCTAATCTCAGCTCGTTACCTGTATAAAAGACACCTGGGAGCCAGAAATCTTTCTGATTGAGAGGGGGTCAAATACTTATTTCCCTCATTAAAATGCAAATCAATTTATAACATTTTTGACATGCGTTTTTCTGGATTTTGTTGTTGTTATTCTGTCTCTCACTGTTCAAATAAACCTATCATTAAAATTATAGACTGATCATTTCTTTGTCAGTGGGCAAACGTACAAAATCAGCAGGGGATCAAATACCTTTTTCCCTCACTGTAGCTCTTTCATATCTGCTTCCGTGGGACATTCTCTTACACGGGGATGAGAAGGAAGATGTGGGACAGTGTTGAGGGGAGTAGAGTTAGACGAAAGGTGAGAGGTAAGAGAGAGTGTGTGGAGAGGAGTAGAGCGAGGCTGGAGGGGAGAGGTAGGAGTGTTTGGAAGGGAGTCGAGTGAGATGAGAGTGGAGAGGTAGGAAAATATTTGGAGGAGAGTCGAGTCAAATGAAAGGGGAGAGGTAAGAGACAGCGTGTGGAGGGGAGTCGAGCGAGGCTAGAGGGGAGAGGAAGGACAGCACATGGAGGCGTGTAGAGTGATATGAGAGGGGAGAGGCAGGGGAGCTAGTCCCTGCAGGATCTTGAAGCCAGTGGTGGCCGCTCCCCTGCGGGTGCAGACGAGTTCCAGAAGCAGGGCCGCGGCGCGCTCGTGGTGTTCACCCTCAAGAACCCGTCCTTCCCGGAGTTCGTGTTCACCACGGAGAGCGGCGTCATGGGCGTGGACATGCACGGCGCGCGGCCGCACCTCGTGGCGGCCGGCCTGTACGACGGCACGGTGGCCGTCTACAACCTGGCGGCGCCGATGGACGCGCAGCCCTCGCACCGCAGCAGCGCCCGCTCCGGCAAGCACACCGACCCCGTGTGGCAGGCAAGCGGGGCCGGGACACCCCGGGGCTGCCAGGGCACCGGCACGCGCTGACGCCGATTTAACACGGGAGAGAGAGACAGGACAGCTCGCGGGTGTCGCGGAAGATATTTGGTAGCATTTGATTGGTTTAGAGTCCATTATCTCACCACAGGAGGACAAGACTGTTGGTAGTCCATCACTCGCCGATTCACTCGTCACTCGCTCGCTCACCCACAGTCAGTCGCCCCCTGATCGCTCTTCCATCGCTACTACTGTGGTTACGCTACCCGTGAACTTCACTCACTCATCCACTCACTCGACCACTCACTCACCACACTGCTAGTCTCAACACTTATCTTTCTGATTTTTCCCTCGCACTGCTCCACTTTGTAATTCCCACCCATCGTCTCTTTTCCCCAAGCTCTCGAGTTAGCTCGTATCTGTTACAGCTTTGCAAGTGCCATTTCATTGCTGGTCGCTTGATGTTCTGGGCCTTGGGCCTGTATGCTCAGAAACGGTGTTTATTGTCCAGGAAGTTGGCCTTTGTTGAGAGTAACATTAAACCTCAACACGTCTGCCAATAACGCTGTGCGGTGACGTGTCGGGCAATGGCCCTTTCTCACAGTTCGCCGAGAGGGGCCGGAGAGGTAGAGTGGCAGTGTTCATGTTGACGAACGAGTTTGTTCGCTGTGCTTGTGCACCAATGCCAACACAGCAGCAGCGCCAGGTGAGAGTGGGCGGACGAAGGGGGTGAATGCGGCGAATGCGGACGTTGAACGAGTGATTACTTTCACGACTCGTGCCGCAGGTCAAGTGGCAGAGGGACGACCTGGACAATAACTTAAACTTCTTCTCGGTGTCCTCGGACGGGCGCGTGGCCTCCTGGACACTCATCAAGGTGAGGCGCACACACACATGCACAGAGACACAGATCCACCGGGAGGCTGAATCGACCTAGAGGAGGCCCAGGACTGGTTCATATGTTCGTCACCGGTATTGGCCGTGAGCGGGAATCCAATTCGGGTGGTGCCACCACTACCCACGTACACACGCACGCACACGTACACACAAATACACATACAAACACGTCACGCACGTTCACACGTTCGTGCGTGCATACACACACGCGCACGTGCACAAACACACCCGTGAAGGAGTCATGCACGCCTGGCGCACGCGTCTCCTCTGCAGAACGAGCTGCTGTGCATGGACGTGGTGAAGCTGAGCGCGGAGGAGGGGCAAGCGGCGCCGCTCGGCGAGGACCCGGTCTTAGAGACTCTGAGTAGCCACACGCACACACGCACACACGTGCACACACACACGCACACACGCACACACGCGCACACACACACGCATACACACGCACGTACACACACGCACGTGAACACACACACGCATACACACACACACACGCACACACACACGTGCACACACGCATACACACACACGCACGTACACACACGCACGTGCACACACACACGTGCACACACACACACGCACGTGCACACACACACGCATGCACGCGCACACACACACGCAAGCGCACACACGCACACACACACGCACGTGCTCGCACACACACGCATAAGCACCACCCTCGCGTACAAAGACAAAGATCCCACATATAGCCTGCACAGACTGTTGGGGCAAGTGCTGTTAGCGAGCACCTATGAAGGCCGGCACTGCACACGAGGGGTCAGCACCACACCCGGTCGCCTTTGTCTCCCTAGTGGCGATGTTTATTCATCTCACCAGGTACTCAATTGAGGATGAGTCGAGGATTGGTTCAGATAATCCTCACTGGTGTTGGCTGTGAGCGGGAATCAAACTTGGTTCGCGGGATTCGTAGCACGCCACGCGCTAGCACACACACGCACCTGCTCGTGTGCACTAGCATGCACACGCTCACACGGGGTCGCCACGTGCACACGTGTGCACCGAACGCTCACGTCACGCGTGTCGTGCCTCCCATAACTCTGCCGTGCCCTCCACCTTCTCTTGGTCGCCCTCTCTCTCCTCCCGCTGCGACGCCAGGTAGCGGGACGTCCTTCGACTTCCACCGGCAGATCGACCACATGTTCCTCGTGGGGACCGAGGAGGGGACGATTCTCAAGGTGATGCATTGCTCGCTCAACCGAGCTCAGTTGCCTGTGTCGCCCGCACACGCGTGTCGCCCGCACACGCGTGTCGCCCGCATCACGCGTGTCGCCCGCATCACGCGTGTCGCCCACATGACGCGTGTCGCCCACATCACGCAATTCTTCTGCCTGGGGGTCACACGTGACTGCCGTTCAGTGACTGAACAAAGACGGTCACCGCATCGCGCGCCGCTTTCAGATGCGCTACTGTGGCCATCTGGAACGCTCTTCCTTCCAATATTAGGAAGCCACTGGAGCTCTGCACTTTTAAATCGTCATCGAGATTGAAAACTCATTTCTCTAGAACTGCTTTTTGTGTTTAGTGTGTTGTCCTCCCCTCGCACCTCCGACTAGCACGGTTGGCTACGCCTGATGGCGATTGCTTGCGTTGCGATCGAAACGTCGTGATCTATTATTTTTCTGCCTACGTGACTTTACCGAAAGAACCAAAGAGTATATATACATATATACGTGCGCGCAGTGCTCCAAGGCGTACTCGAGCCAGTTCCTGGACACGTACGAGGCGCACCACATGGCGGTGGAGGCTGTGCGCTGGAACCCCTTCCACACGCGCGTCTTCGCCTCCTGCAGCGCCGACTGGAGCCTCAAGATCTGGGAGCACACGTCCAAGTGAGCCCACGCACACACACGCACACACACACGTACGCGCGCACATGCACACACACACACGCACACACACGCACACACACACACGCACACACACGCACACACACGCACACACACACGCAGACACACACACGTACGCGCGCACATGCACACACACGCCTATGTACACAAGATCACCACATGCCTGTAATCCAGCACTGTGGAGTCCAGAGTTGTTGGATCGCACGAATGTTGTGAAACACCATAGGTCCCTAGTTCCTGCCGGTCAGTCGAAAATGACTCGAGAACCCTTTACAAAACACACACCATGTCAACCGGCATAGTTGCTGTCTCATCGTACATTCCGTCTCGCCACCTCCGATCGGCCTCCAGTGGCCTCCTCGTCCAGCCCCATCCACTCTCGCACCAGACGGGGCAAACATCCCTTCTCCGTCGCAGCTCCGGTCGGCTGGAATTCACTTCCACCTCCTCCTCTCCCACCGCCCCACACATCGGCTTCGGTGTCGTCACTTCTGGCGGAATCTCACGACTTCTCTCTCTAATTTATTCTCCAACGCCACTGAATGCAATTTTAAGTTAAACTTGTGCCGCGTTACGAACGATCGACTGACAATCGGACGCACAGATGCACTTGAATCAAATTCAGTTAAGAACTGTTCGTTTTCCCTAAATTTTCCTGGGTAGTCGATTACGAGTCTTGTTGTTGTTTTGCCATTGTCTGGGCTGCGTCATGCGATGCACGTGCCTGCCCGTGTTCTGCGGTGACCCCAGGGCGCCCGTGTTCACATTCGACCTGGGAGCTGCCGTGGGCGACGTCGCCTGGGCCCCCTACTCCTCTACCGTGTTCGCCGCCGTCACCGCCGATGGGAAGGTTCGTGACGGCCCGGAGGGCCAGCGTCCATGACGGCCAAGGAGCAAGCATCGGGCTAACGTTCTGACTAACCTATGGGCTAGCGTTTGAGCTCGCCCTGGGGCTAGCATTTAGGCGAGCGCTCGGCTAGTATTCGGGCTGCTCGATAGAATGGAGGGTTCCCCTGGCGATCCCTCCATTCGCTCGCGCGCTCTCGGTGTTCCGCCGTGCCACGGTGATTTCCAGCCTCCCCGCGGTCCCAAGGCAGATGCCCATATTGCTTGTCGCGTGTCTCGTGCGTGCGTGCGTGCGTGCGGGGGGGATGCAGGTGCACGTGTTCGACGTGAACGTGAACAAATACGAGGCGCTGTGCACGCAGAGCGTGTCCACCAAGAAGCACACGAAGCTCACGCACGTCGCCTTCAACCCCTCGCAGCCCGTGCTCATCATCGGAGATGACCGCGGCGTCGTCTCCAGCCTCAAGCTGTCGCCCAATCTGCGGCGCATGCCCAAGGTGCGCGCTAGTGTGCGTGCGTGCCGCTCTCACCGACACTAACCCTGCCTCGCTAACAGCCGCCAGTACGAGCCCTTTCACTGACCCCGACCCTACTGCTACCTCTCACCGCCTGCCCTTCGCCAGGCTCCCACCCCCCACCCCCGCCGGTCACCTCCCCGGCGAGCCACCCTCCACGCTCACCGTGTCTCTGTTTGTGCCGCTCCACCACCGTGCTCGCCGGGTCCAGCTGGTGGAGGAGGAGGGCGACCCGTCGTGCTGGCCGACGGAGGAAGACGCGGGAGTACGTGCGGCGCCGGCAGTGCGCTGCTGCTGCTAACAGTGCAATACATTATATACTGTTAACAGTATATAATGTATACTGTCTACATATGTCTGTTTATACTCTAGACCGGAGCTTAATTTCAATCAAGTCTCGTCTTCGGAGTCAGCGAACCCTAAAAATGATGTTCCTATCTGGCGCACCACATCCAGTTTACTCTCGCTATGGCTGTGGCAACGACTGTGGCGAGTCACGTGCCACCTCCTCTGGCCAGAGACCCGGAAAATATTTGACTTAAGAAATTAAGCCCTGTATATACACATACATGTATGACGACATTATTTGGTGATGATGCCACGTTGGAAGTGTGGTGCAAAAGCACAATTAACAAAGAAAATCAACACATTTGTCAATAATAAGTGTGGCCTTGAAAGGAAAATATATATAATCGGTGGCATTTCAGGTAATGGTTTATGTGCTATGAAGAAAGGCCTTTGCCAAAAACGTAGACTTTTATATTTTAATTTCAAGGCCAGTGTTGACGAAATTGTTGAAATGTTTGCAAAGTGCGTAGATCAAAGGAGCATGCTCATCTGCTCTGATCCAACACACCGCAGACAAGATTGTGTGTGGAGTGGGGTCGATGCGTAGACCCACGTCAGCCTCTGCCGACATTGGTCACGTAACCTGGCCTCCACACACAGATCGGCTTCGTGTCTCACACGCACCGGTCGCTCCGTCTTGACAATCGCCACGTTATCCTGCAGGCGCCAGCGATGGTTTGGGTTGGCGCCGCTTTGTGCCTCGATGCCCAGGTTTTTTTTCAGTTCCTGGTCACCATTCATTCCTGTGGCCATGCGCCCACGGTTTTCAAAACCTTGCGACCTGCCACGGCGCGTCTGCCCGTTTTACTCTCCGTTGAAATCCAAAAAGTCACACGATGTTCGTGCCAGACGATTTGCAAACACATCCTGCTATGTCCGCACGCGGGAGCGCGCCCATTCAAATCGCCGCCCCGAGGCCACGGTCGGCCAACTCCGCGTCACGTGGGAAGAGTTTAGAAATCATCAGGCACAAGTCGTGTGTAACAACACCCAATTCGTCCTCGAACGGAAGGTAAATCGGTCAAATTCGAGACGTGCCGAGCGGGGAACCACGAAATGGCGTTCAGTGGAAACCCATTGGTTGAGGCTGGAGGTGACCGCTTGCCCGCGTGTGCCGCCCGCAGGAGAAGAAGGGCCAGGAGACGGCACGGGGCCCCGAGGCCGAGACGGCCAAGCTCGAGCGCCTGCTCGCCCTCATCCGCGAGCCCGACGGGAAGTAACGCCGTCGCGCCGGGCACATGACAGCGACGCGTGCGTTCGGTCCGTGCGCCCGAGTCTGAGGTTTTTTTCCTTCCCCCCTCTTTCCCAATAAATTAAACCTATGCAACATTCCGCACCGCCATTCGGCCGCAGTTATCTCCGTGTTGCACGCACGCACGCACACCGACGACGCGCCCATGGAAACACAGACGTGTAGATGGAGCTCTGGGCGGATCGACATCCTTTATTTACAGCCACAGGTCTAAGACAGAGGCGGGTACAGACGTGCCCGTGCATAAACGCGCGCGTGCGTGTGTGTGTGCGTGCCAACAGAGTCAAACGTACATGAACACTCTCACTAGTCCGTCACTCTAATGCGGCCCGGAGTTTGCGGCGTAGGTTAGGAAGACCAATGAGGGGAGGGAGGCTCAAGCCGCGCGGGGCACGCAGAGCTTTGTGAAGCACACGACAGTGCCTCAACTCGCACCGCGGGGGTCGACTCCGGGAGGGGGGGTCGAGGCCACGTGTCCCCGCGGTGGCCCCCACCAACCCAAAGGTCACCGGATTCTCACTCCTTGGCGTCCCGCGCCCTGGCCTCTACCCCTGGGTCTCCCTCGCACTCCAAAGCGTTGACTTAGGGCCCAAGAAATGGAATGGAGAGAGGAAGAGAAGGTAACAGACGAATTTAAACGCAAAACTTTACTAAACGAGCACAATCTCGAAAAACGCAACGAGGACAGGAGACGGTAACGTTACGGTGGGGAACAGAAGCACTTCACGAAATAAAATATCAAACGCAAAACCAAAAGTGTTGAAACGAGACGGGCACGGTCTCGTCGGGTGCGCACGCGCGACGCCAGTTCGCTGGCGCTCGGAGGCCGAGATGGCCTGTTCACTCATCACAAACACGCCCTTGTCAGCTTAACATTTTTATTTCTAACTTACTCTCTTTAAAAGTTTGTTTTATTATTTATATTGCGCACAGGATATGGGGGGGGGGGGGGGAAGAACCTTTGCTGCAAAACAACTGTGGGCGCTGTCGGTGCCTCGCTGCTACTGCTGTTGTCACGACTGATGGAGTTGCTGGCAAAAATTATAAAAAGGGATTTTTGAGGTCATTTATTTGGGGGTTTCAGGGTGGGAGGGGCGGAGGGGAGAGCTTATGAGGAGGGGGCAAAGCTACCCTACTGAATCACGCTGCCCGCGCCACCACCACTCGCATCGCCTCCTTTGCATCTTTGCCGCTGCCGCCGTTCGTTAGCCATCATTACTGTGAGTTATCGCGCAATGTATTTTACAATGGCCGCAGTCGGCCCGGGTTTGGCGGCATATCGGGGGGGGGGGGGGGGGGGGGGATTGTGGGAATTGAGCGGCCTGCGTTGAGAGAGAGAGAGAGAGGAGCAGGCGGGAGCAGTGGGGGGTGGGGGGGGAGAGGTCGCCGGGTGACGGGGCCGTGCCGTCAGGACTCCTCGTTGCCAGAGTCGTTGTTGTCTCCGCCGTCGTAGTATCCGTCCTCGTTGTCGTCGTCGTCCTCCTCCTCATCGAGGTCGTCGCAGAAGTCGTCGTAGAGGAGGTCGGAGGTCGAGTCTCGGGGGGGCGGCGCCCGCGGCTTCACGCAGTACTCTGCGAGCGTGGTGGGCACCTTCACGCCATCGCGGTCCGCGTCCGCCTGCGTCGCCAGCACCCGCATGCTGCTCGCCGCGGGCAAAGGCACGCGCGGACACACGCGCGGACAACAGAATCGGAACCATTAAAACAATATGAACCAGACGGTACGAGAGTAACAAAACATCAAGAACTTTGGAGTAGAACCTCGACTACAAAATTGTGGCCACGAGTAATCGAATCGCATCGGGTGGCTGGCCGGTGAATTGCCGCACAGGCACGTGCGTACGGACTGGTGCCGGTGAACCAGTTCACCAACGACCTGCCCCGCAGCGAGCCTTCCGCACTTCGCTTGGCGGCCTCAAAAGTGCATCCCACCCGGCACAAGCGCCGGGGCGACGTCACCACCACTCTGTGGCGATCGTCGATGGTCATCGTGCGTGGACGATGCCGTGTGGACGATGCCGTGTGTACGCGCGCATGCGGCCGACGCTGTGCGTGCTGTGGGCGGGCACCCGCACCGGATGATGTTCTCGTACTCCTTGTCCTTGGCCCGGCTGTCGCGCCAGCGGCGGTACATGACCGACGCGTCCACGTTGGCTGGCGAGAAGGTGTTGGGCTCTGACAGCAGCGAGATCACGCTCAGCAGGATCGTCCTGTAGCAGCGCCGCACGGAGGGGGGGGGAGTTAAAACAATGGAACCGTCATCGCAACTCGTATGGACCGCCGGTGTGCGCGCCCGCGTGGGCACAGCGGGAGGGCAGGTGGTGCATCCGCCAGTCTCCTCGGTCATTGGACCCAGGGGTCGGCAGCCTGCGGCTCCGGAGCCGCATGCGGTGGCTCTTCAAGGACCGCTTTGTGACGTTTATTTATTGAGGACCACCATCTTATATTCACGTTGCATGGCGGCTCTTGAAATGTGGCGTTTTTTTACCGAATTCGAAAAAAGTGGCTGTTATTTTGGTTGCCAACCCCCTGGTGTAACCCACAACACCTGCCAGCAGCGAGCTTTCCACGCTTCACGTGACGGCCTCAAACCCTTAGTGTGGCACAAGAGCCAGGGTGATGTCACCGCCACTCAGTAGCAAATGGCTGCTGTTGCCGTAGTGGTTGTTATGTCCGCGGCGTCGTGGATAGCGCACTACGGTTTCTCGCGATCAGAGTTCAAGTCGCCCAACTGTGAGTGAGGCGAAGTGTAACCCATCACTCCCATGGCCATCGTATCGTATCGTATTGGCGTATAGCTCTTTGTGCGACTTCCCCCGTAAGTAGGAAATTAAGGAGGCGCTTAACAGCGACTGCAATCTATCGCTCACCCCCCACATGCTTTGCCGGGGAATCCATCTGAGGACCTCCGACCCCACGGAATAGCTTCGGCAATCTTAGCACAGTTATTGTAAACTCGGTCCGCTCCGACCGATTCGCCGCATGGAGGGGGGGGGGGGGTGAGGATAAGTACCGGACGTTCTGCGTGGGGTTCCACCGCTCCGAGGGCAGCTCCCCACTCTGGGGGTCATCCACAGGCGGGTGCAGGATGGAGATGCACACGTCTCCATTCTGCCGGCACCCGGTGAGCACACAAAGACAAAGATCCCCCGCTTAGCCTTCAACGGACTTCTGGGGCAAGTGCTATTAGCACTCACTTTCGAAAGCCAGCACCTATGAAGAACAGCCCGGCACATGCTGACGTTTACAACATCCCGCATCAGGTACTCATTTAATGGCGTTAACATAGCACATAGGTACACGCGCACAGGTACACACGGGCGCAGACATACGCACGGGCAAACAAACACAACCGTACACATAGGCACAGTGAGGAACAGACACCACGTCACCCACACAATACCACTACATGTCACTAAAACAACTTGCACAGCCAAACTTCCCTGAAACGCGGCACACGTGGCTAGCAGTCATCGCTCGTGCACAGCGCGACACTGCGACAACAGCGAACGTCTCAAGCGCACGCAACCGAGAGAGTCGTGCAGCACCGGAGGCCACAACAAGTCCGCTTGTCACTTCCCCCGTTTGTTTCCTTTCCCTGCGCCCCCTCGCGGCACCAAACTCCCTCCCCCGCGCCCCCCCCCCCAATGTGTTTCCTCTGACCGGCGCGTGTATGGTGTGGGGTGCCCGCCACCCTTGACGCTCCCATACCCCGCCCCCCCACTCACCTCGTACACGTTGGGGTGCCACATCTTGGTGAGGAACTTGAACGTGGGGGGCGAGTACGGGTAGTCCTGGGGGAACTTCATCTGGGCCTGGTTCCCATCAGAGGCACACACAGGCAGACACAGTCATAAACACATGATGGTACAGACATACAGAAACATAAACACATGATGGTACAGACATGCACAGGCACACAAACAGAAGCAGACAGGTATAAACACACACGCAGTTACATAAGCACACACATACACATGGCTCACGCTAGCGTAGACACACTGTTATGAACTCGGGAAGGCATGGACACACACACACAAAGAGCCTCCAATAGCCGAACGAGCAGTTGGGGCGAGCACCGTTAGCAGACACCTATTCAGGCTGGCACAATCGGCCTCCTTTATTTCACCGGGAGGTGAAATAAACCCACGGAGACACACAGGTGAAACAAGGAGCCGATCCGCCCGCCTGGGTTGCATCTCCGGCGCCGTGACCGAGCCGCGCTCAACAGTTGCGCACAGCGGAGCCTGCGCAGGTGGGGAGGAGGGGGGGGGGTCACTACGCGACAGCCCGCACTAAAGCCACGGCGTAAGCCAGACGATCGGGCGCCCCCCCCCCCAACCCCCCCCCCCCCCCCCGCTGAAGTCGGCGTTCGCTAACCAAGCCCAGCGGAGGCCCGTGGACACCGCCGCCGCGCTCTGCTAACGACGAAGCTACTGCCCCGCGCGGCTCAGCGCACGCACACTAAATAAATAATCATTTGCCCCTTTTGCGAGGGCGATTTGGGTTACATAAAAAAACCTCAAACACATTAGTCGATAACACTGCCTGTGTGTGTGTGGCCTTGAAAATACATAATAGGCGACGTTTAGGGGAATGGCCCCTTCACAAAACAGTATACGACTCGTAGCTACACTGAAGGGTCATCGCTCAAAACGTCACCTATTATAGTTTTAATTTTAAAGGCGAAAAAGTGTTCTTGGCAAATGTGTTGATGATAAAGTTGGAGACTGCACTTGCTTACACCATGGGGCCTGATAGGAATGATATTGTAAACATGTTTACTGATGACCAGTTTATAAATTGGCATATGAAGTTACCTAAATCTCAGCCGCTGAGTAACACGCAAACACCCAAGGAAATTTAACTACACGATATATTAAGAACTTTAAGGTATAACATACAATTTTATAATTTGATACAAATTTGAAGAAGGCCAAGTAAGAAAGTTTAAATATACCCCACCCCCTTCCTGTTATACCATCTTCTTCCCCTCCCCTTAAAATACCCTGCCCCCACCCTGCTCCCACCCTGCTCCCACCCTGCTCCCACCCTGCTCCCACCCTGCTCCCACCCTGCTCCCACCCTGCTCCCACCCTGCTCCCACCCTGCCCCCACCCTGCCCCCACCCTGCCCCCACCCTGCCCCCACACTGCTCCCACCCTGCCCCCACACTGCCCCCACTCTGCTCCCACCCTGCCCCCACCCTGCCCCCACCCTGCCCCCACCCTGCCCCCACCCTGCCCCCACCCTGCTCCCACCCTGCTCCCACACTGCTCCCACCCTGCCCCCACACTGATCCAACCCTGCTCCCACCCTGCTCCCACACTGCTCCAACCCTGCCCCCACACTGCTCCCACCCTGCCCCCACCCTGCCCCCACCCTGCCCCCACCCTGCTCCCACCCTGCTCCCACACTGCTCCCACCCTGCTCCCGATCTTTACCCCGACTGCGGTCGGGCAGCCAGAGCCCGGATGGCCCCGCTCGGTCCCTACACTTTGGGGGTTTCTAGCGCTGGGTTTGTTCAACGTTACCTGCCGTTTGTATCCCCTTTTTGAAATCTACTCTGTATTCTGACTTCCATGAATGACGATAACATTTTATATTCAACAAAAAAAGTTGAAAAGAGGATAAAGAGAAAGTAATTGCTGCTGGAGAGGAAAGCACGTATGCATGCATGCATGTATGTAGAACTTCTTTTGCACCGTACATAACCCACCATGCAGTGCAGACGACAGCACAGAATGGTGACTGATTGTAAGCAGACTGGGTCTCTGCTGGAGAACATGAACACCAACGCGTCACCAAAACATGTACACGGTGCACATGGGGTGGTGCGCTGAGCACCATACCCGGCCGCCTGCATCTCCCCAGTGAAGATGTTTAATACACCGCCACACCAGCGAACGCATTTAAGGCCGAGTCAACCTAAGGGAGACCCAGGGCTGGTTCCAATAATTGCCGCTGATGTTAGCCATGGCTGGGATTCGAGCCTGGTTCACGGTCACAAAGACAAAGGCCCCCTTTGACCGTGTAGCCTACACAGGGCACACACAGGCAGGCACACACAGCGGCACAGGCAAGCCCACACATGCAGACATGCGCACAGTGGTCAAGAAACATCGGCACACAGGTACAGATACACATTAAATCACACACACAGCCATGAACACAAGCACAAAAACAAAGCATGACACAAAGAAACAAACGCACAGGCGCAGATGCACCCATGCGCAAACGCACTGACACACAGGCGCAGATGCACACACACAGGCACCAACGCCGGCTCGACGTCCTTTGTTCTCCGTGTGAGCCATGGGGTGTTGGGCTACTGGCCACAGCATCGAGCTCAAGAGAGACTGCAGTGTCAGGCGAGAGGGACATGATAATGGAGTCACACACAGGTGTAAACACATCGATGGATATACGCGTGCAAACAGGCGTGACCGCAGTGGCACACAACACGCATGCACGGGCAGGCGCAGATGAGGCCGGGCTAGTGGCTGCCCTGTTCGTCTCTCCTCCGAGTAGCCCCCTTTGTTCCCTCGTCCCAGAACACTGCGGTCAACAACAATAGCAGCAGCATGGGCAGCAGCTTCATTACTGGAAGCATCGTCAGCAGCATCAGCTTTAATGACTTTAGTATCAGCAGCAGCATCATCATTGTCACCTGGAGGCTGGTGGGTGCGAGGGATACAAGGATAGGCTTGGTACGTAGGGTACGGGGCAGGGCTGGTACACAGGGTAGGGGGGCTGGGTTGGTACAGGGGTAGGGGGGCAGGGCTGGTACACGGGGTAGGGGGGCTGGGTTGGTACAGGGGTAGGGGGGCAGGGCTGGTACACGGGGTAGGGGGGCTGGGTTGGTACAGGGGTAGGGGGGCAGGGCTGGTACACAGGGTAGGGGGGCTGGGTTGGTACAGGGGTAGGGGGGCAGGGCTGGTACACGGGGTAGGGGGGCAGGGCTGGTACACGGGGAAGGGGGGCAGGGCTGGTACAGGGGTAGGGGGGCGGGGCTGGTACACGGGGTAGGGAGGCGGGGCTGGTACACGGCGTAGGGAGGCGGGACTGGTACACGGGGTAGGGGGGCAGGGCTGGTACACGGGGTAGGGGGGCAGGGCTGGTACACGGGGTAGGGGGGCGGGTACACGGGGTAGGGGGGCGGGGCTGGTACACGGGGTCGGGGGGCGGGGCTGGTACACGGGGTAGGGGGGGGCGGGGCTGGTACACGGGGTAGGGGGGCGGGGCTGGTACACGGGGTAGGGGGGCGGGGCTGGTACACGGGGTAGGGGGGCGGGTACACGGGGTAGGGGGGCGGGGCTGGTACACGGGGTAGGGGGGCGGGGCTGGTACACGGGGTAGGGGGGCAGGGCTGGTACACGGGGTAGGGGGGCGGGGCTGGTACACGGGGTAGGGGGGCGGGTACACGGGGTAGGGGGGCGGGGCTGGTACACGGGGTCGGGGGGCAGGGCTGGTACACGGGGTAGGGGGGCGGGGCTGGTACACGGGGGAGGGGGGCGGGGCTGGTACACGGGGTTGGGGGGCGGGTACACGGGGTAGGGGGGCGGGGCTGGTACACGGGGTAGGGGGGCGGGGCTGGTACACGGGGTAGGGGGGCAGGGCTGGTACACGGGGTAGGGGGGCGGGGCTGGTACACGGGGTAGGGGGGCGGGGCTGGTACACGGGGTAGGGGGGCGGGTACACGGGGTAGGGGGGCGGGGCTGGTACACGGGGTAGGGGGGCGGGGCTGGTACACGGGGTAGGGGGGCAGGGCTGGTACACGGGGTAGGGGGGCGGGGCTGGTACACGGGGTAGGGGGGCGGGGCTGGTACACGGGGTAGGGGGGCGGGTACACGGGGTAGGGGGGCGGGGCTGGTACACGGGGTAGGGGGGCGGGGCTGGTACACGGGGTAGGGGGGCAGGGCTGGTACACGGGGTACAGGACAAGGCCACAGAGTCTGTCTCGAGGCTAATCTCAACCCTCCAGCGAGTTTGGAAGGGGTGAAGGAGGCGCCGTGGGATGGGATGGAGGGGCTCCTCGAAACAAACCCCTGAGAACACGCGCGCCACGCCGCTGTGTTGTTACCGGGTCTCTCACAAACAATAGGCACAACACTTACACAGCATACATCACAGACACAAAGCTGCAACCACAATACTGTATACAAAACAAGACTTACACACACAATACACACATGGACCACACAATACAAAAAAAAATTACACATTCCACAGACACCTTGTACACATCAGATACACGATACACACACAAATACACATCCCACACACACTTGAACACAAAGAAAGACCCCCCCCCCCCCCCCGTGTAGCCTGAACAGACTGTTGGGGCAAGTGCTGTTAGCGAGCACCTATGAAGACCGGAACGGCACACGAGAGGGTAGGTGGCCAGCACCATGCCCGGCCGCCTTTGTCTCCCGAGTGGCGATGTTTAACACACCTCACAAGGTACTCATTTAAGTCTGAGTCGACCTAGAGGAGGGCTAGAACTGGTTCAGATAATCGCCACTGGTGTTGGCCGTGAGCGGGAATCGAACTTGGGTTGCAGTGTTCGTAGCGCGGCGCGCTAACCACTACACTACCGCTGCCCACACAGTCACCATAACACACTACACACACACACAAATAACACACACACACACAAATAACACACACACACACAAATAACACACACACACACAAATAACACACACACACACACACAAATAACACACACACACACACAAATAACACACACACAAATAACACACACACACACAACACACACACAAATAACACACACACAAATAACACACACACAAATAACACACACTAGGGCTGAACGATTTGGGTAAAATATCTAATTGCGATTTTTCTGACGGATATTGCGATTTGATTTGCGATTATTTTTTTAAAAGTCAAACTACAGTTCAATATGCACTGTGTAATAGATTTAAAACACTTGCTTCCAAAATTTATTTAAAAATTTTTATTGAAATAGAACAATCAAACATGGAACTATTGTTAATATTCTTTGGGTCTTTCGGTAAAGTCACGTAGAACAAAAATTGTTTACAAAAAACTACGACGTTTCCATCGCAACACAAGCAATCATTATTGTTAAGTTAAATAAATAAATTTACAATAATACAAAATAAAACAATTCCAATAAGAAAGTAAAAAGACTTTTCAAATCGCAGCCTTTGCGATTCACTAATCGCATTGTTTCAAACTGCGATTTCGATATGAAATCGATTAATCGTTCAGCCCTAACACATACACTGACACACACAATGACACACTACACACACAATGACACATTACACACACAATGACACACACCACACATACAACACACACAATGACACACAATGACACACCACACACACAATGACACACACCACACACACAATGACACACACCA